>NC_092402.1:16958902-17669212 GCF_030028105.1 Mobula birostris | reverse complement strand
CTCCCACTTAAGAATGTTCAAGTCAAGTGAAGTTTATTGTCATTTAACTACATACATGTATATAACATATATAATGTATATAGAAATGAGACATTTCTTTGAATCAGGGTGTAAAGCACATAACAAGGATAAAATCTATGAATGAATCACACATAAATAACCAACTAAAGTGCATTAATATTAAATATTGCAAGGTATGTAATAGATTAACCAGTGACACTTCAAATACGATGTGGCCAGGAGTTCAAAAGCCTAATGGCCCGAGGGAAGAAACTGTTTCCCATCCTGACCGTTCTTGTTTTTATGCATCCGAGTCTCCTTCCTGATGGTAGAAAGTCAAAGAGGATGCTGGATGGATGGGTGGGATCCTTAATAATACTGAGGGCCCTGCGAATGCAGCGCTCCTGGTAAATGTCCCCGATGGATGGTAGGGAGACCCCTATGATCCTCTCAGCTGTTCTCACAGTCCTTTGTAGGGACTTCAGGTCCAATGCTCGGCTGCTCCCATACCAGAAGGAGATGCAACTTGTCAGGACGTTCTCAGTGGTGCTCCTATAAAATGCAGCTAAGGTGGTGAGGGGGTGGGAGCTTTGCTTGCCTCAATCTTTTTAGGAAGTGGAGGTGCTGCTGTGCCTTCATGTTTAGGGAGATGATCTTGGGACCAGGTGAGGTCATCCATGATGTGAACTCCCAGGAACATCCTCTCTATGGAGGAGTTGTGTATTCGCAGAGGGGGATGATTCGCTTGCACCTTCCTGAGGTTCTCAATGCTTTCCTTGGTCTTCTCCACATTCAGGCTTAGGTTGTTCTTCTCACCCCAATCCACCAGCCACTCCACTTCCTCTCTGTACTCCATCTCGTCATCGTTCATGATGAGGCCAACCACTGTTGTGTCATCCGCAAACTTGACACGGTTTGAGCTGAATCCTGCGTCAGCAGCAGGCTGAGCACACTGCTTCGGGGTGACGTTGTAATGGGACGAGAGACGTTGCTGCCACATGGACAGACTGTGGCCTAACTGCTAAGTCCAATATCCAGTTGCAGAGGGAGGTGTTGAGACCCAGCGAGGACAGTTTCCCCACCAGCTTCTGAGGTACAGTGGTGTTCATCAGCAAACTGAAGTCTTTCGACAGCAGTCTGGGATATAAGACCCCATTTTCCAGGTGGGACAGGACAGAGTGGAGGGCAGAGGCTATTGCATTATCAGTGGATCGATTTGAGTGACAAGTGAACTGGGAAAGGTCCAGTGTGGCTGGCAGGAAGGCTTTAATGTGCACCATGACCAGCCGTTCAAAGCATTTCCTAATAGTTGATGTTAATACCACCGGACAATAGTCAATAAGGCAGGTTACTGTTACCTTCCTTGGCACTGGAATAATGGCTGCCGCCTTGAAAACCGAGGGGACAATGGGCTGTTCTAGAGAGATGTTGAATATATCTGTCAGCTGGGCTGTGCAGTGAACTTGATACAAGATGTCCTAGACCCTGGCACCTGGGAGGCAACAAACCATTTGGGAATCTGGTTCTCAACCACAGAACCTCCTTTCCCTGCCCCTAACCAATGAATCCCCCATCACTACAGCTCACCTCTTCTTCCCACTTCTTTTCTGAGCCACTGAGCTATCGTGGCTTTCCTCTGCCAGGTCATTTTCCCCCCCCCCCCCCCCCACTCCCAGCAGTATCCAAAGTGGTATACCTGCTTTGAGGGAACGGCCACGGGGCTACCTATCCCCTTTCCCCCACTTGACAGTCACCCAGTTACCTGTGTCTTGGGTGTAACTACCTCCCTGTGTGTCCTGTCTGTCAATCCCTCAGTCTCCCATATGATCTGGAGTTAAGACATTAAGATCATAAGATATCGAAGCAGAATGAGGCCATTTGGCCCATCGAGTCTGCTCCACCGTTTCATCATGGCTGATCCATTTTTCCTCTCAGCCCCAATCTCCTGCCTTCTTCCCATATCCCTTCATGCCCTGACTAATCAAGAGTCTATCAACTTCTACCTTAAATATACCAAATGACTTGGCCTCCGCAGCTGCCTGTGGCAACGAATTCCACAGATCCTCCACTCTGGCTAAAGAAATTTCTCCTCACCTCCATTCTAAAAAGACACCCCGCTGTTCTGAGGCTATGTTCTCTGGTCTTAGACTCCCCCACCATAGGAAACATCACCTCCACATCCATTCTATCAAGGCCTTTTAGCATTTGATAGGTTTCAATGAAGTCACCCCTCATTCTTCTGAATTCCAGTGAGTCATCAAACAATCCTCATTTAACAAGCCTTTCAATCCTGGAATAATTTTCGTGAAACTTCTTTGAACCCTTTCCAATGTCAGCATATCCTTTTGTAGATAAGGGGCCCAAAACTGCTCAGAATACTCCTACAGTGGCCTCACCAGAGCTTTATAAAGCCTCAAAATTACACCCTTGCTTTTATGTTCTAGTCCTTTTGAAATGAAGATGAACATCACATTTGCCTTACTCACCACAGACTCAACCTGCAAATTAACCTTTAGGGAATCCCGCACGAGGACTCCCAAGTTGCTTTGCACCTCAGATTTTTGAATTTTCTCCCCATTTAGAAAATAGTCTACATTTTATTTTTTCTACCAAAGTGCACTTCCCGACACTGTATTCCATCTGACACTTCTTTGCCCATTTTCCTAGTCTGTCTACTTTTGTAGCCTCCTTACTTCCTCAAAACTACCTGCTCCTCCATCTCTCGATATTATCTGCAAACCTGACAAAAAAGCCAAGTCATCCAAGTCAATGGCATATACAATAAAATAAAAGAATCAGTCTCAACACAGACACCTGAAGAGCACCACTAGTAACCAGCAGCCATCCAGAAAAGGCTGCCTTTATTCCCATTCTTTGCCTCCTGCCAATCAGCCTATGCTTTATCTATGCTAGTATCTTTCCTGTAATACTATGGTCTCTTAATTTGTTAAGCAGCCTCATGTGTGGCACCCTTGTTAAAGGCCTTCTGAAAATCCAAGTACTGTACACAACTTCAACCAATTCTCCTGTGTCTATCCTGCTTGTTATTTCTTCAAAAAATTCCAACAGATTTGCACTTAAACTTCTATTTTTTTTATTCTTTATAATTGTTGAATGTTGCTTTTTTGTTGCATATCACACTAACACACCACAGCAAATTTCTAATACATGTAAATGTATATGGTGAATAAAATTGATTTTTGATCATTGTCATATAAACTAGGGTGCAATAAAATTGCTTGTTCACGTGAAGCTCATACAGTAAGCAGTATACCTGGTAATAATAAATAATAAAACACAACAATAAGCATGACAAATGCAAAAACAGCAGAGTGGTGCAAAGATTGTATTGCAATCTGAAGAAGTGAAAAAGAAATAACAGAATAACCAGAAAGAAAGAGGCATATAAAAACGTAAACACGAGGAAATCTGCAGATGCTGGAAATTCAAACAACACACATAAAATGCTGGTGAACACAGCAGGCCAGGCAGCATCTATAGGAAGAGGTACAGTCGACGTTCCGGGCCGAGACCTTTCGTCAGAAAGAGGCATATGGAGGGCTGTGGTCCAAGTGCAGATCGATGGTACCGGGAAGAATAAGTTTGGCATGCAGTAGATGGGCCGAAGGTTCTGTTTCTGTACAATAGTGCTCTATGACTATGACTCTCAGTATCTTTGACTTGAAATACTACATCATCTCTGTTTCTCTTTCCATAGGTGCAACCTAACCTGCTGAGTGCTTCCAGAATTTTCTGTCTTTTTCTGAGACCAATTGATAGCCACAAGTATCGTTTGTGCTGGGAGTCACTAATTTCTCTCAGTTAAAATCTCAAAGTTAATTTTATTATTAAGATACATCACAAAATACTACCCTGAGATTCATTTTCTTGCATACACTTACAAAGTACAGTACAACAAAGAAGTACGATAGAGTCAATGCCAACATACAAAGCCAACAAATTGTGCAATTACAAAAAGAAACAAGCAATAATAAATAAATAAATAAATAAATAATACTGAGAACATGAGTTGTAGGGTTCTTGAAAGTGAGTCCATAGGTTGTGTTCAATGATCCGTTCAGAGTAGAGGTGAGTGAAGTTATCCATACAGGTTCAGGAGCCTGATGGTTGCAGGGTAATAACTGTTCCTGATAGTGTGGGACCTAAGGCTCCTGTATCTTCTTCCTGATGGTAGCAGTGAGATGAGAGCATGGTTTGGATAGTGGTGGTCCTTAATGATTGATGCTGCTTTTCTCTGACAGAAATTCAACCTGATGTTTTCTCCTGTATCATTTGAACTTAACTCATTAAAGTGATGTCCTCAGCCATTTAGACTTAAAACACATTCAATCAAAAACCACAGACCTTACCCTCCCCCACACACAGTTTCCTCCACTGGTAAGTCAAGAGTTTTAAGAAAAAGAATGATGTGAATTCATCTGCCACCTCTCACATCCTCTTCAGTAAACCACAAATGGTGACAGCCATTGAAGCACTTTAGAAATGTAATCACTTTTGTAAAGCAGGAAATACAGTACCAATTTTCATTTACATGCACCAAACTCCACACACAAAGCTTCTTCCACTGGAATTGAGGGCAACTTACTTCCTCTCCAGTTCTGTGAGCTCTGGGCTATTGTTGAGCACCTCCTGTTTTACAACAACCTTGCACCTGAGGTCAGCAAAATGAAAGAACTGACTATGGGCTTTAGGTAGGGAACACACACCAGTCCGCACTGAGGGGTGTATGGTGGAATGTGTGAGCAGCATCAAGGTCTTGAGTGTTAATACCTAGGATGATCTATCCACATACAGTGCTGTAGATATAACCATGAAGAAAAGGCACTAGTATGTATATTTTTTCAGAAGTTTAAAGTGGTTTGCATGTGATTAAAGATTCTGACAAACTGTACAGAGGAATGCATTCTGACTGGTTGCATCACAACCTGGTATGTGAACCCCAATTCACAGAAACAGACGTGGCTATGCAAAATGGTGGATTCAGCCAGTTCCACCAGAGTCAGAATCAGGTTTAATATACAGTAGTATGTTGTGAAATCTGTTGTTTTACAGCAGCAGTACTGTGCAATATGTAAAAAGCTATAAATTGAAATAAGAGGTATATGTATAAATCAACTAAATATGTATTGCAAAAAGAGAGCAAAAAAACGAGTGAAGTAGTATTCATGGGTTCATTGTTCATTCAGAAATCTGATGGCAGAGGGGGAGAACCTGGTCCTGAAATGTTGAATGTGCTGTTCCATCATTAAGGACCCCCACCACCAGGATGTGCCTTCTGCTCATTGCTGCCATCAGGCAAGAGGTACAGGAGCCTGGAGATCCACTCCTCAAGGTTGAACAACAGCTCCTTCCCCAGTGACATCAGATTCCTGAACCAACCTGGAAAACCCCAATTCTACCTGGGACTATATTTCCCTTGATGTGGTTCTGTTTATTTTTGTTTGTACTGTCATGTATGTTATGTACAATTTATGCTAATGTGGTTTTATGTAATTTGTGATAGCGGTGGAGTTGGACTCGTTGTGTGCCATCTTTCTGCTGCCTGCTACTTCCACCTAAGGAGGAAGGAGTCAGAGGCAATGCACGGTCCTACAAACAGTGCAAATAACTATCTTGTGTTTTTTGTGATTGAAAGACTCTGTTGGACATTGGTAATGTAGAATACTGCAAGTCAGGTTCATTGGTTCATTGGTGAGACTGACGGCAGGGGAGCTGTGTGGCTTCGGTTGTTGCACGGACCAGGCACCAGGTCCTGATGCGCAGGGTCGCCTGCTGCAGCCATCCGGCGGAGGAGATGCTGGAGGCGGTGTGGCATGACGGGCGTGCACTCTGGGTTGGGGGCTGGCCCCGGCTGTCAGTGCTGCCTTCAGATATTTGCACAGTGGAACACACTGGATTGCATTCATTTGCGGATTCACTCGCACATAATGAGGGACTGCTGCGTGTTCTTACAGAAGATATGGCTCCAGGGCAAGGTCCCATGCGTCATCAATCCATAAACCATGACACTAGGGGACTTGGGTTATATTATTATTTTTTAAAGACTGTATGTTTTTCTGCTATCGTAATTTTATGCGCTATATGTGCCTTGCGCCATGTGTCCTCTGTTTTGCACCTTGGAGGAATGTTGTTTTGTTTGGCTGTATTCACATGTATGTTGAATGACAATTAAATTTGAATTTGATTTGATTTATATTGTTACTCCGCCGTGGACGGTCCCAAGCTTGGCTGCGAAAAGAGCAGGGTTGAGCATGGAACCCCATCCCTTAAAAAGACAGAGCTACAGCCAATAGAAGCTACAAAGACCTCACCCTGAGAAAGGAAGGATCTAAAAAGATGGGCTACATCTGGGACAATTTGAAAGACTGGTTGACTCTGGTGAGCTGCTGTCCCAGTAGGGGTAGTGGGTCATGAAGAGAAGAATTTATATTGTCATGTCTGTAATCCACAGAGCTGCTGCTGCATAAAGCTAATATTCATGGCATTTCTACCCTGGATATGTATAGCTATGAAAAAGAACTTGATATTGAAACTGAACTGAGAACCTGTAGCGGAGCCTGAGACAGGGCAGGTAGATGCTGATGTGTGAAATGTGCTGTCAGGAGTGGTGGTAGACGCAGATATATTAGGGACATTTAAGAGACTCTCAGATAGGCACATGGATGAAAGCGAAGTGGAGGGCTATATGGGAGGGAAGGGTTACTGTGCAGTATGTTCGACGATTACAATATATATTAATGACTTGGATGAGGGAATTAAATGCAGCATCTCCAAGTTTGCGGATGACACGAAGCTGGGCGGCAGTGTTAGCTGTGAGGAGGATGCTAAGAGGATGCAGGGTGACTTGGATAGGTTGGGTGAGTGGGCAAATTCATGGCAGATGCAATTTAATGTGGATAAATGTGAAGTTATCCACTTTGGTGGCAAAAATAGGAAAACAGATTATTATCTGAATGGTGGCCGATTAGGAAAAGGGGAGGTGCAACGAGACCTGGGTGTCATTATACACCAGTCATTGAAAGTGGGCATGCAGGTACAGCAGGCGGTGAAAAAGGCGAATGGTATGCTGGCATTTATAGCGAGAGGATTCGAGTACAGGAGCAGGGAGGTACTACTGCAGTTGTACAAGGCCTTGGTGAGACCACACCTGGAGTATTGTGTGCAGTTTTGGTCCCCTAATCTGAGGAAAGAAATCCTTGCCATTGAGGGAATACAAAGAAGGTTCACCAGGTTGATTCCTGGGATGGCAGGACTTTCATATGAAGAAAGACTGGATGAACTGGGCTTGTACTCGTTGGAATTTAGAAGATTGAGGGGGGATCTGATTGAAACGTATAAGATCCTAAAGGGATTGGACAGGCTAGATGCAGGAAGATTGTTCCCGATGTTGGGGAAGTCCAGAACGAGGGGCCACAGTTTGAGGATAGAGGGGAAGCCTTTTAGGACCGAGATTAGGAAAAACTTCTTCACACAGAGAGTGGTGAATCTGTGGAATTCTCTGCCACAGGAAACAGTTGAGGCCAGTTCATTGGCTATATTTAAGAGGGAGTTGGATATGGCCCTTGTGGCTACGGGGGTCAGGGGGTATGGAGGGAAGGCTGGGGCGGGGTTCTGAGTTGGATGATCAGCCATGATCATAATAAATGGCGGTGCAGGCTCGAAGGGCCGAATGGCCTACTCCTGCACCTATTTTCTATGTTTCTATGTTTCTATAATGTATGTTCCCTAATTGAGGCAATGCCTTCTGTAGATCTTACCAATGGTAGTAATAACCCTGGGATTTATCTTACATCTACCTGAAAGAACAGAGTGGATAACAGCTTATTGAAAGCCACTGTGACCTGACTCACTGTGCAGCAGTGAAGCAACAGACCACATATTTTCCCTCTAGCATCCTGACTGGGACCTGAACTCAGAACCTTCTGAATCAAAGAAAAGATGACCAAACTCATGTTGACTCCCAGCTACTGAAAAAAGCCATCAGGAGCAGCCTGCATTTGTCAACACATGGCTTTTACAAGAATTCCACTTGCTTTTACAAAAATCCTGGTACATTTTGTGATTTAAATACAGACAGTCCCCGGATTACATTCGCATAATTCCTGAGAAAAGTCCCGTAAATTGATTTCCCTGTAATTCAGGAAGGTCCATTTTGTGCAGTAATCTATGTGGTATCAGTCAACATATTTACTTTAATGCTTTCTGTTCAATGAATAGTCATCTAAACACTATTTATAATTAAACCAGTGGAAAATATACTCTTTATAATAATTTACAGCTTTATAAAACTCTGTTTAAACCACATCTGGCGTATTGCATTCAATTCTGGTCACCCCATGATAGAAAGAATGTGGAGATTTTTGAGAGGATGCAGAAGAGGATTACCAGGATGCTAGCTGCATTATAGCTATAAGGAGAAGTTGGGCTATTTTCTCTGGATTTACAAAGGGTCGGGGGAGATAGAACTTTAGAAGATTACGAGAGATTGTTAGATGAGGAAACAGTCAGCGTGTGGGACAAGTTTTTAAAACAGAGAATGGTCATTGCCTGGTATGCACTGCCAGGGGTGACAGTGGAGATAAATATGATTAAAGCACTTAAGAGGCTTTTAGACAGGCGGAGAATGAGGGGATATGGACATTGTGTAAGCAGAAGGTACTAATTCAGTTAAGCGTTTAATCATTTCAGGACAACATTGTTGGCTATAGGACTTATTCCTATGTTCAATAGTACTGTGCAAAAGTCTCAGGCACATATATATATATATATATATATATATATCGAGAGCTAGGGTGTCTAAGACTTTTGCACAGTACTGTAGTAATTTTATGTATTGCACTGTACTGCTGCCACAAAAATAAACAAATTTCATGACATATGTGAGTGATGATACACCTGATTCTGATATGGGTCTCTATTGTGGACTTAGAGTGGAAGAGGGTTGGGAGAGGGGAATCGTGGTTGGGAAAAGGGGAATGGAGAGGTGAAGGAGCAGGAAGCATAGAGAGACATTCTGTAATGATCAATAAACCAATTGTTTGGAATCAAATGAGCTTGCCTGGTGTCTCAGGGCTGGGTGTGTCTGCACCCGCAAAACCTACCACTCCCCTGGCACTCCTACTCTGCCACCTGTCCCACACCCCTCCTGTAGCACTCCACCCTCATCATTCCCAACATACTTTGCTCCCACCAGATTTACAAACTTACTCTCCGCTCCACGTGGACCAGTATAGCACCGTGCAGTCTTACGCACTCTAGCCATATATATGTACCTAAGGTATTTGCACAGAACTGTATGTATTGATGAATACTGTGATTGGATATATTTAAAGCGGAGGTGGATATGTTCTTGACTAATCAGGGTGTCAAAGGTTACAGGGAGAAAGGGGTTGAGAGTCATAATAGCCATGATTGATTAGCAGAGCAGATTTGATGGGCTAAATGGCCTAATTCTGCTCCTATATCTTATGATCTAATAGAAATACTTTATGTCACTGTCTATTAATCATGCCCAGATCAAAATTCTGGAAATGCAAGTCACATCATTGTTGGAGTGCCTTAATTATAGTACAGACTGTAGGGCTTCAAAAAGCTAGCTCACCTTGAAGAAATTTGGCTTGCATGCCATTAGTGATTTTCCTATGCTTAAGTTTCTATTTCAGAACTCCTGTATAAAGGGAAACATCTTTATACATTCATCTTTTTGAAGCCCTTCAGAGTTTTGAAAGAGTGTAGTTTATCTCTCTATTTTCTCTAAAGAAACTGCCCTTTCCCTCTTTTGCATTTCCTGAATGTCCAATTGGTTTCACCTTTGTATGTCTGGGTATTTTTTTTCTGTGGTTCTTCCTTCTTGTTTCTATACTCAGAGAGAACAGAGGGCAACATGCAAGGAGGAGATATGGAATCTTGGGAGAGGGATCAGTAACCAGAAAGAATAAAGAAAGATTTGCTTTATTTGTCACATGTAAAATCAAAATGTTGAAACACACAGTGAAATGTGCAATTTATGTCAGGGGTGTGCTGGGGGTAGCCCACAATTATCACCATGCTTCTAGTCTCAACACAGAATGCCCGCAACTTACCAACCCTAACGCATACATCTTTGGAATGTGGGAGGAAACCGGAGCACCTGGAGGAACCAATACAGTCATGAGAGAACATACAAAGCACATTTATTAACAAAATACGAGGGGTGATTGAGAAGTTCATGCCTAAGGTAGGAGTCAATTTTAGAAAACCTAGCACATCTATTTTTTAACATAGTCCCCTCCTACATTTACACACTTAGTCCAGCGGTCATGGAGCATACGGATCTTGGACCTCCAGAAAGTGTCCACAGCACGGGTAATTGATAAGTTCGTGGCCTAAGGTAGAAGGCGATGAGTTATACAGCTCTCGTTACATGCACATGTAGTTCAACTCTTTGAGTGATTATGCAAAAAGTTTGAAGTTAATAACCCATCAGGGGTGATTGATAAGTTCATGGCCTAAGGTAGAAGTAAACCTAGCCAAGCAGCGAGCTGAACACCAGCCCATCCCTTGCCACCAGCCCGACAGCCTGACCTTTTCAAACTGGCCTGATGCTTAAATTGGCCAAACCTTGGCTCATTCTTTGCTCTTGGACCCAGGATCTGCCTCATCAATTTGGCCCATATCTGACCCGGTGCTTAAATAGGTCAAACTCCAGCTTGTTCCTCGCTCTTGGGTCCCAGCCCCACCGCCTTGACTCTGCATAGCCTCGCCTCGGATCAGCCACTTCGAATTGGCTCTAAATCCACTCCAGCAATGGCCAAACGTTGGCTCGTTCCTCCCTCTTGGGCTCAGGCCCCACTGCCTCGATTCTGCCCATACACGCCACGCCACTACCAACCTGCACCTTCGAGACTTCAGTTCACACTGCGAAAATACCAGGTGGTACAGGCAGTTCAAAAGCTCAGCTCCAAAAGGACTATTGATTGCAGTGATCGTTTTCTAGAAAAAGTGTGATCAATAAAGTAGTTTTTTTAAACGCAAACAGGAGGAAATCTGCAGATGCTGGAATTTCAAGCAGCACACATAAAGTAGTTAGTAGTTTTGTTTGCTGCCAACAAGTCATCGCTGTGTTTCAGCAGTGTCATCTTAAACATACAAGCTCTTTACAGATAGCAGTGAGAATTTAATCCCGATTTTATAACGGGCATTGTAAAGTATTATACTAACCACTAGCACTGTAAACATTATGTTAATTGCTATGCTACTGTGCCTCCCAGGTTTAAATTGTTTGGTAGAAAAGCAAGAGGAAATTAAGAATGAAATGAGCAGATGCATTAGGGGCATTTAAGAGACACTTAGGTAGGCACATGGGTGATAAACAAATAGAGGGTTATGTAGGGGGAAGGGTTAGATTGAACAGAGTAGGCTAAAAGGTTGGTACAACAACATGGAAGGAAGGGCCTGTACTGTTCTATGTTTTATGAATTATTTTACTCAATATGTGATTGAGCTCTGGTGCTTACTAGTGGAAGAAGAAATTCTCATTGCATTTAAGTAAAAATAGAAGGATCAGTATTTGGAATGCCACAGGTCAATCGATCAAGACCTGGAACTAGGATTAGACTGAAGTCTATTTTTGGGCAACAAGAATTTAATGGGGCTCAATGGCCCCGTTCAATGCCACAAATAAATGATTTTTAAAAATCTGTCTGCTACTGTAAAACACAATCTTATGCTGTGCCAATATAGAATGATATCACTCCTCATGCAAGAGTCATCATGCTCTATTGACACATCTGTCTGTTCCTACAACTCTCACACTCCTTCCCCATTACTCTGCAGATCTTTTTCATTCAACTACTGTCACAATTCCCTTTTGGAATTTTTTTTGATCCAGCTTTCATCACAACTTCAGACATATCCCAGTGTATGACTTAATAAAGCCCATCTCAGCTTTCACACTTCTGCAAATTTGCTTAAATTAGAGTTGTTGAGCCACTGACCCTGTGAGACAAATTCTCTTCTCTACTCCACCAAAACCTTCCTAATTTTGACCACCCTGGCCGCATCTCCCCTTAAATATCTCAGCAATAAGGAGAACAACATCAGATTCTTCTGGAGTGAAGGAGCATGAGAAGCGGCTTGAAAGTCTCTCTGGAATGTGGGAGGAAACTTTGGAGAGGGTGCAGAGGAGATTTATCAGCATGGTGCCTAGACTAAATGGCGTGTCCTATGGAGTGAAGGAGGGTGAGAAGTGACTTGATAGAGGTGTATAAGATGACAACAGGCATAGATAGAGTGGACTTATTCCCAGGGCAGGAATAAGTAGTATGAGAGGCATAATTTTAAGGTGATTGGAGAAGAGTATGGGGAAGTCCTGCCGATTGGTTTTGGTCCGAAATGTTGACTGTACTTTTTCGTATAGATGCTGCCTGGCCTGCTGAGTTCCTCCAGCATTTTGCGTATGTTGTTGGGGAGATGTCAGAGTTAAGTTCTTTACACAGAGAGCGGTGAGTGCATGGAATACCCTGTCAGGGGTGGTGGTAGAGGCAGAAAATTAGGGGCATTGAAGAGACTCTCAGGTAGACACATGGATGAGAGAAAAATGGAGTGCCACTGTACTATGCAAAAGTCTTGGGCACATATATATAATTAGGGTGCCTAAGACTTTTGCACAGGACTGTATATGTCAATGTGGAGTGTAGAGCAAGTTTGTAAATCTGGTGGGAGCAAAGTATGTTGGGAATGATGAGGGTGGAGTGCTACAGGAGGGGTGTGGGACAGGTGGCAGAGTAGGAGTGCCAGGGGTGGGGGTGGCACAGGTGCAGACACACCCAGCCCTGAGACACCAGGCAAGGTCATTTGGTTCCAGACAATTAGTTTATTGATCATTACAGAGTGTCTCTCTGGTGCTTCCTGCTCCCTCTCCTCACCCTTCCCCTTTTCCCAACCATGATTCCCCTCTCCCTGCCCCATTCCCACCCTCAGTCCACAATAGAGATCCATATCAGAAGCAGTTTTATCATCGCTTACATATGTCATGAATTTTTCTTATTTTTGCAGCAGCAGTACAGTGCAATACATAAATTACTACAAAACTGTGCAAAAGTCTTAGGTACTGTAGCTATATATATGTCCTTAAGACTTTTGCACAGTACTGTATGTGAGAAGGAAGGGTTAGGTTGATATTGGAGTATGTTAAAAGGTTGGCACAACATTGAAGGTTGAAGATCATGCACTGCTGTAATGTTCTATGTTTTATGTTCTTCAGCCTCTCCATGACTTAAGCCCTTCACCCTTGGTACACTTTAGTAATTCCCAAAAGTAACCTATGATTATGAGGACACGCAGTCCTCTTTTATTGTCATTTAGTAATGCATGCATTAAGAAATGATACAATGTTTTTCCAGAATGATATCACAGAAACACATAACAAACCGACTAAAAAACTGACAAAAACCACATAATTATAACATATAGTTACAACAGTGCAAAGCAATACCGTAATTTGATAAGAACAGGACATGGACACGGTAAAAGTCTCAAAGTCTCTCGAAAGCCCCATCATCTCACGCAGACGGTGAACCTCCAGAGCCGCAAACTTGCCGTTGCAGCATCCTGGAAGCATCCGACCACAGTCCGACTCCAAGTCAGTCCAAAAACTCCGAGCCTCCGACCAGCTCTCCGACACCGAGCACCGAGCATCGAGCACCATCTCTGCCGAGCACTTCGACCCCGGCCCCGGCAATAGGCAAAGCTGAGGATTTGGGGCCTTCCCCTCCGGGGATTCTTGATCGCACAGTAGCAGCGGCAGTGAAGCGGGCATTTCAGAAGTTTCTCCAGGTGTTCCTCCGTGCTTCTCACATCTGTCTCCATCAAATCAGGATTGTGCATTAACCTACACACATCAAAGTTGCTGGTGAACGCAGCAGGCCAGGCAGCATCTCTAGGAAGAGGTACAGTCGACGTTTCGGGCCGAGACCCTTCGTCAGGACTAACTGAAGGAAGAGTGAGTAAGAGATTTGAAAGTGGGAGGGGGAGAGGGAGATCCAAAATGATAGGAGAAGACAGGAGGGGGAGGGATGGAGCCAAGAGCTGGACAGGTGATTGGCAAAAGGGGATACGAGAGGATCATGGGACAGGAGGCCCAGGGAGAAGGAAAAGGGGGAGGGGGGGAAAAACCCAGAGGATGGGCAAGGGGTATAGTCAGAGGGACAGAGGTAGAAAAAGGAGAGAGAGAGAAAGAATGTGTGTATATAAATAAATAACGGATGGGGTACGAGGGGGAGGTGGGGCATTAGTGGAAGTTAGAGAAGTCAATGTTCATGCCATCAGGTTGGAGGCTAACCAGCCATACTCAGGTTGGAGGAACAACACCTTATATTCCGTCTGGGTAGCCTCCAACCTGATGGCATGAACATTGACTTCTCTAACTTCCGCTAATGCCCCACCTCCCCCTCGTACCCCATCTGTTATTTATTTATATACACACATTCTTTCTCTCTCTCTCTCTCCTTTTTCTCCCTCTGTCCCTCTGACTATACCCCTTGCCCATCCTCTGGGTTTTCCCCCCCTCCCCCTTTTCCTTCTCCCTGGGCCCCCTGCACCATGATCCTCTCATATCCCTTCTGCCAATCACCTGTCCAGCTCTTGGCTCCATCCCTCCCCCTCCTGTCTTCTCCTATCATTTTGGATCTCCCCCTCCCCCTCCCACTTTCAAATCTCTTACTAGCTCTTCTTTCAGTTAGTCCTGACGAAGGGTCTCGGCCCGAAATGTCGACTGTACCCCTTCCTAGAGATGCTGCCCGTCCTGCTGCATTCACCAGTAACTTTGATGTGGGTTGCTTGAATTTCCAGCATCTGCAGAATTCATCATGTTTGTGCGTTAACCTAAAAGTTAAGGCTTTACAACAGCTCTTTGTTAAGTAGATCTTGGTTTTAAAATTCTCACTTATGTTTTCAAATCATCTACTTTCAGCTCTGGCTCACCATATAATGTTTGAGAATAGTGCTGGCATTGGAGGTGGTCCAGAGGAAGTTCATGAGAATGATCTCAGGAATGAGAGGGTTAATGTACAAGGAGTGATTGATGGTGCTGGGCCTGTACTTTCTGGAGTTTACAAGAATGAGGGGGACCTCATTGAAACCTATTGAACATCGATAGGCCTATATATGTGGATGAAAAGAAGATGTTTCCTATAATGGGGGAGTCTAGGACTAGAGGACACAGCCTCAGAATACAGGGACATTTAGAACAGAAATGAGGAGGAATTTCTTTAGCTAGAGGGTGGTGAATTGATGGAATTCACTGCCACAGACAGCTGTAGAAGCTAAGTCATTGAATATATTCAAAGTGGAGGTTGATAGGTTCTTGATTAGTCAGGGTGTCAAAAAGCTATAGGGAAGAAGGCAGGAGAATGGGGTTGATGGGGTTAATATATCAGCCATGATGGAATAGCTGAGCAGCCTGATGGGCCAAATGGCCTACTTCTGCTCCTGCGTCTTATGGTCTTATAGACTAACAGCTAATTTCCTTCAACTATTCAGTTCTTAAACCAACTGGTACAACCCTAATCACTAGAGTTCAGCAACGCTATGAACACTGGTCACTTTGAACTAAAATGGATTTATTTTATTATCACTTCTGATTGTGCCTTTCTTGTAAGGATAATGTTTAATTTACATTTATTTTATGTTTTTCTTATCAGTGCTGCTTACATGTTGCTATGTGCCTGTAATACTATAGCAAATTTCTACAAATGTACCCTGGAGAGACTTTTGAGGTTGCATCACTGTCTGGTATGGAGGGTCAGGGAAAGCTGCAGAGGTCGACTGCATCATGGGCACTAGCCTCTGCGCTATTACGGACATCTTCAGAAGGAAATGACCCAAGAGGGCGGCATCTATCATTGAAGATCTTTCACCATCCAGGCCATATTATCATCAGGGTCCTGAAAACACACATTCAACGTTTCAGAAACAGCTTCTTTTCCTCTGCCTTCAGATTTCTGAATTGATAATGAAGCCATGTTCACTACCTCACTATATTTTTCTTTTCATTTTGCTCGCTTTTTGCACAAAAGGTATATAAGACTTTTGCACGGTATTGTAGTAATTTTATGTATTACACTGTACTGCTGCCATGTCAATAAGTAAATTTCATGACATATATGAGTGATTCTGATTTGGGTCTCTGTTATGGACTGAGAGTGGCGGGGGGACAGGGAGAGGGGAATCATGGTTGGGAAAGAGGAAGGGAGAGGGGAGGGAACAGGAAGCACCAGAAAGACATTCTGTAATGATCAATAAACCAGTTGTTTGGAATCAAATGACCTTGCCTGGTGTTTCAGGGCTGGGTGTGTCTGCACCCGCACCACTTCCCCAACCCAGCACTCCTTCTCTGCCACCTGTCCCACACCCCTCCCACAGCGCTCCACGTTTGCCATTTCCAACATCTTTTGCTCCCACCTGATTTACAAAGTCACTCTCCACTCCACGTCAACAAATACAGTACTGTGTAAAAGTCTTAGGCGCCCTAACTATGTGCCTAAGACTTTTGATAGTGCTATATACAGTTTAACCCTCATCCGAAATGCTTGGGGTGGGATTGTTTCCGATTTTGGAATATATAATGAGATAGCTTGGGATCGCCATAACTTCCGCCTCTGAATTTATATGCTACAGGTAAACAGACTTTGTCTTACACGTGTTCGTCACATAAGTGTACTTAACAGTAAAAGTATAATGTATGCAAGGTAACAAAAGCAGCATAGCAGCATCGGGAGGATACCTGAATCAGCTCTTGAACAACAACAGACAATGGCAGGCTTTCAGTCTCCACCTAAAATGCCGTGTTTTGATTAAAAGGTTATAGTATACTGTATTTGTATTTTACTTTTTTTTAGGTTTTATATAATATTTCGCAATCTTATAAAGGACTTGGTGGACGACTCTCAAGCAAGCAGGTATGGCACCTTTAAGTGGCTGAAGGTTCATCATCATGGCCAGAAGTAACATGGTGGGGGGGGGGGTAGAAACACCTAGGAATGAGAGCCCTTCTACACAGTATTTCATTAGCAAATGTGCTGTCACTGAGGAACAAAATTGAGGAGCTTAGGGCCAGATTGCTGTATTGGAAGGAAAAGAGATACTGTTGTGTTCTAAGTTTAAACAAGATGTGGCTTGCTCCCAGTGTGTCAGATACAGCGATCAGACATGAAGGCTTCTCAATTTCACAGTATGGACCAAATTGCAGAGACAGAAAAGGCAGAAGGTGGAAGTGCGTGTTTCGTGATAAACTCTCGCGAGTGCTCCAGTGTGGCAGTTTTGTCAAATTCATGTTCCCCTGACCTTGAACACCTAATGGTTAAATACTATCCATTATATTTAGCTGGCGAGTTTTCCTCCATAATCCTGACAGTAGTTTACATCCCACCAGCAGATGACTATAAACAAACACTTGAGCTGCTGTCTCTGAACAAATGCGTCCATCCTTACGCATTTCAAATCATAGTTGGGGACTTCAACCAGACTTATTTGAAGAAATCCCTGTCCAATTACCATCAGTATATAACCTGTAGCTCCAGAGGTCCAAACACACTAGACCACTGCTATACTACAATAAGGAATGCCTACTGTTCCATGTCCAGACTGCACTGCAGTAAATCTAATCACTTCGCTATCATTCTCCTACCTGCATACAAGCAGAGGCTAAAGAGCAAAACTGCAGAGAATAGGACAACAAAGAGGTGGTCGCGGGAAGCAAAGGAGCAGGTATGGAATTGCTTCAAGTCGGTGGACTGGACCGTGTTCAAGGACTCGTATGCAGATCTGAATGAATACATCATGGTTGACACAGACTTTATAAAAACAGTTGTAGACAATTGTGTCCCCACAAAACTATTCAAAGCCTTCCCCAAATAGAAGCCCTGGATGAACCATGAGATCCACAATCTGCTAAGGACCAGATCAGAGGCATTCAAGTCAGGTGACCAAGAAAGTCACAAGAGTTCCAGGTACGATCTCCAGAAAGCCATCTGATGGGCGAAGTGGCAATTCCGGACCAAACTTGAATCATGGAAGGATGCTCGACAGCTGTGGCAGGGCTTAAACACTATTACCCTTTACAAAGTGAAACCAAGTGGCATAATTGACAATAGGGCTTCGCTTCCTGATGAGCTCAATGCCTTCTATGCTCGCTTTGACCATCAAAACCTTCACAAACTCTCACAGCCCCCATTGACCCTGTGACTTCAGTCTCTGAGGCTGACGTGTGAGCAGCCTGCAGGAGGGTGAACTCATGAAAAGCACCCGGCCCAGACGGGGTGTCTGGCCAAGTACTAAAGACCTAAAGACCTGATCAACTTGGCTGGAGCATTCACTGAGGTCTTTAACCCCTCGCTTTGGCAGTCTGAGGTACTCACCTACTTCAAACAGGTTTCGATTATACCTGTGCTATTAACACTATTCTTTGCATTTCTGGTCAGATGCTAAATGCATTCCATTGGCTTTGTATCTGTACTCGGCACAATGACAATAAAGTTGAATCTAATCTAATATAATCTAAACAAGAAGAATGTGATAACCTGCCTCAATGAATATTGTCCAGTAGTACTTACACCCACTGTGCTGAAGTGTTTTAAGAGGTTGCTGATGAAACATATCAACTCCTCCCTGAAATGCATCCACTCCAATTTGCCTATCGGAGCAACTGGTCCACAGTAGATACCATCTCATTGGCTCCACTCAACTCTGGAACCTCTGGACAGCAAAGATACATACATTAGGATGCTCTTTGTCGACTTCAGCTCGGCATATAATACCATTGTCCCCTCAAAACTAGTCAATAAGCTTCAAGACCTTGGCCTTAATACCAACATGTGCAACTGGATTGACTTCTCTAACTTCCACTAATGCCCCACCTCCCCCTCGTACCCCATCTATTTATTTTTATACACACGTTCTTTCTCTCACTCTCCTTTTTCTCCCTCTGTCCCTCTGACTATACCCCTTGCCCATCCTCTGGGTTCCCCCCTCCCCCTTGTCTTTCTTCCCGGACCTCCTGTCCCATGATCCTTTCGTATCCCCTTTGCCAATCACCTGTCCAGCTCTTGGCTCCATCCCGCCCCCTCCTGTCTTCTCCTGTCATTTTGGATCTCCCCCTCCCCCTCCCACTTTCAAATCCCTTACTCACTCTTCCTTCAGTTAGTCCTGACGAAGGGTCTCGGCCTGAAACGTCGACTGTACCTCTTCCTAGAGATGCTGCCTGGCCTGCTGCATTCACCAGCAACTTTGATGTGTGTTGCTTGAATTTCCAGCATCTGCAGAATTCCTGTTGTTTTCCTTGATTTTCTTACTTGCAGAGCCCTGTCAGTTTGGACTGGCAACAACATCTCCTTCATGATTTCCATCAGCACAGGTGCCCCACAAGGCTGCGTGCTTAGCCCCCTGCTCTACTCACTTCACACTTATGACTGTGTTGGTAAGAACAGCTCCAATGCCATATTCAAGTGTGCTGACGACACCACTGTTGTAGAATGAATCAATGGTGGTGACGAATCAGCATATAGGAGGGAGATTGAAAATCTGGCTAAGTGGTGTCATAAGAACAACTTCTCACTTAATGTCAGCAAGACCAAGGAGCTGATTATTGACTTCAGGAGTAGGAAACCAGAGGTTCATGATCCAGTCCTCTTTTCAAGGGCACCAATGCCCTTGAACAGAAAATCCTACAAAAAGTAGTGGATATGGTCCAGTCCATCATGGGTAAGGTCCTCCCCACCGTTGAGCACATCTATATTAAGCATTGTCACAGGAAAGCAGCATCCATCATCCATCATTATCAGGACCACCCAGACATGCTCTCTTCTCACTACTGTCATCAGGGTGAAGGTACAGGAGCCCCAGGACTCACACCACCAGGTTCAGGAACAGTTTTTATCCCTCAACCATCAGGCTCTTGAATCAAAGGGGATAACTTCACTCAACTCCACTTGCCCCATCATTGAAATATTCTCACAATCTATAGATTCACTTTCAAGGACTTTCATGTTCTTGACACTGCTTATTTATTTATTATTATTTTTGTACTTGTACCATTTGTTGTCTTTTGCACACTGGTTGAATGCCCAAATTGGTGCGGTCTTTCATTGATTCTATTATGGATTTATTGGGTATGCCCGCAAGAAAATTAATCTCAGGGTTGTATATGGTGACATCAGTGTACTTTAATAATAAATTTTCTTGGAACTATTGAAGCATTCAAGGTGAGAGAGGGTAATTTTAAAGGAGATGTTAGAGGCAAGATTTTACAGAGGGTGGAAAGCACTGCTTGGGGTGGTGGTAGATTGGGACTTTTAAGAGACATTTAGATAGGCACACGGATGTGAGGAAAATGGAAGGATTATGAACTTTGTGTAGGCAGAAGAAGTTAGTTTAGTTTCAGCACAAAGCATGCCAAAGGACTTGTTCCTGTGCTGTACTGTTCTATGTTCTATATTCTATGAATTCATGAAATATGAAAGTCATATTTCACAGTTGTTGTCTCACATTGAGTGAGCTGCTATGGAGATAGCCCTGCAACTTAAATACCACACCATTAGGAGCCTTGGGTGATAGCAGCTGTGAAGAATAAACAAGTTGTAGGTGCAGAGTGGTGATATTTTTAGACTGTGTCCTTTTTGTTGCTATTTCACATGGATGGGAGATGCTCAAAACCGCTGTGAGAGCCTTGGCTAATTACAAATGGTTACATTTTAAATTACTGCCCCTTGAGGGCTGTTGAGCATGAATGGAAGCCATTATCATGCCTATACCTTAAACAGAAATAAAGAACTAAAATTGAGGCTGCTGGTGTGCATATGTAAAGGGGGGGGAGGTGGGGAAAGGGAATTGCTGGCTGATCCATCAATTGGCTGACTTACCTCACCTCATACACTTAACCACCATGTGCATTTATATCGTGACTTTCAGGTGGCTAAGGATATCCCAAGGCACCTTACAGGAGTGTCACAAGTCAGAAATTGGTTTAGACCATAAGACCATAAGATATAGGAGCAGAATTAGGCCACTTGGCCCATTGAGTCTGCTCCACCATTTCATCATGGCTGATCAATTTTTCCACTCAGCCCCAATCCCCTGCCTTCCCACCGTATCCCTTCATGCCCCAACCAATCAAGATTCTATCAACCTCTGCCTTAAATAAATTGGCTTCCACAACTGCCTGGGGCAACAAATTCCACAGATTCACCACTCTCTGGCTAAACAAATTCCTCCTTATCTCTATTCTGAGCCTGTATCCTCTGGTCTTTGACTCTCTCACCAAAGGAAACATCCTCTCCACATCCACAGTATCAAGGCCTTTCTCCATTTGTTAGGTTTCAACTTTGATAGGTTTTAACTTAACCACTGCTACACTCCCTTCCGCATTGCTTACAAAGTTCTCCTTTCCCCAGCTTTTGGAAAATCAGATCACTCTTCGATCCTGCTTTTATACAGGCAGAAGCTGAAACAAGAGGCGGCCATAGTTAAAACCGTCCACTGTTGGTCCGACCAATTGGCAGGACTGCTTTGATGACGTTGACTGGAGTGTCTTCCATGGTGAGGATGTCTCCAAGTTCACTGATGGAGTTATGTGCTTCATCCGGAAGTGCATCGATGATGTTGTCCCCCAGAAGTCATAGAAACATTCTAAATGTTAAAAGGCCCGAACAAATTAGATATGGCAAAGTTATTTCCCATGGTAGGGAGTCTAGAACAAGGGGGCATGACTTCAGGATTGAAGGACATCCTTTTGGAACTGAAATGTGGAGAAATTACTTTAGTCAGAGGGTGGTGAATCTGTGGAATTTGTTGCCACGAGCGGCTGTGGAGGCCAAGTCATTGGGTGTATTTAAGGCAGAGATTGATAGGTTCTTGTTTAGCAAGGACATCAAAGAGTATGGGGTGAAAGCAGGAGAGTGGGGATGACTGGAAGAATTGGATCACCCCATGATTGAATGGCGGAGCAGACTCAAAGGGCCGAATGGCCTACTTCTGCTTCTATATCTTATGGTCTAAGTCCGGTCTTCCTGAACCAGAATCCCTGGATCAATAGTTCTGTGCAAGCAGCATTTACAGCGCAACATCGAGCTTACGTCGCTGGCGATCAACTAGAGCTCAAGAAAAGCAGCTATGATTTGCATAAAGCTATCAAGGCTGCGAAACAACAATATAGGGACAAGATTGAGTCAAGATTCACGACAATTAGCACATGTGACTTGTGGTGAGGGCTGCATACCATCGCAGACTTCAGAGCCAAATGTAGTGGTGGCACCAACATCGCGGCCTCTCTCCCAGATGAGCTCAATCACTATTATGCTCGGTTCAATGTCGGTAACTCTGAGCCTCAGAGGAAAGACGCAGCTACAACCTGCAACCTGGTCATCTCTGAGGCCGAGGGACGCAATGTTTCCGAGTGGACAGTCGCAAAGCTGTGGGACCGGACGGCATCTGAGAACAGGTACTTGGGATGTACGCAGCACACCTGGCAGGTGTGTTTACTGACATTTTTAACCTCTCCCTCTCCCAGTGTAGAGTGCCCTCCTGCTTCAAATTATCCACCATTGTCTCTGTACCAAAAAGAGACCAAGGTAACATGTTTGAACAACTGGTGTCCTGTCGCACTCAGCTCAATAATAAGCAAATGCTTTGAGAGGCTGGTCAAGGACTACATCTGCAGCTTGCTACCACCCAAACTGGACCCCCTACAATTCACCTACCAACACAACTGATCGACAGACGACGCACTAGCCACTGCTCTACATACAGTCATTACACATCTGGAGAAGAAAGCTGCTTATGTAAGAGTGCTGTTCTTGGACTACAGTTCAGCATTCAACACCATAATTCCATACAGGGTCGACAAGAAGCTCAGAGACCTCGGCCTTGACCCTGCCTTGTGTAGCTGGATCCTGGACTTTCTGTCAGATCGCTAGTAGGTTGTAAGAGTGGGCTCCCTCACCTCCAACCCTCTGACTCTCAATACAGGAGCCCCTCAAGGCTGCGTACTGAGTCCCCTCCTTTACTCTCTGTACACCTGTGACTGTATCGCCACCCACAGCTCTAATCTGTTAATTAAATTTGCCGACGACACTACATTGATTGGCCTTATCTCAAACAATAATGAGCTGGCCTACAGGGAAGAAGTCATCCCTCTGACACATTGGCGTCAAGAAAACAACCTCTCCCTCAATGTCACAAAAAAAAAGGAGCTGGTTGTGGATTACAGGAGGAATGGAGACGGGCTAACCCCTATTGACATCACGGATCTGGGGTTGAGGGGGTAAATAGCTTTAAGTTCCTCTGCAGAGTGTGGTGTGGACAGCCCAGCACATCTGTAGTTGTGAACTTCCCATGATTCAGGACATTTGCAAGGACCACAACCACAATCTATTCCAGCTGCTGCCATCTGGGAAGCAGTACCGCAGCATAAAGCCAGGACCAACAGGCTCCGGGACAGCTTCTTCCACCAGGCCATCAGAATGATGAACTCACGCTGATTTGAGTGTACTCTATATTACATTGACTCTTCTGTTCATGATAAATTATTATAAATTTCTATGATTGCACATTGCACATTTAGATGGAGATGTAATGTAAAGATTTTTACTCCTCATGTATGTGAAGGATGTAAGAAATAAAGTCAATTCAATTTAATTTAATTCAATTCAATGAGGTCACCACTCATTCTTCCGAATTCTAGTGAATACAGGCCCAGAGCAATCAAATGCTCTTCATATGGCAAGCCATTCAATCCTGGAATAATTTTTGCGAACCTCCTTTGAACCTTCTCCAGTTTCAGCACATCCCTTCTAAGATAAGGGACCCAAAACTACTCACGGTACTGCAAGTGAGGCCTCGTTAGTGCTTTACAAAGTCTCAACATTACATCCTTGCTTTTATATTCTAGTCCTCTTGAAATGAATGCTAACATCATATTTGCCTTCCTCACCACAACTCAACCTACAAATTAACTATTAGGAAATCCTGCATATGGACTCCCAGGTCCCTTTGCACCTCAGATTTTTGTATTTTCTCTCCATTTAGAAAATAGTCAGCCCTTTTATTGCTTCAACCAAAGTGCATGACCAGACTCCTGACACTGGACTCCATCTGCCACTTCTTTTCACATTCTCCGAATCTATCTAAGTCCTTCTGTAGCCTCTCTATTTTCTCAAAACTATCTGCCCCTCCACCTATCTTCATGTCATCTGTAAACCTTGCAACAAAACCATCAATCCCATCATCCAAATCATTGACATATACCGTAACCTAAAAAGAATCGGTCCCAACACCGACCCCTGTGGAACACATCTAGATACCAGCAGTCAATCAGAAAAGGCTCCCTTTATTCCCATTCTTTGCCTCCTGCCAACCAGCCACTGCTTTACTCAAATTAGAATCTTTCCTGGGCTCGTAGCTTGTTAAGCAGCCTCATGTGTGGCCCCTTGTCAAAGGCCTTCAGAAAATCCAAGTACACAACATCAATCAATTCTCCTTTGTCTATCCTGCTTGTTGTTTCTTCAAAGAATTCCAACAGATTTGTCAGGCAAGATTTTCCTTTGAGGAAACCATGCTGACTATGGCCAATTGTTAAGGAGTCGATTGTTAAGGATGTGGCTTTGGAGTATTTGAAGGGACATGATCAAACATCTTCCCAACCACCAAGGTCAGACTAACTGGCCTATAATTTCATTTCTTCTATCTTTCTCCCTTCTTGAACCATTTCAGTCTAGTGATCCTTGAAAGATCATTACTAATGCCTCCATAATCTCTTCAACCACCTCTTTCAGAACCCTGGGGTGTATACCATCTGGTCCAGGTGACTAACCTACCTACAGACCTTTCAGTTTCCTAAGAGCCTTCTCTCTAGTTACGACAACTTCACACGCTTTATGACCCCGACACCTGGAATTTCCACCACCATACCGCTAGTGTCTTCCACAGTGAAGACTGATGAGCTTATTCAGTTCATCTGCCATTTCCTTGTCCCCATTATTACCGCTCCAGCATTGTTTTCCAGTGGTCTGATATCCACTCACCTCTATTTTACACTTCATGTATCTGAAGAAACTTTCGGTATCCTCTTTAATAATATTAGCTCGCTTACTTTTGTATTCCATCCTTACCTTCCTAATGACCATTTATTTGCCTTCTGTTGGTTTTAAAAGCTTCCCAAATCTCTAACTTCCCACTAATTTTTGCTCTATTATGTGTTCTCTCTTTGGCTTTTATGTTGGCTTTCGCTTCTCTTGTTAGCCACGGGTGTGTCATCTTGCCTTTAGAATACTTCTTCCTCTTTGGGATGGATATATCCTGTGTCTTCCGAATTGCTTCCAGAAATTCCAAGCTTTTCTAGTCAGTTCTGGCCAACTCCTCTCTCATGCCTCTGTAATTCCCTCTACTCCACTGTAATACTGATACATCTGACTTTAGCTTCTCCTCAAATTTCAGGGTGAATTTGATCATATTATGATCACTGGTCCCTAAGGGTACTTTTACCTTCTTCAGGTTTCCAATCAATTCCAGTTCATTGCATAACACTGAATCCAGAACAGCGGATCCCCTAATGGGCTCAACAATGAGCTGCTCCAAAAAGCTATCTTGTAAGCATTCTAGAAATCCCCCCTCTTGAAATCCAGCACCATCCTGATTTTCCCAATCTACCTGCATATTGAAATTTCCCATGACTATTGTAACGTCGCCCTTTTGGCGTGTACTTTCTATGTCCTGTTGTAAGTTGTAAACCACATCCTTTAAGTGTCTCCCATTAGAGAGATTATAAACACAGGAGATTCTGCAGATGCTGGAAACCCAGAGTAACACACACAAAATGCTGGAGAAACAGCAGCTCAGGCAGCATCTATGGAGGTGAATAAACAGACAACATTTTGCATCAAGACTGGAGAGGAAGGGGGCAGAAGCTAGAATAAAATGGGGGGAGCAGAAGGAATACAGATAATGGGTGAAGCGGTAGGTGGGTGGGTGGGTGGGAGAGGAAATGAAGTATGAAGCTGCAAGGTGATAAAGGGCTGAAAAGGGCTGAAGAACAAGGAATCTGATAGGAGAAGAGAGTGGACCATAGGAGAAAGGGAAGGAGGAGGAGAGGCACCAGAGGGAGATGATAGGCAGGTGGGGAGAAGAGAAAGGGTAAGAGGGGAGCCAGAATTGGGAATGGAAAAAGGGAGGAGGGAAGTTGGATAAATTAACGAATGTAAGAGAAATCAATGTTCGTGCTGTCAGGTTACTGTTTATTTTATTATTATTTAGAGATACAGCGTGGAAAAGGCCCTTCCACTCCTTCAAGCCATGCTGCCCAGCAACCTCTGACAACCCTGATTTAACTCTAACCTTTTTTTTATTTAACCCTAACCTAATCACAGAACAATTTACAATGACTGATTAACCTACTAACCGGTACATCTTCAGACCGTGGGAAGATACTGGAGCACCCAGAGAAACCCTATGCATTCCACGGGGAGGATGTACAGATTCCTTACAGAGGATGGAGGGATTGAACCCCAAACTCTGATGCTCTGAGCTGTAATATGCTGCTGTGGCTGGAGGCTACCTGATCTGCTGACTTCCTCTAGCATTTTGTGTGTGTTAGATGGAGGTTAGCTTTATTTGTCACATGTATATTGAAGCAAAAAGTGAAATGCATAATTTGCTTAAAATCAAATCAAGGAGGATTGTACTGGGCAGGCAACAAGTGTTGCTACACTTCCGGTTCCAACATAGCATGCCCACAACTCACTTTCCCTTACCGTAAGTCTTTGGAATGTGGGAAGATACTGGAGCATCCAGAGGAAACCCATGTGGTTACAGGGAGAATGTACAAACTCCTAACAAACAGCGCTGGGAATTGAACCCTGATCTTACAGATGGTGCGATAAAGTGTAATGTTAACCAGTACACTACCCCATCTCCTCCAGAGCCTCAGTACAATAGAAGTAAAGAAAGAAAATCTCATATTTTTATCACACTATTTTGGTTGTAGAATATCTCTTACTCAGCCTCACTAAAAACTGATTATCCGGTCAATGCTGTTGATTGGATTTTGCTGTGCACAAGTTATAAGATATATTTCCTTATTACAATGGAGACCATGCTTCAAAATGCTCTGGGACTTCAATGTTGGAGTTGATCAAAACTACAAAGCTTTTAGATGGACAAATAAAGGAACTTATTTCCCAGTAGAAGACAGGCCAGTATATAGGCAATAAGGAATTAAGAAAATTGGCAAAAAAGTATCTATGGTGAGATGAAATTCTGTTTTATGTTCTGGAACATGTTGTCTGGAAATACAGTGGGAGGAGATTTAATACATTCCAAAAGAAACTGGATATCAAGTCTTGAACATTTTTCTTGTGATTGCAAGAGCCTGTTAGACATTGGAAATGTAGAAGACAGCAAGTCCAATGCACTGGTTCATTGGAAGAGACCAATGGTGGGGGAGCTGTGAGGTCTTGCTTGTGTCGCACACTCAGCCTCAAGCCACAGGATTGCCTGTTGCAGCTGCCCAGGGGAGAGACGCTGAAGGCTGTATAGGACAGTGTGGTGGGATGCTGGAGTCTGTGCTGGTTGGTTTGGGGAAAATAGAAAGATCAGGAACCAAGTGTGGAACGATGTCCCTCATTCTACTTAACCATCTCACCAATGCCTCTATTAGATTCTGGGCCACTTTATGTGGAGAAGATTTGGTGCATAAGGTAGGAGTTGCTTTTGAACCATGTCAAGGAGGCCATCAAGAGTCCCCCAGTGGGTTTGTTCAACTCCTCTGCTGTGATGTTATTTGGAATTGGAAGCTTGTATCAGGGAAGTTTGCAATGTCCATTCATGTCCTTCCATTACCAGTGGATTCCATGGGAAATGAAGTGTATGAACCTCCGGATCAACTGACTGATTTGAGTTATGCAATACACACACAATGCTGGAGGAACTCAGCAAATCAGGCAGTACTCAGAGAGAGGAATAAACATCGACACTTTAAACTGAAACACTTCACCAGGACTGGAAATAAGACTAACTATAAAATATAAGAGCAGAATTAGGCCATTCGGTAAATCATGTTTGCTTTGCCATTTGATCATGACTGATTTATTAACCCTCTCAATCCCATTCTCCTGCCTTCACCCTGTAACCTTTGACACCCTTAGTAATCAAGAACCTATCAATCTCTACTTTAAGTATATCCAGTGACCTGGCCTCCACAGCCATCTGTGGCAATGAATTCCATAAATTCACCACTGTCTGGCTAAAGAAATTCTTTCTCAACTCTGTTCAAAAGGGACGTCCTTGAATTTGGAGGCCTTGCCCTCTGGTCCTAGATTCTCCCATTATTGGAAGCATGAAGATGAAGGATGTACCTTCATCCTGAGTGACATCATCATGCGAGTAGAGGAGGCCATGGACAGACATGTCAGAATGGGAATGAGAATTCGATTTGAAATGGGTGGCTACCAGGAGATCCGGCTTTTCACAGCAAGTATCTGCAGAATCTCTTGTGTTCATGATTTGATTAATGCTTTCTTTTACAAAGAAATTTGTCTATGAAAAACCAAAAGTTAAGTTTATTTTTATTTTGAGATACATGGGATAACAGGACCTTCTGGCCCAATGAAGCCCCACTGCTCGTTATTAAAAAAAATTTTCATCTGCTAAAGTACAAATATGGACAAGGGGAATAAAAATCTTTCTTGCAGCAGGATTACAGATACAGAGCATCAGATGCACAACATTCACAAGAAAAACTTGAATTATACAAAATTATACAAAAAAGAACAGTATTGGAATAAAAGAAGTAAACAGAGTCCAATGTAGTGCAATTTAAAAATGGAAACACAAGGAAATCTGCAGATGCTGGAATTTCAAGCAACACACATAAAAGTTGCTGGTGAACGCAGCAGGCCAGGCAGCATCTCTAGGAAGAGGTACAGTCGACGTTTCGGGCTGAGACCCTTCATCAGGACTAACTGAAAGAAGAGCTAGTAAGAGATTTGAAAACCTGTCCTATGATCCTCTCATATCCCTTTTGCCAATCACCTGTCCAGCTCTTGGCTCCATCCCTCCCCCTCCTGTCTTCTCCTATCATTTTGGATCTCCCCCTCCCCCTCCCCCTCCCACTTTCAAATCTCTTACTAACTCTTCCTTCAGTTAGTCCTGATGAAGGGTCTCGGCCTGAAACGTCGACTGTACCTCTTCCTAGAGATGCTGCCTGGCCTGCTGCGTTCACCAGCAACTTTGATGTGTGTTGCTTCCAATGTAGTGCAAAGTAGTCAAAGATGTCATAATGACACTATACTGAAGTAGTAATTAGGGTGTGCTGGTTGGTTCAAGTACTGAATAGGTGAAGGGAAGTAGCTATTCCTCAACCTGGTGGTGTGAGACTTCCGGCTTCTGTACCTCCTACCCAATGGTTGCTATGAGAAGATGGCACGGCCAGATGGTGGAGACCTTTGATGATGTATGTTGCCTTCTTGAGGCGTGGCTCTTTATCTTTATTTTATTTCGAGATACAGCACAGTAACAAGCCCTTGTTATGCCCATGTGACCAATCAACCTACTCACTGTACATCTTTGGAATGCGGGGGAATGTGAAAGCTGAGCACCTGGTGGAAACCCACATGGTCATGGGGAGAACGTACAAGCACCTCACAGACAACATGCCAATTGCTGGTACTGTAAATGCATTATGCTAACTGCTATGCTGCCACGTCACCCCCAGGTAATACCGGCGGTGGGAAGGATTTGTCCATGATGAGTCCACCACTCTGCAGCTTCTTATGTTCTTGCACTTTTGAATTGCTGTACAAGACCAATCATGCAAGCAGATTATAGTCCCCTGGTTAAAATTAAGCTGCTTACTGTGAAGACAAAGGACAAAATGACAAAAGGCAAAATGACAAAAGGCAGCTGCACTCCCCTACACTTGCTTGGTCTGCAACCTACTGACTCAGTAAAAGAGGAAAGCCATTGTTATAAATAAATCAGTTTAAATTTAGATTGAAGGCATAGGATATAAACCTCTTTATACTGTGCCTCCTCCTCTACCTAATAAAGTGGTCACTGAGTGTATGTTTGTGGTCTTCTGCTGCCGTAGCCCATCCACTTCAAGGTTCAATGTGTTGTGTGTTCACAGATACTCTCTGCACACCACTGTTATTTAAGTTACCTTGCCTTCCTGTCAGCTTGAACCAGTCTGGCCATTCTCCTCTGATCTCTCACATTAAGAAGGTGGTTTCACCCACAGAAATGCCACTCACTGGATGTTTTTTGTTTTTTGCACCATTCTCTGTAAACTCTAGAGATTATTGTGCATGAAAATCCCAGGAGATCAGCAGTTTCAGAGATACTCAAATCGTCCTTAATGGCACCAACAATCAAAGTCACTTAGATTACATTTCTTCCCCCATTCTGATAATTGGTTTGAAAAACAATTGAACCTCTTGACCATGTCTGCCTGCTTTTATGCATTGAGTTGCTGCCACATGATTGACTGATTAGATATTTGCATTAACCATAAGACCATATTCAGCCCATCATGTCTGCTCTGCCGTTTGATTATGGCTTATTCATTTCCCTCTCAACCCCATTCTCCTGCCTTCTCCCCATAACCTTTCATGCCCTGACTTATTAAGAACCTATAAACCTCCACCTTAATTATACTCAGTGACCTGGCCACCACAGCCAGCTTTGGCAACGAATTCCACAGATTCACCATCCTCCATTCTAAATGGTCGTCCCTCTATTGAAAGTTTGTGCCCTCTGGCCCTAGACTCCCTCACCGTAAGAAACATCCTCTCCACCTCCACTCTGTCTAGGCCTTTCAACATGCAATTCAATTTAATTCAATTCAAGTTTAATTGTCATTCAACCATACATGAATACAGCCAAACAAGACATTATTATCGGGGTCAAGGTGCTAAAACACATTACCAACAGTCACATTCAAGAACACATTCATGGAATAAAAGGTAGTCCCCACACACACACCGCGTCACCGCAGCTTGATGCCCAGTGCTCACACATAGAAGTCAACAAACCCATATAGAATATTAGTAAAAATAAAATGATGCAGAATAAGCATGTATATAGTCCAGACCTCCCAGCCCACTGAGATCACTTCTCAACCAGTCCTGTTGCCCAACGCCCGCTAGGCGATACCGTGGCTTAGAAGCCCTGTCCTGACATATATCGGTCCATATAGAATATTAGTAAATACACAACTAAATAAATATGTATATAGTCCAGACCCCTCAGTCCAATTGAAATCTTCAGTTGACCACAACTGCGCTGCGCCATTCCCAGTTGAGCACGACGGCATAGATGCCTCTCCCCTGGTGGCTGAAAAGCAAGTGACCCTGCAGCTTGAGGCCCAAGTCCATTAGTGCCACCAAAAAATTTGCTGCCAACCAAAACAGAGCTTGCCTTCTGCTGAATGAAACCCTGGGAGGGCAGTACAAACTCCATTCTGGACGCCATTCCACACTGCCTCCAATGAGTACAACAGTTTCATCTCCTCACTCTTGTGGCTGCAAACAGGCAACATCGTGGCTTCAGGCCTAGTCCTCCTGAGGCTCCTGTACTACCTTCCTAATGGCAGCAGTGAGAAGGCCTGGATGGCGGGGGTCCTTGGTGATGGATGCTGCCTTCATGCGACACTGTTGCTTGTAGATATGCACAATGGTGGGGTGGGCCTGACCTGTGATGGATTGGGCCGTATCCACTACTTTTTGTAGGCTTTTCCGTTCAAGGGCATTGGTGTTTCCTTACCAAGCCGTGATGCAACCTGTCAATATAAACTACGTCACATATCTACAGTATAGAATTTCGTCGAAGTTTTAGATGACATGCCAAATCTTCATAAACTTCTAAGAAAGTAGAGGCACTACTGTGCCTTCCTTGTAATGGCACTTACATACTGGATCCAGGATAGATCCTCTGATATGATAACACCAATGAGTTTAAAGTTGCTGACCCTCTCCACCTCTGATCCTCTGATGAGGACTGGCTCGTGGACCTCCGGTTTCCTCCTCCTGTAGTCAATAGTCAGCTCTTTAGTTTTGCTGACGTTCAGTGAGAGGTTGTTTTCATGGTGCCACTCAGCCAGATTGTCGCTCTCCATTCTATATTCTGATTTGTCACCACCTTTGGTTGGGCCTATGATGGTGGTGTCGTCGGCAAACTTAAATAATACATTGGAGCTGTGCTTGGCCTCACAGTCATAAACGTAAAGCACACTTGCATCCACCACTTCTGCTGGCACCTCGTTCTACACTTGTACCACTCTGAAAAACTTGATAACTAGGGCAGTCAAAACTGCAAGACTGTCGTAAAAAATCCATACCCCTTCCATCCATATACCTATCCCATACCCCTCCCATCCATGTATCTATCCAAATTTCTCTTAAATGTTAAAATTGAGCCCACAGACGCCACTTATTGCTGGCAGCTTGTTTCACACTTGCACCAGCTTCTGAGTGAAGTAAATCCCTCCTGGATTCCCCCTTTAATGTTTCATCTTTCACCCTTAACCTATGACCTCAGTTCTAGCTTCGCCCAACCTCATGCTGCCTGGCCTGCTGCGTTCACCAGCAACTTTGATGTGTGTTGCTCAGTGGAAAAAACCTGCTTGCCATCAGCATGTGGTCGGTGTTTAGAGATCTCTTGCAGGATGTTAGGGATAAATTTGTCCCGGTGAGGAAGATAAAGAATGGTAGGGTGAAGGAACCATGGGTGACAAGTGAGGTGGAAAATCTAGTCAGGAGGAAGAAGGCAGCATACATGAGGTTTAGGAAGCAAGGATCAGATGGGTCTATTGAGGAATATAGGGAAGCAAGAAAGGAGCTTAAGAAGGGGCTGAGAAGAGCAAGAAGGGGGCATGAGAAGGCCTTGGCGAGTAGGGTAAAGGAAAACCCCAAAGCATTCTTCAATTATGTGAAGAAAAAAAGGATGTCAGGAGTGAAGGTAGGACCGATTAGAGATAAAGGTGGGAAGATGTGCCTGGAGGCTATGGAAGTGAGCGAGGTCCTCACTGAATACTTCTCTTCGGTATTCACCAATGAGAGGGAACTTGATGATGGTGAGGACAATATGAGTGAGGTTGATGTTCTGGAGCATGTTGATATTAAGGGAGAGGAGATGTTGGAGTTGTTAAAATACATTAGGACAGATAAGTCCCCGGGGCCTGACGGAATATTCCCCAGGCTGCTCCACGAGGTGAGGGAAGAGATTGCTGAGCCTCTGGCTAGGATCTTTATGTCTTCGTTGTCCATGGGAATGGTACCGGAGGACTGGAGGGAGGCGAATGTTGTCCCTTTGTTCAAAAAGGGTAGTAGGGATAGTCCGGGTAATTATAGACCAGTGAGCCTTACGTCTGTGGTGGGAAAGCAGTTGGAAAAGATTCTTAGAGATAGGATCTATGGGCATTTAGAGAATCATGGTCTGATCAGGGACAGTCAGCATGGCTTTGTGAAGGGCAGATCGTGTCTAACAAGCCTGATAGAATTCTTTGAGGAGGTGACCAGGCATATAGATGAGGGTAGTGCAGTGGATGTGATCTATATGGATTTTAGTAAGGCATTTGACAAGGTTCCACACGGTAGGCTTATTCAGAAAGTCAGAAGGCATGGGATCCAGGGAAGTTTGGCCAGGTGGATTCAGAATTGGCTTGCCTGCAGAAGGCAGAGGGTGGTGGTGGAGAGAGTACATTCAGATTGGAGGATTGTGACTAGTGGTGTCCCACAAGGATCTGTTCTGGGACCTCTACTTTTTGTGATTTTTATTAACGACCCGGATGTGTGGGTAGAAGGGTGGGTTGGCAAGTTTGCAGACGACACAAAGGTTGGTGGTGTTGTAGATAGTGTAGAGGATTGTCAAAGATTGCAGAGAGACATTGATAGGATGCAGAAGTGGGCTGAGAAGTGGCAGATGGAGTTCAACCCGGAGAAGTGTGAGGTGGTACACTTTGGAAGGACAAACTCCAAGGCAGAGTACAAAGTAAATGGCAGGATACTTAATAGTGTGGAGGAGCAGAAGTATCTGGGGGTACATGTCCACAGATCCCTGAAAGTTGCCTCACAGGTGGATAAGGTAGTTAAGAAAGCTTATGGGGTGTTAGCTTTCATAAGTCGAGGGATAGAGTTTAAGAGTTGCGATGTAATGATGCAGCTCTATAAAACTCTGGTTAGGCCACACTTGGAGTACTGTGTCCAGTTCTGGTCACCTCACTATAGGAAGGATGTGGAAGCATTGGAAAGGGTACAGAGGAGATTTACCAGGATGCTGCCTGGTTTAGAGAGTATGCATTATGATCAGAGATTAAGGGAGCTAGGGCTTTACTCTTTGGAGAGAAGGAGGATGAGAGGAGACATGATAGAGGTGTACAAGATAATAAGAGGAATAGATAGAGTGGATAGCCAGCGTCTCTTCCTCAGGGCACCACTGCTCAATACAAGAGGACATGGCTTTAAGGTAAGGGGTGGGAAGTTCAAGGGGGATATTAGAGGAAGGTTTTTTACTCAGAGAGTGGTTGGTGCGTGGAATGCACTGCCCGATCAGTGGTGGAGGCAGATACACTAGTGAAGTTTAAGAGACTACTAAACAGGTATATGGAGGAATTTAAGGTGGGGGCTTATATGGGAGGCAGGGTTTGAGGGTCGGCACAACATTGTGGGCCGAAGGGCCTGTACTGTGCTGTGCTGTACTATTCTATGTTCTATTTTTACCCGATCTATATCTCTCATAATTTTGTATTCCTCTATCAAATCTCCCCTCATTCTCCAATGCTCCAGGAAATAAAGTCCTAAACTATTCAATCTTTCCCTATAACTTGGGTCCTTAATGCTTGGCAGCATCCTTGTAACATTTCTCTGTACTCTTTCAAACTTATCAACCTCCTTCCTGTACGTAGGTGAACGAACTGCTCACAACACTCCAAGTTTGTCCTCACCATCGCCTTATACAACTTTAACATAACATCCCATCTCCTGCACTCAATACATTGATTTATGAAGACTAATGAGTCAAAAGCTCTCTTTATGCCCTATCTACTTGTAATGCCACTTTAAAGGAATTATGGACCTGTATTCCCTTTGTTCTACTGCACTCCTTGGTGCCCTACCACTCACTGAGTAAATCTTACATAGAAATATAGAAAACCTACAGCACAATACAGGCCCTTCGGCCCACAATGCTGAGCCGAACATGACTTACTTTAGAAATTACCTAGGGTTACCCATAGCCTTCTATTTTTCTAAGCTCCATGTACCTATCCAGGCGTCTCTTAAAAGACCCTATTGTATCTGCCTCCAACACTGTCGCGGGCAGCCCATTCCACGCACTCACCACTCTCTGCATAAAAAACTTATCCCTGACATCTCCTCTTTACCAACTTCCAAGCACCTTAAAGCTGTGCCCTCTCATGTCAGCCATTTCAGCCCTGGGAAAAAGCGTCTGACTATCCACACAATCAATGCCTCTCATCATCTTGTACACCTCTATCAGGTCACCTCTCATCCTCTGTCGCTCCAAGGAGAAAAGGCCAATTCACTCAACCTATTCTCGTCAGGCATGCTCCCCAATCCAGGCAACATCCTTGTAAACCTCCTCTGCATCCTTTCTATAGTTTCCACATCCTTCCTGTAGTGAGGTGACCAGAATTGAGCCCAGTACTCCAAGTGGGGTCTGACCAGGATCCTATACAGCTGTAACATTACCTTTCGGCTCTTGAACTCAATCCCATGGTTGATGAAGGCCAATGCGCCATATTCCTGCTTAACCACAGAGTCAACCTATGCAGCAGCTTTGAGTGTCCTATGGACTCGGACCCCAAGATCCCTCTGATTCTCCACACTGCCAAGAGTCTTGCCATTAATACTATATTCTGCCATCATACTTGACCTACCAAAATGAACCACCTCATACTTACCTGGGTTGAACTCCATCTACCACTTCTCAGCCCAGTTTTGCATCCTATCGATGCCCCACTGTAACCTCTGACAGCCCTCCACACTATCCAGAACACCTCCAACCTTTGTGTCATCAGTGAATTTACTAACCCATCCATCCCTCCACTTCCTCATCCAGGTCATTTATAAAAATCACAAAGAGAAGGGGTCCCAGAACAGATCCTTGAGGCATACCACTGGTCACTGACCTCCATGCAGAATATGACCCATCTACAACCACTCTCTGCCCTCTGTGAGCAAGCCAATTTTGGATCCACAAAACAAGGTCCCCTTGGATCCCATGCCTCCTTACTTTCTCAATTGAATTGAATTGACTTTATTTCTTACATCCTTCACATACACGAGGAGTAAAAATCTTTACGTTATGTCTCCGTCTAAATGCAATGTGCGATCATAGTTATTTATAATAAATAGAACAATCAATGTAATATAGAGTACACTCAAATCAGCGTGAGTTAATCAGTCTGATGACCTGGTGGAAGAAGCTGTCATGGAGCCTGTTGGTCCTGGCTTTTATGCTGTGGTACTGTTTCCCGGATGGTAGCAGCTGCAATGGATTGTGGTTGGGGTCACTCGGGTCCCCAATGATCCTGCAGGCCCTTTTCACACACCTGTCCATTTAAGTGTCCTGAATCATGGGAAGTTCACAACTCGCATGGGGTACCTTATCAAATGCCTTGCTGAAATCCATACACACTACATCTACCGCTCTACCTTCATCAATGTGTTTAGTCACATTCTCAAAAAAGTCAATCAGGCTCGTAATGCACGACCTGCCCTTGACAAAGCCATGCTGACTATTCCTAATCATATTGTGCCTCTCCAAATGTTCATAAATCCTGCCTCTCAGGATCTTCTCCATCAAATTACCAATCACTGAAGTAAGACTCACTGGTCTATAATTTCCTGGGCTATCTCTACTCCCTTTCTTGAAGAAGGGAACAACATCTGCAACCGTCAAATCCTCCAGAACCTCTCTTGTTCCCATTGATGATGCAAAGATCATTGCCAGAGGCTCAGCAATCTCTTCCCTCGCCTCCCCAGTAGCCTGGGGTACATCTCGTCCAGTCCCGGTGACTTATCCAACCTGATGCTTTCCGAAAGCTCCAGCACATCCTCTTTCTTAATGTCTATATGCTCAAGCTTTTCAGTCCACTGTAAGTCATCCCCAGAATCGCCAAGGTCCTTTTCCATAATCAATACTGAAGCAAAGTATTCATTAAGTACTCCAGTTCCATACACACTTTTGCACTGTCACACTTAATTGGTCCTATTCTCCAATGTATTATCCTCTTGCTCTTCACATATTTGCAGAATGCCTTGGGGTTTCCTTAATCCTGCTTGCCAAGGCCTTCTCATGGCCCCTTCTGGCTCTCCTAATTTCATTCTTAAGCTCCTTCCTGCTAGCCGTATAATTCTCCAGATCTGTATCTTTACCTAGTTTTTTGAACCTTTCCTAAACTTTTCTTTTCTTCTTGACTAGATTTTCAACAGCCTTTGTATACCATGGTTCCTGTACCCTACGATCCTTTCCCTGTCTCATTGGAACGTACCCATGCAGAGCCCCGCACAAATATCCCCTGAGCATTTGCCACATTTCCACTGTACATTTCCCTGAGAACATCTGTTCCCAATTTATGCTTCCAAGTTCCTGCCTGATAGCTTCATATTTCCCCTTACTCCAATTAAATGTTTCCCTACCTTATCAGTTCCTATCCCTCTCCAATGCTATGGTAAAGGAGATAGAATTGTGATCACTATCTCCAAAATGCTCTCCCACTGAGAGACCTGACACCTGATCAGGTTCATTTCCCAATACCAGATCAAGTACAGCCTCTCCTCTTATAGGCTTATCTACATATTGTGTCAAGAAACCTTCCTGAACACACCTAACAAACTCCAGCTCATCTAAACCCCTTGCTCTCGGGAGATGCCAAACAATATTGGGAAAATTAAAATCTCCCACAACGACAATCCTGTTATTATTGCATCTTCCCAGACTACATTTCCCTATTTGCTCCTCAATGTCTCTGTTACTATTGGGTGGTCTATAAAAAACACCTAGTAGAGATATTGCCCCTTCCTGTTGCTAACTTTCATCCACAGAGACTCAGTAGACAATCCCTCCATGACTTCCTCCATTTCTGCAGCCATGACACTATCTCTGATCAACAGTGCCATGTCCCCACCTCTTTTGCCTCTCTCCTTGTCCTTTCTGAAACATCTAAAGCTTGGCACTCTAAGTAGCTATTCCTGCCCCTGAGCCATCCAAGTCTCTGTAATGGCCACAACGTCATAGCTCCAAGTACTGATACACGCTCTGAGCTCATCCGCTTTGTTCATAATACTCCTTGCATTAAAATAGACACATCTCAAACCATCAGCCTGAGTGTATCCCTTCTCTATCACCTGCCTATCCTCCCTCTCACACTGTCTACAAGCTTTCTCCATTTGTAAGCCAACCACCCCTTCCTCCATCTCTTTAGTTCGGTTCCCAGCCCAAGCAATTCAAGTTTAAACTCTCCCCAAAAGCCTTTGCAAATTTCCCTGCCAGGATATTGGTCCCCCTAGGATTCAAGTGCAACCCATCCTTTTTGTACAGGTCACTCCTGCCACAAAGGAGGTCCCAATGATCCAGAAATCTGAGTCGCTGCCCCTTGCTCCAATTCCTCAGCCGCGCATTTATCCTCCACCTCACTTTGTTCCTGTAATCACTGTCGCATGGCACAGGCAGTAATCCCGAGATTACTACCTTTGAGGTCCTGCTTCTCAGCTTCTTCCTTAACTACCTGTAGTCTGTTTTCAGGACCTCATCTCTTTTCCTACCTATGTCATTGGTACCAATATGTACCACGACCTCTGATTGTTCACCTTCCCACTTCAGGATATTATAGACGCGATCAGAAACATCCCAGACCCCAGCACCTGGGAGGCAAACTACCATCCGTGTTTTTTGTTTCCTGCATCCACAGAATCGCCTGTCTGACCCCCTAACTGTAGAGTCCCCTATCACTGCTGCCATCCTCTTCCTTTCCCTACCCTTCTGAGCAACAGGGTCTGACTCAGTGCCAGAGGCTCGGCCACTGTTGCTTCCCCAGGTAGACCATCCCTCCCCAACTGTACTAAAGTGGGAGTACTCTTACCCAATCATCCCAATGCTGCATTAAGCAGGAGCTACAGGAGCCTGAAGACCCACATCTCAAGATTCAGCAATAGCTTCTTCCCCACTGCCACCAGGTTCTTGAAGTGACCTCAAAAACCCTAACACTACCTTGGGCTGCATTTCTGTTTTTCTCTCCCTCAGCATGTTTATTTTTGTTAATTTTATTGTGTACGTTGTGTACAGTTTATGTTAATTTAAGATTATGTTAATTTATGTGACCGTGTTTGTGTTATACTATGCTTCTATAAAAGGTTAATTTTCATTGGCATTTATACACTAGAAATAAATTACTGTATGTAACAATAACAATCGGGTGCCATGATAGCGTAGTGGTTTACACGACGCTATTACAGCTCGGGGCATCCGAGTTTAGAGGTTCATTTCCAGCATCCTCTGCAAGAAAGTTTGTTTGTTCTTCCTCTGTACATGTGGGTTTGCTCTGGGTGTTCCAGTTTCCACTCACAGTCCAAAAATGGACCAGTTAATTGGAAATTGTAAATTGTCCTGTGATTAGGCTAGGGTTAAATTGGTGGGTTGCTGGACAGCAAAGCTCAAAGGTCTGAAAAGACCTGTTCCACACTGTTTCTCCAAATAAAAGATGAATAAGCAAGATAAAATAAACTTGAACATGAATGGATATGCTTGCAGTGGGATTCTGGCCCAGATCTGATCAATGTGCAGGAGAGAGCATTCAGGATTGCTCGATCCTATCCCTTACCTCAGTCACTGCACTGTAAACACATTAAACCACTTTTTTATAATGTTGTTTACATACTGGTTGTTATGTAATGCACATCTTCTTCCTCTCTGCCATCAGATTTCTGAACCCACGAACACTACCTCACTATGTTTGCTCTCTTTCCCCTGAATAGTTGACAACCCAATGTATAAACATCGAATCTTACAATTTCAAGCAAACTGCTCTCCCAGATTTCCTTTCTCTCTTCGGATCCACCCACACATCCCATATCTTTCCAACTAAACATTCCTATCTGCATTTCAGAATGAGAATCAGAATCAGAATCAGGTTTAATATCATTGGTGCTTGTTGTGAAATTTGTTGTTTTGCAGCAGCAGTACATTGCAATACATAATTTTAAAAACTATAAATTACAATAAGAAATCTATGGGTGTATGTATATATATACATATACAAACACACACACACACACACACACATATATATATATATAAAATTAAATAAGTAGTGTAAAAAGAGAGCAAAAAAGAAAAATGATATTTTTGAGGAAGTATACATGGGTTCATTGAGGCTGTCGGTTGGTTGAGGTCGAGCATGGATGTTGTGTCCCAGCTGTCTACGGAATTTGCAAGCCAGTACGCAAGTCAGGACACAACAATATGGAAAGCAAGCTGTTGTCCACGTAGCAGCCTCCTGCTCTCCATGTAGCTGATAAATGCAAAGGAATGGTACAGTTTAGCACCAGCCACATTGCAAGAGTTGCCAGTCAGCATTGAATTTGATGTAGGACTGCCTTAGGGACTTCAGATCCGGAATTTTCCTTGGGTTTATTCCCGAAGCCTTCCCCATAAGTGGGTATAGCCGCAAGGCAGCGGAAATTTGAGATCAGTTTTACTTCTCCAAGATGAGCTGCCAACTATGGCTGATGAGCCACATATGCCCAAAGCAACCAGTTTTAAGGAGCCAGTAAACCTGTCAATTTGAATGCATGTAGTATATGGAATAAGTTAGATGATCTTGTAGTGCAGGTTGAGATTGGCAGATATGATGTGGGCAATGCTGAGTCATAGCTGAAAGAAGATCATAGTTGGGAGCTTAACAACATAGGATACACATTGTATAAAAAAGACAGGCAGGTAAAAAAAGAAATCAAATCTTAGAAAGAGGTGACATTGTATCTTAAGATGCAAAATCCTTATGGATAGGGTTAAGAAACTGCAAGGGTATAAAGACCTTGATGGAAGTTATATACAGGCCTCCAAACAATAGCCAAGATGTGGGGTAGAATTCACAACAGGAGATAGAAAAGGCATGTAGAAGTGTAAAACTGGTTGCATCACCTTCTGATAATGGTTGGGGGGTGGTGGAGGGGGCTACTGCACAGGATCAAAGTAAGCTGTAGAGAATTATAAGCTTAGTCAGTTCCACCATGGGCACTAGACTCCATAGTATCCAGGACATCTTCAAAGAGCGATGCCTCAGAAAGGTGGCATCCATCATTAAGGACCTCCATCACCCAGGGCATGCTCTTTTCTCACTGTTACCATCTGGTAGGAGGTACAGAAGCCTGAAGGCACACACTCAGTGATTCAGGATCAGCTTCTTCCCCTCTGCCATCCGATTTCTGAATGGACATTCAACCCGTGAACACTACCTCATTGCTTTTTATAATTTATACTTTTACACTGCTCATTTAATTTAACAAATTAGTATTTATACTTACTGTAATTTACAATTTTTTCTCTATTATTATGCATTGTATTGTTGTGCTGCTACAAGAACAACAGATTTCATGACATATGACACTGATATTAAGCCTGATTCTAATTCTGATTCAGAAAGATGAATTATGAAATAAACTAACCAATAATATAAAACAGGATACAAAGAGTTTTTTCAATTATACAAAAAGTAAAAGATGTGTGAGAGTGGATATGAGACCACTGGAAAATGATATTAGAGAGGTAGTAATGGGGGGACACAAAATGGTGGATGAACTTAAGTATTTTGCATTAGTCTTCACTGTGGATGATACCAGCAGTACGCCAGAAATTGAAGAGTGTCAGGGGGCAGAAGTGAGTGTAGTTGCTATTACTAAGAAGAAGGTGCTTGGGAAGCTGAAAAGTCTGAAGGCAGATAAGTCACCTGACCAGATGAACTACACCCCAGGGTTCTGAAAGAGGTAGTTGAAGAGATTGTGTTGGCATTAGTAATAATCTTTCAAGAATGGTTCCAGAGGACCGGAAAATTGCAAATGTCACTCCACTTTTAAAAAAGGAAGAAGGAAGAAGAAAGGAAATTAAAGGTCAGTTAGAAGATGGGAAGATGTTGGAGTCCATTAAGGATGAGGTTTCAGGGTACCTGGAGGCATATGATAAAGCAGGCCAAAGTCAGCATGGTTTCCAATATTTATTAATTTATATATATAAGAATACAGAGTACAGGAAAAAAATGTCAATACATTAAATTAAATCGCATATAAAGACTCCTTACCCTATATTCGTACAAGTCAATTAATTCGTAACATTGAAAAATAATAATTTTATTATATTAAAAAAATCTAACCCACTACCAAGACCAAAGCTGATTAGTAGAAAAAAAAGAAAAAAGATTGTTAGTCATCATTTGTGCTTTAAGCATGGTTTCTTTAAGGGCAGGGGATAATGGATAAAGAATGAATGTACTATTCTCAAAGGTTGGTGTACTTGTGAAACTGCTAAAGCATATTGCAGAAGCCAGAACAAGAAGAATAACAATTCCACCTCACCTGGTTTCACCTGTCACCCGCTAACTTGTACGCCTCCCCCTCCACCCACCTTCAGGCTTCTTGATTCAGGCAAGTGAAATATTGTTGCATTAGATAACAATCTTCTTGTAGGCTGGCCACATACTTGCAGTCCTTTTATTCAGCTGTGTAATCACTACTGATAACCCAGCTCAATAGAATTGTATGGAATTTCATGATGACTTCGGTCTAGCTGCTCAGCTTTCCTTGATGTCTAGTTATTCATTCACTATATTGAAAGCTCTACCTCGGCAATAGATTAGGCTAAGTTCTTACAATAGGATCAATCAGCCCTTTGAGAGAACTCCCACTTTCTTAGAAGAGAAGCTTTAGCATGTCATCAAAAAATTGACAAACTTCCATAGATTCACAGTGAAGAGTATTCTAACTAGTTTCATCACAGCCTGTTATGGAAATACCAATGCCAGAGAACAAAAAAGGCTGCAGAAGCTGATGGACACAGCCCAGTGCATTACAGGAAAAACCCTCTCACCATTGAATACATTTACAAGGACTGCTGTCACAAGAAAGCAGCATGCATCATCAAAGTCCCCTACCTAGGCCATGCTCTCTTCTCACTACCACCATCAGGCAGAAGGCTTAGTTCCCACGCCACAATTCAGGAACAATTATTATCCTACAGCCATCAGGTTTGTGAACCTGCATAGATAACTTCACTCACCACAACTCTGAACTAATCCTACATCCTACAAATTCACCTTCAATGACTCTTTACAATTCATGTTCTCGGTATTTTTTATTTGCACAATTTGTCTTCTTTTGCACCTTGATTGTTTGTCAGTTTTTGAAGATTCTATTGCATTTTTTATTTTCCTGTAAAAAATCTGCAAGAAAATGAATCTCATGGTAGTATATGGCAACATACATTATTTGATAATAAATTTGATAATAAATTGAGGTCCTGAGTGCAAAGAGTGCAAGGTATCATAGGGAACTGATTAATTGTTGTGTTCTGTGTTTTACCAATACATGCCTTACTCAGAGTACATCAGATATGGCAATCAGTCCCAAAGGCTTCTCAATACACAGCAACACACACAAAATGCAGAACTCAGCAGGCCAGGCAGCATCTATGGAAAAGAGTAAACAGTTGACATTTCGGGCCAAGACCCTTCATCAGGACTGAGAAGGAAGAGGGAAGATGCCAGAATAAAAAGGTGGGGGAGGGGAAAGAGGCTAGTTGGAAGGTGTTAGGTGCAGCCAGGTTGGTTGGAAAGGTCAAGGGCTGAAGAAGAAAGAATCTGATAGGAGAGGAGAGGAGAGGAGAAAGGGAAGGAGGAGGGGACCCAGGGGGTAGTAATAGGCAGGTGAGAAGAAGTGAAATATTGAGGTATTGAGGAAAGGGGGTGGGGGGAAGATTTGTTCACCAGAAGGAGAAATGGATATTCATGCCATCAGTTGGAATATAAGGCACAAGAGGAGATGATGAATTGACATGTCAGAATGGGAATGGGAATCGGAATTAAAATGTTTGGCCAGCAGGAAGCCCTGCTTGTGGCAGATGGTGTGAATATGCTCAATGAAGCAGCCCCCAATTTACGACAGATCTCACCCATGTAGAGGAGGCTGCATCAGGAGCACAGGGCACAACAGACAAGCCCAGCAGATTCACAAGTGAAGTGTTGCCTCACATAGAAGGTCTGTTTGGGCCCTGAATGGAGGTGAGGGAGGAGGTGTATAGGCCGCTTGCAGGGATAAGTGCTGGAGGGAGATTAGTGGGGAGGGACGAATGTCTAAGGGAATTGAGAAGGGAGCGATCCCTGCAGAAAGTGGAGTGGGGGGAGGTAAAGATATGTTTAGTAGTAGGATCTCTTTGGAGATGGTGGAAGTTGCGGAGGATAATGTGTTGGATGGGGAGGCTGATGGGGTGGTAGGTAAGGACAAGAGAGACCCTATCACCATTACAGTGGCAGGAAGATGGGGTGAGTGCAGATGTACGGAAAATGGAGGAAGGCAACATCGATAGTAGAGGGAGGGAAACCCCATTCTTTAAAGAAGGAGGACATCTCTGGAATAAAAAGCTGCGTCCTGGGAACAGATGCGACAGAGGCGAAGAAACTGAGTAAAGGGAATAGCATTTTTACAGGAGATAGGGTGGGAAGAGGTACAGTCAAGATAACCATGAGAATCAGTAGGTTTATAAAAGATGTTGGTTGAGAGTTTGTCTCCAGGGATGGAGACAGAGAAACTGAGAAAGGGGACAAATGTGTCAGAGATGGAACAAGTGAATTTAAGGGCAAGGTGGAATTTAGAGACAAAGTTGATAAAATTGGTGAACTCAGCATAGGTGCATGAAGCAGCACCAGTGCAGTCATCAATGTAGCGGAGGAAGAGTTGGGGAGTATAACCAGGGAAGGCTTCGAACATAGACTATTCTACATAGTCAATGAAGAGGCAGACATAGCCAGGGCCCCTGTGGGTGCCCATGCCTGTCCCTTGAGTTTGGAGAAAGTGGGAGCTGCCAAAGGAAAAATTGTTCAGGTTCAGGACCTGTTCTACCAGATGGAGGAGGGGAATTGGTTGGTTCTTTTGTCAAGAGAGAAGCGGAGAGCTTTAAGGCCTTCCTGGTGGGGGATGGAAATGTATAGGGACTCTACATCCATGGTGAAGATGAGGCAGTCAGGGCCAGGGATTTGAAAGCTACTGAGGTGATCAGAGACATTCAAGTCTAGCAACCAAGGAAGTTACAAGATGTCCAGGTATGATCTCTAATTGACAGCTGTGGCAGGGTTATCACTTATCACTTATGTGGCAATGTTATCACTTCTTACAAAGTTAAACCAATTGACATACAGTAGGTGATAACAGGGCTTTGTTTCCTGATGAGCTCAATGCCTTCCATGCTCTCTTTGACTGTCAAAACATGGAGGAACCATCACAAACTCTCACAGCCCCCATTGACCCTGTGATTTCAGTCTCTGAGGCTGACGTGAGAGCATCCTTCAGGAGGGTGAACCCATGGAAAGCATCCGGCCCAGACGGGGTACATGGCCGAGTACTAAAGACCTGTGCTGATCATCTGACTGCATTGTTCTCTAAGATCTTTAACCTCTTGCTTCGACAATCTGAGATACCCATCTGCTTCAAGCAGGCTTCAAGTATACCAGTGCCTAAGAAGAATGTGATAACCTGCCTCAATGACTATTGTCCTGTAGCACTTGGCACAATAGGTCTACAGCAAATACCATTTCATTGGCTCCTCACTCAACCCTGGATCATCTGGACAGAAAAGATGCATACATCAGGATGCTCTTCATCAACTACAGCTCGGCATTCAATACCATCATCCCTTCAAAACTAATCAATAAGCTTCAAGACCCTGGCCTTAATACCACCATGTGCAATTGGATCCTCGATTTTCTTATTTGCAGACCCCTGTCAGTTTGGACTGGCAACAACATCTCCTTCATGATTTCCATCAGCACAGGTGCACCACAAGGCTGTGTGCTTAGCCCCCTGCTCGACTCGCTTTACACTTATGACTGTGTGGCTAAGCAAAGCTCCAATGCTGTATTTAAGTTTGCTGATAACACCACTGGTGTTGGCTGGATCAAAAATGGTGACAAATCAGCCTATGGGAAGAAGATTGAAAATCTGGCTGACTGGTGCCACAAGAACCTCTCACTCAATGTCAGCAAGACCAAGGAGCTGATTGTTGACCTCAGGAAGAGGAAACTGGAGGTCCATGAGCTGTCCTCATTGGGGGATCAGAGGTAGAAAGGGTCAGCAATTTTAAATTCCCAGATGTTATCATTTCAGAGGACGTGTCCTGGCTCTAGCACGTTAGGGAATTACAAAGGAAGCACGGCTTGCACCTCTACTTCCTTAGGAGTTTGCGAAGATTTGGCATGACATCTAAAACTTCGACAAACTTCGGTTTATGTGCAGTGGAGAGTATACTGACTGGTTGCATCACAGCCTGCTATGGAAACACCAATGCCCTTGAATGGAAAATCCTACAAAATGTAGTGGATACGGTCCAGTCGATCACAAGTAAAGCCCTACCCACCATTGAGCACATCTACATGGAGCGTTGTTGCAGGAAAGTAACATCCATCATCAGGGACCCCCACCATCCAGATCATGCTCTCTTCTCACTGCTACCATAAGAAGTAATGTACAGGAGCATCAGGACTCACACCGACAGATTCTGGAACAGTTATTAGCCTCTTGAACCAGAAGGTATAACTTCACTCAACTTCACTTGCCCGAACACTGAGCTACTCCCACAATCTGTGGACTCACTTTCAAGGACTCTTCATCTCATATTCTCAATATTTATTTATCATTGTTAGTATTTTTTCTTTCTTTTTGTCTTTCTACAGTTTGTTTTCTTTTGCACACTGGTTGTCACCCTGTTGGTGCAGTCTTTCATTGATTCTATTATGGTTGTTGGACTTACTGAGTATGCCCGCAAGAAATTAATCTCAGGATTGTATATGGTGACAAATATGTACTTTGACAATAAATTTACTTTGAACTTTCAACTTTAAATTTAGAACGTAGAACATAGACCGCTACCACACAGCAAGAAGCTCTTCGGCCCACAATGTTGTGCCAAACCAATTAAATGGGAACCAGGTGGCGCACAAAACTGCCTACACAATGTCCATATCCTTCCATTTTCCTCACATCACATGCCTATCTAAACATCTCTTAAAAGACCTTAATGATTCTGCCTCTACCACCACCGCAGGCATTCACCAATCTCGATGCAAAAAACTTGCCTACCCCCTCTCACATTAAATGCATACGCTCTGGTATTAGACATTTCACACCTAGGAAAAAGGTACTGTCTGTCTACTCTGTCTATGTCGGTCATAATCTTATGAACCTCTATCAGATCTCCCTTCAACTTCCACCTCTCCAGAGAATAAACATAGCACACGCTTTCTAATGCAGGCAGCATCCTGGTAAACCTCTTCAGCACCCTCTCCAAAGCCTTGACATCCTTCCTATGATGGGGTGACCAGAACTAAATCCGATACTTCAGATGCAGCCCAAATAGAGTTTTATAACTCTGCAACACTGGAATACAGTGTCAGGAAGTGTGTGGTCATGCACTTTGGTAGAAGAAATGAAAGGGTTGACTATTTACTAAATGGAGAGAAAATTCAAAAATCTGAGATATAGAGGGATTTGGGAGTCCTTGTGCCGAATCCCTAAAGGTTAATTTGCAGGTTGAGTCTGTGGTGACAAAGGCAAATGCAATGTTAGTTTTTATTTCAAGAGGACTGGAATATAAAAAGCAAGGATGTAATGTTAAGTCTTCATAAAGCAAGGGTAAGGCCGCACTTGGGGTATTGTGAGCAGATTTGGACCTCTTATCTTAGAAAGGATGTATTGAAACTGGAAGGAGTTCAAAGAAGGTTCGCGAAAGTGATTCCAGGATTGAATAGCTTGTCATATGAAGAGCGTTTGATGGCTCTGGGCTGGTATTCACTAGAATGCAGAAGAATGAAGGGTGACCTCATTGAAACCTATCAAATGTTGAAAGGGCTTGATAGAGTGGATGTGAAGAGGATGTTTCCTATGGTGGGAGAGTCCAAGACCAGAGGATCCAGGCTCAGAATAGAGGGGTGTCCTTTTAGAACGGAGATTAAGAGGAATTTCTTTAGCCAGAGAGTGGTGAATCTGAGGAATTCTTTGCCACAGGCAGCTGTGAACCCCAAGTCTTTATGTATATTTAAGGCAGAGGTTGATAGATTCTTGATTGGTCAGGGCATGACGGGATATGGGGACAAGGCAGGAGATTAGGCATGAGAGGAAAAATCAATCAGCCATACTGAAGTGGTGGAGCAGACTTGATGGGCTAAATGGCCTCATTCTTCTCCTATATCTTATGGTCTAACATAATTCCCCACCTTTCGAACTCAATGCCTTGACAAATAAAGGCAAACATGCTATATGCCATCTTAACATGCCCTATCAACTTGTGTAGCCACTTTCAGAGAGCTATGAGCTTGGACCCCCTAGATCCCTCTGTCTTCCCTTTTGACAATGTACTATTTCTTTACATTTGACCTACTAAGGTGAAAGGCTTCACATTTGGCTGGGTTAAATTTCATCTGCCATTTTTTCACCCGTATTTGTAACTGATCTGCATCCAACTGTTTTCTTTGCCAGTCTTCTAAGCTATCCACAACACTACCAATCTTCGTATCATCTGCAAACTTACAAATCCATGCATCTACATTTTCATCCAAGTCATTTATATACATCACAAATAGCAGAGGCCCCAGTACAGATCCTTGTGGAACATCATTGGACACAGACCTCAAACTTGAATAAGTCCCTTTGGGCCACTACCCTCTGTCTCCTATGGGCAAGCCAGTTCCGTATCCAAACAGCCAATTCACCATGGACCCCATGCATCTTCATCTTCTGGATGAGCCTCCCATGAGGTACCTTGTCAAACACCTTACTAAATTCCATGTAGGCAACATCCACAGTTCTTCCTTCATCAATTACCCTTATCACTTCATCAAAAAAAATTTTGTACTTTGAAAATTCATTATCCTTAGAGTCAGAGTAATTGAAAATTAGAGAATGGAACCAGGCCCTTTGGTCCATCAAGTCTGTACTGATTATCAATAACCCATTTACAGTAATCTTACAGCAATCGCAATATTTTTTTCCTATACTGTATTCAATCATATGAGGCTTTGATAATACACTTGAATCTTTCCATGTGTCCACCTGGTAATATCCTTGCTGTAGCTCATTGTGCAGCCATCGGCAGTGTAAGGAGGGCAGCCAGGAGCAGTGTGGTATGTTCCTCAGCCGAATGCCACCATTGTCAATTACCTATCAGCCTGGACCAACACATCGAGGACACATCAGAGCTCCAACAGCCAATGTGGTGGCGATGAATTGCGAGAATATTTCTGTGCTTTCTCACTGATCAAGACTGATGTGTGTGAGAGGGTGGGAGGGTAGAAATGGGGCTTGTTTTGCCATTGCTGTCTTGTTTTGTTTTGCTGTTGTTGTTACTGCTGCTTGTATTGTTCGGTGTTCTGTGATGTGTTGTTGCTGTACTGAACATTGTGGGCATCCTATGTTGGTGCTGGAATGTGTGGCAACACTTGGCCCACAGCACATCCTTGGGTGTGTTGGTTGTTGATGCAAACAACACATTTCACTGTAGGTTTCGATGTGCCTATCATAAATAAATCTGAATCTGTTCTGAATCAGAATCTGATCATTCCTTTACCCTCTAATTCTCAGATGCTACTCAACAATCTGAGTTCCTTCAGCAAATTATTTGTTGCTCCAGATTCCAGTCTCTGCTGTCTCTTGTCTCCCTCTCTGTTTTATTTCTCTGTCATGAGAGGAAATCTTTGAAAGTTCCCTAAGCACACACACAGCGCTCAATCACAACATTTTTGCTTTATAAAATTCCTAAATTTGTTTGGACATAAAGTTTTGCCAAATCTTTGACAGACCTCAGCTACAAGAAATTCTGGACTTTAGGATTAATGCCAAAGTCTCACCAGGTTGATAGATGTCAGCTCCATAGAGTGCTGGAGATAGTGGTTTAGTTCTCCTTACGGCAGAAGTTATCAGAATCTGGTTTATTCTCACAAACTTATGTCATTAAATTTGTTGTTCTGTGGCAGCAGTACATTGCAAGACATCAATAATTACTATAAGTTAGAATAATAAATGACTAAAATATGGAGGGGCAGATAGACATACAGTGAAAAAGAGGGGTGGCGAGAGTTGATGGGTTCATGGACCATTCAGAAATCTGATGGCAGAGGGGAAGAAGATGTTTCTAAATCATTGATTGTGTGTCTTTGGGCTTCCACACCTCTTCCCTGATGGCAATAAAGAGAAGGAGTGTCCTGGGTTGTTGGGGTCCTTTATAATGGACACCATGTTCTTGAGATGAGTGGGGAGGGTTGTAGCCAATATGGAGCTGGTTGACTCTAAAGCCCTCAGCAGCCTCTTTTGATTCTGTGCATTGGAGCCTCAAACAGACTGTGATGCAAGGAGTTTGGATTAGGTCAGCAAATTAAACATATTTTGTGCAGTTATTGAACAGATTCTAGAAGCAAACTCTTAGGATGTCGGATATTTTCATTAGAAGGGAAGATTGTAAGACTCTTTGAAAAGAGCATGGGAGTGAGTAACAAAGAACCAACACAACCAGAATGGGCCAATTGGTAACCTTCTGTGCTGTAAGTTTCTATAACTGTAGGACCCAAAAAAGTTTGATGTAAACACTCCCACTCACTCAGTAAGTGGGAACCAGACAGATTTGTAGCCACAAGGGAAACTGGATAAAGAAAAAATAGTAAAGAAACCAACCACCCGGATTGTGCAAATCGCTTCCAAAAGCTCCCCTGGAAATTCCAGTGAAATTCACAACATAACATTTGAATATATATATATCTCATGCACTCACTGTGGTTAAACACCCAAAATGTTGCACTGGACGTTAATCAAACAAAGTCTCAAAATGAAAGCACAGACACACACACATACAAGCCCAGATGTCTATTTTGTCAAATGTTAGGTCTTAGGCATGGGAAAAAATAAGAGCTGAGGAGAGCTTTAAAGAGAGAGTTCAAAAGAATAGGCTCCAGAGGCCAAAAGACAAAGTTGCCAAGTGTAACATAAATTGGGGATGTGTAAGGAACAAGAGTTGGAATGAGTGCAAAGTGCAGAGAGCATCCATTATGAAAGACCCACACGACCCAGGACATGCCCCCTTCTCATTACAACCATCAGACAGGAGGTACGGGAGCCTAAGGACACAATCAACATTTTAGACCATAAAACAACAAGATATAGCAGCAGTATTAGGCCATTTGGCCCATCAAGTCTGCTCTGCCATTCCATCATGGCTGATTTACTATCCCTCCCTTCTCCTCAGTCATCAGATTTCTGAAGGAACAATGAACCCAAGAACACCACCTCACTATTTTTTTCTCTTTTTATACTACTTATTTATCTTCATTATAATTTATATTTTATGCATTGCACAGTACTGCTGACACAAGAATGAGGCATTTCATGACCTATATTAACGATAATGGATCTGCTTATGATTCCGAATATGAGCTCAGTGGGTTAGAGGTCACAGTGATAGCAGACAGAGCCATAGTGGGAGTGGACAAAAAGGATAAAAGAAGAGATTGGTGCACTAGGAGATAATATTGGTCAGTCAGCTCAGGAAATGGTGGGTGACTTGGATTTGTGTGAATTACTCTTGTAACAATACTTTTGTCCACCTATCTTAATACGTGCCTAGGTGTAAAATCACACCTGGTGATCCTTTAAATCTGCCTAAACATTTTGCCGTATAAAAGGTGCTCTCATTTTGGCTGTTCAGATTTCAGCCAGAAGCTTAGATTTCAGAATGAGGCCACACCGAGGTTGGAGGTTACTCTACTGTCATGATGAAACAATATTCAGGTTGGATGACCAACGTCTCATATTCCGTCTGGGTAGTCTCTAACCTGATAGAATGACCATCAATTTCTCTAACTTCCAGTAATTACTCCTGCCTCCCCCTTCTCTCTTTTACCATTCCCCATTCTGGTTCTCCTCCTACATCTTCTCTTCTCCTAACCTGCCTATGTCCTCCAGGACATACAACAGAAGCACTGCATTTGCAGAGCCCTCAGCATTGTCAAGTACTTCTCCCATCCATCTCACAACCTTTCTGACCTCCAACTGTCAGGCAGAAGGTACAGGAGTGTGAGAAGAAGGGCTGTTAGGCTGGATAACAACTTCTTCCCTCAGGCTGTGAGACTTCTGAACACCCTGCTACCACCCAGTACACATTATTGATGACAGTGTCAGTAGAATTATACTGCTCCCAACATGACTTCCTTGTCCATTCATCCCTCTCCACTGATCTCTGTCCTGGCAAGTGGAGCAAGTGCCACACTTGCCCCTACTCCTCCTCCCTCACCACTATTCAGGGCCCCAAACAGTCTTTCCAATCAAGGTGCCACTTCCCCGAGAGTCTGTTGGGGTCATCCTCTGTATCCAGTGCTCCTGTATATCGGTGAGACCTGACATAGGCTGGGAGACCGTTTTGTTGAGTACCTATGCTCTGTCTGCCAGAAAAAGTGGGATCTCCCGGTAGCCATCCATTTCAATTCTACTTCCCACTCCCATCCTGACATGTCAGTCTATGGCCTCCCCTACTTCTGCAGTGAGGCCACTCTCAGGTTGGAGCAGCAACATCTTATATTCTGCCTGGGTAGCCTCCAACCTGATGGCATGGACATTGATTTCTTGAACATCTGGTAATGCCCCCCACCCCTTCACCATTCCCCATTCCTGTTTCCCTCTCTCACTTTATCTCCTTACCTCTGGTGCTCCTCCGTCTTCCCTTTCTTCCATGATCTTCTATCCTCTAGCAGATTTCCCCCCTTCTCCAGCTCCTTTTTTCTTTCACCAATCAACTTCCCAGTTCTTTACTTCACCCCTCCCCCTCCCCCAGTTCCACTTATCACCTGTCACCTTATACTTCTTCCTCCTTCCCCCGCCGCCCCCCACCTTCTTAACTGACTTCTTTCCTTTCTTTCCAGTCCTGATGAAGGGTCTCGGCCCAAAATGTTTACTGTACTCTTTTCCATAGATGCTGCCTGGCCTGCTGAATTCCTCCATCATTTTGTGTGTGTTGCTTGGATTTCCAACAACTGCAGATTTTCTCTTGTTTGTGAAACTTAAACTTGACCCCTTGAACTTGTCTATTCCTCTTCATAGATGCTGCCTAACCCACTGAGTTCCTCCATCATTTTGTGCATATTGCTCAAGCTTTCCAGCATATGCAGAATCTTTTGTGTTTAGACTTCAGAAGATTGATTTTAGGACCCCTTCTCCTAATCACATAATCTTCACTGAAGTAATTTTCTGCTCTTTTCCCCAGTAACTGCTAATGATGAGACACAGGCATAATTCTAGTGACACAGCTTTTTGCCACATGCAGAATATATTTTGCACACATTCACATGAAACAGGAAATGTAATTCACACAGATGTACTTAACTGCACAATTACCTATTGTTCCATTACCATTTAGCACACACAACCATAAACTGCACAATTTCCTTTTTGTCATTTGACCAGTAAACATTCACAAAACATTCACCGTCTCTGATTACTTTTTCTTTAGTTATTAATCTGAAATAATATGAGCCAAATGATTTTTTCATGCATATAGTTAATGGAGAGACAACATTTCATGATAGGATGGATCCCCATAACCAATACAGAAAGGCTAAAAAAGATCTCCTTTAATATTTTCCTTTTCTTTTCATTATCAGACACAACGATCAGTTTGAAACTCCACACAATGCTAACTCTTATCAATGCTGGAAGAACTCAGCAGGTCAGGCAACATTTATGGAGGGCAACAAAGAGTTGGTATTTTAGGCTGAGACCCTTCATCAGGACTGGAAAAGAAGGAGTGCAGAAGCCAGAATAAGGAGGAGGGGGAGGGGAAGGAGTACAAGCTGGCAGGTGATAGGTGAGAACAGGTGAGCGGGGGAAGGTGGGTGGGTAGGTGGGGGAGGAGGGAATGAAGTGAGAAGCTGGGAAAGGATAGGTGAAAGAGGTAAAGAGCTGAAGGAGGAAACGAATAGAAGATAGTTGTACATGAAAGAAAGGAAAAGACGAGGACAGCAGGCAGAGTTGATAAGCAGGTGAGAAGGGGAGCGAGTGCAATCAGAATGAGGTATCGAAAAAAAAGAGAAGGAGGGAAGGGTTAGAAATTACCAGAAGTTGAAGAAGTCGATGTTGAACCTCCAAATTTCATAACATATGTTAGTGATACTAAACCTGATCTGTTTCCAATTCTGACATCCATTTGCATGTACTATATGCTGATGACACCCACAACCGACTTTTTTGAACCCTCTATTGCCTTGTTATTTCCAGGCTGCTATAAAGACTATTAGAATATAAAACATAGGAGTAGAATTAGGCCATTTGGCCCATCGAGTCTGCTCTGCCATTCCATCATGGCTGATTTATTATCCCTCTCAACCCCATTCTCCTGTCTTCTCCCCATAACCTTTCACACCCTGACAAATCAAGAACCTATCAACTTCTACTTTAAATGCATCCAATAATCTAGCTTCCACAGTCACCTTTGGCAACAAAGTCCACAGATTCACTACCATCTGGATAAAGAAATTCCATAAGATATAGCAGCAGAATTAGGACATTGGCTCATCAAGTCTGCTCCGCCATTTCATCATGGCTGATCCATTTTCCCTCTCAGGCCCCAGTTTCCTGTCTTCTCCCCATATCTCTTCATGCCCTGACTAATCAAGAATCTATCAACTTTTGTCTTAAGTATACCCACTGACTTGGCCTCCACAGCTGCCTGTGGCAATGAATTCCACAGATTCACCACCCTCTGGCTAAAGAAATTCCTCATCTCCATTCTAAATGGCCATCCCTCTATTCTGACTTTGTGTCCTCCAGATTCCCCCCACCAGAGGAAACATCAACTCTATCGAGACCCTTCCAGTTTCGCAAAAAATGCTGGTGAACACAGCAGGTCAGGCAACATCTATAGGAAGAGGTACAGTCGACGTTTCGGGCCGGGACCCTTCGCCAGGACTAACTGAAAGAAGAGATAGAAAGAGATTTGAAAGTGGGAGGGGGAGGGGGAGATCTGAAATGATAGGAGAAGACAGAAGGGGGGGGGATGGAGCCAAGAGCTGGAGAAGGGAGAGGATCATAGGACAGGAAGCCTGGGAGAAAAAGAAGGTGGGAGGGGAGCCTGGAGGGTGGAGAGCAGGCAAGGAGTTATAGTGAGAGCGACAGAGGGAGAAAAAAGAGAGAGAGAAAAAAAGGGGGGGAATAAAAATATATAAAATAAATAAATAAGGGATGGGGTGTGAAGGGGAGGAGGGACATTAACGAAAGTTAGAGAAGTCAATATTCATGCCATCAGGTTGGAGGCTACCCAGACGGAATATAAGGTGTTGTTCCTCCAACCTGAGTGTGGCTTCATCTTGACAGTAGAGGAGAACGTGGATAGACATATCAGAATGGGAATGGGACGTGGAAGTAAAATGTGTTGCTTGAATTTCCAGCATCTGCAGATTTCCTTGTGTCTGCCTTTCTACTTTCGATAGGTTTCAATGAGATCCACCCTCAGTCTTCTGAATTCCAGTGAGTACAGGCCCAGAGCCATCAAACAATCATTGTATCATAAGTCTTTCAATCCCGGAATCATTTTCATGAAACTCCTTTGAACCCTCTCCAATGTCAGCACATCCTTTATTAGATAAAGGGACCAAAACTGCTCACAATACTCCATGTGAGGCCTCAGCAGTGCCTTATAAAGCCTCAACTTTACATCCTTACATCCTTATATTCTGGTCCTCTCCAAATGAATGCTAACAACACATTTTCCTTCTTCACCACCAACTCAACCTGCAAGTTAACCTTTAGGAAATGCTGCACGAGGACTGCCAAGTCTCCTTGTACCACTAATTTTTGAGTTTTCTCTTTATTTAGAAAATAGTCTACAATTTTATTTCTTCTTCCTAAGTGCACAACCATACACTTCCCAACACTGCATTCCATCTGCCGATTCTCCTAATCTGTCTGAACCCTTCTGCAGCCTCTCTGCTTCCTCAACACTATCTGCCCTCCACCTATCTTCATATCATCTGAAAACTTGGCCACATAGCCATCAATTCCATCATCCAAATCATTGACATATAATATGAAAAGCAGTCCCAACACAGATACTTGTGGGACACCACTAGTCACCGGCAGCCAACTAGAAAAGGCTTCCTTTATTCACACTCTTTACCTTCTGTCAATCAGCCACGGCTTTATCCATGCTACTATCGTCCCTGTAATACCAGGGGCTCTTAACTTATTAAGCAGTCTCATGTTTGGCTCCTTGTCAAAGGCCTTCTGAAAATCCAAGTACACAACAGCAACTGACTCTCCTTTGTCTATCCTGCTTGTTATTTCTTCAAAGAATTCCAACAGATTTGTCATGCAAGATCTTCCCTTGAGGAAACCATGCTGAGTTTGGCCTATTTTACATGTGCCCACAAGTACCCTGAAACCATATCCTTAACAATCAACTCCGACATCTTCCCAAAACCTTCTTTCATCCGCCTTGATGAAGGGTCTCCCCCAAAATGTCAACTATTTTTCTCCTTCATAGATGCTGCCTGACCTGCTGAGTTCCTCCAGCATTTTGTGTGTGTTGCCCTGGATTTCTAGCATTGACAGAATCTCTTGTGTTTACAGTTTGGAAAGTTATTGTCATAGTTCATGCTCAACAAACTTTGGACTTGGAACCTATCCCATCACATAAGATCGCCTATTTCCTCCCCCTTTACATTGTCCATTTCCATTTCAACCACTAACCTGTTGATGTTCAGAACCCTCAGCCATGCCTTTGTCTCTTTTAGAGTTGACTGTTCTAATGCAGCTTGATTCCCTCATTATACAATGAGAAAACTGGAGATCATTACTACCTATATCCTGACTTTTTCAAACACCATATCTCAAGTTCAAATTCAGTTTATTGTCATTCAACTGTATACATGTATACCACCAAATGAAACAACGTTCCTTGAGACCAAGGTGCACAACACAGTACATACATTGTAACCCACACAGAATGCATAAAGTAATATTACCACAAATAAAGTAACAAAGAATAAGGTACATTTATGACACAATTTAAAAAGTAAACAGAACATTGCCACTGGCGCTTCGTACATTATGAGACCTGGGTGGCGGCAGTTCTAGTCCGAATGCTATGGTACCTCCTGCCTGAGGATAGAGGGTCAAAGAAATTGTGGGTTGGATGGGAGTGATCATTGACAATTCTAAGGGCCTTGTGCCCCTGATAAATATCTCAGATGGGTGGAAGAGAGGCCTCAATGATCATCTCAGCAGTCCTTCACACTTCACACGAAGTGACCATGCCACTTGATTAAGCAATCCCTGATACTCAGACCCAACCATGTCCTCAGCCTCTCTATGTCTCTAATCTCCTCCGGCCCTATTAACATGTTTTTTTACCCCTGCTTCTTTAAATCAGACTGCTTTATCATCCTGAAGCTTGTTCGGCAGTTGGCTGCTCTGTTTTCCACTCCCGTGCACCTAAGCTCCATAATTTTTTAAGCTTCTGACTCTCTGTCTCTCTCTCTCTCTCCTCCTTAAAACGTACACAGAATGCTGGAAGAACTCAGCAGTTCAGGCAGCATCTATCGAGAGAAATAAACAGTCAATGTTTCTGGCTGAGGCCCTTCATCAGCTCTGGAAAGGAAAGGAACAGAAGACAGAGTAAGAAGGTGAGGCAGGTGGGAAGGAGTACAAGATAGCAAGTGATAGGCGAGACCAGATGAGGAACAAGGTTGGTGACTGCGGGAGGAGGCATGAGTCCACTCTCAGGTTGGAGGAACAACACGTCATATTCTGTCTGGGTAGCCTCCAACCTGATGACATAAACATTGATTTCTCTAACTTCTGGTAATTTTCTCTCCCCTGAAGCTTTGTTTAAAAGGTGGACTTCTTGTTCCAGAACCTGCTGATGTGTCTTGCATTTAGGACTGCTTCTGTGGACTGCCTTGCTGCAGTTATACATAAGGAAAAAATATTTAGCCTCCCCTCCCCCGATTTGCCAATGATTTAATTAACAGAATGGTGACAATGAGCATCACAGATCAATGTGTCTCTTAGCACCATGCAACATATGCCAGTAAATGGAGCTCTGTGGGAGGCAATTTATGTGAGTAGCAGTTTCGGGGCACAATGGAATTACAAACTCATTTGTATCAAAGTTGCATTGTAGTGTGAAAGCAACATGCAGTGCCTGCTATGATTGATGTAGTCGCAGTATGGGCAATGTTTCTCATGCTCACTGATACAGTCAAATAGACTTTAAATAACTAATTGATGACACACACAAAGTGCTGGAGGAGCTCAGCAGGTCAGGCAGCATCGATGGTGAGGAATGAACAGTCAACGTTTCAGGCCAAGACCCTACAGCAGACAGATGCTGCCTGACCTGCTGAGTTCCTCCAGCATTTTGTGTGTGTTGCTCTAGACTTCCAGCATCTGCAGAATCTCTTGTCTTTATGATTAACTGATAACATATTGTTTCACCAATATGTTTCAAAAGTACATTTAATGTCAGAGAAATGTATACAATATATGTCCTGAAATGCTTTTTCTTCACAAACATCCACAAGAATAGAGGAGAGCCCCAAAGAATGAGTGACAGTTAAACATTAGAACCGCAAAGATCCCCCCATGCGTAAGCAGCAGCAAAGCAATGACCCCCCTTGCCCCACCAGCACCCCCCACCGAGCACTCAAGCTTGCAGCAAAGCAACAGCAAAGACACAGACTTGCAACACCCTAAGGACTACTTGTTCACCTGGTATTTGACATACCAAGGGCTCTCTCTCTCTCTCCCTAATAGGTGAGAAAGAGATGTCTCTGTTTCACAGTGAGAGGGGAGACATAAAAAAACAACTCGCTGATTTACGATGTTAAACGTCCGTTGTGTCGCTTTTTCCGAGCTCTGTGCCCAAAGATCTCGGGTCTCTGGGCACACAGCCAGAGATCTTCTGTCTCCCACGACACACCTATTTCCTGCCAGGACACCGACCTTCGATCCGCCCATCTCCAGAGCCACAAGATCCCGGACCTTTGAAGGCGAGCTAATCTCTTAGGCCACATCCTTGGCATATCAAATAACAGCCGGTCGTGAAATCTCGAGAGCGGGTCCCATTCCCGCAAAGAACAGAAGTCAGTGTGTAACTCCAGGTCAGGGTCTTCAAAAGAACCCTGAAAGGGAAAAATAGAGATATTAGAGATATAAATAGAGCTGTTTCCAAAGATGCAAGCAAAGGAGTCGCCGTTAGGTGCCATCATTCCTCCTAAACTCTTTCACCAATACACTTCACCCATCCATCCATGTTTGTTTATTTGCTTATTAATCAATCAACTTATTTATTTATTCACTTATTTATCTGTATACTTATGCATCTCTCTATTTATCTATTAGTCTATTAATTTATTTGTCACATGTACACAGGCAGGTGGGGCTCATCAGCTTTGGACAGCAGCCCGCCTAGGAGAAGAAAAACTCTGATTTTAAACCTCCGCTGCCTTGCGGCCATAGACGTCCACAGGAAAGGCTTCGGGAGTAAACCCCGAGGAAGAAATCCGGAGCTGAGGTCCCTAAGGCAGTTTGATGTTGTTTACAACTTCACTCTCACAACCTCTGCAACGACACTGGTACCAAGCTGTATCGGCGATTGCCCTTCCTTTGCACTACATCAGTGATATGGAGAGGGGGAACCTACAGCTGGTTCTTCAGATCTGCCCACCCAGGCTTGCACCCAGGAGAGGACACAGTCCACCAGAGGCACAAACCCATGACCCCCTGGGATTGACGGCTGCCTACCATACAAGTACATGGAAACATACAGTGAAATGCTTTGTTTGTATTAACAACCAACACAACCAAAGGATGTGCTGGGGGCAGCCCGGTCACGTCATTCCAATGCCAATATTGCATTCCTATAATGTTCTGCAGAATGACATCAGGTCTTTATTTCTTTATTTTTAATAATTGTTTTTTTTGGGTTTCTTCCTTTGTGGCTGCCTGTAAGCAGACAAATCTCAAGGTCGTATAATTCATACATACTTTGATAATAAATGCACTTTGAAGTTGTAAATAACAACAGTAAAACAACCCCATTTCCTCCCTCCCACCTACCCACTTACCTATTTTCACACACAGATGCTCCTCCAAGCCAAGACTGGCCATTTCTGGACCTCTCACCCTCATTGGACTCACAGTATCAGGTGGACTCACAGACCCAGGGCTTCGGTCATCGTGCGATGAATTCCAAATTTTCAATCAACCTTCAGGCATTGATCTTTGGTATCAACCCCAGGTCTTGCCAACGATGAAACATGGAACTCCAGACTTGCAAAACCTGTATACCGAGAGGATTACTGGTGCTGGTGAATCCTGCCTGCATGAACCTCCCATCCCACTGATTCCACTGGGAACTGGCTGACCTGGAGACGATGGGGTACCAGCTCTCACCTCGCTGATCTTCATCCACAATGCTTGCCGGTCTGACATCCTTCTGCGGAAGGGCATCATTACTGCTCTTTGAACACAGAGCGCAGAGTGGAGGCCTAGATTACAGTCTCTAACTCCCCCAAATCCCTGTCCTTAAACCCTAACCTGACCCCTAACTCCCCTCTTTGTCTCCAAAACCATCCCTACAAACCTAAAAAAAACACCTAAGTTGAGCCATGAGTTCAATGGAGACCGCAGCTTGGCGCCACCTTGACACTTCAGAGTGAAAGGGAAATTCCGTTCTATTGCCATGGAATAAAACCCCTGATTTATTCCTCCAGCAGTGTGGACAGGAGAGGTTTGGAGGGATGTGGGACAAATGTGGGACAAATGTGGGCAAATGGGACTAGCTTTGATGGGCACCTTGGTCAGCATGAATAAGTGGGTTGAATGGCCTTTTCTGTGTTCTATGATCTTTGATGGAACATGTAACTGTGTGAGAATAGGACTGGGGCTTGCTTGTGAATCCTGTCTTAGTCAAATAGCCTCATTTAAAAGTCATGCTCCTCTGACCAAGAGATTAAAAAGCAGTTGGAAGATAAATTCAAGATTCAAGATTGTTTAATGTCAGTTCCAGTACACAAGTGTAAAGGAGAACAAAATAATTGTTACTCCACATCTGAAGCAGCACAAAATAAAACACAATCAGATAAGTAACACAATAATAATAAAAAACACAATAAATATTTATCCATAAAGTGACACTAGGCACAGGAGTGCCTGTACATAAGGTGACAGACAGGAAATGATAAAGTAGTGGTGGTTGGGGGTGTGGTTTAGCCTTACTGCTTGTGGAAAGTAACTATAAAATGCAGCTATAACCTGCTAAAGGAGTGATTCTGACCTTCTGATGTTCCAGGAGAAGAGGTGCTGGGTTGAGGATGTTTGTTCAAATTCAAAGTAAACTATCGAAGTACGTATATGCCACCTTATATTACCTTGAGATCCATTTTATTGCAGGCATTCACAGTAGAATAAGGAAATGCAATAGAAACAATTAAAAACTACACACAAAGACAAGAAACCAATGTGCAAGAAAAGACAAGCTGTTCAAATGACAAAAAAAATAAGAAGAATAAAAACACACACATACTACTGAGAACGTGAGTTGTAGAGTCCTTGAAAGTGAGTCTGTAGGTTGTGGAATCTGTTGAGGTGAGTGGTGTTATCCACGTTGTTTAAAAACTATTCCTGAACCTAGTGGTGTGAGACCTAAACTTCCTGTACCTCATTTCCAATGGCAGCAGTGAGAAGAGATCATGCCTTAGACGGTGGGGTCCTTGTTGATGGACGCTGCTTTCTGGTGGCAGTGCTCCTTGAAGATGTGCTGAATGGGAGGGAGGACTTTGCCTATGATGGGGCTGAGTTGTATCTACCACTTTCTATAGGCTTTCCATTCTTGGGCATTGGTGTTTCCATACCAGGCCAGATACTCTCTTCTGCACATCTATAGAAGTTTGTCAAAGTTTTAGATGACAGGCCAAATCTGCACAGATTTCTAAGTAGAGTCGCTATTGTGCCCTCTTTGCTGTCCCTTATTTTTGAGGATGAATCACCAACAAACATTGAACCACATACCTTTGATGTTAGGAAGATTTGAAGAAGAAACCTTTAATTAGCAGCAGGAATATGGCCATCAGACCCCCAACCAGCTCTGGCATGGCATATGATTGTGAAATGACTAATTATAACGTCCTTCCTGCATTCCTGGTGTACCTCTACCTAAGAATATTAATTGAGTCTGCTTCCACCACTCGTTGAAGAGGAGAGTTTCAAAGTATAGCACTAGTGATCAGAGTTCAATTCCCACTGCTGTCTGCAAGGAGTTTGTATCTTCTCCCCATAACTATGCGAGTTTCCTCCGGGTGCTCTGGTTTCCAAAGAAATACGGGGTCAGGGTTAGTAAATTGTGGGCATGCTATGTGGTGCCAGAAACATGGCAACACCTCCGGGCTGCCCTCAGCACAATCCTCAAAATGTATTGGTTACTGATAAAAACAACTCCATTTCACCGTATGTTTCGATGCACGTGACAAATAATGCTAAGCTTTTATCTTTCACTCTCTAAGAGCAGGCTCAGAGCAAATTTGATGGGCTGAATGGCCTAATTCTGCTCCTATGTCTGATGGTCTGATGGTCTAGGAAGGTGCTGTGGATAAATCAGCATAAGAACATGTGAAACAGAAGCAAATGTCAACCTGACTTCCTCAAGAGTCTGCTCTGCCTTTCAATTACATCTAATCTATTCTTGGCCTCAGCTTCAATTTCCTGTCCACACCCCATCACAACTGCCATGACCTTCACCTCAGATAATCTCTGCTTCTGTCTTTATTTTAGCCATCTCTCTGTTTTCATATCACTCCCAGATGGATCAGTTGTGATTAACAAGCATTCAATCAACCCCTCGCAAGATCCCACTTGTGTCACCTGGACAAGCTTGCTTTGAACGGAGGCACAAGAGTCTGCAGATGCTGCACTCTGGAGCAGAAACAGTGAACTGCCAGAGGAACTCAGCAGCTCAGGCTGCATCTGTAGATGGGAATGAACAGTCGACATGGTACTGTAGAGACTAGTGCAACTCTTCACCGCGCCAGCGACTCCTGTTTGATTCCTGCTGACATCTGTAAGGAGCCTGTGCATTCTCCTCAGGTGCTCTGGTTGCTCCCCCCTCACATTCTAAAGTTGTATGGGCTAGAGTTAGTAAACAGGAGACGTGCTATGTCAGCACCAGAAGCATGGCAACACTTGTGGATGTCTGAGTCGCACATTCTCAGACTGTGTTGATCGTTGATGCAGACAATGCATTTCACTTATGTGCTTTGATGTACAGTACATGTGGCAAAAAATAAAGTTTAGCTAATCTAAGCAAATCTTTACTGGAAGAATAGAGTTCAAAGTTGAAAGTAAATTTATTATCAAACTGATATTATACTGTATACAACCCTGAGATTCATTTTGTTGTTGGCATTCACAGGGGTGGAACTGGCAAGCTGTAGGTGGATCCAGGGGATGAGGGTTGATTGACAGAGGGGGTCAGCTGAAGCTGGGAGATGACTGATGGAGACTGCAGGTGAATCTAATAAGATAGGTGATAACAGAGGGATAGGGATAGGGGAGCAAGTGGGAGATGGGCAGATGGAGTAGGTTGAAGAGGGGAAAGGAACAAGGTGGTCAGGGTATGGGATTGGGATTGATGTGTGTCTATCACAGACTTGTTCTCTCCATACCTCCTTTCCTCTGTAGCTTCAAACACACATCGGTTTTCTCACTCCCAGTTTTTATTAAAGTTTCTTTCTCACGGATGCTGCTGATCCACTAAGTATATATTCCATCCTTCTACCACCCTGCAATTGCAAAGTGCTAAGGATGCTGAATCTCTGCCTGTAGTCCCAGCCCTGCCCTCTTGCACAACTGTAGTGATTCAGTGGCAGCCTGTCAGTAGCAACAAACAAGGTTCTGGAGGAACTCAGAGGGTCAGGCAGCATCTGTGCAGGGAAATGGATCCGATACATTTTAGTTTGAGACCATTCAGCCCATCAGTGTTACTCTGGCTCTTAAGACTGTCACAGCCAATGTATTGCAGCATTCTATGTCCTTCCTCAAAGACAAAATAAAATTTATTATCAAAGTATGTTATGTATACTAACTTAAGATCCATTTTCTTGCAGGAAAATTAAAAAAACTATAGAATTTATGAAAAACTATACATAAGACTGACAAACAACTAATGTGCAAAAGAAGACAAATTGTGCAAATAAAAAAATACTGAGAACATGAGTTCTAGAGACATGGAGGTGGAGACTCTGACAAAAGTAGGGCAGATCCAAAAGTATAGATGAACACTTAATTCCTCCCCAAGCTTGCTTCATAGATTCATAGAGTGAATTGGTCAGCTCATCTCACCCAGGCTGGTCACAAGTCAATCTGCACTGCTCCCATTTTCCTGCATTGTGTCTGTAACCCTTCATGCCTTTTCCTATCCAAGTACCTGATGTTGTTGTGGCACCACTCAACCAGATTTTCAGTCACCCTCATATGTGCCACAAATCCAAAATGATTATATGACCTACTTTCAAGGATGAGTTTATTACTCATTTTCTCAGTATCTTATTTGCACATTCTGTCTTCTTTTACACTTTGATTGTTTGTCAGTCTTTGCATATATGAGGTGTTTCTTATTGTATCACTTTATTTTTGTAAATGTCTGCAAGGAAATGAATTCCAAGGCAGTATATAGTGACATATATGTACTTAAACAATAAATTAACTTTGAAACTTTTGATACTCCAGAGAAATCAGCCCAAGTTTGTTCAAACTCTCCTTAGAAATCCCTTCACAGGTGAGCCATGGTGAGGTCATAGTGTTCATCAGGAAATTGCATTCTCAGAGTCCCATTCTGATGCACCTCTGAGCCTTTATAGTATCTCAAGTTCAAAGTAAATATGGAAGTACATATAAATCACCATATACTACCTCGAGATTCATTTTCTTGCAGGCATTCACAGTAGAACAAAGAAATACAACGGAATCAATGAAAAACTACTCACAAAGACTGACACAACTGTGGCGCAGTAGCGCAGTGGTTAGCACAATGCTTTACAGTACCAGTGACATGGGTTCAGTTCCTGCTGCTGTCCTGTAAAGAGTTTGTATGTTCTCTGCATAACCACGTGGGTTTCCTCCTACTGGTTAGCAGGTTAATTGGTCATTCTAAATTGTCTCGTGATTAGGCGCGGGTTAGAATCAGGGGTTGCTAGGCGTTGTGGTTCGAAGTGCCAGAACAGCCTGTTCCGTGCCGTATCTCAACAAATAAATAAACAACCAATGTGCAAAAGAAAGTAAACTGTGCAAATATTTAAAAAAAATAGGTACTATTGAGAACAAGTAGAGTCCTTGAAAGCGAGTCTGTAGGTTCGGTCCGAAACATCGACTGTATCTCTTCCTAGAGATGCTGCCTGGCCTGCTGCGTTCACCAGCAACTTTGATGTGTGTTGCTGTAGGTTGTGGAATCCATTCAGTGCTGAGGAGAGTGAAGTTAGCTAAGCTGGTTCAGGAGCCTGATGGTTGTAGGCTAATAACTGTTCCTGAGCATAGTGTTGTGGACTTAAGTATCTCAGTAGTGAATTTCAGGGAGTTTATGGGACAGAGGTTAAGTTTCAGACCTGAGCTCAAACTTGCTCTTAATACCAGATTATCATTTTTAAAAAATTACTAAATTACTTCAACCTTGCATGGGGAAAGAGGTGGTGGGGGCGTGCAGTTCCCATCATTGAAAGGATACAGTTGAATCCAGGGGTCGACGGAATTGTGTGGGATATTTTGCTCTGTGAACTGAGTTTTTGTTGATTTAATACATACCCACAGTCAAGATTAAAACCCTCCCTACCTTCCAGGCCCCTGGTCTGGCAGACTCAATGTCCCTAGGGAGTGAGGGAGGTGGCTGCCAGGAGTGTTGATAAAAAAAAATAGGCTGGACCATTTTATTTCAAAACACCGAGTGTGTCAGGAACGAGGGAGAGTGTCGCTCGCAAATGCCCCAAATGCAATCCAGCTCACGTCGGATTTCATTATGACCTCTCAGCGCTGATAATGAATACACGAGGACACTGTGCGTGTAAGCGTGGGCGAGAGACTATAGCGAGTGATCTGGGGACGCTTGAAAAATGCTAGAGAAGATCTTAGAAACTATATATTTTTTCCAGATATAAGTTCTTTTGAAGAGGATTGTGGGTAAACAAGTGGGCGAGCCGGAAGCTGTCAATGCAGACTTGAAATGTTGCCATTTTCTTGTTACTTTTGAGTTTTAATGAGCCGGGGACTTTAATCCTGTGTCTGGCTGTGTTAGTGGGGAAGGGGCAATTTCCCCTCATCTCATCTTTTCAAATAAGTAATTTATTTTTAAGCATTGGTGGCTATTTTAAACTGCAAGTCTATTTCGGTTCCCTTTTGCTTAAACATTCGCTGGCTAAAATGAAAATATCTTAAACGCTGATCTGCATCTCTTGTGTTAAATGTCCACGCTCTTCCACTTGCAGGAAGCATTTTATATAAAAAATGTATTTTTAAAAATTCACTATCTCTTTTGCTGGGGGGGGGACAAACCCAAAATTTCAAGCACCTCCCTTTATTAAACAAGTGCTTTATTTTAAGTTCCGCCCTATCTTTTCCTGTCTTTTGTTAATCTCTCCCCCGGGCTGGGTTGGATGTCTAGTTAATTTTAAAACCACTTGCACGCTTTAGCTCCGATCTCTAGCCTGGGTTGTTGGATTACATTAACCGGATGAAAGTGGGACCCGGGTTCGGAGAAAGTCTTGATAACGTTCACTAACGTCGAGTTTCGAAACGAGATACCATAAAAACAGTTTCTCATCGGTTTGAGTAACGTACTAATCGAGCAGTAGTTTTCAGTTGAAGCAAGGGATTCTGCAGATGTTGTAAATCCATTGTATATTTCAGTTGAAAGTTGTTTTATTTTAAATAATATTTGCTCATTCCTCAATATTGGCCATTAAAAATCCATTCCTGTATTGTCTTCATTCCATCGCCTCACCCCACCCTGTTCCACTATCTCTTTTCGTCCCATCGTATTTCTACACCTCTGGCCGTTTATACCCAGAGTAAGATCTCAGTACGTGGTCGGGCATCCTCCCTGGAGAGGGAAACGGCACTCACTGTTCCAGATCACTGGTGTTGGGCAAGAAACGTTAATCTCTCCACAGATTCTGCCTGACCTGCTGAGTCATTTTCTGCATTTATTTCAGATTTCCAGCATCTGCAGTTTTTCATTTCCAATATTTTTATTATTAATTTTACATATAAGAATACAGAGTACAAGAAAAAAATCAATACATTATATTAAATCGCATATAAAGACTCCTTACCCTATATTCATACAGATTAATTAGTAACATTGAAATATAGTAATTTTATTATATTAAAAAATCCAACCCACTACCAAGACTGAAGCTGATTAGTAAAGAAAAAAGAAGGAAAAAAAATTATCATCATCTGTACTTCAGCACTTTTGATGTAGACAGGAGCATGTCACCAACCACTTTCCTGAAGTCAATGACCAGCTTTTTTGTCTTTGTGAGGTTTCAAGCTTTCACCTCTAAATCATTAGTTTATACTCTCAGTGGCCACTTTACTAGGTACACCTGGTTGTTAATGCAAATATCTAATCAGCCAATCATGTGGCAGCAACTCAATGCATAAAAACATGCAGACATGGTCAAGAGGTTCAGTTGATGTTCAGACCAAACATCAGAATGGGGAGGAAATTTGGTTGAAATGACTTTGACGATGGAATGATTGTTGGTGCCAGGTGGGGTGGTTTGAGTATCTCAAAAACTTCTGATCTCCTGGGATTTTCACACACAGCAGTCTCCAAAGTTTACAGAGAATGGAGCAAAAAGCAAAACAAAAATTCCAGTGAGCTGCAGATCTGTGGACAAAAATAAACACAAAATAATCTGCAGATGCTGGGGTCAATCTGCAGATGTTGTGAGTGTTGCTGTGGACAAAAATGCCTTGTTAATGAGAGAGGTCAGAGAAGAATGGCCAGACTAGTTCAAGCTGACAAGGGAGCAACAGTTAACTCAAGTAATCACACTTTACAACAGTGGTGTGCAGAAGAGCTTTTCTGAACACATAACACCTCAAACCTTCAAGTGGACGGCCTACAGCAGCAGAAGACCATGAATATACACTCACTGAGTGTATTTGCTAACGATATAACTAAATCCGGACTGACACCAACTGTCTGAAAGGAACTCAAAAGTATTCATGCCCCAAACTGTGAATTCATGAATTAAAAACAATGCCCCCTCTCATGGGTGTAGTTTGTAAATGCATCCTTTGATGAGTTATTGGAATGAGACAGGTCAGGAAGTTCCTGGATTCAGCTCGTGGAATTATTTCAACCAAGGATGCTCTGTGCTAAACATAGGACATTTATAATGCAGAAGACTATTTTGACCATTGTGTCCACACATTTGAAAAAAGAACTACCACCCACTTAGCAGGTCTTATAGATTACTGGTCTTCAAGTGCACATCCAGGCACCCATAAAATGCAGCAAGAATTTATGCTAAAATCAAAATTAGAATTAGGTTTATTATAAGACTATAAGACATAGGAGCACAATTAGGCTATTTGGCCCATCGAGTCTTTTCTGCCATTCCATCATAGCTGATTTATTATCCCTCTCAACCTCCATTCTCCTGCCGTTTATCAACCTCTACCTTAAATATACCCAATGACTAGGCCTCCACAGCTGTCTGTAGCAATGAGGGTTAATAACTTCCTGAACCTGATTACTATTATCTTTCTCAACCCCATTCTCCTGCCTTCTCCCTGTAACCTTTGACGCCCTGACTAATCAGGAACCTCCGCTTTAAATATACCCAGTAATGTCCTCAATAGTCATCTGTAGCAATAAATTCCACAGATTCACCACCCCCTGGCTAAGGAAATTCCTCCTCATCTCTGTTCTAAATAGACATCCCTCTATGCTGAGGCTGTGCCCTCTGGTCCTAGGCTCCCCCAATACAGGAAATATCCTCTCCACATCAACTCTGTCTACGCCTTTCAATATTTGATGTTATCACTGTCTTATATGACATGGAATTTGTTGTTTTGTGGCAGAAGTATAGTGCATAATAAATTATAAAGTACAGTTAATAAATCTGGTGCTCTTCTCTCACTGCTGCCATCAGGTAGAAGGTACAAGAACCTCAGGTTCAAGAACAGTTACAACCCCACAACCTTCAGGCTCTTGAACAAAGAGGGTAACTACACACACTTGCCCCATCATTGTGATGTTTCCCAGAACCAATGACTCTTTATCTTGTTATCTCATGTTCTCGTTATTTATTGCTATTTATTTATATTTGCATTTGCACAGTTTGTTGTCTTCTGCTGTTATAGCTACTATTCTATAGATTTGCTGAGTATGCCTACAGGAAAATAAATCTCAAGGTTGTATAGGGTGACATATGTACTTTGATAATAAACATTTACTTTGAACTTTGAACTTCTTATTTACTCTAGTGAGGTCCTTCATAATTTTATTCACCTCCACGAAATCTTCCCTTAGCTTCCACTTTTCCATTTGGCTACACCTCCTCTAGATTTAAAGAATCGGAAACATAGTAGGGACGGTGCTGTGGAATAGCGGTTGGCATATTGCTTTCTGGTGCCAGCAACCTGGGGGTTCAACCACTGTTTGTAAGGAATTGGGGTGTATGGGGTGCCAGGGAGGGGTAGCACCTCTGGTGGAGGAACATGTCGCATCCTTTTCAAGTGGTTAGTCCACCTTTGGTCCCCACCTGGCACTCAGCTCTCACCTGTGGCTCCCCGTAGCTGTTTGCATGCGACAGCGGCCACACCCTGGGCAACGGCTTCGACAAGCCGGCTAAACCAGGTGAGGGTAGCCGATGGGTCTCAAACACTTGGTGTGATAGGGAGTTGTCTATCCCAGCATGTGAAGACATACTCCGGCGGATTGAGCAGACGAGACCAGCGGAAGGTCCAACGGTCAAGAAGGCGGTCTCTGCAAGCGTCGTGGAACGTGTAGAGCAGGACAAGACACAGAAGATGTCCTGGTCATCCACTGCGCCTAGTCCCATCTCCAGCCGTCTCGACTCTGTCTTGCCACTGGATCCAGATGGGAATTGGGAAGAGAGAGTGAGGCTGACGCTGCGCAACTCTCCCTCACTTAAATCCAAATCAAGCGCTAGTCTCGACACCATCATGGTGTCGAGGTCTTCATTGATGACGATGGACGAACACACAATGTAAGGAATTTGTATGTTCTCGCCATGACCACACGGGTTTCCTCGCACATTCTGAAGGTGTACAGGTTAGTAAGTTGTGGCATACTATGTTGGTGGTGGAAGTATGGCAACACTTGTGGGCTGCCCCCAGCACATACCCAGACTGTGTTGGTGGTTGATTTAAACGAAGCATTTCACTGCATGTTTTGATGTACATGTGACAAATAAAGCGAATCTTTAAAATGATCCTTATTTTTTTCAAATCTCCTGCCTCAAGGAATATGTTCTTCCTATTTACTTTAACGAGGTCCTACATTATTTTATTCACTCTATGAAGTCTCCCCTTTTCCATTCGGTTTCACCACCTCTAGATTAAGGGAATAGGAAACATAATCAATGTTCCCACAACTTAGACTGGAAGAAACGAAAAAAACAGCACTCAATTAGGTTATAAACACAAGAGATTCTGTAGATGTTTGGATTTCTTGAGCAATGCACACACACAAAATGCTGGTCTGGCTGACAGGAATAAACAGTCGACATTTCAGGCCGAGAAGGGTTTTAACCCAAAAAGTTGACTGCTTATTCCCCTCCATAGATGCGGCCTAATTTACTGAGTTCCTTTGGCATTTTTGTGTGTTATGCAATTAGACTATGTTGATTTGTCCAACTTACTCAATGTATATTGATGCAATTATGAAGAAGGCATGCCTGCAGCTATATTTCATTAGAAGTTTGAGGAGATTTGGTATGTCACCAAAGACTAGCAAATTTCTACAGATGGACCATGAAGAGCATTCTAACTGGTTGCATCACCATCTGGTATGGAGGGGCCACTGCACTGGATCAGAAAAAGTTGCAGAATGTTGCAAACTCAGCCAGCTCTATTATGAGCACTAGCTTCCCTAGCATCGAGGACATCTTCAAAAAGCGATACCTCAAATAGGTTGCATCGATCATTAAGGATCCCCCATCAGCCCAGGACATCCCCCTTCACACTTCTACGGTCAGCAAGAAGGTACAGGAGTCTGAAGACAGGGACAGCTTCTTCCCCTCCACCATCAGATTTCTGACGGACAATAAACCAACTCATGAACACAACCTCACTATTTTTGTACTGCTTATTTAATTTAATTTTGCAATGTATGGAACAGTATATTTATTTTTGTAATTTATAGTCTTTAATGTATTGCACTGTACTGCTGTCATAGAACAAATTTCACAATTCTAATTCTGATTACTTAATTAAAATCAGCTTAATTTCAATCTCGATAGCTCTAACTGACACAACATACAAAATATTTGAACGGGAGAATTCCAAATTTCACTCCTCTTTCTCTGAACATGTGCTTCCTGATTTCAGTCCCAAATGCTTTGACTCTAATTTTAAGACTGTGAAACTTATTCTGGATTTTCTCCATCAGAGTTAAAATGTTCTTTGTATCGAATCCCCTGGTCATTTCAAAAACCGCAGCCTGATGACCGATGAACCTTAACAGCTTAAGAAAATGCATGCCAAGTTTTCTTATACTACTTTTCTTTGTTATTGTACACTCTCTATGAGAGTGTTACCCCATGATTCAGATTCAGATTTATTTATCACATGTACATCGAAACATACAGTGAAATGTGTCGTTTGCATTAACAATCAGCACAACCTAGAGATATGCTGGAGGCAGCCTGCAAGTGTTGCCACACATTCCGTCGCCAGCACAGCATTCCCACAATGCTCAGCAGAACAGAAGAAGCCACAACTCAACAGCAGCAAGTTCCTTTCCTCTCTCTATCACACACACACACACACACACACGCACACACATACACACACAGTCTTCCAACTTCAGGACAGGCCTCCAGTTTGCAGCTTCAAGTTCTGGACTTTTGGTTGGTATCTGCCCCTGGACTAGCCAATGATGGGACCCCGAACTGCAGACTTGAACTCTGGGCACACAGAGTCACCAGCCATCATGCCTTCTCATGCCCTCTGCTCACATGGATATCCGATTCCAGGAACCTGGATGTTTCATAAAGTAGTAACCTGATATCCCAGCCAATATACTCTACATCATGATTAATGAAGGTAACATTCAATATACCTTCACCCTCTTCAGCTGTATACTCCTGTTTGTAGGATTACGGATTTGTATTCTAAGGTCTAACCATTTATCAACTATAATTGGACAACGATAATTTACTGTGTGCCTTGTTTGTCCTTACAAAATACATCACTTGTCAGGATTAACTTCTGTCAGTCATTATTTCACCCAACTTTCCAACTTTCCAGCTGATCTATATCAGGCTGTAGCCTCAGACAATATTCATAGAGTTATAGAACATTACAGCACAGAAACAGGCCCTTCAGCCCATCTAACTGTACCCAGATCATAGCCCTTCTTATTCCTCCCATCCTTGTGTCTATCAAAACTTCTCTTAAATGGTGCAATTGAACCTGCAGCTTCTACTGGCTGCTCGTTCCACACTCACACCACACCCTGAATGTAGAAGTTCCCTCTCAGATTCCCCTTAAGTATTTCACTTTTGCCCTATACCTATGAGCTCTCACTCAGAGAGTGGTGGGTGCCCGGAATGTGTTGCCTGGTATGCCGGTAGAGGCAAATACATGAGAAGCTTTTAAGTGACATTTAGATAAGCACTTGAAAATGAGGAAGGTGGAGAGATATGGGCATTGTGTAGGTAGGAGGGATTGGTGTTTGGGAGTTTTTTGATTTACTTTTTATCTGGTTCGGCACAATGTGGGCTGAAGGACCTGTTCCTGTGTTATACTGTTCAATGTTCTAGTTTCACCCAAAGTGAGGGGGAAACACTGCATGCATTCTCCTCCTCTACTCCCCTCATTCTCCTCCTCTACTCCCCTCATTCTCCTCCTCTACTCCCCTCATTCTCCTCCTCTACACCTCTCATTCTCCTCCTCTACAACCCTCATTCTGCTCCTCTACACCCCTCATTCTCCTCCTCTACTCCCCTCATTCTCCTCCTCTACTCCCCTCATTCTCCTCCTCTACACCCCTCATTCTCCTCCTCTACTCCCCTCATTCTCCTCCTCTACACCCCTCATTCTCCTAATCTCCAGGGGATAAAGTCGGAACCTACTCAATCTTTCTCTATAACTCAGGTCCTCAAGTCCCAGCAACATCCTTGTAAATTCTCTCCGCACTCTCAATCATATCAATATCTTTTCTGTAGGTAGATACCTTGCACAGCCTATTCCAAATTCAGCATCACCAATGTCAACTTCAACATAGCATTGCAACTCCTGTACTCAATGCTTTTATGCTTTTCTAGCTATCTACAACAGCACCAGCTCCCCCCTCTGAAAAATATAACTTAGTGCCTTGCACACCTCAAATTCAAACTACAGATGTGGGTCCATCCACATGTAAGGGAAGTGATCTAGTCCTGAACTCCAACAGTCTCTCCTGAAACCTGCCCACCTCTTATTTTTCCTCTCCCTTTCTTTAAGACCTTGCTTAAGATCTGCTCCTTTGACAAAGAATTGATTTACATAGAGCACAGTACAGCTCTTTTGGCCCACAATGCTGTGCCGAGCCTTTAACCTACTCAAAGATCAATCTAACCCTCCCTGCTATATAGATATTCATTTTCCTATCATTCACCTGCCTATCTAAGAGTTTCTTCAAAGCGCCTAATGTATCTGCCCCTACCAACACCCCTGGCACGGTGTTCCACACTCCCACCACTCTCTGTGTAAAAAAACTTACCCCTGACATATATCTCTCCCTATACTTTCCTCCAATCATCTTAAAATTTTACCCCCTTATATCAGCCATTTCAACCCTGGGGAAAAAGTCTCTGTCTCTACACTTGATCAATGTCTCTTATCATCTTGTACACCTCTCGTTCAAGTCAAGTCGTCACTTTTTATTGTCATTTCAACCATAACTGCTGGTACAGTACACAGTAAAAATGAGACAACGTTTTTCAGGACCATGGTGCTGCATGAACAATACAAAAACTACACTGAACTACGTAAAAAACAACACAAAACTACACTAGACTACAAACCTACCCAGGACTGCATAAAGTGCACAAAACAGTGCAGGCATTACAATAAATAATAAACAAGACAATAGGCACAGTAGAGGACGGTAGGTTGGTGTCAGTCCATGCTCTGGGTATTGAGGATTCTGATAACTTGGGGTAAGAAACTGTTACATAGTCTGGTCGTGAGAGCCTGAATGCTTCGGTGCCTTTTGCCAGATGGCAGGAGGGAGAAGAGTTAGTATGAGGGGTGTGTGGGGTCCTTCATAATGCTGTTTGCTTTACGGATGCAGCGTGTGGTGTAAATGTCTTTCATAGCAGGGAGAGAGACCCCGATGATCTTCTCAAGCTGACCTCACTATCCGCTGCAGGGTCTTGCGATCCGAGATGGTGCAATTTCCGAACCAAGCCGTGATGCAGCTGCTCAGGATGCTCTCAATACAACCTCTGTAGAATGTGGTAAGGATGGGGGGTGGGAGATGGACTTTCCTCAGCCTTCACAGAAAGTAGAGACGCTGCTGGGTTTTCTTTGCTGTGCAGCTGGTGTTGAGGGACCAGGTGAGATTCTCCGCCAGGTGAACACCAAGAAATTTGGTGCTGTTAACAATCTCTACAGAGGAGTCATCATGAACATCGATGTTCAGCGGAGAGTGGTCGCTCCATGTCCACTCCTTAGAAAACCCCTAGTTCATGTAACCTACCTTCATAAGTCATGCTCTCTAATCCAGATAGCATCCTGGTATATCTCCTCTGCTCTCTTTCTGAAGCTTCCACAGCCTTCCTATAATGAGGGAGCCAGAAATGAACACAATATTCCAAGTGTGGTCCAACATGCCTTACGATGTTCTTCTTTGACTCTGTGATAGTTTTAACCTGATAATAAATGGTGCTGTGAAAAGCCTCAGAGACTTTTAGTGCATTAGAGGCACGCTATAAATGTTTTCTGTTGGCAGTACAGATAATTTTCTATTCTATTTGTGTGTATTTTGAACACACTTCAAAATAAAAGCTGACTAGAGCAGTAGTGTTATTTTCAGACTCCAGCAACATCCATTTATTTTGGATTCCTCTCTTGTAAAGACAAATGTAGCTTGTAAAACCTGTGGACTTAGCCTGAATGGGAGGTTAATGAGAATGATCCAGGGACTGAAAGGGTTAACATAAGAAGTGTGTTTGATAGCTCTGGGCCTGTCCTTACTGCAGTTTAGAAGAATGGGAGGTGGGTGATCCCATTGAAACAAAGTGGATATTGTAAGGCATAGATAAAGTGGATGTGGAGAGGATATTTCTTATGGTAGTGGAGTCAAGGATCAGAGGGCACAGCCTCTAAATAAAGGGACATCACTTTAGAACAGAGATAAGGAGGAATTTCTTTAGCAAGAGGGTGGTGAATCTATGAAATTCATTGCAACAGACTGCTGTGGAGGCCAAGCTATTGTGTATATTTTAAAGCGGAGGTTGATAAGTTCTTAAATGGTAAGGGTGTCAAAAGTTACGGAGAGAAGACAGCAGAATGGGGTCGAGAGGGTTAATAAGTCAGCCATGATGGAATGGTGGAGCAGACTCAATGAGCCAAATAGCTCCTGTATCTTATGGTTTTTATGAATGGATTGTAAACAGATTATGCCAAATATTATACATTCCTGCCCTTCATCACTGAAGATACAGCATTGAACAATTTCTATTGCGGCGCTGCTGCACAGCCTCCAGGATTTATTTGCTTATTTTTGTTATCAAAAGTCAAAAGATTAAATTTGTGAACTACTTAGTGCTGACTGAATTCCTGTTTACTGTGTTGTAGATGGTGAGAACAGGGCAGCTCTCACTGATGTACAGCAGCTCAACATGCAGTAGGTGCATTGGGTTTTATCCTTTGCCATTTTCTCCATCATTAATGAGCCTGTGGAGTTTTGCATTTACCAATCCGGGGTAAACCTCATCTCATTACTACCATCAGGAAGGAGGTACAGGAGCCTGAAGACACCCACTCAATATCTTAGGAACAGGTTCTTCCCCTCTGCCATCAAATTTATGAACAGACAATGAACCCATGAACACTACATTACTTTTTGCTCTATTTTTGCCCTACTTATTAATTTTTTAAATATACATTGCATGACTTATTGCAACTTACAGTAATATTTTATGTATTGCACTGTACTGCTGCTGCACAACAATAAATTTCATGATATTTGTCAGTGATAATAAACCTAATTCTGATCCTGATAATGCTGTGAATACTATGCCAGCTGAAGGCCCTATTATATGACATTTGTCACTCTTACCAGAAAATTAAGATTTGCGGTTGAGCAATTATCTTCAAATACTGTAAATCTTTGCATTACATTAACAAATTTAGGAACCATAAGACCATAAAACATAGGAGTAAAATTAAGCCTTTTCCCCAGAACCTTTAATGCCCTTACTAATCAAGAACCTGTCCATCTCTGCTTTAAATATACCCAATGACTTGACCATCACAGTCATTTGCGGCAATCAATTCTACAGATTCACCACTCTCTATGTAAAGAAACTCTTCCTCATCTCTCTTCAAAATGAACGTCCCTCTATTCTGAAGTTGTGCTCTATGGTCCAAGATTCCCCCAGTATAGGAAACGTATTCTCCACATTCACTCTGTCTAGGACGTTCAATATTCGATAGGCTTCAATGAGATCTCCCCTCATTCTTCTAAACACCAGTGAGTACAGATCCAGAGTCATCAAACACTCCTCATACGTTAACTCTTTCACTCCCAGATTCATTCTCGTGAATCTCCTCTCGACCTCTCCAATGCTAGCATATCCTTTCTTAGCTAAGGGGCCCAAAACTGATCACAATACTCCAGGTGCGGTCTGACCAATGCTGGCACAGGAATGTATGGCAACACTTGCGTGTTGCCCCCAGCAGATTCTTCGGGTGTTTTGTTTGTTAAAGCGAATGACACATCTTACCATATATTTCAATATACATGTGATAAATAAATAAATCTGAATCAGAATCTATACAATGACATGTATGTACCTTGACAATTAATTCAATTGAACATTGAATTTTGAACTTTGAACATCCCACAGAGGGTAGTGCATCCTTGTAATCTCTACCCCAGAGTACTCGGTTGCCACATATCATCAAGAGTTATAGAAAAACACAGTACAGAAAAAGACCCTTCGGTTCATCTAGCCTGTGCTGAACCACTTAAATTGCTTATTCACATCGACCCGCACCAGAACCACGGCCCTCCATACCCCTCCCATCCATGTACCTATACAAACTTCACTTAAACATCGAAATTGAGTTCGCATAACCACTTGTACTGGCAACTCTTTCCACACTCTGACAAACCTCTGGGTGAAAAGTTTCCCCTTATGTTCCCCTTAAACTTTTCACTTTTCACCCTTAATCCATGACCTCTGAATGTAGTGCCATCCAACCTCAGTGGAAAAAGCTTGCTTGCATTTACCCTATCTATACCCCTCATAATTTTGTATACCTCTATCAAACCTCCTCTCAATCTTCTATGTTCGAAGGAATAAAATCTTAACCTATTCAATCTTTCCTCATAACTCAGGTCCTCCAGTCCCAGCAACATCCTTGTAAATTTCCTCTGCACTCTTTCACCATATTTACATCTTTTCTGTAGGTGGGTGACCAAAACTTCACACAATACTCCAAAGTAGGCCTCACCAATGTCTTATAGAACTTCAACATAACATCCCATCTCCTGTACTCAATACTTTAATATATGAAGGCCATTGTGCCAAAAGCTTTCTTTACGACTTTATCTACCTGTGATGCCACGTTCAATGAATTACGGACCTGTATTTCCAGATCCCTTTGCTCTACCACACTCCTCAGTGCCCTACTGTTCACCAAATAAGACCTACCTTGGTTGTTCCTACGGAAGTGCAACACCTCACATTTGTCTGTACTAAATTCCATTTGCCATTTTCAGAACATTTTTCCAGCTGATCCAGATCCCTTTGTAAGTCTTGATAGTCTTCCTCATTGTCTACTACACCCTCAAATTTTGTGTCATCCGCCAATTTGCTGATGCAGTTAACCACATTATCATCCAGATTGTTGATATAGATAACAAACAACAAAGGACCCAGCAACGATTCCTGCAGCACTCCACTAGTCACAGGTCTTCACTCAGAGAGGCAACATCTACGACCACTCTCTGGCTTCTCCCACAAAGTCAATGTCTAATCCAATTTACTACCTCATCCTGAATGCTCAGCAACTGAACCTTCTTGACCAACCTCCCATGAGAGACCTTGTCAAATGTCTTGCTTAAAGTCCATGTAGACAACATCCACTGCCCTGCCTTCATAAACTTTCCTGGTAATTTCCTTGAAAAACTGTACAAGATTGTTTAGACACGACCTACCACGTATGAAACCATGCTGACTATCCTTAATCAGTCCATGTTTACCCAAATACTCATACATCCGGTCCCTCAGAATATCATTTAGTAACTTTCCCACTACCAATGTCAGACTAACTGATCTGTAATTTCCTGGTTTATGCTTAGAGCCTTTCTTAAACAATGGAACAACATTGCTATTCGCCAATCCTCTGCTACCTCTCCTGGTGCTAAGGATGATTTACGCATCTCAGCTAGGGCCCCAGAAATGTCTGTACTTGCCTCCCATAGGGTCCGAGGGAACACCTTGTCAGGCCCTGGGGATTTATCCATCCTGATTTGCCTCTGGCCAGCAAACACCTCCTCCTCTGTACAGGGTCCATGAAGTCAATGCCACTTTGCCTCGCTTCCATAGACTCAGGTGATGAAGACAGAGTCTATGGAAGTGAGGCAAAGTGGCATTAACTTCCTACCTGCTTATACCTGCTATACACCTTTTTTTCTTAACCAGGGCCTCAATATCTCTTGAAAAGCAAGGTTCCCTACACCTGTTATCTGCTCAGGGGGTCACATAACTATCTGGAATGTGATCAATTGAGTCTTAGAAGTTAAAAGGTAATTACATTTGGTCTCCTTACTGCTGTATCCTAATCATCTCTAATAAATGCTAACACAGTACCACTTCGTTTCTTAATCTCTTTCTGTATCTGTATTGACTTGGGCACAGATACACCCAAGTTCCTCTGAAAATCGGTGCTACCCAATCTCTCAGCATTTAACTAATACACTGCTTTACATACTGTGTATGTGAATGGGTGGCCTCACAGTTTTCTGCATTGTATTCAAGATTGTTTAATGTCATTTCCAGTACACAAGCGTAAAGGAGTACAAAATAATTCAGTCTGTTGTGTTCTATCCTACTCACTCAAATTCTACATACTGTATCTTGTTGAAAATCTGTAAATTAATTCATTAATTTCACTGCAGCCCAGTTCATCACAGGCAAAGCTTTCCCTAGCATAGAGTACATTTGCTTGGAGCACCAACACAAGAAAGCAGCATCTATCATCAAAGTCCTCTACCATCCAGGCCGTGCTCTCTTCTCACTGCTAGCTTCCAGCAGGAGGTACAGGAACCAGAGTGGATAACTTTAGTCACCACGAAGCTGAATTGATTCTATGACCTACAAACTTTCTGCCAAGGACTCTACAACTCATGGTCTCAGTATTTTTTTTTGCACAATTTGTCTTCTTTTGCAAATTGATTATTTGTCAGTCTTGGTTTATGTATAGTTTTTCATAAATTCTATTGTATTTTCTTTATTTTCCTGTAAATGCTTTGATCATAATTTTTACTTTGAACTTTGAAATTGCTTGGTGTGATGAATTTGAGTGACATTTGCTGATATTATCATCTATTGTATGGTAATGTTATTACCATAGTGTGGGCTTTTGGAATATTGTGTTCCGTTCTGGTCATGCTGCTATAGGAATGATGCCATTAAGCTGGAAAGTTTGCAGAGGTGATTTTACAAGGATGTTGCTGGGATATTAGGGACTGAGTTATAGAAGTTAAGAAGGTTGGGAGCTTTTTTTGTCGTCAGAGAGGAGGAGAATGAGAGGATCTCATACACTCAGTCATGTTGTGTGTTCAGAGATGCGTTTCTGCTCACCACTGTAGTTATGGGTGATTTTTGAATTACAATTGCCTTCCAATCAGCTTGAACCAGTCTAGCCATTCCCCTCAGATATCTCTCATTAACAAGGCATTTTCTCAGGACTGCAAACTTCAAACCAAATTAAGGCATTGAGGCCTGGGAGATACTTGGACAGGTAGGCAGCACTCTACATTCTTTAAAGTTTGAGCAATAATCTAAAACTTCAATAAACTTCTATAGTTGTGCAGTGGGGAGTATCCTGAATGGCTGCAACATGGCCTGTTATGGAAACACCAATGCCCAGGAATGGAAAAGACTACAGAAAGTAATGGACACAGCCTAGTCTATCACAGGCAAATCTCTCTCCATCATTGATCACATCTACATGGAGCGCCACCACAAGAAAGCAGCATCCATCATCAAGGACCCCCATCATCTAGGCTATGCTTTCTTCTCGCTGCTGTCATCAGGATCCCACGACCAGGTTCAGAAACAGTTATTACCACTCAACCATCAGGCTCCTAAACCAGCCCTTCACTCACCTTGACACTGAACTGTTTCACAACCTATGCTCTCACTTCCAAGGACTCAACAACTTTTGTTCTCTCTATTATTTATCTATTATATTATTGTTATATGTCTTTTTGTATTTGCATAGTTTGTCTTCTTTTGCACATTGGTTGTTTGCGTGTGACATTTCATTGATTCTATTCGATTTCTTTGTTGTACTGAGAATGCCTGCAAGAAAATTAATCTCAGGGTAGTGAATGGTGACATATACATAACTTTAATAATAAATTTACTTTGAACTTTTGAACTTTGAACATGGATAGAAAAGGTCTAGAGCCATATGGGAGATGGGACCAGCTTCAATTCAAATCGCGGTCAGCATACACTGGTTGGGCCAGAGTGGCTATTTCCATGCTGCTGCGTATGACTCTATATGTAATGAGTAAAGTATATTTTGGAAAACAAAATTCTCTTGAAGATGTGATTAACTCTTAATTGTCCTTAGAATAACACAGCAGGACATTTGCTGACACCACTGCCTTTTTAAGGAAGAAGACAATTGGGCAATAAATGACCTCAGCCAGGATCACACAAACAAATAACCACAATCACACAAACGAATACACCTAACACAAGATGTTTGCAGTGAAGGGTGAAAAAAAACAGCTAAAGCATGACCGTTGACTTCCAATAAACAGGAGAATGACATCAAGCCCTCAAAGCAGGACCAGTGAAGGGTCCACTGTTGACAAATCTGTCCTTCCACAATCATTATTAAAGAGCAGAAACATCTGTTGTTGACCTAAATCAGCTGTTACTCAAAACCCATGAAGGCCACTTCCGACCATTCTCTGTTTACTTTTTGGCAAGAGCTCTGAATTGTTCCTGACCACCCAGAGAGATTACAAAGGAGTGAATTAGAATGTGTAGGCTATTCTTTATTTAAAAAAATGGTTCCAATTGCACCCACAAACAACCCTGTATTGTCTTGATTAATGAGATGAGTTGTACCAATGCAGAAAAGGAGAGGCCTTCTAAAGCACTCTGTTTTTGTGTGGCAGTCAGGAGCACAGAACTCTCACTAATAAGATCACAGAATGACTTTGTGCCTACTGAATACCAGTTAGCACTCTTCAGGGGCTGTCCAGGAATTAATATCCTGTACCCTGCTGAATGCCACAACCTGAGGGAAAACATTCAGAGGGATGTTAAACCAGAATTGTGTGTATTTTCTCTAGATGTTTCCATTAATTAATTCAGAATCAGAATTATTATCACTGACAGATGTTAATGAAAGTTGCATGCAGCAGTATCATGCAATACATAAAATATACTATGAATTACAATAAGATATATATATATTAGTGAGATGACTGGTACTAATATATAAACTATTACAGATATTATACACAAATAATTTATGTATAATGTCTATATGTTTATGTATATATATATTAGACAGTGTATGTATTTGTGTATATGTACAAATATATACACATACAGGTATATATACATATATACATACATATGTACACATATATTCTATATATACACAGAAAATATCACTGAAATATTTCTTGTTGTAATTTATTGCATATTTTATGTATTGCAATGTACTGTTGCCACAAAACAACAATTTTTTTTTATTATTTATTGAGATACAGTGCAGAATTGACCCTTCCAGACCTTTGAGCTATGCCACACAGCAATCCCCCAATTTAATCCTAGCCCAATCGCAGGACAATTTACAATGACCAATTAACCTACCGACTGGCAACCCACATCAAAGTTGCTGGTGAATGCAGCAGGCCAGGCAGCATCTCTAGGAAGAGGTACAGTCGACGTTTCGGGCCAAGACCCTTACTAGCTCTTCTTTCAGTTAGTCCTGACGAAGGGTCTCGGCCCGAAACGTCGACTGTACCTCTTCCTAGAGATGCTGCCTGGCCTGCTGCATTCACCAGCAACTTTGATGTGTGTTGCTTGAAATTCCAGCATCTGCAGATTTCCTCGTGTTTGCGTTAACCTACCAACCGGTATGTATTTGGACTGTGGGAGGAAACCAGAGCACCTGGAGGAAACCCATGCGGTCACTGGGAGAATGTACAAACTCCTTACAGGTAGCGGTGGAAATTGAATCCAGATCACTTGTACTGTAAAGCATTGTACTAACCACTACACCACTGTGCCATCAAATTTCACAATATATTTCAGTTATATATATATAGATAGGTAGATAGATAGAGAGAGAGAGAGAGAGAAAGTACAAAAAAAGAGAGCAAAAAGTGAGGTAGTGTTCATGGACCCCGTTCAGAAATCTGATGATGGAGGGGAAGAAGTTGTTCCTAAAACATTAAATGCGTATCTTCAGACTCCTATATCTCCTCCCTCATGGTGGAAGGTGGCATGGCCTGGGAATGGTAATCCTAAAATTGTCAGAGGTGCAAGGAATCTTTTTGAACAGGTTGTCAATATTGATCTGAATAGCTAATAGAGAGCTTGTTTCTCATCTAATACACTTTGGGTAGTCAACATGTTAGAAACATCAACCAAATGGTTTGCATCATCTGTAGTGTTGTAGCAGTGATTCGTTTTAAGCTCTAAAATCCAGGCTGGGGTATTCATTAAATCTGAAACATGCCCTAATCAATACTTATTACAAATTCCATATTATGTTTTCTTATTCGACGCACTGTCTATTGAACTCAGAATACTGTTGCCTTTCAATAAGCTTTTTACCTGAACCTCAATATCTCTCCATTGAGTTTTTCTCTAAAAGGATCTTACCGTCTGGAGTACATTTCTTTTCACTGTTCATTTTCCCAACATGCATTCTCTGAGTTAAACTGCATCTCCTTTTGATCTGCCTCCCTTTCTAATCAGTCTGTGTCATTTCAGAACATCCTGCATTGATTCTCACTGCTTGCATTGCTCGGTAAATTTTAATTTCATTCCTATTGCTCTTGCGATTAAATATTTGACATTTACATCATCCATCTTCAACAGGTTAATATGACATACTTGTAGATTAAAATGGGAGGAACACAGGTAGTCATTTTTTCAACATCCCTACATAAATGTTTTTCTCCCCAATTGCTTTGGGGCAAATTATGACCACAGATGGCTGTGGAGACCAAGTAATTGAGTGTACATAAAGTGGAGGTTTAATCGGTTTCTGATTAGTAAGGATGTCAAAAGGTATGGGGAGAAGGGAAGAGACTGGGGTTGAGAAGGATAATAAATCGGCCAGAGCAGACTCAGGCTGAAAGGCCTAATTCTGCTCCTTCATATGTCTTATGGTCTTATGGTTTTATGATCAATCCGAGCCTTCAACAGGGAATTGGACCGGCATTTTGCAGGCAGATGGAACTGATTAGACTGCTGAGCAAAAGCTGGTACAGTGTCAGTTGTTCTCCGGTGCCATATTAGCTGATTCATTCTATGATTCTACTGAAAGGGTAATGCATGAATATTCAAAAATGATCTTGCTACTCTTCCCAAAATCATCTCTCAATAATCCTGAATGGAGATACACAAAAACAAACATTAATTGGAAATATGGTTAAATACATGGTCAGGTCACAATCCCTCAAATTTAGGTTTCCCTAATAAGAGATCTGATAATTCCCTCCTCTCACAGTCCTAAGACGTACGGGCCCATAGGTTTATTAGTCACATGGGCTCGTTGCGCAGCACGAGGTCGTTGGGCTGGAAAGGATTGTTACCGTGCTGTAGCTCTACATCAAAATAAATTAACATTTCTGAGGTCCATTGGATCTTAGTAGGGCAGAACATTCTTTCTGAACAGTTTCCAGTTATCAGATTATTTTTAAGTCAAGTGAAGTCAAGTTTATTGTTGAATGCACAAGTACCATGAGGTATGGCTGCAAAAAACCCTTGCTTGCAGCAGCATTATGGCACATAGGTTCAGACGATACACAGAACATAAGTTATACAAGACAGTGAAGAAAATTTAAAAATGACAGCAAAAAAGAACATTAGCTCGTTCACAGAAAAAAACACAATCAGAGACAAGTCTGTTGTGCAGGAGTGGCCTGTAGGAGTGGTCTGTAGAAAGTCTTTTTCATAAATTTGAATGTATTTCTTTATTTTCCTGTGAGTACCTGCAAGAAAATGAATCTCACGGTAGTATATGGTAACAAAGAGTCATAGAACACAATAGCACAGAGACAGTCCCTTTGGCTTATTTGGTCCATGCTGAACTATTAATCTCCCTAGTATCATCGACCTGCACCTGGACCATAGTCCTCAGGACCTCTGCCATCCATGTACTTATTCAAACTTCCCTTATATTTTGAAATTAAATCTACATCCACCACATCCACTGGGTCATTCTACATTCTCACCACCCTCTGAGTGAAGAAGTTCCCTCTCAGGTTTCCTTTAAATATTTCACATTTGACCCTAAACTCATGGCCTCCAGTTTCAGTCTCACCCAACCTCAGTGGAAAAACTATTTGCCCTACTTATCTATACTCATCATTTTATATACCTCTATCAAATCCATAAGACAAAGGAGCAGAAGTCAGCCATTCGGCCCATTGAGTCTGCTCCGCCATTTTATCATTAGCTGATCCATTCTCCCATTTAGTCCCACTCCCCCGCCTTCTCACCATAACCTTTGATGTCCTGGCTACTCAGATACCTATCAATCTCTGCCTTAAATACACCCAATGACTTGGCCTCCACTGCCGCCCGTGGCAACAAATTCCATAGATTCACCACCCTCTGACTAAAAAAATTTCTTCGCATTTCTGTTCTGAATGGGTGCCCTTCAATCCTTAAGTCATGCCCTCTCGTACTAGACTCCCCCACCATGGGAAACAACTTTGCCACATCCACTCTGTCCATGCCTTTCAACATTCGAAATGTTTCTATGAAGTCTCCCCTCATTCTACTAAACTCCAAGGAATTCAGTCCAAGAGCGGACAAACGTTCCTCATATGTTAACCCTCTCATTCCTGGATCATTCTAGAGAATCTTCTCTGTACCCTCTCCAACGTCAGCACATCCTTTCTTAAATAAGGAGACCAAAACTGTTCACACTACTCCAAGTGAGGTCTCACCAGCGCCTTATAGAGCCTCAACATCACATCCCTGCTCCTATACTCTATTCCTCTAGAAATGAATGGCAACATTGCATTCCCCTTCTTCACCACCGACTCAACCTGGAGGTTAACCTTAAGGGTATCCTGTACGAGGACTCCCAAGTCCCATTGCATCTCAGAACTTTGAATTTTTTCCCCATTTAAATAATAGTCTGCCCGTTTATTTCTTCTGCCAAAGTGCATAACCATACACTTTCCAACATTGTATTTCATTTCCCACGTCTTTGCCCATTCTTCCAATCTATCCAAGTCTCTCTGCAGACTCTCTGTTTCCTCAGCACTACCGGCTCCTCCACCTATCTTTGTATCATCAGCAAACTTAGCCACAAAGCCATCTACTCCATAATCCAAATCGTTGATGTATAATGTAAAAAGAAGCGGCCCCAACACGGACCCCTGTGGAAAACCACTGGTAACCGGCAGCCAACCAGAATAGGATCCCTTTATTCCCACTCTCTGTTTCCTGCCAATCAGCCAACGCTCTATCCATGTATGTAACTTTCCCGTAATTCCATGGGCTCTTATCTTGTTAAGTAGCCTCATGTGCGGCACCTTGTCAATGGCCTTCTGAAAATCCAAATATACAGCATCCACTGCATCTCTCTTGTCTACCCTACTTGTAATTTCCTCAAAAAATTGTAATAGGTTTGTCAGGCACGAATTTCCTTTAAGGAATCCATGCTGAGTTCTGCCTATCTTGTCATATGCTTCCAGGTACTCTGTAACCTCATCCTTGACAATCGACTCCAACAACTTCCCAACCACCGATGTCAAGCTAACAAGTCTATAATTTCCTTTTTGCTTCCTTGCCCCCTTCTTAAATAGCGGAGTGACATTTGCAATCTTCCAGTCCTCCGGAACCATGCCAGAATCTATCGACTTTTGAAAGATCATCGCTAATGCCTCCGCAATCTCCACAGCTACTTCCTTCAGAATACGAGGGTGCATTCCATCTGGTCCGGGAGATTTATCTACCTTTAGACTATTCAGCTTCCGGAGTACTTTCTCTGTCGTAATTGTGATTGTGCACACTTCTCTTCCCTGCCACCCTTGAGTGTCCGGTATACTGCTGATGTCTTCCTCGGTGAAGACTGATGCAAAATACTCATTCAGTTCCTCCGCCATCTCCTTATCTCCCATTACAATTTCTCCAGCATCATTTTCTATCGGTCCTATACCTACTCTCACCTGTCTTTTACTCTTTATATACTTGAAAAAGCTTTCAGTATCCTCTTTGATATTATTTGCTAGCTTCCTTTCATAGTTCATCTTTTCCCTCTTAATGACCTCCTTAGTTTCCTTTTGTAAGCTTTTAAAAACTTCCCAATCCTCTGTCTTCCCACTAATTTTTGCTTCCTTGTATGCCCTCTCCTTTACTTTAACTTTGGCTTTGACTTCTCTTGTCAACCACGGTTGCACCCTTTTCCCATTCGAAAAATTCTTATTTTTTGGAATATACCTGTCTTGCACCTTCCTCATTTCTCGCATAAACTCCAGCCACTGCTGCTCTGCTGTCTTTCCCGCCAGTGTCCCTTTCCAGTCAACTTTGGCCAGTTCCTCTCTCATGCCACTGTAATTTCCCTTAATCCACTGAAATACCAACACATCAGATTTCGGCTTCTCTTTTTCAAATTTCACAGTGAACTCAATCATGTTATGATCACTGTCTCCTAAGGGTTCCTTCACCTCAATCTCTCTAATCACCTCCGGTTCATTACACAATACCCAATCCAGTACAGCCGATCCCCTAGTGGGCTCAACAACAAGCTGTTCTAAAAAGCCATCTCGCAGACATTCTACAAATTCTCTCTCTTGAGATCCAGTGCCGACCTGATTTTCCCAATCCACTCGCATGTTAAAATCCCCCACAATTATCATAACACTGCCCTTCTGACAAGCTTTTTCTATTTCCTGTTATAATTTGTAGTCCAAATCCTCCCTCATTCTCCTACTTTCCAGGGAATACTTTATAATCGCCAAACAATTGATACTAGAACGTACAATCATCACAGCGATATTTGATTCTGCGCTTCCCGCTCCCTGGATTACAAATCGCTAGTAAATATTAAAAATTTGAATTATAAATCATAAATAGAAAATAGAAAAATGGAAAGTAAGGTAATGCAAAAAATCCGAGAGGCAGATCCGGGTCAGGATCCATTCAGCAGTCTTATCACAGTTGGAAAGAAGCTGTTCCCAAATCTGTCCGTACGAGTCTTCAAGCTCCTGAGCCTTCTCCCGGAGGGAAGAGGGACGAAAAGTGTGTTGTCTGGGTGGGTCGTATCCTTGATTATCCTGGCAGCACTGCTCCGACAGCGTGCGGTGTAAAGTGAGTCCAAGGACGGAAGATTGGTTTGTGTGATGTGCTGCACCGTGTTCACGATTTTCTGCATGAAGTCCAAACCTAAAGTATACATATTTTGATAGTAAACACTAGGAAATTCACTAGATCCTGGAAATTCAAGCAACACACATCAAAGATGCTGGTGAACGCAGCAGGCCAGGCAGCATCTGTAGGAAGAGGTATAGTCGACGTTTCAGGCCGAGACCCTTCGTCAGGACTAACTGAAAGAACAGCTAGTAAGAGATTTGAAGGTGGGAGGGGGAGGGGGAGATCCAAAATGATAGGAGAAGACAGGAGGGGGAGGGATGGAGCCAAGAGCTAGACAGGTGATTGGCAAAAGGGATATGAGAGGATCATGGGACAGGAGGCCCAGGGAGAAGGCAAAGGGGGAGGGGGGGAAAACCCAGATGATGAGCAAGGGGTATAGTCAGAGGGACAGAGGGAGAAAAAGGAGAGAGAGAGAAAGAATGTGTGTGTATAAATAAATAACGGATGGGGTACGAGGGGGAGGTGGGGTCCACCCCATCCCTCCCCACTGATCCCCCTCCTGGCACTTATCTTTATAAGCGGAACAAGTGCTACACATGCCCTTACACTTCCTCCCTTACCACCATTCGGGGCCCCAGACAGTCCTTCCAGGTGAGACGACACTTCACCTGTGATTCGGCTGGGGTGATATACTGTGTCCGGTGCTCCCGATGTGGCCTTCTATATATTGGCGAGACCCGACGCAGACTGGGAGACTGCTTCGCTGAACACTTACGCTCTGTCCGCCAGAGAAAGCAGGATCTCCCAGTGGCCACACATTTTAATTCCACATCCCATTCCCATTCTGATATGTCTATCCATGGCCTCCTCTACTGTAAAGATGAAGCCACACTCAGGTTGGAGGAACAACACCTTATATTCCATCTGGGTAGCCTCCAACCTGATGGCATGAACATTGACTTCTCTAACTTCCGCTAATGCCCCACCTCCCCCTCATACCCCATCCATTATTTATTAATATTCACACGTTCTTTCTCTCTCTCCCCTTTTTCTCCCTCTGTCCCTCTGACTATACCCCTTGCCCATCCTCTGGGGTTTTTCCCCCTCCCACTTTGCCTTCTCCCTGGGCCTCCTGTCCCATGATCCTCTCATATTCCTTTTGCCAATCACCTGTCCAGCTCTTGGCTCCATCCCTCCCCCTCCTGTCTTCTCCTATCATTTTGGATCTCCCCCTTCCCCTCCCACTTTCAAATCTCTTACTAGCTCTTCTTTCCGTTAGTCCTGACGAAGGGTCTCGGCCTGAAACGTCTTCCTAGAGATGCTGCCTGGCCTGCTGCATTCACCAGCAACTTTGATGTGTGATACTTTGATAGTAAATTGACTTGACTTTGACTGAGGATCTGATTAGGATTGTTCAGGTAGTATGAAGAACTGATGAACTAAGAAAGAAAGTAACTATTCCTGATCTTGGTGTGGTGCAACCTCAGGTTTTAGTGCCTCCTGTCCAAAATTAGCAGGTGGAAGAGGGTATGGCCCAGGTGGTTGGCATTCTTGATCATGTGCATGTTCCCAGAATCAGAATCAGGTTTATCATCACTGACATACAGTGCCTATAACAAGTATTCACCCCTCCCCAAAGTTTTCATATTTTATTGTTTTACAACATTGAATCATGGTGGATTTAATTTGGCTTTTGCGACATGATCAACAGACAAAGATTCTGTCAAAATGAAAACAGATCTCTACAAAGTGATCTAAATTAATTACAAATATAAAACACAAAATAATTGATTGCATAAGTATTCACCCCTTCAAGTCAGTATTTAATAAATGCACCTTTGGCAGCAATTACAATTTGAGTCTGTGTGGTTAGGTCTCTATCAGCTTAGCACATCTGGACATTGCAATTTTACCCATTCTTCTTTACAAAACTGCTCAAACTTAGTCAGATTGCATTGGGATCATGAGGGAACAGCCTTCTTTAAGTCCAGCCATGAAATCTCAATTTGATTGAGGTCTAGACTCTGACTTGGTCACTCCAGGACATTAACTTTATTGTTTTTAAGCCATTCCTGTGTAGCTTTGGCTTTATACTTGGGGTCATTGTCTTGCTGGAAAACAAATCTTCTCTAAGTCACAGTTCTGTTGCAGACTGCATCAGGTTTTCCTCCCAGATTTCCCTGTATTTTGCTGCATAGATTTTACTGTCTACCCTCACAAACCTTCCAGGGCCTGCTGCAGTGAAACATCCCCACAGCATGATGCAGCCACCACCATGCTTCATGGTAGGGATGGTGTGTTTCTGATGATATGTGATGTTTGGCTTATGCCAAACATTGTGTTTAGTCTGATGGCCAAAAAGCTCAAGTTTGATTTCATCAGATCACAAAATCTTCTTCCAGGTGACTTCAGAGTCTCCCACGTGCCTTCTGGCAAACTATAGCTGAAATTTCATGTGAGTTTTTTCAACAATGGAGTGACTTTCTCTTTGCCACTCTGCCATAAAGCTGCGACTGGTGAAGCACCTGGGCAACAGTCTTTGTATGCACAGTGTCTCCCATCTCAGCCACTGAAGCTTGTAACTCCTCCAGCATTGGCATAAGTCTCTTGGTGGCCTCTCTCACTAGTCCTCTTCTTACATGGTCACTCAGTTTTTGAGGACAGCCAGCTCTAGGCAGATTTACAGCTGTGCACATTCTTTCCATTTTTTGATGATTGACTAAAGTGTACTCCAAAGGATATTCAGTGACTTGGAAATGTTCTTGTATTCCTCTTCTGACTTGTGCCTTTCAATAACCTTTTCGCAGAGTTGCTTGGAGTATTCTTTTGTGTTTGTGGTATAGTTTTTACCAGGATACTGACTCACCAGCAGTTGTACCTTCCAGATACAGGTGTATTTTTACTACAATCAATTGAAACACCTTGACAAAAGCAGATCTTCATTTAACTAATTATGTGACTTCTAAAACCAATTGGCTACACCAGAGATGATTTGGTGTGTCATTTCAAAGGGGGTGGGGCCGGTGAATACTTATGCAATCAATTATTTTGTGTTGTATATTTGTAACTAATTTAGATCACTTTGTAGAAATATGTTTTCACTTTGACATGAAAGTCTTTTTCTGTTGATCAGTGTCAAAAAAGCCAAATTAAATCACTGTGATTCAAAGTTGTGAAACAATAAAATATGAAAACTTGGGGGGGGGGTGAAAACTGCTATGAAAAACACTTAAAGCAGCATCACAGTCACATTGCATCATACAAATGGCATTCACAAGAAAAACATGCACCACTTTTTACGAGAAAAGACAAATGGAACAAAAAAGAACAATGTCCATTTTGTGCAAAGTGATCAAAGTGGTCATAATGTTGCTAAGCTGTAGTAATTAGGGTTTTGCTGGTTGATTCAAGAACCGAATGGTTGAAGGGAAGTAGCCGTAAGCGGTGGCACAGTGGTGTAACACTATTACAGTGCCTGTAACCCAGGTTCAGTTCTGCCACTGTCTGTAAACAGTTCTGTTCATGACCATGTGGGTTTTCTCCAGGTATTCCGGTTTCCTCCCACATTCCATTTATCCCTCTCCACTGATCTCTCTCCTGCCACTTATCCTTGCAAGCGGAGTAAGTGCTACACGTGCCCCTACACCTCCTCCCTCACTACCATTCAGGGCCCTGAACAGTCCTTCCAGGTTAGGTGACACTTCACCTGTGGGGTCATATACTGTGTCTAATGCTCCCGTTGTGGCCTCCTGTATACCAGTGAGACACGACATAGATTGGGAGACTGCTTCACCAAGCACCTATGCTCCATTCGCCAGTAAAATCAGGATCTCCCAGAGGCCACCCATTTTAATTCCATTTCCCATTGCTATTCTGATATATTTATCCATGGCCTCCTCTACTGTTGCAATGGGGCCACGCTCAGGTTGGAAGAACAACACCTTATATTCCGTCTGCGTAGCCTCCAACCTGATGGCATAACCATCGATTTCTCGAACTTCTGGAAGTGCCTCCCCACCTCCATTCTCCTTCACAATTCCCCATCCCCTTTCCCTCTCTCACCTTATCTCCTGGCCTGCCCATCACCTCCTTCTGATGCTTCTCCCCACTTTCCTTCTTCCGTGGCCTACTGTCCTCTCCGATCAGACTCCCTCTTCTCCAGCCCTGCATCTCTTTTACCAATCAACTTCCCAGCTCTTTACTTCATCCCTCCCCTTCCCGGTTTCACCCATCACCTTGTGTTTCTCCCTCCCCTCCCCCACCCCCTGCTTTTTCTCTCCAGTCCTGCCAAAGGGTTTCAGCCTGAAACGTCAACTGTACTCTTTTCCATAGATGCTGACTGGCCTGCTGAATTCTCCCAGCATTTTGTTTGTGTTGTTTGGAGTTCCAGCATCTGCAGATTTTCTCTTGTTTGTGATAATATTGCAAAGGCATATGACATAGGTGTAGGTATATTGGTCGCATGGGTGTAATTGGGTAGAAACTCATTGGGACAGGACCTGTTATCATGCTTTATATCTCTAAATCTATTTTGAATCTGGTGGTTTGGGTCTTGAGCCTTCAGTACCTCCTGCGTGAGATGAAGGCATGGCACGGATGGTGGAGGTCTTTGATGATGGAACTTGCTTTATTAAAGCAGTGCCTCCTGTAGGTATGACCGATGGTGGGAGGGATGTGCCCATGATGTATAGGGTAGAGTCTGCTTCTATGATTATGAAGACCTCTTTTAATGTCATTTAGTAATGCATGCATTAAGAAATGATACATTATTTCCTCCGGTGTGATATCACAAAACACAGGACAAACCAAGACTGAAAAAACTGACAAAACCACATAACTATAACATATAGTTACAAACAGTGTAACAATACCATAACTTGATGAAGGAGTCCGTGAGCACAGTAAAGTTCAAAGTTTCTCAAATGTCCCACATCTCACGCAGACGGGAGAAGGAAGAAAAACTCTCCCTGCCATGCCGACCACAATCCAACTCGGAGTCATCCGAAAACTTCGAGCTCTGATCAGCTGTCCGACACCGAGTACTGATCGCCATCTCTGTCCGAACGATTCAACCTCCTTCTTGGTTGCCAAAAGCAGGCAAGGCCGGGGATTTTGATTTTCGGCCACACACTAATGACAGCAGCGAACTGGCGTTTCAGAAATTTCTCCAGATGTTTCTCTGTGCTTTCACGTCCATTCTCCATCAAATCAGAATTGTCCACGGCCCCTATTTAACAGATACAACATCATTTTCACCGGAGGGCTGCGCATGTGCGGCGCGCTGCCATCTTCTCCTCTCGCAGTTTCTTATCTTCCTGTACATTCATATTGCCATACCAAACGATGATGCAGCCAGTCAGGATACTTTCAGCAATACAAATGTAGAAATTTGTGAGATAGTTGGTGACAAGCTTAACCTCCTAAAGAAAGTAAGGACTCTGGTGTGTCTTCCTGCTGGACTGGGTCCCAGGCCATTGAGTGTTAGCCAGTGACAAGCCATAAGACATCGGAGCAGAATTAGGCCATTCAGCCAATTGAGCCAGTTTTGCCATGCTATCATGGTGGATTTATTATTCCTTTCAACCCTATTCTCCTGCCATCTCTCTCTATAACCTTCCCCCACCCTTACTAATCAAGAACATCAATCTCTGCTTTAAATCTACCAATGACCTGGCCTCCACAACTGTCTGTAGTAATGAACTGCACAGATTCACTACCCTCTGGCTAAAGAAATTCCTGCTCATCTCTGTTGGAAAAGAACATCCTTGTACTCTGAGCCTGTGCCCTCTGGTCCTAGACCCCTCATCATAGGAAACATCCTCTCCACATCCACTGTGTCTATGCCTTTCAATATTTGATAGCTTTCAATGAGATTCCCCTTCATTCTTCTAAACTCCTGCAGATTGAGGGAAGAACCGTGCGTATGTTTTGAAGCAGTTATCTGTCACATTTTGAAAGAGTAGCATTAAGGAGTGACTAGTGCATGCTGAGCAATCATTACAAGTATGCCAAACCTCCCAAAGAAAGTAAAGATGCTTGTGAACTTTTCTTATGTGTGGTGCATGAAGGAGAGGATGGAACACCTATAATTTTGCTGGCTTCTCAGGAACAAAAACCACAGCTACTGCTTTCATGTTAACAATTCAACTACTTAATCACAGGTTGTAACTTTTAATTATGATGTTCTCTCAAGTAGAATTAAAATATGTTTTATATTTTTAGCATAAACTCTGTGACTGGAATAAGGATATTGGCTGAGCCTTGAACTGCTGCAGATAGTGCAGGATAAAACTCTGAACTTCCTGGTCCTTTTGAGTACAACCCACTTCCGTACAAAGATGCAATTAATAACTAGCAACTACAGAATATTTTTTGGATACATGCAATTAGTGCCCACTTTATAAAGTGCACCTGCTTGTTAATGCAAATATATAATCAGCCAATCATGTGGCAGCAACTCAATGCATAAAAGCATGCAGACATCGTAAGAAGTTCAGTTGTTGTTTAGACTGAACATCGGAATGTGGAATAAATGTGATCTATGTGACTTTGACCGTAGAATGATTGTTGGTGCCAGATGGGGTGGTTTGAGTATCTCAGAAACTGTTGATCTCCAGGGATTTTCACGTATAGCAGACTCCAGAAACTACAGAGAATGATGCAAAAACTAAAAAATAATAATCCAGTGAGCAGCAGTCATGTGGACAAAAGCTCCTTGATAATGAGAGAGAGAGAGATCAGAGAAGAATGGCCAGACTAGTTCAAGCTGACAGGAAGGTGACAGTAATTCAAATAACCATGTGTTACAACATCTGTGAATGCACAACATGTCAAACCATGAAGTGCATGGGCTACAGCAGTAGAATGCCACGGACATACAGGAGGTACCAAATAAAGTGGTCACTGTATGTATTTTAAAACCGTTGGATGATAAGCAGTGCCAGTGGAGTGAAGGGAGCTCCAAATGAGAGATGACTTATAAAAGTGAAGGCTCAGTGTAGAGGCGTGAGGAAAACTCCAAACTGTTAGGGATTGGGCCTCTACAGAGAGTCCATTTATGGAATTTCAGTAACCAAAGTCTTAAGCGAAAGAGCTTTCATAGAGAATCTGAATCAGATTTATGATCACTGACCAATGCCATGAAATGTGTTGCTGAAGAATGGAGTTGAGAGGGATAGTAAATCACCCAAGATGGCATGGCAGAACTGGCTTGATGGGCTGAACAGCCTAATTCTGCTCTTGTGTCTTATGGTCTTATGATTTTGTGACAGCAGCACAATGCAATACATTAAAAAATTATTATAGATTACAATATAACCATATAACCATACAATTACAGCACAGAAACAGGCCATCTCAGCCCTTCTAGTCTGTGCCGAACTCTTACTCTCACCTAGTCCCACCAACCTGCACTCGGCCCATAACCCTCCATTCCTTTCCTGTCCATCTATCTATCCAATTTAACTTTAAATGAGAACATCGAACCTGCCTCAACCACTTCTGCTGGAAGCTCGTTCCACACAGCTACCACTCTCTGAGTAAAGAAGTTCCCCCTCATGTTACCCCTAAACTTTTGCCCTTTAACTCTCGACTCATGTCCTCTTGTTTGAATTTCCCCCACTCTCAATGGAAAAAGCCTATCCACGTCAACTCTATATATCCCCCTCATAATTTTAAATACCTCTATCAAGTCCCCCCTCAACCTTCTACGTTCCAAAGAATAAAGACCCAACTTGTTCAACCTTTCTCTGTAACTTAGGAGATGAAACCCAGGCAACATTTTAGTAAATCTCCTCTGTACTCTCTCAATTTTATTGACATCTTTCCTACAAGTCGGTGACCAGAACTGTACACAATACTCCAAATTTGGCCTCCCAATGCCTTGTACAATTTCAACATTACATCCCAACTCCTATACTCAATGCTCTGATTTATAAAGGCCAGCATACCAAAAGCTTTCTTCACCACCCTATCCATAGGAGATTCCACCTTCAGGGAACTATGCACCATTATTCCTAGATCCCTCTGTTCTACTGCATTCTTCAATGCCCTACCATTTACCATGTATGTCCTATTTTGATTAGTCCTACCAAAATGTAGCACCTCACATTCATCAGCATTAAACTCCATCTGCCATCTTTCAACCCACTCTTATAAGTGGTCTAAATCTCTCTGTAAGCTTTGAAAACCTACTCCATTATCCACAGCTCCACCTATCTTAGTATCGTCTGCATACTTACTAATCCAATTTACCACCCCATCATCCAGATCATTAATATATGTGACAAACAACATTGGACCCAGTACAGATCCCTGAAGCACACCACTAGACACCGTCCTCAAATCTGACACACAGTTATCCACCACTACTCTCTGGCGTCTCCCATCCAGCCACTGTTGAATCCATTTTACTACTTCGATATTAATGCCTAACGATTGAACCTTCCTAACTAACCTTCTGTGTGGAACCTTGTCAAAGGCCTTACTGAAGTCCATATAGACAACATCCACCGCTTTACCCTCGTCAACTTTCCTAGTAACCTCATCAAAAAATTCAATAAGATTTGTCAAACATGACCTTCCACGCACAAATCCACGTTGACTGTTCCTAATCAGACCCTGTCTATCCAGATTATTATATATACCATTTCTAAGAATACTTTCCATCAATTTACCCACCACTGAAGTCAAACTCACAGGCCGATTATTGCTAGGTTTACTCTTAGAACCCTTTTTAAACAATGGAACAACATGAGCAATGCACCAATCCTCCGGCACCATCCTCGTTTCTAATGACATTTGAAATATTTCTGTCAGAGCCCCTGCTGTTTCCACACTAACTTCCCTCAAGGTCCTAGGGAATATCCTGTCAGGACCCGGAGACTTATCCACTTTTATATTCCTTAAAAGCGCCAGTACTTCCTCTTCTTTAATCATCATACTTTCCATAACTACCTTTCTTCTTTCCTTTACCTTACACAATTCAATATCCTTCTCCTTAGTGAATACCGAAGAAAAGAAATTGTTCAAAATCTCCCCCATCTCTTTTGGCTCTGCACATAGCCATCCACTCTGATTCTCTAAGGGACCAATTTTATCCCTCACTATCCTTTTGCTATTAGTATAACTGTAGAAACCTTTTGAATTTATTTTCACCTTACTTGCCAAAGCAACCTCATATCTTCTTTTAGCTCTTCTAATTTCTTCCTTAAGATTCTTTTTACATTCTTTATATTCCTCGAGCACCTCATCTACTCCATGCTTCCTATATTTATTGTAGATCTCTCTCTTTTTCTGAACCAAGTTTCCATTATCTCTTGAAAACCATGGCTCGGTCAAACTTTTAACCTTTCCTTTCAACCTAACAGGAACATCAAGATCCTGTACCCTCAATATTTCACCTTTAAATGACCTCCATTTCTCTATTATATCCTTCCCATAAAACAAATTGTCCGAATCCACTCCTTCTAAATCCTTTCGCATCTCCTCAAAGTTAGCCTTTCTCCAATCAAAAATCTCAACCCAGGGTTCAGTCCTATCCTTCTCCATAATTATATTTAAACTGATGGTATTGTGATCACTGGACCCAAAGTGCTCCCCAACACATACCTCCATCACCTGCCCTTTGTTGGAAAGTACAGGTTAGGTTGAGTTGAAGAAAGCAAAGCCTACACAGCAACCAAGCAGGTGCCAGAAGGAGATTAGTAGGTTGAGGAGAGAGTTTAGATCATTGAGATAGAGGTGGAAGGTAGCAAGTGAGGGTGACAAGCCAGGGCTTGCTGATCTCCGAGAGCATTTTCAAATAAAGTTAGCATCACTCCGTCATGCAGAGTCACAACATAAAAAGAGAAAGAAGAGAGAGAAGGCAAGCAAGTCATTCTTTGAGAACCCTCATGAGTTCACAAAGAAACTGTTTGAACAAAGTAAGGGTGGGCAGCTTAACATCTCTCAACAAGAACTTGAGGATCACCTGGCAAGCATTTACTCTAACGAACAGCGGGAGGCTCCTTTGCTTGACATTTCAGGGCTCGTGAAGCCTACCAAGCCCGGAGTGAAGTTCGATCTGGCAGAAGTCGAACGGTTCATCAGAAAGGCAAGGTCAGGCTCAGTGCCAGGACCTAATGGAGTGCCGTATAAGGTGTTCAAGAAGTGTGAACAGCTGAGGAAATACTTGTGGAGATTGTTAAAGGTGGTGTGGAGACAAGGTGTTGTTCCTTTGTCATGGAGTGAGGCTGAAGGACTATACATCCCGAAGGAAGAGAATTCTTCTACATTGAATCAGTTCCGACCAATTTCACTCCTGAATGCATTGGGGAAGATTATGTTTGGCATTCTGGCAGAAAGAATATCTTCATTTGTGATAGAGAATGGATTGGTAAATACATCTGTGCAGAAAGCAGGAATACCAGGCTTCCCGGGATGCCTTGAACATTCTAGTATGATATGGCATACCATCCAGGAGTCAAAAAGGTTGAGAAGAAATCTGGCTGTAGTTTGGCTTGATCTGGCAAATGTGTATGGTTCTGTTCCCCATGTCCTGATTGAGTTTGCGATGGAATTCCTATGGATTCCTGCTAAGGTGAGGAACTTTGTTATGCAGTACTACAACGATTTCCGGATGAGGTTTTCCACTCAGCAGTTTACAACTAGGTGGCAGAGCTTGGATGTTGGAATCCCAATGGGATGTGCAATTTCACCCGTCCTTTTTGTGTTAGCCATGGAGGTTATTGTGAGGGCTGCAGAAACAATGGGACCAGGTGTCGCACTTGATGGCGGAGGGGAGTTACCACCAATATGAGCGTTCATGAACAATCTCACCCTTTTGGGTCCCAGCACAGAGGCAGTGGAAAATGTACTATCTAGACTCGAAGAGCTAATGGATTGGGGAAGAATGAAGTTCAAGACCAAGAAGTCAAGGAGCCATGTTCTTAGGAGAGGAAAGCTGGTTGACTTTCATTTCACCCTTTGTGGAGAGGAGATTCATCCATTCAGGACCAACCAGTTAAGAGGCTTGGGCGATGGTACACAGAGGAGCTGAGAGACACCAAGAGGGTTCAAGAGACAGGAGAACAGATCAGCAGAGGTATGATGTTGGTTGACAAATGTGGCTTGCCTGGCAAGTTGAAGTTGTGGTGCTTGCAGTAGGGACTGATGCCACGGATAATGTGGCCACTAACTGTCTATGAAGTGGCAATGTCCCACGTTGAGGCAAAGGAACAGAAGATCAACAAGTATGTGAAGAAGTGGCTTGGAGTACCGAACAGCCTCACCAATGTTGCAATCCACAGTAGCCAGACAAAGCTTACCATCCCAGTGCAATCTCTTGTTGAGGAGGTCAAGGTAGCCAAGGTAAGATCATTCTTGATGCTTCGAGACTCAAATGACCCTGTCATCAAGAACACCCAGCCGGATGTGAGATCAGGCAGGAAGTGGTCAGCCCATGTAGCAGTTGATGAGGCAGAGTCCAGATTGAAGCACAAGGAGACGGTTGGGGCTATCCAGCTAGGCCGCCAGGGACTTGGATGGACAACCCACGAGTGGTGGCCATCTTCTACAGGTAAGGAGCGCCGTGAGCTTGTAACACAAGAAGTAGGAGAGGTAGGAGAGGAGAAGAGGTTAGCTAAAACGGCTGGCCTGGCCAAACAAGGGGCTTGGACCCGGTGGGAAAGTGTTGAGCAACAACATCTATCTTGGAATGTTCTGTGGGAGAAATACAAACCTGTACTTTCTAACAACGTAAATAAACAATAAGAAATATAAAATAAATAGTGCAAAAAGTGACCAAAATAGTGAGGAAGTGTTCATGAACCATGCAGATATCTGATGGTGAAGGGGAAGAAACTGTTCCAAAAATGTTGAGTGTGGATCTTCAGGCTCTTGAACCTCCTCCCAAGGGTAGTAGTGAAAAGATCTGGCTCTCTTCTGCAAACTTATGTGCAGCCTAGTTGCTCTGGAGATCCTCCAAATAAACACTCACCAGTTTGCCTCAAGTCATAGAGCCATAGAGCAGTAAGGCACAGAAACAGGCCATTTGACCCATCTAGCCCATGCTGAACCCTTTTCAACTGCCTACTCCCATCGACAATAGCCTTCCATACCCCTACAATCCAAGTACCTATCCAAATTTCTCTTAAATGTCTCAGAAAGGCAGCGTCCATTATTAAAGACCTCCAGCACCCAGGGCATGCCCTTTTCTCACTATTACCATCTGGTAGGAGGTACAGAAGCCTGAAGGCACACACTCAGTGATTCAGGAACAGCTTCTTCCCCTCTGCCATCCGATTCCTAAATGGACATTGAATCTGTGAACACAACCATTTTTGTTTTTTGCACAATTTTTAATCTATTCAACATATGTATACTGCAATTTATTATTTTATTTTTTCTTCTATATTATGTAATGCACTGAAACGCTGCTGCTAAGTTAACATATTTCACAATACATGCCAGAGCCAAAGTGAAAGCAAAAGAGAGGGCATACAAGGAAGCCAAAGCTAGTGGGAAGATAGAGGATTGGGAAGCTTTAAAAAACTTGCAGAGGGAAACTAAGAAGGTCATTAGGAAGGAAAAGTTGAATTATGAAAGGAAGCTGGCAACTAATGTCAAAAAGGATACTAAAAACTTGTTTTTAAGTATATAAAGGGTAAAAGAGAGTTGAGGGTAGATATAGGATCAATAGAAAATAACACTGGAGATATTGTAATGAGAGATGCAGAGATAGCAGAGGAACTGAATGCGTATTTTACATCTGTCTTCACAATGAAAGACATTTGCAGAGTACCAGACATTCAAGAGTGTCAGGGAAGTGAAGTTTGTGCAGTGAAAATTATTACTGAGAAGGTGCTCAGGAAGTTTAATGGTCTGAGGGTGTATAAATCTCCTGGACCTGATGGAAAGCACCCTTGGGATCTGAAGGAAGTAGCTGGAGAGATTGCGGGGGCATTATAGAAACATAGAAAATAGGTGCAGGAGTAGGCCATTCGGCCCTTCGAGCCTGCACTGCCATTTATTATGATCATGGCTGATCATCCAACTCAGAACCCCGCCCCAGCCTTCCCTCCATACCCCCTGACCCCCGTAGCCACAAGGGCCATATCTAACTCCCTCTTAAATATAGCCAATGAACTGGCCTCAACTGTTTCCTGTGGCAGAGAATTCCACAGATTCACCACTCTCTATGTGAAGAAGTTTTTCCTAATCTCGGTCCTAAAAGGTTTCCCCTCTATCCTCAAACTGTGACTCCTCGTTCTGGACTTCCCCAACATCGGGAACAATCTTCCTGCATCTAGCCTGTCCAATCCCTTTAGGATCTTATACGTTTCAATCAGATCCCCCCTCAATCTTCTAAATTCCAACGAGTACAAGCCCAGTTCATCCAGTCTTTCTTCATATGAAAGTCCTGCCATCCCAGGAATCAATCTGGTGAACCTTCTTTGTACTCCCTCTATGGTAAGGATGTCTTTCCTCAGATTAGGGGACCAAAACTGCACACAATACTCCAGGTGTGGTCTCACCAAGGCCTTGTACAACTGCAGTAGTACCTCCCTGCTCCTGTACTCGAATCCTCTCGCTATAAATGCCAGCATACCATTCGCCTTTTTCACCGCCTGCTGTACCTGCATGCCCACTTTCAATGACTGGTGTATAATGACACCCAGGTCTCGTTGCACCTCCCCTTTTCCTAATCGGCCACCATTCAGATAATAATCTGTTTTCCTATTTTTGCCACCAAAGTGGATAACTTCACATTTATCCACATTAAGTTGCATCTGCCATGGATTTGCCCACTCACCCAACCTATCCAAGTCACCCTGCATCCTCTTAGCATCCTCCTCACAGCTAACACTGCCACCCAGCTTCGTGTCATCCGCAAACTTGGAGATGCTACATTTAATTCCCTCATCCAAGTCATTAATGTATACTGTAAACAACTGGGGTCCCAGCACTGAGCCTTGCGGTACCCCACTAGTCACCGCCTGCCATTCTGAAAAGTTCCCGTTTATTCCCACTCTTTGCTTCCTGTCTGCTAACCAACTCTCCACCCACACCAATACCTTACCCCCAATACAGTGTGCTTTAAGTTTGCACACTAATCTCCTGTGTGGGACCTGGTCAAAAGCCTTCTGAAAATCCAAATATACCACATCCACTGGTTCTCCCCTATCCACTCTACTAGTTACATCCTCAAAAAATCAATGATCTTTCAAGAATCGATAGATTCTGGCATCGTACCAGATGACTGGAAAATTACAAATGTTACTCTGCTATTTAAGAAGGGTGGGAGGCAGCAGAAAGGAAATTATAGACCTGTTAGTTTGACGTCAGTAGTTGGGAAGTTGTTGGAATCGATTGTTAGGGATGAGATTATGAAATACCTGGAGGCACATGACAAGATAGGCCAAATCCAGCATGGTTTCCTGAAAGGAAAATCCTGCCTGACTAACCAACTGCAATGTTTTGAGGAAATTACAAGCAGGGTAGACAAAGGAGATGTAGTAGATGTGGTGTACTTGGACTTGCAGAAGGCCTTTGACAAGGTGCCGCACGAGGCTGCTTAGCAAGGTAAGAGCCCATGGAATTACAGGGAAGTTACTAGCATGGGTGGAACATTGGCTGATCGGCAGAAAACAGAGAGTGGGAATAAAGGGATCCTGTTCTGGCTGGCTGCCAGATACCAGTGGAGTTCCACAGGGGTCGGTGCTGGGACTGCTGCTTTTTACGATGTATGTCAATGATTCAGACTATGGGATTAATGGATTTGTGGCTAAATTTGCCGATGATACAAAGATAGGTGGAGGAGCATGTAGTGTTAAGGAAACAGAGAGCCTGCAGAGAGACTTAGATAGTTTAGGGGAATGGGCAAAGAAGTGGCAAATGAAATACAATGTTGGAAAGTGTATGGTCATGCAATTTGGTGGAAGAAATAAACGGGCAGACTATTATTTAGATGGGGAGAGAATTCAAAATGCAGAGATGCAACGGGACTTGGGAGTCCTCGTGCAGGATACCCTAAAGGTTAACCTCCAGGCTGAGTCGGTGGTGAAGGTGAATGCAATGTTGGCATTCATTACTAGAGGTATAGAATGTAAGAGCAGGAATGTGATGTTGAGACTCAATAAGGCATTCATGAGACCACACTTGGAATATTGTGTGCAGTTTTGGGCTCCTTACTTTAGAAAGGATATACTGACATTGGAGAGGGTTCAGAGAAGATTCACAAGAATGGTTCCAGGAATGAAAGGGTTACCGTATGAGGAACAACTGGCAGCTCTTGGGTTGTATTCCCTGGAGTTCAGGGGAATGAGGGGGGATCTCATAGAAACATTCCGAATGTTAAAAGGCCTGAACAGATTAGATATGGCAAAGTTATTTCCCATGGCAGGGGAGTCTAGGACAAGAGGGCATGACTTCAGGATTGAAGAACGTCCATTTAGAACAGAGATGCGGAGAAATTACTTCAGTCAGAGGGTGGTAAATCTGTGGAATTTGTTGCCACAAGTGGCTGTGGAGGCCAAGTCACTGGGTGTATTTAAGGCAGAGATAGATAGTTTTTGATTAGCCAGGGCATCAAAGGGTATGGGGAGAAGGCAGAGGAGTGGAGATGACTGGAAAAATTGGAGCAGCCCATGATTGAATGGTGGGGCAGACTCGATGGACTGAATGGCCTACTTCTGCTCCGGTATCTTATGGTCTTATGCTGGTGATAATAAACCTGATTCTGATTCTGAAACTGAGCTTGCATGCAGCTCGTTCCACACTCTCACAACCTGCAGAGTGAAGATATTTTCCCTCTTGTTTCCCTTAAATTTTTCAACTTTCACCCTTAACCCATGAACTCTGGTTGTTGTCTCACCCAACTTCAGTGGAAAAAGCCTGCTTGCATTTACCTTATCTATACCCCTCAATTTTGTTTCCCACTATCAATTCTCCTTTCAATCTTCTACATTCTAAGGAATACAGTCCGAACGTATTCAATCTTTCTTACAACATTATCTAACTGTGATGCCACTTTCAATGTATTATGGACCAGTATTCCCAGATCCTTTTGCTCTACAGCACTCCTCAATGCCCTACCATTCACTGTGTAGGACCTACCCTAGTTGCTCCTAGCCAAGTGTAAAGCTTCACACTTGTCTGCATTAATTTTCATCTGCCATTTTGCACCTCCATTTTTCCAGCTGGTCAAGATCCCACTGCAAACTTTGATAGCCTTCCTCACTGTCTACTGCACCACCACTCTCGGTGTCAAATACAATTTTACTGATCCAGTGAACCATATTATCTACAGATGGAAGAAAAAGTTTGTGAACCCTTTGCAATTATCTGGTTTTCTGTATTAATTACTCATAAAATGTGGTCTGATCTTCATCTAAGTCACACTAATAGACAAACACAATCTGCCTAAACTAATCACACACAAACAATTGTACTTCTTCTCATCATTACTGAGTACACCATTTAAACAATCACAGTCTAGGTTCAAGAAAGTATGTGAACCTCTGGAGTAATGCCTTCTACAAATGCTATTTGGAGTCAGGTGTTCCAATTAATTGCGACGGGGGGTGTGGGTTGTAGAGGTGCCCTGTCCTTTAAAAAAGACACACAAAGGCAGGTTACTGACAGAGCCTGGTCTGCACATCTGTTTATGTGCACCATGCCTTGATCAAGACAACTTTCAGAGGACCTTAGAGGAAGAATTGTAGAGGTACATGAAGCTGGGAAAGACGACAAGAGCATTTCTAAAGACCTGAATGTTCATCAGTCCGCAGTAAGAGAAACTATCTACAAGTGGAGGAAATTCAGTACTGTTGCTACTCTCCCTGTTCTGCAAAGATCACACCAAGAGCACAATCTGCAATGCTGAAGGAGGTGAAAAAGAACCCAATGGTAACAGCAAAAGACCTGCAGAAATCTCTAGAACTTGCTGAAGTCTCTGTTCATGTGTCAACTATAAGAAAAACACCGAACAAGAATGGTGCTCTTCACTGCTCTCCAAAAAAAAAAAAAATTGCTGCCATGTCTCAAGTTTGCAAAGTCCACCTGAATGTTCCACAACACATCTGGGACGATATTCTGTGCACAGATGAGACAAAAGTTGAACTTTTTGGCAGAAATGCTATGTTTGAAGGGAAAAGGGCACTGCACACCAACACCAAAACCTCATAACAACTGTGAAGCATGGTTGAAAGAGCATCATGGTTTGGTGCCACTTTGCTGACTCAGAGCCTGGACAGCTTGTAATCACTGAAGGATCAATGAATTCAACATTATATCAAGACATTTTACTAGAGAATGTCAGGGTTGCAGTCTGTCACCTGATGCTTAATAAAAGTTGAATGGTGGAACAAAATAATGATCTGAAACAAGAGTAAATCAACAATAGAATGGTTTAACAAGAAGAAAATTTGAGTTTTGGAATGGCCAAGTCAGAGTCCAGACCTTAACCCAACTGAGGTGCTGTGGCATGACCTGAAGATGGCTGTTCATGCAAGGAATATAGATGAAATGAAACCATTTTGTATGGAGGAATATTCTAAAATTCCTCCAAGCCGATGTGCAGGACTGATCAACAGTTACCGGACACATTTGCTTGAAGTTATTGCTGTACAAGGGGGTCACACCAGTTACTGAAAGCAAAAGTCCACATACTTTTTCCAACAAATATACATAATATTGGATCATTTCACTCAATAAATAAATGAAAGTGTATAATATTTTTGTGCTTTTTTTGTAATTTATTTTTTATTGAATTTCATCAAACATTTCCATAACAACACACATCAAAGTTGCTGGTGAACGCAGCAGGCCGGGCAGCACCTCTAGGAGGAGGTACGGTTGACATTTCAGGCCGAGACCCTTCGTCAGGACTAAGTGAAGGAAGAGCTAGTAAGAGATTTGAAAGTGGGAGGGGGAGGGGGAGATCCAAAATGATAGGAGAAGACAGGAGGGGGAGGGATGGAGCCAAGAGCTGGACAGGTGATTGGCAAAAGGGATATGAGAGGATCATGGGACAAGAGGCCCAGGGAGAAGGAAAAGGGGAGGGGGGGAAAAACCTCAGAGGATTGGCAAGGGGTATAGTCAGAGGGACAAAAAGGAGAAAGAGAAAGAATGTGTGTATATAAATAAATAATGGATGGCGTACGATGGGGAGGTGGGGCATTAGCGGAAGTTAGAGAAGTCAATGTTCATGCCATCAGGTTGGAGGCTACCCAGATGGAATATAAGGTGTTGTTCCTCCAACCTGAGTGTGGCTTCATCTTTACAGTAGAGGCAGCCCTGGATAGACATGTCAGAATGGGAATAGGATGTGGAATTAAAATGTGTGGCCACTGGGAGATCCTGCTTTCTCTGGCGGACAGAGCGTAGGTGTTCAGCAAAATGATCTCCCAGTCTGCGTTGGGTCTCACCAATATATAGAAGGCCACATCGGGAGCACCGGACGTGGTATATCATCCCAGCCAACTCACAGCTGTGAGTCGACACATGAACAGCGACTTCAGCAAGTTCTAGAGATTTCTGCAGGTCTTTTGCTGTTACCTTTGGGTTCTTTTTCACCTCCTTCAGCATTGCAGATTGTGCTCTTGGTGTGATCTTTGCAGAATGCCCACTCCTAGGGAGAGTAGCAAACAGTAAAGATGAAGCCACACTCAGGTTGGAGGAACAACACCTTATATTCCGTCTGGGTAGCCTCATAACCTGATGGCATGAACATCGACTTCTCTAACTTCCGCTAATGCCCCACCTCCCCCTTGTACCCCATCTGGTTACTTATTAATATTCACACATTCTGTCTCTCTCCTTTTTCTCTCTCTGTCTCTCTGACTATACCCCCTGCCCATCCTGTGGGTCCTCCCCCCTTTCCTTCTCCCTGGGCCTCCTGTCCCATGACCCTCTCATATCCCTTTTGCCAATCACCTGTCCAGCTCTTGGCTCCATCCCTCCCCCTCCTGTCTTCTCCTTTCATTTTGGATCTCCCCCTCCCCCTCCCACTTTCAAATCTCTTACTAGCTCTTCCTTCACTTAGTCCTGACAAAGGGTCTCGGCCTGAAACGTCAACTGAAACTCTTCCTACAGATTCTGCCTGGCCTGCTGCGTTCACCAACAACTTTGATGTACGTTGCTTGAATTTCCAGCATCTGCAGAATTCCTTGTGTAAACATTTCCATAAGATGTATTTCAGATACTGTACATATATATAATATTTGTCACAAATCTCCACATAATATTTATTTGAGGTATAGAGAGGAAAGAAAGAACAATCAAAAGAAGAAAACTATGTACATAGCAGGGAGTGATCTTTTTTTTACAACATATTCATTGACTTGTGAGAATAAAATCAGGCCTATGAGGTGTTATGTAGTTAAACCATTTTTTCCAGCATGAATAAAATCGTTCCAACTTATCATTAACAGATGCTGTTTTCTTCTCCATTTTGTAAATGTCCATTGTAATTTTCATCCATACATTTAGAGTTGGGCTCTCCTGTGATAACCACTTCCTGGTAAGGGTCTTTTTACCAGCCACCAGCAGTACATTCATTAAATATTTATCTCTTTTCAACCATTCTTGAGATATATACCCAAAGTCTTACTCTTTGTGCTATTTATTTAATTAGGTTCTCTTTATCTAGTTTTAGGTCGTGTGAAATTCTGATCACATTTTAGGTGATATTTATGCAGAAATAGAGAAAATTCTAAAGGGTTCACAAGCTTTCTAGCACCACCGTATATCATTGATATGGATGACAAACAACAACACTCAGCACTGATCCTGTGGCACTCCACTAGTCACAGGCCCCCAGTCAGAGAGGCAACCATCTATGACCACTCTCTGGCCTCTCCCACAAAGCCAATGTCTCATCCAATTTACTACCTCATCTTGAATGTCAAGCGACTGACCCTTCCTGACCAATCTCCCATGATGGATCTTGTCAAATATCTTCTTAAAGTCCATGTAGACAACATCGGTTATACATGACTTACCACGCATGAAGTCATGCTGACTATCCTTAATCAGTCCATGTCTATCTAAATACTTATATATCCAGTCTTTCGGAACACCTTCCAATAACTTTCCCACAACTGCTGTCAGGTTCACTGGGTTAATTTAAATATCTCTGCTAGGGCCCCAACAATTTCTGCACATGCCTTTCCTAGGGTCTGAGGGAACTCCTTGTCAGACCCTGGGGATTTATCCACCTTGATTTGCCTCAGGATAGCACACACCACCTCCTCTGTAATCTGTATAGGGTCCATGATGTTGTGCCACTTTGCCTCAACTTCTACAGGGTCTGTCACTGTCTCCTGAGAAAATACAGATGCAAAAAAAATTATTTAAGATCTTCTCTATCTGTTTTAGCTCCACACGTGAATTACAATTCTGGTCTTTGAGAGGACCAATTTTGTCTCTTGCAATCCTTTTGCTCTTAACATATCTGTAGATTCTCCTTAGGATTCTCCTTCACCTTGTCTGCTAGAGCAGCTTCATCCCTTCTTTTAGCCTGCTGATTTCTTTCTTAAGTGTTCTCTTGCATTTCTTGTACTTTATAAGCACCTCATTTGTTCCTACTTGCCCATACCTGTTGTGCACCTCCTCTTTTCTCTTAACCAGTGCCTCAATACCTTTTGAAAACCAAGGTTCCCGAAACTTGTTCTCTTTACCTTTTATTCTGACAGGAACATACAAACTTTGTATTCTCAAATTACGCTTTTAAAGGCCTCCCACTTACCAAGTACACCCTTGCCAGAAAACCGCCTGTCCCAATTTACACTTGCCTGATCATTTCTGATACCAGCAAAATTGGCCTTTCTCCAATTTAGAATCTCAACCGCAGACCAGACCGATCTTTATGCATATTTACTTTGAAACTAATGGAGGGAGGAGGAGATAGCGGCGTGATGCAGCGCGTGTGGCCATTTCGAATTGATATCGTATCTGTGAAGTAGGATGCCATGCACAATCCTGATTTGATAGAGACAGACGTAGGAAGCACGGAGGAACATCTGGAGAAACTTCTGAAATGCCTGCTTCACTGCCGCTGCTACTGTGTGATCGAGAATCTCTGGAACGGAAAGGCCCCAAATCCTCGGCCTTGCCTGTTGCCGGGGCTGGGGTCAAAGCGCTCGGTGCATCGGTGTCGGGGAGCTGGTCGGAGGCTCGGAGTTTTCGGACGGACTCGGAGTCGGACTGTGGTTGGATGCTTCTGGGATGCTGCATCGGCAAGTTTGCGACGCTGGAGGTTCACCATCTGCGTGAGATGATGGGACTTTCGAGAGACTTTGAGATTTTTACTGTGCCATGGTCTGTTCTTATCAAATTACGGTATTGCTTTGCACTGTTGTAACTATATGTTATAATTATGTGTTTTTTGTCAGTTTGTTTTGTGTTTCTGTGATATCATTCTGGAAAAACGTATCATTTCTTAATGCATGCATTACTAAATGACAATAAAATAGGACTGTGTATCCTCATAATCTAGTCTAATCTATCATGGTCACTTGTTGCAAAGTGTTCCCTTTCACAAACTTCTGTCACCTGCTTGTCTCATTCCCTAATAGCAGATCCAGTATCACATGGTCTCTCCTTGGGATTTCTATGTACTAATGAAGGAAACTTTTCTGATCATATTTGACAAACTCTATCCCATCTAGTCCTTTTACAGTACGGGATTCCAAATCAGTATGTAGGAGTTAAAATCACCTCCTGTGACAACCTTATGATTCTTGTAACAGTCTGCAATCTCTCTACAAATATACTCCTCTAAATCTGTAAGACTGTTAGGTGGTCTGTAATCTCGCCACATTAATGTAGTCATACCTTGCTTATTTCTCAGTTACACCCATAATGCCTCATTAGATGAGTTTTCCAGTTTGTCCTAAGCACTGCTGTGACATTTTTCCCGACAAGTAACGCCACCCCTTCTCCTTTAATCCCTCCTGCTGTCATGTCTAAAACAAAAGAACTCCAGAATATTGAGCTACCAGTTCTGCACCTCCTGCAACCGTCTCAATAATGGCTACAATATCATAATTCCAGGTGTTGATCCATGTCCTGAGCTCATCCGCCTTTCCGACAATACTTCTTGCATTGAAATATACACAGCCCTGGATACTAGTCACACCATGCTCAACCTTTTGATTCCTGACTTTGCCTGAGGTCTTACCAACGTCTGTCTCCACAACCTCTCTACCAACTGTTCTGGCACTCTGGTTCCCATCCTCCTGTGACTCTAGTTTAAAACTCTCCCTGCAGCATCAACAAACCTTCTCACTTGGATACTAGTCCCCCTCCAGTTCAGGTGCAAACTGTCTCTTCTGTACAGGTCCCACCCTCCCTTGAAGAAAACCCAATGATCCAAAGATCTTATGTTCTCCCTACTACACCAACTTCTTAGCCACTTATTAAACTGTATAATCTTCCTCATTCTGGCCTCACTAACAGGTGGCATGGGCAGCAATCCTAAAATCACAACCCTGGAAGTCCTGCCCCCTAATTTAGCACCTAATTCCTTGAACTCACTTTGCAAAACTTCACCACTTATCCTACCTATGTCATTTGTATCAACATAGACCACGACCTCTGGCTATTCACAATCCCATTTAAGAATGCTAAAAATTCAATCCGAGATGTTCAGGACCCAGGCACCCGGCGTGATTTTGCCCACAGAACCTCCTTTTAGTTCCCCTGACTAACAAATCCCCTATCACCATAGCTTACAGAGCCAGACTCAGTGCCAGAGACCCAACCACTGTGACTTTCCTCTGCTAGATCACCCCTCCCCCCAGCAGTATCCAAAGTGATATACCTTTTGTAGAGCAGAATAGCCACAGGGGTACTCTGCACTGGCTGCTTAACCCCTTTTCCTTTCCTGACTGTCACTCAGTTTCCTGTGTCCTGCACCTTGAGTGTAACTACCTCTCTATACACCCTATCACCCCATCGGCCTCCCGAATGAAATGGAGTTCATCCAGTTCCAGCTCCAACTCCTTAATACAGATTGTTAAAAGTTGCAGCTGTCAGGGACACTGGAGGTCTCTCTGCCTTCGCACATCCCGCAAGAGGAGCATTCAATTCTCCTGCCTGGCATCTCTACAGTTCTAACTGATCAAACATAAAGAAGGAGGGTTGAGGTGGGAGGAACTCTACCTTCTGCTTTTCCTTTTTGTCTTCTCTGACTGAAGACTCTTCTCACTGAAGCCTCAAAATCTCCACTCTAACTCTATCCACTCCTACGATGGTCACTCCACTTGCTCCTGCCTTTCTTCAATTTGTTCTTGCTAACCAATCATAAATGTGAATTGGTGACTTGGTCAGCGAACCCGAGTGAACTTCCTTCTTTTCAAACTTCTGATCTCCCAAACGGTTGCTGGTCAAAGTATCTTGAGATAGGTGGGAATAGCTCCTGTATCTCCTCCCTGATAGTAAAAATGAGAAGGGGGCATGCCTTGGGATGTGGGATGATGGATGTGCTGTCTTTTTGAGGCATCGCTCTTTGAAGATGTCCTTGATGGTGGGGAGGCTAGTGCCCATGATGGAGGAGCTATGTGGTGTGGGATTTGAAAAAGGCACAGAACTGGAATGTGTGGTGACATTTGTGGACACTTACCCCATCACATCATTAGGTTCTGTTTGTTGTTCATGCAAAGGCCACATTTCACTCTATGCTTCAATCTACACGTAACAAATAAATCTGAATCAAAATCTGAACGTAGGTCCCCTGAGATGGAGACACAGTGATCCAGAAAATGAAGGGTAAGTTCAGAGAATGTGAAAGCAAATGCAAATTGCAGCAACACATTCCACTGCATGTTTCAATGTACATGTGATAAATAAATGAATCTGAAACTGAATCATCATTGTAAGAGCAGAGTTGAGCAGTCAGAACATTGAACAGTACAGTACAGGAACAGGCCTTTTGACCCACAATATTGTGCCAAAACAATTAAATTAGTAATCAAATGATTAACTAAATCAATGCCTTCTGCCTACACAATGTCCATATCCTTCCATTTTCCTCACACTCATGTGTCTATCTAAAGACCTCTTAAAAGTCCCTAGTGTTTCTGCCTCTACTACCACCACAGAAAGCACATTTCAGTGTAATAAAATTGCACCTCTAAAATTGCCCCCTCTCACTTTAAATGCATGCCTTCGGGTATTAGACATTGCAAACCTGGGAAAAAGATATTGTCTATCTACTCTATCTATGTCTCTCATAATCTTATAAACCTCTATCAGATCTCCCCTCAACCACCACTGCTTCAGAAAAATCAACCTAATTTGTCCAACCTCTCATTATAGCACATGCACTCTAATCCAGGCTCCATCCTAGCAAACCTCTATTACATCCCCTCCAAAGCCTTGACATCCTCCCTGCAACAGGGCAACCAGAGCCATAATGCAATACTCCAAATGTGGTCTAACTACCTTTTTATAAAACTGCAATATAACTTCCTGACTTTTGAACTCAATACCTCGACTAATAAATGCATGCCTTCTTAACCATCCTATCAACCTGTGTAGACACTTTCAGGGAGCTATGAACTTTGACCGCAAGATCCTCCTGCTCATCAATACTGTTAAGGATCTTGCATTTGACCGACCAAGGTGAAACACCACATTTAGCTGGGCTAAACTCCATCTGCTATTTCTCCACCTATATCTGCAACTGATCTATATCCTGTTGTGTTATTTGCCAGTCTTCCATGCTATCCACAACACCTCCAATCTTCATATCATCTTCAAACCCACTAACCCATCCATTTACATTTTCATCCAGGTGATACATCACAAACCACTGAACACCACAGACCTCCAGCTAGAATAAATCCATTCAACCACTACCCACTGTCTTCAATGGGCAAGCCTGTTCTGCATCTAAATGGCCAATTCACCATGAATCCCATGCATCTCAATCTTCTGGATGAGCCTCCCATGAGGGACCCTGTCAAGCACCTTACTAAAATCCACATAAACAACATTCACAGCTCTCCCTTGTCACCTCATCAAAAATCTCAAACTAGTTAGTAAGACATGACTTGCCCTGCACACAGCCAAATGTTTCCCAAATGTTCCTAAATCCTATCCCTAAGAATTCCCTCCAGTAACTTACCTACCACTGAGATGAGACTCACCAGTCTATAGATTCCAGGATTATCCCTGGTTCCTTTCTTGAATAATAGAACAGTCAGAATGAAATTTATTGGCTCTCTACTGGTAGCAAACATCAGGATAAATAAAAAAGGAAACATCAGGAATGCTCAGTAAGGAAACAAAAATTTCATTTATGTATAGCGATTTCACTTGGTAAAACATCTCAGACTTCATTATCAAGCAAATTAGGACCATGAAGACACCTTGAATATTGTTATCAAAGTACTGTAAGTAAAAATTACAAAATGCAGGTGTGGCAAATTGGAAGTCAAAACAGAAGGTGCTGTATGTGCAGCATCGATGAAGGACCCTCACTATCCAGGACATGCCCTTACATCATTATGATCATCAAGGAGGAGGTACAATAGCTTGAAGACACACACTCAATGTTTTGGGAACAGCTACTTCCCCTCTGCCATCAGATTTGAGCCGTCCATCAAGCATCAACTTTATTCGCCATATATATTTACATGCATTAGGAATTATATTAAAACTAAAGTTAGAGATTAAAGTACAGATATGGAATTTAAATGTGCATAAATATATACCAGCATGTATTTAAAATGCAAACAACAATAAAAAGTGGTTTAAAGTGCTTAACCATGAGCACCATGAACACTATCTCACCTTTTGTTTTTTTTTGCATTACTTATTTGTATATTTCTTATTGTAACTTCGTAATTTTTTTGTATTGCACTGTATTGCTGCTGCAAAACAACAAATTTCACGACACATTCCGGTGTTAATAAACCTGATTCTTTCTCTTTTCATTTGACCTCCCAAGTCTTTACTTTCATCGGCCGTCGACTCTGGTATTCTCTGCCCTAATCTCTATACCCTTCTCCCCAAAACCCAGGTCTAGCCAAGCACTGAATTCCCCCTCCCTTTGGTTCAGATTTTCTCTGACAGTGACCAAGTGAAGTACGGTCAGATCTTTCATGAAATCACCCAGACACATAGGTTGCCGCTGAAATTTGCAAGTGTTGTGATGTCATGAATTCACCTTGGTAACAAATCCCCAACCAACACAAATGGGATTATGGGTTTGCCAATTGGAATGTGCGCCCCCCCCCCCCCACCGTCACTTTTGCCATCTGGTAGAGGACCTGGGGCAATTCAATTTCACTTTGATCACCAGCGTGTGAGGCGTTGGTATGCTAACAGCACAGCGCCTAGATTTAGGAGGCAGCAAGGAAAACAAGCCTTAAGCAGCTAAAGACGGAGTTGGTCAGAGACAAGAGACATAAAACGCTGGAAATCTAAAATGGAAAAAAATAATTGGTTGGGATTACATTGTGGGACTAATAGCACTTGAAAGAAGTGGTGGAAACCTAAAATATTAAGCATTAATCTTAAAGACGAGGATCCTGCAGATGCTGGAAATCCAGAGTGGCGCACACAAAATGCTGGAGGAACAGCATCGATGGAGAGGAATAAAGAGTCGATGCAATAAGGAGTAAAGGCTGAGACCGTTCATCACGACTGGAAAGGAAGGGGGAAGAAGCCAGAATAAGCATTCATTTTACTTGTTGCATTTTGCCACTTTATTGACCATCTTCTCCTCTGCCATCTGATTTCTGAGTGGACAATGAATCCATGAACACTACTTACTGCCTCATTATTTTTCCTTTCTTTATGCACTACTTGTTTATTTTATGTTATTGTAATTTGTCGCTTTTTATTGTGTTACAATGTACCGCTGGTGCAAAACAAATTTCACAACAGGTGCCATTGATACAGTTGACTGATTCTGAACATAAACATATACTTACACATCGACCTTACTATTCTGTTATAATGCAGTTTTAGTGATATTCTTTAAACACGCTCGTTCTATTTTTATGTAATTGAGTTCCCACACTCCTGTGATTTACTGTTTTAGCGAACACTTGTCAGCGGGATTAACTACGAAAACAAATGGCGGGGACAGCCTCTTATCTACTGAAAGAAGGTCTTAATGAGAAGAATGCGTGTTCCAGGAGGGGACTGTGAGGAGACGTTTATTAATGCAAATCAGCTGAACGGAGGCTCAAACGCTCCAAGCTACTCAGTGACAGGCAGACCTGAATTGTATTAGAGGAGGATTTCCTTCAGTATAAAACTGGGACTTCAGAGAAACCAAGAGGCGTGATCGTGAGCTCGATAACTGATATCTATTGCGTGAAAAATGGACCCGGGAAGTGGGTTTCCGTTGAATGCGGACGATAGATGCATAGACGATAGATGCATAGGAAGATCCCATGTTGAGCGTCTCGCCACAGAGTACGCCTCATTTTTTTCTCGGCACTCAAGAGATCCAGCAGATGCTATAAAAATCCACAAAAACATACAAAATGCTGGAGGAACTCAGCAGGCCAGGCAGCATCTATTGAAAAGAGGACACTCGACGTTTCGGGTCGAGACACTTCTCCGGTCCTGCTGAAGGGTCTCGGCCCGAAACATCGACTGCACTCTTTTCCATAGATGCTACCTGGCCTACTGAGTTCCTCCAGCATTTTGTGTGTTGCTTGGATTTCCAGCATCTGCAGATTTTCTCATGTTTGTTTTTGCTTCTTAAATGATGGTATTGTACCTGCCTCAGCCATTTCTTCTGGTTTCTCGCTCCATATATACACCGGTCTCTGCGTGAAGTTGCTCCTCGGTCCCTGGGGAAAGGACTGTTACCATCCACTATATCAATACCTCTCATAATTTTATACATTTCTCCAAGATCGCCCCTCATTCTCCGATATTCTAAGGAATAAAGACTTACACGGCCATTCTCCCGTTGTAACGCGGGCCGTCAGTCTGGATCTGCAGACCATCGCCAGTTGAGTTCCACCCGCAGATCGTTCTTATCCAAGGAGAAACGGGGTGGTTCTCGTCAATGGCCGTCGGTTCTCTGCACCAACCCCCGAGATGACCTGTAATTCAGGTCAGCTGAGCTATTACCTTTTACATGCCAATAAACGCGGTCCATCCCATTTTAATAGGATATTATTATAGACATGGAGACAAATTACAGAGAATTCCATCCAGACCACGTGTCTGTACTGCTCGGCTAATTCCATTGAGTTGCTTGGTTTCAATGCCGCAGTCTGAAGCGCACGTCCAAATGGGACCCTTGTTCATTATCTCTGATTCCAGGACAGCGGCAAATTGCCTATTTTAGTCTCATTTAAACGCACCGTAACAAAGCAGTGAGCGTAACGCTATTACAGCGCCAGCGACTCGGTTCAATTTCCCAACGCTGTTCCTTTCCCCCGTGACCGCATGAGTTTCCTTCACAATCCAATAAAGTACTGGTTGGTAGATTAATTAGTCACATGCGTGTAATTGGGCAGCGCGAGCTCGTCGGGCCAGAAAATCCTGCTGTCGCCTGTATCTCTAAACTAAACCAAAGTTAGCGGGACAGATCCTCACGTGGATAGTAGCTTCATGATCAGACTGATGGGACACCCAAAATGGGACAATGCCATACATCCATTTAATAGACGCCCCCCCCCCCCGCCCTTTACTGGGTCCTAGATCGATACAGATCCAGGTAGCAGATATAGGTAGCGATACAGCAAGTCTCAGAGCTCCAACTACGCTCTGGATGATTAAAAAGGTTATCCTCATCTCCCCTCGAAACATTCACCCAATCGTTTTGGTTCTTTCTCTCCTGCTTTTTGGGTACTCATCTGAGAAAAATAGCTCAAAACCATGCCTGATGAAAGGTATCGACTCGAAAGGTCGACTGTTCGTTGCCCTCCATAGACGCTACCAGACCCTCTGAGTTCCACCGACATTTGCAGTTTTGAACACAAAGCACAATACAGGGCCGTCTTTTTAACCTACTCTAAAATCAAACTAACCCTTCCCTCGTGCACAGCCTTTCATTTTCCTATCATCCATGTGGCTGTCTACAAATTTCTTAAATGCCTTAATGCATGTGCCTCCAGCATCACCCCTGGCAGAAGGTTCTCTAACTTTCCATATCTTACTTTCCCCCTATACTTTCATCCAATCACCGTAAAATTGTATAACCCCCCCCCCCCCCCCCGGTATTAGTCATTAACGCCCTGGGAAAAGGTCTCCGGCTGTTCATTCGATTTATGCCTCTTATCCTCTTGTACACCTCTATCAAGACGCTTCTCTTTCTCCTTCGCTCCAGAGAGAAAAGCCCCAGCTTACTCTACCTTTCTTCATAGGTTTGTTACTCCTAACCGTGCCCTTCGTGTCTGTATGCACTTCAATGATGTCTGTCCTCTGTTCTATAAAAAATGTCTACTTTGCCCAGTCTTTTACTCCAGTCCACTTTTCCCAGTCCTAGCCATGTCTGCACTCTACTCGTTTCTGGGACATCGACGACCGAATGGTTCATCGATAATGATACAGTTCAACCAAGCTCACAAGATAAACAATTATTCACATCATCCCTACCTCCCTCACGAAGGGCCCGGAAGGTCAGCTGCACATTTAATCATTCTTTTTGCGCAGAACGGGAGGTAAATAAGCAGGACGCCTTAAATTCGGTGCGGTGTTGAAGCAGTTAACTTAAAGGGACAAGCCACTTTCCCTTATCCAGCATCAGTTAGGATGAGTTCAGTGAAGCGCAGACAAAACGCGCCCATTATATGGTACATTTTCTCTTTAAATAGTTTCCTTTATTTTGACACTTCTATCCTTTCATAATGCGACAAGAATGGATTTATTTTGGCCTAAAGTTTATAAGTCGCTTAATCAGTATCGTTTGTTGCGGAATTCTCAGAGGTCAAGGTTTTCTTTTTACCATAAAATAATTATAGGATGCATTTTGGTGAAAGAATTGAGAATTACCCAGGGGAATGTTAGCCCAGACTGGAGTCGATAATAATACACTTAAAATAGAACTCCCCCACAGAAATATTAAAATAACAGTCTATTCTACTTGACACCGTCAGTCTGCGCCAGTCTCAAAACACTCCTACATCTTATTGAGGGGATTTGGTCCGAAAGTCATTTCACCCCGAAAGTGCAGCGATTGGTTAAATGGTCTGGGATTTCTAATAAATTAAATAAACAGTCAATAGCCAGTTTATTAGGTACAACTGCACACCTTGTTAATGCAAATATTCAATTAGCCAGGGATAGGGAATCAAATTCTAATCAGCCAGTCAAAGATCAGAATGGGGAAGAAATGTGGTTTAAGTGACTTTGATCGTGGAATGATTGTTGGCGTCAGGCGGGGTGGTTTGAGTATCCCAGAAATTGCTGATCTCTTGAAACTTTCACGTACAACAGTTTACAGAGAATGGTGTGAAAAAGAACAACAACCAAAAAAAAATCTAGTGAGTGACAGTTCTATGGACGAAAACGCCTTGTTAATGAGAGAGGTCGGAGGAGAATGGCCAGACTGTTTCAAGCTGACAGGAAGGTGACAGTAACTCAAATAACCACACGTTACAACATGGTGTGCAGAAGAGCGTTTCTGAATACACAACATGGCGAACATTGAAGTAGATGAGCTACAGCAGCAGAAAACCGCGATTTTGTACAGGAGGTATCTAATGAAGTGACCACTACGTATTCAAACATGTGTAGGCGGTTTCGATTTAAACCCGCGCTGTTTTTTGAGCCAGCTGGCGAGTTAGATGGATTCTTTGCATCCAGGTAAAGGAAGGGCTACCGGGCAGGAAGCTGGAGCCCAGAGCAACGATCAGAGGCGTCAGGATCCGAAACAGGATCAGGATTATTATCACTGAGCAATATTGGTCACACCAGGTGGATTTCCTTCCCTAAGGAGTCAGAAACAGATTGGGGTTTATTATCACTAACATACTGTCGTGGAATTTGTTGTTTTGAGGCAGAAGTACGGTGCAATACATACAATATATTATAAATTATAGTAATAAATATATTTTAAATTAAATAAGTAGTACAAAGAGAGAGAATAAAATATTGATGTAGTGTTCATGGATTCAATGTCCGTTCGTAAATGTGACGGCGAAGGGGAAGAAGCTGTTTCTAAAATCTTGAGTGTGTGTCTTCGTGCTCTCCTCCTCCCTGATGATCGCAAAGAGAAGATGGTGAATATTCTTAGTGATTGTTGCTGCCCTTTTAGGGGCATCGCATCTGGGTCTGTATTCGCAGGAGTTTACAAGATCGAGGGACGTTATAGTTGAAACCTATCGAATATTGAAAGGCCGAGAAATTGGGGACGTACAGAGGATGTTTCCTATAATAGGGGAGTTTAGGACCGGAGGGCAAAGCCCCATAATAGAAACACGTCCCTTTAGAACAGAGATGAGGAAGATTTGTTTTTAATCCGGAGGGTGGTGCACCTGTGGAATTCATTGCCACGGACCGCTATAAAGGCCAAGTCATTTGGTATACTTAAAGTGGAGGGTGATAGGTTGTTTATTAGTAAGGGAAAAAGACAGAAGTTAAGAGGGATGAGCCATGATGTAATGGCGGAGCTGGCTCGATGGGTGGAATGGCCTAACTCTCCTCCTATGTCTTATAGATTTATGATCTTAATAAGTAAAAAAAAAAGTGGAAAAACTCAGCGGTTCAGTTTGAGTTTCAAGTCAAGGTGCTACATGGCTGCGGAGATAGAGAGAGAGAAAAAAACAAACTGCTCGAAGAACTGAGGGAATCAAGCAGCATCTGTGGAGGCGGAAGTCGAGACGCTGCATCAAGACTGGCTCTTCCTGCAGTACACGGCTGGTGACGGACAATGAGTCAAGGTCTCACCGGTATATTTAATGCATATTAGAGAGGCATGTAAAATACATACTCGGGAGGTCTAAATTGAGGATGTACTTTCCATGAGGCAGCGATTTCAGTGAATATAAAACTGGCAATACTTTCCTGCAAGAGTTGAGATTGACTTAACCTTCGGAGCATTGTTACACCCGACACTGTGATGTTTGTTGCCGAGCAGTGACCTCCCGCAACTCACGTGACTTTATAAAGGCAAGATCAGCAAAATGTGAACACAACATCGGACAGGGAACTAATATAAACAGTGTACGTTTACTCCATACTGCTGAAATTCAGAGACAGTGGATAAAGGACAGGAGCTTCTAGGAGTTTCCCCATTAATCACTGGATTTATTAATCAACCTAATTGTTATCGTGTTTCTATCTGGGCTGCATAGTGTAACAGTGGATTCCAAGGACGACTTATCTTTGGTGTTGGAGATATTAAAATGCTACATTAGAATAATAATCAAAAGCACATTATCTTGAAGGCTCTATTGTACTAGTCATTCGAGTTTTAAGATTAAGGACTTCCCAAGTACATGGGGTAGAGCAATGTAGAAAATGTTTTGAGTCGATAAATCTGTTTCTTTTAAAATCTTATACAATTGCATTGTTAACAAGAGTATAGGAAATCTGTAAAATAGAATTAGGAAACTTGGTTGTCGATATCAATACCAATAAATAAATGTGGATTAAACCCCTGATTAAAAACAGGAGTGTTTTGTGTTTTTGCTTACTTAATTTAAAATGATGGATTTATCTATATGTTGCAGCTCCCCTTTAATAAGGAAGTATAGACAAAATTAAATAATGAATAATGCAATTGACAGCCCATGCTGTGGCTGTTTTATTTAGCTTGGTAAATCTCTTTTTAAGGGTCTTTGGGATAATTTAATTTAGAGAAGGCAAATAAAACCTAGAAACAGAAGGAGGTATCTCATTGCGTTTAGCAATATTTTTCATAATTACCCATTAATATGAGTTTGTAGCATTTACATAAACTTGTTACTTATTAAAATAACTTGCTTTAAGGAACACCTTCAGAAGGAAGGAAAAATTGAAATGTTTTTGGAGAGAGTTTCAGAATGTGGGGTTGGTATCAGTGGTTCAAAGTTCAAGTAAACTTGTTATCAAAAGTAGAGTATATATCACCATATACTATCCTGAAGTTCATTTTCTTGCAGGCATTCACAATATAACAAAGAAATACAAAAGAATCAATAAAAAGCTTCACACAAAGATGGACAAACAACAAATGTGCAAAAGAAGACAAACTCAGCAAATACAAAAAAATACTGAGAACATGAGATGTAGAATCCTTGAAAGTGAGTTCATAGGTTGTGTTCAGCAATGAGTTCAGTGCTGAGGTGAGTGAAGTTATCCACACTGACTCAGGAACCTGATAGGAATGGCATTACATTTAGTTTTTTTCACAATTACCCATGAACGGGGGTTTGTAGTATTTACATAAACTTGTTACTTATTAAAATCACTTGTTTTAAGGACCACCTTCAGAACGAAAGAAAGGTGGAGATGTTTTGAAGAGAATTTCAGAGTGTGGGGGTTTGGCATCAAACCAGTAAGCTCATGGGAAATTCTGAAATGCAATAAAGCAGATCTCTGGGGTGGAGGAGATTACAGAGTGAGTCCACAGAGGGCTTGTAAATAAAGGTGAAAAGTTAAAATGTGTCATTGTTAGCTGGCATCTACTCTAGGCCAGCAAACATTCTTTAGCAGTGGTAGCAGATGCAAAATGCTGGAGGAACTCAGTAGTTCAGACAACATCTATGAAGTAGATGACGTTTCAGTTCGACACCTTTAATTAAGACTGGAAAGGAAAGGGGAAGAACCAGAATAAGAAGATGGGGTTGCGGGAGGAGAAAGAGTACAGCTGGAAGGTGGTAGGTAAAGCCAGATGAGAGGGAAAGTAGGTGGGTGAGGGAGGGGGGCAAGGATGAAGTGAAGCTGGGAGGTGATAGGTGGAAAGGTACAGTTCTGAAGAAGAAGAAGGAATCTGATAGGAGAGGAGAGGAGAATAGAGGGAAGGAGGAGGTGCACCAGGGCAAGTGAGGAGAAGACAAGAGTTAAGAGGTGAGCCATATGGAAGAAGAAGGAAGGGGGAAGGGGAAAATTACTGAAAATCAATGTTCAATCCATCAGGTTGGAGGCTACCCAGATGGAATATGAGGTGTTGCTCCTCCAGGGGTAGGTTAGTGTAAACCATAGATAGCAACATGTTAGAATATCTCAGGTTTTGGTTGTGTGGAGATTGCCAGGTCATAACAAATGTATGGAAAATTATTACAAGAGCAAATGGATTGTCTTAGGTGTGATTAGGTAATGAAAAGTTAGAAGTGGGCTATCTATAGTCATGGTCATTATTGATCCATGGGGAAAATGGTTTTCGTTACAGTTGCACCATAAATAATAAATAGTAATAGAAATAGTAATTGTAATATTACCATTAGTAAATAGTAATAGTCATAGCAATAATAAATAATAATAGAATAGTAATAGAAAATAGTAATAAATAGTTAAATAGTAATATGTAAATTATGCCAGTAAATTATGAAATAAGTCCAGGACCAGCCTATTGGCTCAGGGTGTCTGACCCTCCAAGGAAGGAGTTGTAAAGTTTGATGGCCACAGGCAGGAATGACTTCCTATGACGCTCTGTGCTGCATCTCGGAGGAATGAGTCTCTGGCTAAATGTACTCCTGTGCCCACCCAGTACATTATGTAGTGGATGGGAGACATTGACCAAGATGGCATGCAACTTAGGCAGCATCCTCTTTTCAGACACCACCGTGAGAGAGTCCAGTTCCATCCCCACAACATCACTGGCCTCAGGGATGAAATGAATACCAGGTTGGATGGTCATCATGGGGCCAGATATGATACTGAATTTTCAAACAGTTTGGATCAGTTTCACAGAGTTACCAGGTTGCCAGATGGACTCAGTACCTGGTTTAAGAAAAAAATGGCAGAGACCTAACTCAATCCTCCCCTTTTCTTGGTCTGAGACAATTCTTATTGATCCATTATTGAATGGTAGATAAGCAATGTGATAGCTTAGAGCCAGTGGAGTGGTTAGGAAAGGCAATGCTGAGATAAAGCTTGGTTTACCACAATTTACATAGGTATTGATAGTTGTTGTCTTCAGTATAATATCTAGGTTGTAGAGAGCCAAGGGTGAACTGGAAAAAAAGGAAAGAACAATTTGCTAAACATGTGAGATTTCTGCAGATGCTGAAAATCCAGAGAAACACACACAAAATTCTGGAAGATCTCAGCAGGTCAGGCAGTATTTATGGAAACGAATAAAGAGTCAACATTTTGGGCCAAGACCCTTCATCAGGACTGGAAAGAAGTGGGGGGGGGGGCAGTGGAGAAGCTAGAAAAAGAAGGTTGGGGTAAGGGGAGAGTACAAGCTAGAAGCTAGAACAATTTGCTGGTGGTTCTTTCACTATCACTGCTAGATAAGAATGGAACCAGATTAGTGCGGTGCCATCCTGCTGGACAGTTTTGGAGAGGTGTTGGTGTTGTTGTCATTCATGCTGGAGATGTGCCAATACAGAAAAGTATTCCTTTGTTAAAGTCATGTTAGATGACACATAACTACTGGTCACCTACCTACAGGAAAGATATCAACAAGGTTGAAAGAGTGCAGAGAAAATTTACAAGGATGTTGCCAGGACTTGAGGACCTACGTTGTAGGCAAAGGCTGAATAGGCTGGGATTTTATTCCCGGAAGTGTAGGAGAATGAGGGAAGATTTGGTAGATGTATACAAGGTTATAAGGGGTTAGAGGGAGGATAAATGTAAGCAGGCATTTTTCACTGAGGTTGGGTGAGACTAATACTATAGGACATGGATTAAAGGTAAAAGGTGAAATATTTAAGGGTAACATGAAGGGGAAATTCTTCATTCAGAGGGTGGTGAGAATGTGGAATGAACTGCCAGCATAAGTGGTGGATGCAGGTTCGATTTCAACATTTAAGAGAAATTTGATTAAGTACATTAATGGGAGGGGGAAAGGAGGGCTGTGGTCCTGGTGCACATCGATGGGACTAAGCAGAATAATAATCCAGTATGGACTAGATACTGGGGCCTTTAAAGGAGCCAGGAAAAGAGAACTGATTAAAGAGATAGAGTATGGAGTTCCTGGACAGATGCGCACTGACTAGAGAGGTGACTACATGTTCAAAGTTCAAAGTAAATTTATTATCAAAGTACATACAAACACGTCACCATTGTTACATACCTCATGGATATCTTGTGACTGTCTTATGAGGATGATGTAATGGTCTTTTGGAGGTCATATGATGTGATTTTCCCACCGATGTGAGGTCACGTGATGACATGTTCACCACGGATATAAAAGGGGACCCCTGGGGTGAAGCAGTGGGTTTTTCAGTTAGAACGTCAGTCAGATACTCTGATCCACTGCATATTTGCCTTATGACGCAGTTTTGATTTAAAACGGAGTTTTACATTCTATTGTAAGGTACAAAAGTTCTGGACCGGCAGTTTAACCAACTTCTGCCAGGTTTGTTGATGTATCTTTTCAATAGTATTGGAGAGTGAAGACAGGAACCTGAAGGAGTCGTTCGACAGTTGAAAGGATCAACCATCATTCAATTAGTTCAAGAAAGAGTGATCTGCATGAGATAGCCTCTGCTAAAAGTGGCAGAAAAGGCTGTGCAGGATCTATTATCCAGAGGGAAGTTCAGTGCCTTTAAACCGTTTTATTTCCATCGTCGTGAATCCTGCGGACAAGGCAGGATCCGGCTGGGATTGGCGTGAGGTCGTGTCTTTGAGGAATTCTTTACTTCAGGAAAGTCTCTCCTAATTGACTGTATAAATCTCTTGGACTTTCGAATTTACCATTCTAAGAACTGTGTTTGAATTCACCGCTTTAAGAACTGTTTTCGCATTTATCGCTTTAAGAACTAGTACTGAGTGGTGGTTTGTTAAATGGCCGCATAGCAGTTTAATTCCAGTTAAGATTTTTCATTTGTTTATTTTTTATATATTGAGCAGTGTTTAATAAATGTTTCATTGTTTTTATAAAACCTGACTCAATTCAATTCTATAGTCATTATTGCCGGTCATGTGACACCATATATAACCCTGAGATTAATTTTCTTGTGGGGATTCACCACAATACAAGGAAACACAATAGGATCAATGAAAGCAAGATGAACAAACAGCAAATGTGCAATATTCAAGGGTTACAAATAGTGTTCAAGGATGAAAATGTTAACCCTTGCCTTTGAGGAGAGGGATGGCAGAAGAGTTGGAAGTGGGAGCAAAGAGCATCATCAACTACATAGGAACCAGAAGTCCACAAGACATAGGAGCATAATTAGGCTATTTGGCCCATGGAGATTGCTCTGCCATATCATCATGGCTGATCCATTTTCCTCCCAACCTCATTCTCCCATCTTCCCCCCCCCCCATAACCTTTCACACCCTGCCTAATCAAGAACCTGTCAACCTTCACCTTAAGTACACCAAATGACCTGGCCTCCACAGCCGCCTGTGGCAACAAATTCCACAGATTCACCACTCTCTGACTAAAGAAATTCCTCCTCATCTCCATTTTAAATAGACATCCTTCTATTCCGAGGCTGTGCCCGCTGGTCCTAGACTCCTTCACCATAGGAAACACCCTCGCCACAACTACTCTATCTAGGCGTTTCAATATTTGATAGCTTTCAATGAAATCCCCCCTCATTTTTCTAAATTCCAGCAAGTAAAGGCCCAGAGCAATTAATCGCTCCTCATACAATAGGCCTTTCATTCCTGGAATCATTCTCATGAACCTTCTCTGAACCCCCTCCATGTCAGCACATCCTTTCTTAAATAAGGGACCACAAACTGCTCACAATACTCTATTGAGGCCTCATAAGTGCCTTAAAGCCTCATAAAGCCTCAGCATTTGAATGTTAACAGTGCATTTGCCTTCTTCACCACCGACTCAACCTGCAAATTAACCTTCAGGGAATCCTGCAAGTGGACTTCCAAATCCCTTTGCACCTCAGATTTTTGAATTTTCCCCCCATTTAGAAAATAATCTATGCTTGTACTCCTTCCACCAAAGTACATGACTGTACACTTCTAGTCACTGTTTTCCATTTGCCACTTATTTCTGCTAATCTGACCAAGTCCTTCTGCAGCCTCCCTGCTTCTTCAATACTACCTGCACCTCCACCTATCTTCTTATTGTCCACAAATTTGGCCATAAAGCCAACATAAAAAGAAATGGTCCCAATACTGACCCCCTACAGAACACATCTAGTCTCTGGCAGTCAATCAGAAAAGACTCCCTTTGTTCCCACTCTTTGCCTCCCTTTGCCTCCTGCTAATCAGGCAATGCGCCGTCATGCTAGTATCCTTCCTGTAATACCATGGACTCTTATCTAGTTGAGCAGCCTCATACATGGCACCTTGTCAAAGGCCTTCTGAAAATCCAATGTAACCCTCTCACCGGGAATCTATACAAACTTGGCTCATTAGCTAACTCTGCTTACAGCCACATAACTCAGTGGTTAGGAGGTCGCCATTCATAAACAATATAAGCATTGGGCCGATATGATTTGTGGTTCAACCAAACAGGAAAGTTAAGAAATCTCGATTCGAGTGAATGCTGTGTAAATATTGCCCATGCACAATTATCCGTTGCCAAGAAATGACAGCTCATATACCAGCATAAAAGTATAAAGAAAGTATATTTATAAATTTTCAACTTCATGAAGCAATTAACAGAAAAGGAAAAGAAAATTAAAAGGGCCAATTGCAGTTAAACCAGTCAATGTGCATATAAACATTGACGGCAATTTCTGGAGAAGTTGGAGGTATTGCTTTACTCAAATGCTGAACCCACATCCTGTGTGAAGAACACCAACCACAGTTCGAAGTTCCCTTGAAGACCATCTCGAACAAACTGGCTTCCTTTGGAGTATTGACACTTCTGCCATTCAGCTGCACAAAACACTTCTTACAACAGTCTCTCCTTCAAACGGCATTCTGTGACATCTTCCCTTGTGCCTTGCTCAGCCATTCCCACCAAAAGACCCCAAACCAGACTACTGTCCTTCAGAAATCTCTTACAACCCAGCTCTCCGGAACATTCTCTTGCATCCCACAATCCTGATTGGGTGACATGACATTCCTAAGTTGGACAATATGGCTCCTCATCTTTAGCCGAACCCAAAACACTCTTACCAGCAGGACACACTGCTTTTACAGAAAACTGCTAAAATAAACTACCTCACAGCATAGCAGTAGAAATCTTAACTAGGGCATTACATCAAGCACACAACATCCACAAGTTTTCCTTTGTCTATTCTGCTCGTTATTTCTAACAGATTTGTCAGGCAAGATTTTTCTTTATGAAAACCATGCTGACTGGCCTATTGAGCATGTGGCTCCAAGTATCCCCCAAACCACATCCTTAACCATGGACTCTTAACATCTTCCCAACCACTGAGGTCAGGCTAACAGGTCTATAACTTCCTTTCTTCTGCCTCCCTCCCTTCTTGAAGAGTGCTGTGACATTTGCAAGTTTACAGCCCTCTGAAACAATTCTGGAATCTAGTGTTCTTGAAAGATCATTACTAATGCATCCACAATCATTTCAACTACCTCTTTCAGAACCTGGGGTGTAGTCCACCTGGTCCAGGAGACTTAACTACCATTAGACATTTCAGTTTCCCAAGCACCTTCTCACTCGTATAGCAACTGCACTCACTTCTGCCCCCTGACACTCACAAAACTCTGGCATTCTGCCAGTGTCTTCCACAATGAAGACTGATGCAAAATACCCATTCAGTTCATCCGCCATTTCCTTGTCCCCTATTACTGCCTCTCCAGTGTCATTTTCCAGCAGTCCAATATCTACTTTTGCCTCTCTTTTATTCTTTATATATCTGGAAAAAGACTTTTTGTATCCTTTTTGATATTGTTGGCTAGCTTACCTTCACATTTCATCTTTTCCCTCTATGGCTTTTTAGTTGCCTTCTTCTGGTTTTTAAAGGTTTCCCAATCCTCTAAATTGCCACAAATACTTGTTCTATTATATGCCCTCCCTTTTGCTTTTATGTTGGCTTTCTTGTCAGCCGCAGTTGTGTCATTCTGCCTTAGAATACTTCTTCCTCTTTGGGATGTATCTATCCTGCAGCTTTCAAATTGCTCCCAGAACTCCAGCCATTGCTGCTTTGCTGTCATCCCTGCTTGTGTCCCTTCCAATCAACTTTGGTTAGATTCTCGCTCATCCCTCTGTACTGTAATTCCCTTTACTCCACTGTAATACTGATATATCTGACTTTTGCTTCACCCTATCAAATTGCACGGTGAATTCTATCATATTATGATCATTATCTCCTAATGGTTCTTTTACATTCAACTCCCTAATCAAATCCAGTTCGTTATACAACAGCCCATTGGGGAATCAGAATATCTGATTCCCTAATGGGCTCAACCACAAGGTGCTCTGAAAGCATTCTAGAAATTCTCTCTCTTAAGATCCAGCACCAACCTGATTATGGGGGAAGAAGGCAAAGGAAACAGAAATGAATTTCATGAACGAAGTGATATGAGAGGGGGCATGAGTGGCATGTAATTATGCATCAGACTGTAACCGAATCTATATGCCAGAGCTGAGTAAGAAATAACATATTATGTTGTGATCTTTGGATAGACCCAACCAGGAGGTGCTGTTAAAAATATGACAGTGTTTGAGCCTAGAAGGTTGGTTACTTAGTTTGCTGTTTACTCTTGTAAAATCCTGGAAGTTTTATTTGGCTGCAAACACATACTTAAGTAAGAAACAAATTAAGCTTATTTTGCCCCAGTGCTTCCTAAACATTCCAGTCAATTGGAAATCACAATTAAGTACACAAATCAAAGCAATATACAATTAGACAATTCTAATTTTGGAAAGACAAAGAACAAGTTCATCGCAGATCAAGAGTATAAACGATTAGCACAGATCAAAGTTCAAAGTAGTAGGCATATGTCACGATACACCACTCTGAGATTCATTTTCTCGCGGACATACAAAGAAACACTACACACAAAGACGGACAAAGAACCAATGTCCAAAAGACATCAAATTGTGCAAATACGAAAAGGAGGAAAACAAAGTAATAAATAAACAAGCAATAAATAATATTAAACAGTTATTATTTATATACATCATGAGGAGTGGCGATCTGATCAGTGGATTAAACAAACTGTAAAAGTCCATCTAGTTTTGACCCATCTGCGACTTAAATGCTTCATGTGTTTGCAACAACTTTTTTTTTGCAGGAGATCGTTGATCAACTAACGCCAAGAACTCCTGTCAGAATGGAATGTTTCAGATGAAGTACGGAAACCAAAACATTACGGATTCCATAATTGATCAGTAGAAGCGATGGAGGAACCACTTAACTCTGAATCGCCCACATGCTCATCGCAAAAACTATTAACACAAAGCATCTCCTAAAAGATGGGTTGTTAGCGGCCGCAATAAACCTCTAACGAATTGGGAGCTGTCACATAAACAGGTTCCAGATAAATAAAAAATATGCAGCTGATGTTACTATTTTAACCAAGAATTTCATTTGAATTTGAATAAGTTAGAATAATGAGTTATTCCTATTGATGTGAAACCCCGAGTCGGGGAATATATATTTAGGATAGTATGCAACCTTTTTTTTCTTATACTGCCTCGACAGTTATAAGAATTCCTTTTCCCTTACAAGGTCACGGTCCCGTTAAGCTTGAGGTTATAAAAAAGAATGCATTTTAGATTCGATTGTACAAGGCTGCTGTTCAGACTGAAAACTCCGAAACCCTAACTAAACCTATCATTTCTGATCCGACATGGTGTGTACGTTGCTGGTAATTGCGTGCCAAGGGTGAGCTGCCCGCATCTACATAGCTGAGCGAAGATACAAAGCTTTACTGGCCAACATGGAGCAGGCGTTACCGATGAAACAATTCAGGGTTGCCCCGCTCTTTATATTTTGGATCCTCCCGCAAAAAAAGTTTTTTTTAAAATTTCAAACATATCCCTTCAAAATTTGTTCCTGCCCCCACTTCCCAAAATTGACTTTACTTACCGTAAGGCTAAAGTGCTCCAACATTCTTGTCCTGGAAACAAACGGACAATCATTGCGTTTTGTTTTGATTTGCAGATGTTTCAGTGGAAAGAATTGTGTTTTATTACCCGTGTCTTGATTTATATGTCCGCTGTGCAGATTTTTTGAGTATTTAATTTCATGTACTTCTGTACTATTGACACAAATCTATGTGAGTTACAATACTGGGAAGATCATATCGGGCCAAAAATCCCGCGATAAGAACAACCTACATACATATTTACAGACGGGAATTTGTATTAATTCTTTGGACGATTATACGCTTGTAGATACAATTACACTGTCGTTGTCTATCTCAATGGATTTTAAATATTTTGGAAAAACAACTATAACAGTCCTGGAATATAATTCATTCTTAATTTCGGTATCCCAACGCCTGTCGTTTGCAGATGTTATATCAAATAAATTCACACTACTATTGTATCAGAGACTTCTACCGTTAAATAAAATTGGGAAATGTAAAGATCGTAATTAGAAATAGTAAAAGTGAAACGACTCAGTGTTCGATCAGCCTGAAGCTGGCATTTGAACAGAGAATCTCTGTGGCTGCGAGCCGTTTGGATCTTTACAGTCGCGCCACTTACCAAATCCTCAACTTTCGATTTCTCCTGTTAAAATGCGTTTATTTATTTTCAATGACGTTCTATAACTTCCTGTAATTATGCAGCTATTTATTTTGCTGTGCAGTGAAGTTTAAACTTGCAGTTCTAATTGCATAAAGAAGGAAAATGTGTTAACAAAAGAGATGATTGCTTGAGTTTTGTAACCCGTAAACATGGCGACCGCAGAGAGCCGCGCACACAATGGCTGAGCGGCTGCGAGAGGCGGGCTGACAGATTCAAACTCATGTAAAGATCCCTGAATGTTTTAAATACCACTTCCAACTAAAACTTCCTAAAAAAAATTCCAAATGACCGATCCCTTTGCAAAATGAGAATTTAGAGTCCGGCTAACAAGAGGGATTAATATTTTGTGCGAAAGTTTCCGGACAGCGCTCGCACATACAGCTGGATCTATAATCTTCCAAAGTAACATTTTTGGTCTTGTGCTCAATGACGCATTTTTTAAAATTTGCTGATCGGTTTACCGAAGTGTCTGGGATTCATCTTAATAAACCGTTCACGGTAGGCTCTGCACAGGAAGTTGAAATTGTTAATCAACATGGCTTGAATGTTCAAGAGTCTTTGTGAGTCTTTCCACGTGAGGTTAGATTTTACATTATAACAGGGAGAGGTTTCAGAAATCACATGGCCATCACTTGATTTCGGCTTCAACAGGGAGTTTTCCTCGATCCCTTGTCGATCAGCATTCACTAAATCCCTGGAATCGAGATTGCATGGGCTCTTTACTAACCAAGATACGGCAGGAACAATTCGAATAGCAGACTCAAAATATACTGTAAAACATTTACATTGTAGACGTGTCAAACCACCAGAGGTTTCATAATCCATGCGGATTACCGGTCATTTGTGAGAGACCTCCCTGGAATAATTTCCTTTAAAAAAAAATTTCTCAGATACATAACACGTTACAAAGAGAGATAAAGGGGAAATAAGCCATGGTGTTTTATTGTTACATATCTCTCTGAATTGATTGCAATTGGACAACTAAATTCATGAAATAAAGCCTAGATGGTTGCTTTCCTCAAACGACGAGGGCGATGTACCCTCAATCTGTACCCCTGCGGTGTATATTCAAACAAACTTGTATGTCGAGGAGATAGAAGCAATTTAACAGTCTGCGTCTCATTCAGACTACACGGGGTGAGCAGTAATTATGTGCGTTTAGGCCTTGGTGTTTCTTGGGAAGCTCGCTGTATCTCCCTACAGATACACACTGAGGACATGGTTACAGGTACAAAGTGGCCACCTCGCAGCAATCACCGAGTTTAAGGAATGAACCAGATTGTTCTGGGATAGACGGACTGGGAGAATCAATTTTAATGCTGCCGTCACGCGTCCAGTTGATGGAAATGATAAAGGAGTTATTTCCAGTTCCGTCATTCGTCTTCTCATTTGATATTTCTTTATTTTAAAAATTATAATCACGTACCAAATACCGGCACACGTACGTAAACATTTCGCATTGGACACAAACAAATCATCGAAACAGCCCAGGTACGCATACTACAATTATATAAACACGACACAAACAGGGACAAACATGCAACTTAATGCTGTATTCTTACGGCTTGACGGAAGACATAGTCATAGTCATACTTTATTGATCCCGGGGGAAATTGTTTTTCGTTACAGTTGCACCATAAATAATAAACAGTCATAGAACCATACATAGTTAAATAGTAATATGTAAATTATGCCAGTAAATTATGAAATAAGTCCAGGACCAGCCTATTGGCTCAGGATGTCTGCCCCTCCAAGGGAGGAGTTGTAAAGTTTGATGGCCACAGGCAGGAATGACATCCTATGACGCTCAGTGCTGCATCTTGGAGGAATGAGTCTCTGGCTGAATGTACTCCTGTGCCCAACCAGTACATTATGTAGAGGATGGGAGACATTGACCAAGATGGCATGCAACTTGCCATCACCGTGCACTCAAATTTTATGTTATTGTTTTGAATGAAATATGAAAGCCTTTGATCCATGAACAAAAATGCTTATATCATTAAAATGACTAAATAATGAACATACTAAAAGATTGCAGAAACAGGCGGCGGAAAGATCTTGCAAGTCTAAATGAAAGCGGTCTGGATTTCCAAGAATGATAAGGTCTTCTATATGAAAACGCAGATTCTCTTTCCACAGATGCTGACTGACCTGCTGAGAGTTTTCACACTTGCTGGGTGTTCCGACGTATCAGCATCTGCCCTTTGTTTTCCCATCCCAATTATTACTTAGATTGCCAGTTAACAATCTGGAGCCTCCAAGCTGTAAAAACACAGCGTTTATACTTAAAAGCAACTGTAACAACCCGAACGGCGTTGAAGTGTTAAAAAAATTGTTATCATGTCACATTTAATGGGAAATCCACGGTTTATAAATCGGCACCTGTGAAATTATTGCCTTCATTCAATCATACGTCACATTTGCATTTTATTTTTGGTCAGAAACACCTCCAAATTCCCAATTACTTTACAGTGTTTGAAATACGGTTGGCTCATAAAACCATCTCCCTATGGCATCTACGCTATGTCAGACAAGCCTCCCTTATAATATACAAGTCCTCGTGGTAAGGTAATGGGAAGGAGCATTCACTGTCTGGATCTTGTTACAACCGCCTTCGCCACTGCTGCGTTTGAATTACAAAATAAAAACACGTGCTTCCTTTCAGCTATAAAAAGTGGTTTACTTGCAGCGTTGGGATTAAATAATGCCTCTGTGCTTTCATTGATATGTCGAAGTCAAAGCGAGTGTATTGTCATATGTGCAATGTACGCACAGATACACAACAGCATCACAGGCACACAACATCATATAAGCAGCATTCGCAAAAAAAATATAGACTTATCATGTACGCATTTTTACCAGAAAACAAAATCAGAACAAAAAAAAACAAAGCCCAATTAATGCAAGGTGGAGAGAATGTGGCTAAGCTGTAACGGTTATGGTTTTACCGATTGGTTCAAGAACCGAACGGTTGATAGGAAGCAGCTATTTTTGAATCTGGTTCCATGTGTTGTAATTGCAACGTATAATTAAATATTCCAAGTTGTCTTTATTGGTGAGGTGTTTAATTTGAATTTATAAGGTGGTTCTCGCTTCGTAGACCTTTTCAGATCTGCAAAGAGTGAACCTTATAAGAAATTGCTGGGGACGTAAGACTAATTGGAGAGCCATCTTAAAGAATCAGTACAGGAACGATGGAACGTAAGACCACTTCCTGTACTGTAACATACAATGATTTTAGATTATGTAATGTTAATGAATAGTGCGTGAATGTTTGCTGGAAATCAACAACTTATTTGTCAATTAGAGTGTATGAACTACTTTTGTGTCCGGAATTAGACTTGTTTTAATAAGCTGTTATATGCATATGCATTTGTATCATATATACAGTGTATATATTGTATAGATACCATATATAGATAGATACAGTATACAGATACAATTAAACAATAAATGAATACCATATTTGTAATATTATTATATATCTATTATATATTTTATAAATATAATACTGTATATATGCATATATGCAATGGTGTATACATACATACAGTATTATATTACTAAATACATAATATATAAAAACAATATGTTTGTTATTATATAATTAAATTGTTTTAATAAACAAACCAACCTCTCTGAAAGAACAAAACAAACTTCATGACACTGATTGAGATAGGAAATACGTAGTGTACGCTCTTTTTTTGATCCCGCAAGGTATCAGAACTTCTACGCAGGACATCCTGCTGATAATGTCAGTAGAAATGTCACTGTTGGCAGAGTTCTGTAAATGGGATTACCTAACCGGAATTAGACAGCGTCACACATACTGTTGAGTGAAATCACTCTCGGTTTCGTGTCTTCTTTTGCGTGGAAAGAACTACCCTTTACTCTAACCACAATCAGTTAAAACGCGTGTGGTTTATTCGTGTTACGGATATTCTTATTGGAAGGGCTGAACCCTTCATGATAATTGGTACTTAAATGGAGCCGTGCGCTTCTGAAACCGAGCGTCTCATCTGCAACCTTCTCCCTCATGCTCTCTTAATGACAGACTCAGGGGTTTAAATGTACAATTTAATGTTAATGACTGCGGCTTGAAGAGGCTCGGACCGCAGCTGGACACAGTACAGCCGTGAGGCCTGTTCATCGCAAACTCGGGTGAGAGGCACGAAAAAAAACTGGGGTAGATAGACGTAGACTGAGTAAATAACTGAGTGGAAAACAAAGAGGAGAGACTGGAACACGACACAACGACAGATTCAAGAGAAGGCAGAGGGAGGAATGGGAAGAGACAGGGTAGATGGGTAGAGATAAAAAAAAACAGGGAGGGAAATTCATATTTAATGGCCCGAAGATTATGGTTCTCCCCCCCCAAAAAATCAGCCCATGAAATGGAGATAAGACTGCGTGTCTCGCAGGCTGAAGTTTCCCTATTAAAATAAGGCGAGGCCCTGAGAGAGGATCGAGGACATTTTCAAAAGGCAATGCCTCAAAGAGGCGGCATCCATTATTAAGAACCCATATCAACGCAGAACATGCCCTCTTCTCATTGCTACCATCAGGGAGGAAGCACAGGAGCCTGAAGACACACGCTCAATATTTTAGGAACAGCTTTTTCCTCTCCGCCATCAGATTTTTGAATGGGCAACGGAACCATGTACACTACCTCACTAATCTTCTTTTCTCTGTTGCTCTCTTTTTGCACTAATTGTTTAATTTAATTTCCTATATATGCAGTATTTTCTTATTGTCATTGGTACAGTACTTTTTATTATTATGTACTGTACTGCTGTCACAGAACAGCATATTTCACAACACTTTCCAGTGATATTAAACCTGATTCTGATTCAGGGAGGGCGAAGTCTGAACAACAGGGGAAAACGGAATCATCCACATTTAAGAGGCATGTTAGTTCTTCCCCCTTTCTTCCCAACGCTAAAATACTTCATGCTCACCTGTTCAATAGGATAACTGCCTTTAACGTATATTGTGGATTATTTCGACAAAAGGCAATGCACAGGGGATCCTTCGGACATCTGAAATAAAGATTCAGATGTTAAAGTACTGAACATACTGAAAATACTGAACACAGCACAGTCCTGACTTTACTTAAAGCTAAGTGCCTTCGGGCACTTCGAGCCGCATCGCCCCGGAACCCACCGATATAACACTAGCCATGTCACAGGACAATTTACAATTACCAATTAACCTACGAACTGGTATATCTTTGGACTGTGGGAGAAAACCGAAGCACCCGGAGGAAACCCACGCATTCACGGGGAAAACGTACAACGTTTCAGCGGACGTCGGAAATGATCTCCGAACTTTGGAACACCCCGAGCTGTCATAGCGGCGCACTAACCGCTAAGCTACCATGGCAACCGAATCTCGGCCCGAAACGTCGACTATTTATTCCTCTCCATAGATGCTGCTCGCATTGCTGAGTTCCTCCAGTATTTTGTGTGTAATACTGGAAAATACTGAAATTACTCGTTAGCCCAAGCAGCATCTGTGGAAAAAGCAGAGTTTTAGGCTCCGTCAGATTGTTTGCCATATCTCCCAGTCCACATCATTAGGTGCAGAGCTGTGACATTGACGTCTCTCATAATGTTAGACAGATGTTCACGAGAATCTGTAGTAAATCGCTCGCAAAAGAAGGGAATAAAATGGCGACAATTAGCAGAAATTTCTGTTACTTTTGTGCTATTTAGAAAGTTTGCTCGCTCGGCTCACAATTAAAAGCCTCATTTGCTCGCTTGGATATCTATACGCAGTGGCCACTTTATTATGCACACCTGTTCGTTAACGTAACTATCTAATCAGACAATCATGTGTCGGAACACACATAAAAGTTGCTGGTAAACGCAGCAGGCCAGGCAGCATCTCTACGAAGAGGTACAGTCGACGTTTCGGGCTGAGACCCTTCGTCAGGACAAACTGAAGGAAGAGCTAGTAAGAGATTTGAAAGTGGGAGGGGGAGGGGGAGATCCAAAATGATCGGAGAAGACAGGGGGGGGGGGATGGAACCAAGAGCTGGACAGGTGATTGGCAAAAGGGATATGAGAGGATCATGGGACAGGAGGCCTAGGGAGAAGGAAAGGGGGAGGAGGGAAGCCCAGAGGATGGGCAAGGTGTATAGTGAGAGGGAGAGAGGGAGAAAAAGGAGAGAGAGAAAAAGAATGTGTGTATATAAATAAATAAATAACGGATGAGGTACGAAGGGGAGGTGGGGCATTAGCGAAAGTTTGAGAAGTCAATGTTCATGCCATCAGGTTGGAGGCTACCCAGACGGAATATAAGGCGTTGTTCCTCCAGCCTGAGTGTGGTGGAAATTCAGTGCATAGAAGACATGCAGAGGTGATCAAGAGGTTCATTTGTTATTCAGATGAAATATCAGAAAGGGGAAGAAATATAATCTAACTGACTTTGACTGTGGAATGATTGTTGGTGGCAAACGGGTAATTCGAGTATCTCAGAAACTGCTGATCCCTTGCGGATTTTCACGCACAACAGTCTTTAGAGTTTGCAGAGAATGGTGTGAAAAACAAATAAAAAATCCAGTGAGCCGTAGTTCTGTGGGTGAAAGCGCCGGTAAAGAGAGAGGTCAGATGAGAATGGCCAGACTAGTTCAAGCTGACAAGAAGGCGACAGTAACTCAAATAACCACACGTTACAACAGTGGTGTGTAGAAGAGTTTCTCTGAACGCACAACACATCGAAACCTGAAGTGGACGGCAGAAGACCATGAACACACACTGAATGTCCACTTTGTTAGGTACAGCAGGTACATAATAAAGTGGCCACTGAGTGTAATTGCAATAGACTTATTCGAGGTTTCTTCAAAATAAGAGTAATTACACTAATATGTTCCCTAATGTTGACGTGCATTGAAGTCGAACGCAGTGCAGCAACGAGTTACAAAGAATTGCAATTATACAGCGCCTTCGGGGTCACATCTGTCGGAAGCGACTCAGAACAAAATGAAGTTCAGTGATTGTTCTCTGTAACAAGGGAGACTAGGCATAGTCCAGGTGTGAGGGTGATGGGTTTGTATAAATGAATCATCAAACGTTTGTGTGCTCTAGGTATTTATTTCACCCCGATCTACGACCCAGCAAGTATCGGCAATCGGAAGATCAATGGCAACATTCAATAACAATGCTCGGAAAAATAACCTCAAGAGACCGGAAACTCCGCTTTGAGCCACAGAGCAGTGGCGCAAAGGCTCGTAATGGAAAATAAATAGTGAATTAAGATCGAGATAATCTCTTTGATGTTAAAAAGATACACATATATATAGCTGCACTTGGCCATTTCACACATCCGAAGTTTTTGTTTAAAACTTTGCAATAGATATACAAAATGAGCTTATTGGCTAGCTGCCGCCACAATGACCGCATAATAATCGGCTCCTTTAATACTTCGGTGTTTCCTTACAGTGCATTAGAGATTTTTTTGAGGAGGTGGGAGGCTCCGGAAAATACAAACCAGACCATCCGTATCCTGCAGCGGCGAGACCCCTTCGTGTGATTAGAGCGGCGCTTCCGAATATAAAACAAAATGAAAATTGGTTATTTATTGCTCTTATTCTGCAGCAAAACACCCCGACTACCTTGGCCATCACAGGAAGGACTCACTGGAATTATTATTCATCAGTAAGTTTAATTCATTGGCACGGACATACGTTCCTATATTACCTAATTTAACTATACAAGGCACAAATCACTACTGCTATTTATTTAGAGCCATAAAGTCACAGTTACAGAGTATTACAGACCTTTTGGCCTATCTAGTCAGTGCGGAACTATTAGTCTGCCTAGTCCTATTGACCTGTATCAGGACCATTGCCCTTCATATCCCTCTCATCCATGTACCTATCCAAATTTCTCTTAAATGTTGAAATCGAACCCGCATCAACCACTTCCGTTGGCTGTTCGTTCTCATGACCCCGAGTGAAGAAATTCCTCCTCATGTTTCCTTAAACATTTCACCTTTCACCCTTAACCCATGGCTTCTAGTTCAAGTCTCACCCAACCTCAGTGGATACGACCCGCTTGCACTAACGCTATCTATACTGTACCCCTCATAATTCTGTATACTTCTATCAAATCTCCTCTCATTCTCCTATGTTCTAGGGAATAAAATCATAATCTATTCAACCGTCCTTTAGCTCAGGTCCTCAAGCCCTGGCAACATGCTTGTAAATTTTCTCTGCACTCTTTCAATCTTATTGATATCTTTAAAAGTGTATTGGTTGATAAGTTGAATTGAATTGAATTGACTTTATTTCTTACATCCTTCACATACATGAGGAGTAAAAATCTTTACGTTACGTCTCTGTCTGAATGTGCAGTGTGCAATTATAGTAATTTATAATAATTTATAATAAATAGAACAGTCAATGTAATATAGAGTACACTCAAATCACTGTGAGTTTATCAGTCTGATGGCCTGGTGGAAGAAGCTGTCCCGGGGCCTGTTGGTCCTGGCTTTAATGCTGTGGTACCGCTTCCTGGATGGTAGCAGCTAGAATAGATTGTGCTTGGGATGGTTTGGGTCCCCAGTGATCCTACGAGACGTTTTTACATACCTGTTCTTGTAAATGTCCTGAATCATCAAAAGTTCGCAACTATAGATACACTGGGCTGTCCACACCACTCTCTGCAGAGTCCTGTGATTAAGGGAAGTACAGTTCCCATACCAGGCAGTGATGCAGCCAGCCAGGATGCTCTCAATTGTGTACCTTAGAAAGCTCTTAGGATTTGGGAGCCCATACCAAACTTCCTCAACCGTCTGAGGTGAAAGAAGTGCTGTTATGCCTTTTTCACCACACAGCTGGTGTGTACAGACCACATGAGGTCCTTGGTAATATGGATGCTGAGGAACTTGAAGCTGTTTACCCTCTCAACCCCAGATCCGTGAAGTCAATAAGGGTTAGTCCGTCTCCATTCCCCCTGTAATCCACAACCAGCTCCTTTGTTTTTGCGATATTGAGGGAGAGGTTGTTTTCCTGACACCACTGTGTCAGAGGGATGACTTCTTCCCTGTAGGCCATCTCTTTATTGTTTGAGATTAGGTCAATCGATGTAGTGTCGATGGCAAATTTAATTAGCAGATTGGAGCTGTGGGTAGCAATACAGTCATGGGTATACATGGAGTAAAGGAGGGGACTCAGTACACAGCCTTAAGGGGCTCCTGTGTTGAGAGTCAGAGGGTTGGAGGTGAGGGAGCCCACTCTTACAACCTGCTGGCGATCTGACAGGAAGTCCAGGATCCAGCTGCACAAGGCAGGGTCAAGGCCGAGGTCTCTGAGCTTCTTGTCGAGCCTGTATGGAATTATGGTGTTGAACGCTGAACTGTAGTCCAAAATGACCATTCTCACATAAGCATCCTTCTTTTCCAGATGTTTAATGACTGTATGTAGAGCAGTGGCTATTGCGACATCTGTCGACTGGTTGTATCGGTAGGTGAATTGTAGGGGGTCCAGTGTGGGTGGCAGTGTGCTGCAGATGTAGTCCTTGACCAGCCTCTCAAAGCATTTGCCTGTTATTGAGCTGAGTGCGACAGGACACCAGTCGTTCAGACATGTTACCTTGGTCTCTTTTGGTACAGAGACAATGGTGGATAATTTGAAGCAGGAGGGCACTCTACACTGGGAGAGGGAGAGGTTAAAAATGTCAGTAAACACACCTGCCAGTTGTGCTGCGTACATCCTGAGTACCAGCCCTGGGATGCCGTCCGGTCCTGCAGCCTTGCGACTGTCCACTCGTTGGAAATATCTGCGTCTCTCAGCCTCAGAGATGACCAGGTTGCAGGTTGTAGGCTTTACAAATACACGTAGTGACTCAGAGACATGAGCTGAAAGACAGCAGAGAGACGGCACGTGCAGAGGCAACAGAAGTAGAGAGATAAAGTATAAAGATAGGCCGGGACTTGGACGGATAGAAAGAGCGACAGACAGAAACACAATAGATTATGCAGATGCTGGAAATACAGAGCAAGACTCAGAAAAAGTATTCTGGAAGAATTCAACAGGTCAGGCAGCAGTATATACCTAAAACATAAGTATACCCACACTCTTATGCATGTTGCGTGCGCTCGCGTTTGTGTGTGTGTGTGTGTGTGTGTGTGTGTGTGTGTGTGTATGTGTGTGTTTGTGCGCGCGCGAACTTGTATTTAATGTAAATACAATAGGGAAAATATATGTAAAGTGCATACATACATTTATAATTGTATACACATATGTGCACACAAATATACATGTATGAACAGAAACATAAATATAAGCGTTTCCACACATTTGTATAAATACATATCTACATTACATACGCATGATTACATATACACGTACAGTCATACACACATGAACGTGTGAGTGTATTTATAGAGCGAGATGGATGCGAAGGTTGATAAATAGATAGATCGATTGATTTGTATGTTGACAGACTGACAAATCGATAGATACAAGATATTCTGCAGATGCTGGAAATCCAGATTAACACAACACACACAAAATGCTGCAGGAACTCAGCAGGTCAGGCAGCATCTATGGAGAGGAATAAAGAGTGGACGTTTCGGCCCTAGACCTTTCATTGGGATAGATAGAAAATTGAAGGAAAGTGTTAGTGATCTGCGTTCATCGAAGTGACTTGCCACCTGAGTAGTTAACAAACACTATATTTCACAACGAACCAGATAAAGAGGTATCATATGGATAGAAATAAGTGGCATCGTAGAGGTAAAGTGTATTAAAGAGGCGGAGGGAAACTTCGTCTCGAGACCTAGATAGGTGAACGATCGGTGGGCGATAACAATCTACAAGTAACGCAGACACAAGAAAGCAGCAGCCATCATCAAGGACCCCCATCACCCAGACCATGCTCTCTCCTCGCTGCTGCCATTAGGCTGGAGGTACAGGGGTCATACCACCAGGTCCAGGAACAGTTATTATCCTTCAACCAACAGGCTGCTGAACCAGCGTGGATAACTTCTCTCATCTCAATACTGAACTGATTCCAAAACTTATGGACTCACTTTCAAGGACTCGTATTTTCAATTTCAATAATCTACCTATCTATTTATTTGTATCATTATTACTATTACAATTTTTTTAAAAATTTGCAGTTTGTCTTCTTTTGCACATTGTTTTTTTTACTTTGTGTGTCTGTGTGTAGTTTTTCATTGATTCTGTTATATTTCTTTGTTCTACTATGAATGTCTGCAAGAAAATGAATCTCGGGTAAATGGTATCATATACTACATATATATATATATTTTGATAAGAATTTACTTCGAACTTTGGACTATCGGAGGTGTGCAGGAGCCCGAAGTTGGAGGAGTCCATGGATTATGGAACTGGATGGAGCCAAGACTAAATGATGGCTCTGAGAAAAAGGGACACGGAGGTACGGAGAGGCAGGGCTGGATACATGAGTTAGAAAATAGAATAGTGGAAGAGGACGCAGACATAGAACCGTCCCTCAAACCGGTTGCATAGTGGCAAGCCAGTGACAAAGCGATGCAGAAGTGGATCGAACTGCGCCGTCTGCAAGAAAATGAATCTCAGAATCACAATCAGGTTTAATATCACTGACATATGCTGTGGAGTTTGTTGTTATGCAGTGGCAATACAGTGCAATTAATAAAAAAAACTGTAATTTATATATATAAGTAAATAGTACAAAAAGTAGTATAATTAAGTAGTACAAAAAGAGAACAAAAACAGTGGAGTAATATTCATGGGTTGGTTTATTGTCCGTTCAGAAATCTGATGGCGGAGGGGAAAAAGCTATTCCGAAAACGTTGAGTGTGTGTGTGTTTAGGTTCCTGTATCTCCTCCCTGATGATAGCGATGAGAAGTGAGCAAGTCCTGGGTGATGAGGGTCCTTAATGATGGATACTGCCTTTTTGAGTCGCTTCGTTCACGCCTATCGCTATTCCACCCCTACGCGCTACACACTGTATTTAAAAACAACATTGAATTCCCAAGGCACATCAGCTTTTCATCGACCCCCAAAACAATGTTGTTCCGCTGGCAAACAGCCAGCTTTAAACCATTAAAATAAACCCCGAGTTCAAGGGTTTCGGATATATGTTTAAACAGGCAGATATTTCAATTTCCATTAATATTATTTCCCCTATCATCCGCTCTACGTTACTCGTCCTTCCACCTCTCCCCCTTTTTGCACACATACAACTATTGTGCCTGAAACCTTCAGGTTTATATAAAGACGCATCTCTACACAAGGACGTATAAAATGCAATTGTGACCGCAAGTAATATAAATACGATCTTAGACTTCGAAAGACAATTAAAAATTCTGAATTGCTACTAATCAAAGAACCAAAAACTTCAAGAAGTTGATAATTTACCTTGGTGAAATTGGCTGAATACTTTATCAATTTCTGTTAACTATCTAAGTCGATAACCAGTCATTTGATGTTGTATATACCTTGGTGCATTTATAGATGGATAGATGGATACATAAACTGCTGATAGATGAGAGGTAATCTTTAGCATCAAAAAAGAAATTGTTTCTTAGATAGATGGAATGCTCTTCCATCGAAAAAAAAAAGGTCCCTATGTCCTGTATGGCGCCCTAAAAAGAATTTCAACCAGCGACGTTCAAAGGTGCTCGCCTCTATAATATACGAAATAAGGCAGCCAGTTTTACGCAGAATAAGCTTCCACAACTAAGAAGGCAATAATGTTTTAACTGATGTTTGTTCCGGGATAAATTGGTCAGGATTCTGGGGGCATTTCTTCTCTCCCCCGCTCCCCTCAGCGCCCTGGAAACTTCACTTGGATTAATTTCGCAACCAAAAGAGGAGATCCCCGACAATGTGGTGCTCCCTCCAAGCTGCCTGGTGCCTGGCGCTCAGGTCAACATTCGGAATTAAACAAGAACAGTATAAGTAACTTTAGTTCTACTTTCTATTAGTGGTTAGTGTATTATTAAGTCCCTAATTTTGACCTGCTGAGGGAAGAATGAAATTAATTACATCTAAGAGAATGTTAGGTAGTTAATAATTCACGTGTAAGAATTAAAACCTCGCTGCGTGCAGATCATATTTCACAGTGACTGCAATAAACACTATCTAAATTTTCATTAAGTTTAGTGTTAACCTCAGTGCCCCCCTCCCCTCCCCCGTTCAACACTAACGTTCAGATTGGACGGAAGTTTTGGAAACTACATTGTAGTGGAGGACTTTAAAAACAATTATTTTATCTGCTTTCTGAAGCTCTCTATTCAACCTGGAAACAGAATTCACATCGTATAGTATATATATCACAGCCTTGACAGAAGTCTCAACAGAAATCCTATCTGAAAAGAAAGTTCAGTTAGGATCCAAACTGCTTTCACACGCCATCTTATTTCATAGCAAGTTTTTTTTTAAATCTGAGGAGCAGATTTTGAAACTTCCTTTGTATGGACAGCTAACAGCTACCAGAGCGCGGAGTAACATTCGGAGATGCTGCTCCGGCCATTCATTCATCTGCAGGTGTTATTGGTTCAGATCAGCCGTGGTTTTAATGCGATACACTTAAATTCCGGCCAACACAAAAGCTAATTAGTCAGTAGAATTTATGCTGGTACTCAACATAAAAGGAAACTAATGGATGGGCCACATTAGGGAATTGATGTTCTTTTTATCAACTGTACGTTTGTCAATTGTCCAGTTGCCTCACAATCTTTAACATCTCGGCCTTAGATAATTGTTTTTAGAACCAGAGGGTGAAGATTTATCATGCCAATGAAGAGGACGGAACTGTACACGCCGACTTAATTCTAGTTCTGTTTATAGCCCGATAGCATTTGCCAGCTGCATTGTGTTTACTTGGCTACTTGGTAGAGCATAACTTCACATTCTGAAATGTGAGAAACGCATAAACAGTGCTGGAGGAACTCAGGTCTGGCAGCATCTATGGAAATGAATAAACAGTTGACGTTTTAGGCCTGAAAAGTTGACTGTTTATCTCTTTCAATAGATGTTATCTGACATGGTGAGTTCTTTCAGCATTTTGTTTGTGTTATTCTGCATTTCCAGCATCTGCAAAATCTCTTGTGTTTCTGAAATGTGAGAAAAGTGAATTGCCATTGGATGCATTTTAGAACTCTTTGGCTCAACCGGTCTCCTGAATAAATACAATACTACCAAACGGATAGTGAAATATTACAAAAATACTGATATAACAAAGTGTCTTTCAATGACAGATTTCAGTAGACATCTTTTATATCAGTATCCCGATTAAAGATATCTTATATCGGTATCTTATATTTAGGTGTTTAATATTTATACGATATAAACAAAGACATGCCTACTGAATCCTGACGTCGAAAGACGCGTGAGAATATCAATTTGAAAAGGAAAATAGCTTCTATTGCAATACAGTGGTAGGATTTAAATTGCATATACACTCAGTGGGCACTTCATTGGGCACAGGAGTGGAACTCAGTTTGTCCTTCTGCTGCTGTAGCTCATCTACTTCAAGGTTCGACGTGCTTTACGTCAGAGATGTTCTTCTGCACCCCGCTATTGTAACACGTGATTATGTGAGTTACTGTCACCTTGAACCAGTCTGGCCATTCTCCTTTGACCTCTCATTAACAAGGCATTTTCTCCCACAGAACTGCCGCTCACTTGATTTTTTGTTTGTTTTCCGCACCATTCTCTGTAAACTCTAGAGACTGTTGTGCGTGAAAATCCCTGGAGGTCAACAGTTTCTGAGATACTCAAACCACCCCGTCTGGCACCAACAATCATTCCACGGTCAAAGTCACTTATGTCACATGTCTTCCCCATTCTGATGTTTGGTCTGGACAACGACTGAAGCTTTTGACCATGTCTGTATGTTTTTATGCTTTGAGTTGCTGCCACATGATTGGCTGATTAGATATGTGCATTAACGAGCAGGTGTAGTGGTGTTCCTAATAACATGACCACTGAATGTAGATCCGCGCGTATTAGTACATTACATTGAATTGACAGGTCCTCTTCTACATTGATACCGATAATGTTCTAAAAGCGTGCTTGTTCTTTTAACCGAGCTAGTTCCTTTCAATAAGTATTCCAACTCACAAAGGACATACCAGAATAGTTACAGATTTCCCCGAATTCAGGTTTCAACTTTTATTTTATTTTTATGTATTTAGAAAACAAACACAGTAACAGGACTTTCTGGCCCAACATCCCCACGCCGCCCAATTACACTCATATATCCAATTAACATACTAACCCTTTGGGACGTTAGGGAAACCGGAGCACCCAGAGGAATCCCACGCAGTCGGGGAAAGAATGTACACACTCCTTACAGACAGTGGTGGAAATTGAACCCAGGTCGCTGGCACTGTAATAGCATTCTCCTTTGACCTCTCATTAACAACCACCACCCTGCCGTACTATTTCTTCGAATAACAGGCCAAAACATAGTAGTTTTATCTATACAGGTGCACACACTTTACGTAGAAGAAAAGGGCTGAATACATTAATATTCATGTGTGACTGGTTTGGATTAAAGGACAGACTAACTGTGTACCTTCCAAATTTCACAGTTGTTTAAATATGATTGCTGTCGTAGGAAAGCAGCATCCATTGATGGTAGGGGAAAGACCCCCACCATCCAGAACATGCTCTCTTCTCACTGTACCATCAAGAAGAAGGTACATGATCCTCAGGATCCACGCCCGAGGTTCAGAAACAGTTACTGCCCCTCAACCATCAAGCTCTTAAATCAAGTGGGATTTCTTCACTCAACTTCACTTGCCCCATCACTGAACTGTTCCCACAACCTATGGACTCACTTTCCAGGATTCTTCATCTCATATTCTCTGTATTTATTGCTTCTTTATGTACTTATTATTGTTTCTTTTTGTATTTGCCCGGTTTGTTGTCTTTTGCACATTGGTTGTTTGTCGATCCTGCTGGGTGCCATCATTCATTGATTCTATTGTGTTTCTGGTACTTATTGTGAATGCCCGCAAGAAAATGAATCTCAAGATTGTATATGTGACATATGTATACTTTGATAATGAATTTACTTGGAACTTTGAGGTTATCCAACCCTGAATCATTAACAAATTCACTCCATTGTGCTGCTGTTTTGCAGAAGTAGTGTTTTAGCTTTAGTTTCCAAGACAATAGTTTCATTCAGTGATTACTCCTTTGCTTTATGAATATGGGATATAATTAAAAGAGGTAAACTGTCGCAGAAGAAAATGGGGAGTAACTTTACTTTGCGTTATGCAAGATGAGATCACGACCAAGAACCGGTGAGACTTTCTTGTACATGCCGTCTCAGAGTTTAAATTTACCTCTCTTGGATTACAACCCCGATTGGTGAGCTACAATAATCGATTTGTAGATAGACAGACTGACAAATATATGGACACAAGAGATTCTGCAACACTGGAAATCCAGAGTAACATATACAAAGTGCTGGAGGAACTCAGCAGGTCAGGCATCTTGGAGCGGCATAAATAGTCGACGTTTCATGTCAAAATCCCCCATCAGATGCTGCCCGACCTGCTGTGTCCCTCCATCATTTTGTGTGTGTTGCTCTGCTGATTTACAGATGTAATACTGAGAAAAGTATGTAATAAAGATAGCGACATAACCGAAATATCTCGAATGTCTACATTTAAAATTCGTCACTTCAAAACCAGATAACTGATTGTAAATGCGTTTGGGACTATCTAGAGTATTTAAAAAAAAACTGAATTAATTGGATTCTTAAAAGGGGCCCTTGCCTATGTCATTACCCACCCAGCAAACTGCCTTTTCCAAAAGCTCACTTCCAGAAAGCGCAATAGGGCTATAAAAACAAAAACGTCATACCATCTTAAACTTTTCTTCTCCTAGGCAGTTCATCTGATCAAGCATTCTTGTTAATACCCCACCCCCTCCATCTATGACCCGTCACTGCACTGTACTGCAAGCACTTTAAATCACTTTTTATAATGCTATTTACTTTGTAAATACATGCTGGTATTTATGAACTCATGCACATCTTATTCCATATCTATACTTCTAACTATACTTTTATGTGATTATTTATTCTGTATAATAGTTGAATGTTTTTTTTGTTGCGTTTTGCGTCAACACACCACATCAAAGTCCTAATACATGTAAATGTAATGGTGAATAAAGTTAATTTATCTAGCCATTCTGTGCAAGTCAATTACATATTTCTGGAGTGTGACGAGGTAGAGCCAGATTGAGCACACCAAGCGCCCACACAGGAATGTGATTAGGACCTTTGTAATTTCGCGATGTTAAATTACTTTGAAATACTACGGTGGGATCATTTACGTCTATCAGAAAGAGCAGCTAGAGTCAGTTTAAAGCGTATCCGAAATACAGTACTCCCAGCAGTGTAGCACTCACTTAATGTGCAACTGGAATTTAATCGAGAGTTTTCTGATCATGCCCTCAGCGCGACTTGAACGCACAACCTCCATGAACTAGGGGTGACGTCCCCTAGGTCAAAAGTGACACCTCCATGGCACCAGTTTAATGCCTTGTCTGGAATATTCTTCCAATCACTCTCCCCCTCTCCCCAACGCTGCTGACCCTTCCCCTTTTCCACAATGCGTTGAAATCGATTATTTATAAATATTGTGGCTTGTATTTCCCCGAATCTCTCCGCTAGGATGTTGCTTCTTTCTGCAATCCAAACTCGGTGTACTTAATTCCCGGATCCGGAGCAGCTATCATTTCGTTCTCCTTTACACTCGTGCACTGAAAATGTCAATACGGAATCTTAAATCTTGAATCTAATGCGCCGACTCCCCCTAATCTATGTGGTTTGCGGCAACAATATCGTTCTACGTATTTCATTATTGAAAAGCTGTCGATATCCAATTTAGCTCTTAATCAGCTAGAAAACCTGGATCATGCAAGTGGGCATAAAGCAATTGCAACGAGAACTCAGAATGTCGTTGGAAATCACGGCCTCAAGGCTCAAAGTGACGTTGTACTTGGAAGAGGGGATTAGTGAGTTGGGGGGTGGGCGGATTTCCACTTCAACGGGCTGCTCTGACTGAGACATTCGTCGGTCGGTCGTAAATACAATTTGAGAATTATCCAAGTGCAGAATGGTTCATATTTCCTCAATCGAAAATAAGACCCGTTTCTAATTATTAACAATCAACAAATCAACTATGTAAGAGTTTTCGGTGCAGTCTTTGAGGTTATATCCAGTATCGGCCGGAGTGTTCACCATAAATATTAATTTTAATCCGTTTGCATAATACTATAAGTGCCGAAGTCAGTACCCTGACTCCAGAACACAATTCCAATTTCAACCTGGTAAGAAAAACTGATTGCCTAGCCAGATCCCAATGATCATGTTACTATTGATCAAAGTCTGGCTGTAAGCCCGGGCTCCCTGTAATATCCTGAAAACTACGGCTCCCTATTTAAGAATGGTTGGACTAATAGGTTCGATTAATCTGCATCCTGTCATGGTTTTTCGGTCTAATGAAATGTTTTGTGCTACCTTCACTCCAGCAGCCCACTAGGACATACAATTCCATTTTCAGTCTGAAAATAAGGCAGGCAGGCACATACAAGAACAGATAGACTAATAGTACAAACACTCTTGAAAATAGCTAGGCAAGCAAGCAGCGATATCGACATCAACATCAAAGAAGACTCCTTGGGCATTAAACCCTTTAAGATAAACTAGTATAAAGAGATAGAGAGACCCATTCAGTTAACACCATCATTCTATCTCTATATGTCTATCTGTGTATTATCTATTTATCATTCTATCTACTTACGTATCTATCTGTGTCTATGTATGCATCTATCTGTCTATTTTTCTGAAAGTTGAATTTAAATTGGATTATTCCGAAATTATTTTTTTTATTTGCTATTTACCATTTAGACACATAAGAATAGGAACCGGTCATCTCGGGCAATGGAGACACAAAATACCGGAAGAAATCAACAGATCGGGCAACATCTATGGAAAATAATAAACAGTCGACGTTTCGAGCCGAGACCCTTTATCAGGACATTCTCTCTCTCTCTCTCTCTGTGTCTATCTATTTATCTTTCTTTGTTTTAAACATGCATCCACACAAACAACCGTCTTACAATTGCAGACAATATGTACAGACAGTATTCACAATGAATGATTTCTGATCAGTTCATACTTCACTTTAACTTTATCTTGTGCCCTTCCCACCCCCGCGCCCCCCAACAATTAGACCACGGCCAGAATCATCCGTTGCTTATCTCTCTGTGATGGCCTCGCCTGAAGTTATTGCATTTGGTGGAATGGGAATCTAATTAAAATCAAAATTTACTCTGCTGTATGTCGCTGACAAAGCTATGGCTGTCATTCATCTTTACAAGCAGGCTTTATAACACTATTTCCTGCGATTTAAGCGTAGGACTCGACAACTGATATGGCAATTGCCCCTTTAGCATCAACTTTATTTTCTTCATGCATTTGAAAATCCTACCCACTAACCCCACCACTTTCAAAATTAAGATATTTTCTTCTGAGTGAAACGAGAATCTTGTAGAAAACACTACCGATTAGAATCTGTTCCTTGTGGGAAAATGGCAGTTGCGTCAAACAAGATTTGGAAACCGTGTCGGCTTCTCGAATTCGGGTTAAAACTTCCCACTGTAAAGGACTCATTTTACCCATTCCGATATCCTTAGCTTTCGTAAATTGTTCAGACTCGTAAAATTTATTTTTTTTAATCACCGCGAGACTTGCGTTTAAAATGCACGGGATCGTTTCGTCCTTTCTCCCAGCGATTGTTTTCCCTATAACCTTTAAAGGCTCTGTTACATTGAGTGCAGCCACCCCACACTCCCTCGCCGACAAAGAACGGCAGTCTCTCTCACTCTCCCTCCTGTATCAGGGGCTGCTTTAAAACAACTTCTCCAGTTAAGCCTAATTTTTCATCTACCTTCCGTGACACAATAAGCGAATGTGTGCAAAATTTCGACCTCTTGTTTTTGTCTACAGCCAGCATCCGTGACATTTGGCAGTTCCTCTGACCCAAAGGATGAGAGTAATTTGAGCTGATACCTTCACTCTGGACTCTACTTTATGTAAATAAACGACCACCATCTTGGCAGAAATGCAAATTTTAGTATGTGCGCCGGGAGTGAGGGGGCGGGCGGGAGAAATAGATTTTAAAATCTTTTGAGAAAAGCTTGGGGCCCCTCTCACAACAACTTGCGTTCAATGTGTTTTGCATCACGCTAATTCAAAACCGATCTTTGAGCGGATCTACCTAGCACCGTCACAGAAACACTATAAATAACACGCAAGACCATCGCCATATTTTTTCCATGGACGCTCACGTGAAAAAACAAGCATCCTGCCGCCGAAAGACTTTCTAGTTACCACAAAGGACAGAAAGAAACTTAAGTGCAAAACCTTTCAACATTTTTCCGGCCCTATGAGGAACATTAAACAAATGACTCTTATAACAACCGAGTATTGTTGTTTTTTAATTTCCAAAAGGTATTACAATGGCATTTCGTCTCGAGTCATTCTGAAAGGGACTATTGATTGGAGGATTGTGTGGGGGTTTGATCATTAATGCATGTCCTGGTGCCCTGATGCATTAACCTCTCTTCCTCCGGAGTACAACTGATTTGCATCTAAACGGAAGGAGGTTACCGTGTTTCCCTGCAAGTTATACATCCGATTATTAAAGAGATACAAGTAAGAGAGATCATAGAAATTTAATCATTCTAGCCGAACGACGGTCGGACCCCCCCCCTCAACACAACACACACACACACACACATCCGTTTTCCTTCCCTCTTCAGTGTAATCTCAACTGAACCATGTTTTAAATTAAATCTCAGAATTTAAATTAAATCTCAGAATAGTTCGTCCTTACGTAACGACTTTAAGAGAAAATAAACATTTTAAAAATGTAAGAAATGCAGTAAAATTTTGAGAACATTCCACCCATTATAAAAGATGACAGATGGTCCCTCCTCTTGCTTTGTTACTACTATTTTCTGCTTATTTTTAATTAAGACCTACTGACCACAACGAGGGAACAGAGATAAGCAAAACTAAAAGATTGTTGCATTTTGGGATTACCTAATATTAAAAACAAAATTATCCAGAGGAAAACAAAACAATCACAAAACTCCGTTCATCCTTTCACGTTCCACAATGCATACTGATTACATTGAATGTACGTTTGAAATTTGTTATTATTTTGTTGTTTAAACGCATTGTTTGAGATTGTGTTCGCTGGATAAACTGAAGCATTCACCCAACGAGGCTCCCATGGATATAGGTCGATTGTACAAGGACGATCAATAGTGCAAACGTACAGAGAGGCTTGTACAATCCTTGGACTAAATTCCTTTTTCCCATACACTTCAGTCTCGAAAAAAAATAGCACGTGCCATATTTAATTTGCTCGAATGTGAGAGATCTTTGTTAGGATTGTGACTGAGTTTCATTTGAGGTGACGTGATAGAAAGACTCTCATTCATACAACATTGTAAACCATACTTCCCGATTTGATTGTTTTTTTTTCAAACAGTTTGTATATGTCATAAATAGAATAACTTTCAGGGTCATTCCCATTAGCACCAACTCTGCAGATCTCACTCGCAGCCAATTCATGTTCAAACCCAAGCGGGTTAAATGCTGAAGCCCCTGAATTTATGGCTTGGCGGAAGAGGGATGGCGGTGCCCCCGATTTGCCATCTCCACACCGGGTGAGCTTTCTGCATTGAACAGGAATGATCAGAGCAAAACGAATAGGCTGGGCACAGATCACCATCGTCCCCCACAACCAGTGAGGGTGGCGAGGGGAAATTCCCCATGAGGCTAAAAGCTGTCTTTACTGGCGTTGCTAATCCGCAGGTGACTCGTTTGCACTTCGACGAGTCTTTCAGCAAATTCGCCCTCTTGCCTGCCGCGGTCACCCAAGGTTGAATCCTGTCAGGTATCTTCGCGGAGCATCCCTTGGAGTTAAGCTGTTTGTCACGCCTGGAAGAAACCGGTTTCTTTTTTGTACCATTGTCCCACCTACCAATGGCCGAAGCTTTGCCCTGTAAAGTGCTGCGGTCTTGTTCTCCTTTTGAGGTAGAGTGTTTGGGGCGGTGGACGGAGGCACCGTGGCCCCTCGCAAACTGCACTCCGCCATTTTCATTTCGGTGGATTCCCTGGACGTGTTTCGCTTTCCGCCGTTTTCTCTTGAGGCCATAGTTCCCCGGACTCTCGCGCTCTCCCAACTTCCAAAAGCCCGATCTATGGATGGGATCGAAGACTCTCTGGGCATTCTGTTGGGCCGAGGCAACGCTGGTGACTGTAGAATTCTGGTTTAAATCAGAACTTTTGAAAGTTTGTTTAATCCTCTCTTCAGCCTGGGTGTTGGGAGCTGGTGAAGTTCCCTCGTCCCTCCCGGAGGTTTTCAAATAGTTGATGCCGAGGCAGAGTGCAGTGGATGCACCGGACCGTGCATCTGAATGCAGCAAATCCCTTTGTTGTGAAGGCTGCGAGCTCTCTTGGTGGCTGGGTTGAGAGGCCCCACGCTTTGCAAAGTAGCTTGGGGTCAGAGTGGGATTTCTAGCCGTCTCCGGCTGTGACGCGTCGACCTCTTCAGCCTCAGTTTTCAGAGCGTTCTGGCGGCCGGTCGCGTTGCCCGAGGGCCAGTAACCCGGCTGGCGGCTAAACGGGCGCGACTGGGGAGCACCTCCGGCGTAAAGTGATTGGCGTTCCCCTGTCGCGAGCTCCGGCCTCTCCTCCGGTCCGGGTTGCCCCGGGACAGCAGGGGTCTTGTGACAGAGACTAGGTAAGGTGGCCTGCCTGAAGCGGATGCTGTGCAAGGAGGCACCGCTGAAAGCCGAACTGGAATCGGAGGCCGAAGAGCTTTCGTCGTCACTACTGCAGCCGGACAGTAGCGACTCTCCCTCTTCGTCTTCGTCCGTTGACCCGAAATCAGAGTCGTTTTCTGGATCTAGGCTGCAGTCTGAGTCGCTGGAACATCCCAGAGAGGCGCCCTGAGTCATTTGCGCGCAGGGAGTTCCACTCAAAGCCTTTATATCCCCGGAAAGAACCATCCTTTTAACAGACTTCAAAGCTGGTGGCGGTAAGGATGAATTATAGTTTCCGATAAATCCACTTTCCGCATTTTTGCTCTGATTGCAACAAGAATATTTCGCCCTGAAGTGAACGGGACTGCCCGCCCTATTGAGTCGAACTGCTATGGCGGGTTGAACTGTTCTGGGGTAACACCTGCCCTCGTCTTGATGAAATCCGTCCCGTTCTCGGTACAGCGGGCAGAAATTGGATTTTCCGTCATTTTCATAGTTTGTGAAGCCTTGTCCGGCTGGATCGGTGATGGATCGGCAGCCGGGTCGCTCGAACAGGCCGCCGTTTTCAGTTGATTCGACAACTCGGTTGGATTCCTCCTCGCTCGGCACGGCAGAGTTCCGAGTCCGCAACACCGTCCTCTCTCCACAGAAATCGGAGAAGTAACTGGAGTCTTGGCGGCTGGGAAAATGTCCCTTCTCCCTCACTTTTACCTTGAGTTTCTTCCTGATGCATTCGGGGTCTTTGTAAACCGTGTACAGAGCCTCCAGGTCCTCTTTGGAAATGAGCGTGCATTTGACTGCCCGTGTTGGCACAGATTTCATGGCTTTGAGAGTCCGTAGTTCCTGCAGATCGCAGCGACGCCTTTTGATTTTCAGGTACTCCATTCTTTTTCGGATCGTGGTCCTGGGGACATGCTTGAAGAGATCAGCTAGCACTTGAGACAGGGCGAACATTTGCTTGCCGTTAATTCGTAGGTAACCCAGTCTAACGCCGAACATCTCCAAATGCCCAAACTGAAATCCATCCAGTGTAACACTTGAGATATAATCCACGCACCTTGGAATAATCCCAACCATTGTACTTGCCATACGAAAAAGAGTGAGGCCGGCTCTGCCATTAATTAATTTTTTTTAATATTAAATAATTCGCATAGAGAGCGACACTAAGGTTGGAATAAACAATTCTGCATTTAATCGAAGCACTTAGGCGCCCGCTTGATTTAAGGTGTAACTAAACCCCGATTAGACGAGCTATTTAAGATGGGGGGGGGGTCCAACTCCATCCCGCTTCGTTCCAAGAGTAAAGTCCTCAATAAAAGCCACACTTGTCCAGAGACACTCCACCAAATAATTTCCTTCAACTCAAAGCTGATTGGACACTTTGTACATGTGATGCAATAAAAGCCGATATTCAACCCCCCCATTTCCAACTCCACCTCCACTCCCCCCCACCACCCCAAACATTCATAACCTCCCGAACAGCAAGTAGACATCACATTAAATATATCCTGCTCGCATTTCCGCTGTTAAAGCGAGTTTTCTTTATTATGTGGAGTACCAGGATTCTTTAAACGACCATCGCAACATGCATGTTCAATGACGTCTGAACCTCATATTCTTCCACAACCGTAAATCAAACCGTATGCTAATAAATTGAACATCTCTTCATCTCGCAATGCGTATATTTATAAATCGCCCCGAGGTACAGTGTCTAAATCATAGAATCACGAGATTTCCTAATCTAAGCATTTTGAGCAACTCTAAACATAAATGTCATCTTTCATTTTAGTTTGGAGCGTTCTTTAAAAGAAAAAGCTTTAACTGAACAGTTACAAAAGGCCTAAATATTTAAGACGACTACAGGGTAATTTTCGGAAATTTTGCAACTCAATACTGACCCGAAATGTGGAAGGCGTTTTCTTTACTGTTAAAGTAGATTATATGTTGAATGTTCTTTAAAATTAAACTTCATTGTATTATTGTGAACTATTTAATTTTACCCCCAAAATAAACTCAGATCAGTGGCATTTTTATATTCTAATGAATAGTTATCCAGCGACCCTTGGAACCACGTGTTGTGTCTGAGTTTAATCCATTCTTTAAATAAGACCACCTGGATGATACGTTAAAGGAAATAGAACTGAAATCTACATTTTCCAGTACATATGTGCAAGCAGTTGTGATTATGAATTTGATATATTATTTATTCTTTACCGTAAATAGTACAAAGATCCAAATCCAGCGTTTTCCAGGATAGACTTAGAAGTGCTTTCTGAAAAAAAGGAAAACGCTTTTCGCTCCACCTGGATTCATTAAATGAGAGATTAATTCAAGTGGTATTAATTGCTGATTAAACCGCAGTTTAAGCTTTAACACAAGAGATTCTGCAGATGCTGGACATCCAGAGTAACACATACAAAATGCTGGAGAAACCCGGCAGGCCAGGCAACATCTATGGAAAGGAATAAGCAATTGACGGTTCGGGCCGACATCTGATGAAGGGTCTCCGCCCGAAACGTCGATTCTTTATTCTTTTTCCATAGATGCCACTGGACCCGCTGAGTTCCTCCAGCATTTTGCGCGGGTTAAGCGCTGCCTTACAGAGATTGTCATAGTTTTTCCTCTCAGGTAAAGTGGCTGAAATTCACCTTTACAAGCCATTTGTAATTTTATTCTGTTTCCCGTTTCTTCCACTTTTGATCTAGCCTTTACAATTACGAACAAATAGTTTATTCATATACATCACACAGAAATTCATACTGGCAGGAAAATCTCTAAGCTCACCAAACTATTGATCAAGTTCCTGTAATCATTGCCAACACCATTTAAGAGCAAACACACAAAATCGTCGTGTCTCCGACTCCAGATTAAACACGCTTTTGTATTCATAAGGAAAACGAGATCCCTAAATGTAAAACATCCATGTGTCTATCAGATTACTAAATGGACAATAAAGCAACCCATGAACACGAACTCACTATTTAACTCGTGAAACATTTCAATTTATAAATCACTGCTTCAGAAAACAGCCTGGCTGCAGTTTCTAAGCACCTTAATGAGTAGCGAGAGGATAAAACGAGTTTCATAAATAAGGGGGAAATCATATAAAATATTGAGTCCCAACATTATCACAATCGTGCTGAATTCCAACCAAAAATAAAACAGAAACACAAGAGATTCTGCAGATGCTGGAAATCTTGAGCAACATTTACAAACTGCCTCACTATTTTTTGCTCTTTCCCACTACACACACACACACAACTATAAAACTAATTTATAGTTTTTTTAATGTATTGCACTGTATCGCTACCGTAAATATAACAATTTTTACGACATACGTCAGGGATAATAAACCTGATTTGATTCTGATTCAAATTTCATTTATTTATTTCAGTAGCTGCAGATAAAGAAACCGCTTTATGTTTTACAAATTTGGGACTGACAATTTCCTTACTGTTTACTCCTCTGGCTAAGGACGACTGAAAACTGCTCATTTTCCACTTATTTCATCTAGAAGCGACACAATGTAAAATGTTATTGATCTTGCCCTTATCACTTTACATTAACGCAGGTATTGAAGTTCGAAGTAACCCAGCAGGATACCTGTTACATAAATCTAAAATGGGAACATATGGATATTTCTCTACGTTGATCTACCCTGAGAGCTCCCAATACACCCGTTAAAACAACATTTCTTTGCTCTAGTCGCGCTTTTTTACACACACTCATTGAGGGCATTTCAAGCGTTATTTTTCAATATTCCAACCAATGTTTTTCGAAAGTCAAACACTGCCTTTGTAATGAAAGTAGAATCCCATTTTGACGCGACTGTGTGACCCAGATATCATCCACACAACCACGAAAAACGCCGCTGTCAGACTTAATTTAAAAAAACTATTTTTGCAACACTCTCAGGGAAGAGTCGTGTTTCCCTCTTTCGCTCACACATATATTTGTTTTATCGGCAGGAAGTCGCTTACAGCCTCGTCATTTAAATATCAATTTCAGCATATGCTGCCTCTTTACTCAAAATATTTTAAGTACTAAGTCATACCGAGAGCGCGATTATTTTTTTAAGTTATTACTGTCGGTTTTAAACCAGGTGATTGTTGCTGCATTTCTCTGCAAGAGGCAGGGACTGCAGCTCAAACACTGCCCGAACGATTCTATTAAATACATGCAGTTTTTCAAATGCATTCGCTTCACTCTCCCTCTCTCTCTGGCCATGGTTTGTTTTGGATCAGGTTACCCCTGAGTCACGTTGAGTCTTCACGCTCAAACAGATGCCCTAAACTTTAAAAAAAGGCATTAACGTGATCGATCCGAGCCTAAACGGGAAGTAAATAGACATGGGCTGTGTTGGGGTGGATACGGAGGTGGGGGGAGGAATAACCCTGTGTGGCACTGTGACCAGGGTAAATATGCGATGTCAGAGCTGGATGCCAGGCAGGCAGACAAAGAGTAGGGTTGAGATGTAGCTTCGCCCTTTGGATTCCCTACTTTGCACAGAATAAGCCGTGGGTCCAGTTCGGAGTCCCTGTTGAATAATAACATAATACGGCGAGCCATCTCGTAGTTCGGCTAAAACATAAGGATATGTGTTCCTTCCTATCTATCTCTCTGTCTGACTCGGCCCAAAACATTGAATCTTCATTCCTCTCCAAATTCACTGCCTGGCCTGCTGAGTTCCTCCAGCAATTTGTGTTTGTTACTCTGGATTTCCAGCATCTGCAGAATTTCCTGTATCTATGTTTCAGTCTGTCTATCTATAAACTTTATTCACTTATCAACTTTGTCATCCATCCCTCTCCATAAAAACACCCATGTTTATGTGGGTATGACTGCATGTAAACATTCGTACGTAATGTAGATATGTGTTTATATAAATGTACCCAATTTGTACAAACACACACACACACACACACACACACACACTTTTACACTCACATACGCACACGCTTACATGTGTGGATATACATATGTTTAAATCAAATACATACATATGTTTTTGTGTCCCAGTTGATCAATATGTATTTGCATATACACATACACATACCCGAGTAGAAATACAGAACCACACGTGCATATATTGCGTGCTCTCACTCTCGCTCTCTCTCTCTCTCTCTCTCTCTCTCACACACACACACACACACACACAATGGCATTTGAGTGTGTGTGTGTGTGTGTGTGTGTATGTCCCTGTCTGTCTGTATATATTTATAGATTATGTGCAAGTGTCCGCATATTTGGTTTGTATCGTACAGTGCATATTAATGGGTCGCCAAGCACATATGTGAATGATATATACGTGTGCATCCATGTCTCTGTGTGCGTGTCTTTTGAAGAAAAAATATAACATCTCGGGCTCAAGTTACTCCACCTAATACGACGAGCTATGTTTCGAATATAAAAGCTGACATCAGCCATTTTGTGAGAGAAGTCTTTAAAATCCACGTAACAAATACAACATCTCATTGGACAACCGGGCTCCTTGAATAATGAAAAGAAAGCCAGATTATGTCACAATAATCCTCAAATAACAGGATGCAGATGCCAGAAATACTTGGGAAAGATCCCGTGCCAGATGATAGTGCAAGTACCTTGAATATGGAATCTCACTGGTCTCTCGGAGATTCATTCCGCTTCCACTGTGTAGTTAGAATGGAGTTTTTGAGTTATAGTAGCTTGCAACTGGAAATTAACAACGTTTAGAGTCACCGCCTACTTCTATAATACAGAAATTGATATTCCTTTACCGTTAATTGATGAGTGCAATCAAACGTTAAACTGCTTTTTCTAGTTTACCATAGTTCTCTTAAGCCCGTTACCCCCAGTGGGGCACAGGCCGCCGACAGCAGCTCGCCAGAGTCCTTTGCCCTGGGCCAGTCTTTCATGCTGTCCCCAGGTGTAGCCCATCTTCTTGGTGTAGCCGGCCTCTCCCAGGGATGAGGCCTTTGGAGCTTCTGTAGCTCTGGGATTTTTACAGGATGGGGTTGCTAGCCCCATGTCAAACCCTTCTCTTTTGGCAGCCGGGCTTGAGACCGCCCATGGCGGAGGTTTTACGTAGTTACTTGCCTGCTAATATTTACCCGATAGCCATTATAAAGTCTTGAGAATGGAGTAATTGTTAATCAGGGGTACAGACACAATATGGTGATCTTATTCGATCTCTCTAAAATATGCACAGATGCACACAAACACTCAAATGTGTACAAACATTCTCAGGTATACATTGTGTACGAACAAAAGAAAAGTCCAAGACATGTAATCTCACCTTTACGGGACACTTCTCTTATATGGAACTAATATAAACCTATACTTATTTTGTTTAGTTTTCAGTGTCAATCATCCCCTCATTAAGATCCCGGCGCTACGTGTTTTTTTTAATTCTCGTATTGAAATATATCTCATCCTGCATTGTATTTCTCACCTTAAAGCAATCAATGAAACCTCCGGGGTTGGGCTGGCAAATTTCACTTTTGCTACTGTTTCACCAGACTGACCCCACCCTAGAAGTACAATGCAAAAATAAATTCTGTATGTAGATGTGGTGAACACCCCTGTTCTCTCCTTAGTGTGTTATTTATCAATCTCGCGAACGACCTCTCGGACTAGTCAGGCAAAGTCTGCGAGCAAACATTAGCTTTGACTGTATCACAAGAGATTCTGCAGATGTTGGAAATGCAGAGCAACACACTCAAGATGCTAGAGGAACTCAACAGGCCAGTTAGCTTTTACGGAAATGAATAAACAGTCGACGTTTCGGGCCTGATGAAGGGTTCGGTCCGAAATGTCCAAGGTCTATTCTCCTTGATAGATGCTGCCAGGCCTGCTGAGTTGCTCCAGCATTTTGTGTGTGTAGCTTTAGGTTTTACATGTACAGTTCAAAGTTCAAAGTAAGTTTATTATCTAAGTACGTCAACACATACAACCCCAAGATTCGTTTTCTTGCGGGCATACCCAGAAAATCCAATAGAATCACTGAAAGACCGTGTCCAACAGGAGGGACAAGCAACTAATGCGCAAAGCATAGCAAATAGTGTTTTCCAACTACACGAACTACTTCTCCTTTACCGCAGATGTTTTGCAGGCACATAACTCAGGTCTACAAACAATTACTATGTTTCTTGCCAACACACGCCCTCTGCTCCGAGTACACACGTTATATTATTCATATACGTTCTGTCGTTCACATGTCTTCACATTCTTGCCTATATTCTAACGGATAATTATACCTATAACGCACAAATACATCTTTTTTCACACTCTGCCAGAGACAATGTAACAGCCATCATTAAGGACACCCATCACCCAAGACATGCTCTCTTCTCAATGCTACCATCAGGGAGGAGGTACAAGATCCTGAAGGAACACACTCAGCGTTTTAGTAACAGCTCCTTCCCCTCCGCCATCACTATTTTTGCTCTACTTATTTAATTTATTATCTATATATATTTCTTATTGGGCTTTATAATTTTTCTTTCATTATGTATTGCAATATACTGCAGCCGTAAAACAACAAATTTCACGAGATATGCTAATGATACCAGATTCTGCTTCTGAGACATCTGTCCCTTTAAACATTATGCTTTCTCACACACCCATCTTAATAGCACTGGCAACTTCTCGCAAATTCACACCTGTTTATCGCTGACAACTACTGCACAAACGTGTATTTATATACAACTTTGTTTAACGCACTCGAGCACACAATCGTTTCTGTAACTGTGTATTTACTTACATATGTTCGAGCGCACAAAGGGACACACGCTTTCATATGTATGCGACACACACTTACACCGTCCTTCCCCCTTGCTTTTTGCAACATTAACGGCATAGTAGAGATTTTAGTGACAGAACAGCAGAATTTATCTTCGATTGCAAATTTTTAAAAATCCTTTCAGCTTTCTGCTAGTCTGCTGGCAAGGTTAGGGGCTAACTTTCGACATTGCTACTAAAATGAGAACGTCCACCCTTCAACTTAATTACAGAAACAAAAAGAAAAACACAAGAAAGAATCTTTTGTCATCACTTTGCTAAGACGGAAAGTACTGCTTTACCTTCAATTACTAAGGAGCATTAGTCACACACATACCTCACATCTCCGATTCCTTTCCATGTCCAGACCAACACAATACTGCAACATTTGTTAGTCCTTTTGCTCATTTAAGAGATTCCCTGCAAATCCCATAATAATTCTGCGCACTTTCCTACCTTCTAATTCGATTGTCTATTTATCTAGCAATGCACTGTCACAAAAAGTACCTTTTGACGATTTAGTCCCTTCTGTAACAATGCTGTAATTGCTTCTAAATTATCTGATCATACACTGTATTGATATATTATCTTGAATACACTTTGTAAGCACTGAAAATTTTACTCGCTTTTTAAAATATGCCTTAACTATTACTCTGAACTTTGAAATTGTGTGAATTGTTGGGGATTCAGTAAACCATCTTATTTTGGAATCAGAATCAGAATTAGACTTAATATCCCCTGACAAATGTGAAATTTATTGTTTTGTGGCAGCAGTACAGTGCTATAAATACAGTGCAATAAAACTATACATTACAATAAGAATATATCTAATAATTAAATTAAATAGATAGTGTAAAAAGAGAGCAAAAAAGGAAATAGTGAGGTAATGTACTGTACATGGGTTCATTGTCTATTCGGAAATCTAATGGCAGAAGGGAAGAAGCTGCTCCTGAAATGTAGAGTGTGTGTCTTTGGGCTCCAGTACTTCATCCTCGATGGCAGCAATGAGAAGAGGGCATGTCCTGGGTGATGGGGATCTTTAATGATGGATGCAGCTTTTTTGAGGCCTTTTGAAGATGCACGAGGAAGAGGGAAGAGTATACGGTTAGCTGCTCAGCCGCCTTGTTTTAAGATCCTATTCATGCACTGACAAATTATTTTCTTGTGTTCTGTTTGCAACACATTCAAGAGTACAGTTTTGGGGAGGTTTGTTGGCGCGATGAAGCATACAGCAAAATATTTACTATCTCACGTCATCTCCAAATTTAGTCGGCATTGTTTTGACTTCCAAGCAATGCTGCGTCTAGAAATTCTTGTTTGAGTTGAGAAACCGTCGTTGAAAAATAACAATTGCAGAATCTTCAACCTTCTGTGAAAGCAGTCACATTTATTAAAGCAAATACAGTACCAAAAGAGGAATATCACAAAATGAAACTAGTCAGAACATCATCGATTGATTACCTGATACAGATGCGACTAAATCTTCTTGTATTCCAAACCTTATATGATACGCTAAGAAATTCAGTTCTATATTCCTATATTCAACATTTAATATAATTCAGGTGTCCTGTAAAATCCTTGCGGGACCCGTCTGCATGCATTGACGTTTAAATGCAGTCACTACAGAATGCATTCTGTTCAAACCAACACGCTTTTATCGTCGTGCACCTTTAATTAAAACAAGACTAATTGTTTTCTGAAGAGTAAAATTCACAGCGTGAAGAATAAATTCTCGTTATCTGTATCAAAGATTCCCTGTTATTGTCTTAAATGTCGTCTTTTCACTGAGTGTATTTTGTGATATATGCGTTGAATATGTGGGGGGATTTTCTGTAAGCATCGATAAATTAGCCTAAAATATCCCGTACTTGCACCCTTCACAATATTTCACCTAGTCCCAGAATCTGTCCTGTAGAATCCTCATTCCTCTTAATATCTCTTACGTTTTTTTTCCTCTCTCTTTCTTTCTTCCCTTTAAGCGCTCCATAAAACCCATTCATTTCTGATGTTAGTCAGATCCTAATGCTATGTACTCTGGATATGAGAGGGGTCCTTGGAATCATTACTATATCAAAGTTGCTATATAAATGGAAATGGTCCCAGTGGCTATATTAACCATCATTGTAAGTTCTGAAGTACCCGCAACCTGCATTAGAGGGTACGCGGCCTTAAAACAGTGTGTATGAATTATTTCTAAATACAATTATGTGAGTATTTGTCTTAGAATCAGAATCAGGTTTAATATCACTGACAAATGGCGTGAAATTTGTTTTGCGGCAGCAGTACAATGCAATACGTAACAATTACTATAAATTGCAACAAGAAATATATATTGTGCATTCACTGTGTTCATTGTCGAACCGATGAACACTACCTCACTATATATATATATAAATATATATATATATTTAATAGATATATTATTATACAATTATATGTCTGTGTGCGTGTGTGTATGAGTATGTGTGTGTTAAATAAGTAGTGCAGAGGAGAGCAAAAACAGTGAGGTAGTGTTCATGGGTCGGACATAGAATCGACCCTTGAGCACTATCTCTCTATTTTTGCTCTTCACCGGTTTTATCTGTATAAAGTTCATTTACAAACCAAAACGTTTGTTGTGTTGTGGGCGATCAGCGTGCTCTATGCTGTAAATACAGAGTCGCCGAGACGCTGGATGGAAACTGATTCGGAATAAAACATTACTTTGGGGTGAACAGTAAGTGCTGGCCTCATCATCAACAATCACACATCGAAAAGAAAATTGTAAAATATAAAAATGCAATAAGGAAGTCTCGTTCGCGGAAAATGAGGAGGGTAAGAGAGTCAGATTTTGGACCTTACGATATGTTTACAGCGGACAACAGATATATTTCATTTCATAGGTTGTAGCAATACATTTTTAAAATTTAAGACGCCATTCCATCCACATCCTGAGTCTATTCAAACTTGGCAAAAGTTTTTGTTATATTCTGTGTAAATATATTCTTAGCAAAATAAGAAAAATGACCTTTTCTAGCAACGCATTAGTTTCGTTTAATTCCTTCAACACGACGCGGTTTTATTACTAGGATTGCAATGACTGACAGGTACCGAATTAAAGAGAAATTGACCGACCGTCCTCAGTTGGTTACCCGAAAGGTTGTAGGGAATATTGATCAATTGGTAGTTCTAGGTGCATTAGTCACAACAATATACTTGTACAATTCAGCAACGATAAGCAAGAGAGCTTAAGCAAGTCTCTTACTGGACTCAAAGATTGCTCTCCTTATTAGAGCACCATACTACCCCAAAGCTATCTGTATCCTTTAAATGATTACACTATTAATGAATTTTCAGAATGTTATAGGTTAATGTATTTCCACGTCCATTAGTGAAGGCCAATTCTACACTGTCTGGTAATGCTAATTGCTCAAGATGAATAATCTCTTAAAATAAGGTTGTACTTGTACAAGTTGCCGGCAGATAATAATACGAGCAACCACCTACATAGTTAGATTATTATGGTAACACTGTTGCATTCTTCGCCAAGAAAGATGACACTTCGTGGCAGATCATTTTGAGTCATAGAGTCATAGAACACTACAACACGGAAACAGACTATTCGGCCCATCTAATCTGTGCCAAACTATTAATTTGCCTACTCCTGATTCTGATTCGGATTCCCAGTGACCTGCGCCCAGACCATATACCTCCGGAGCCATCCCATCCACGTACCTATCAAAATTTCTCTTAATGTTGAATTCGAATCCGCATCCACCATTTCCACTGGTAGCTCATTCCACAGACTCAGCACCCTCTGAGTGAAGGAGCTTCCTCTCATGTTCCCCTTAAATATTTCACCGTTCACGCATAACCTCTAGATCTAGTCTCCCCCAAACTCAGTGGAAAAAGTCTACTTACATTTACTCTATCTATGCCCCTCATAATTTTGTATACTCTATCAAATCTCCCATCAGTCTCCTACACTTCAGGGAATAAAGTCCGAACCTATTTAACCTTTCCCTAGAAATCCTGGCAACATCCTTGTAACCTTTTAATCCATTCCAATATTTTGGAATAGTTATTTTTGTCCATCAGCAGCTACGAACCTACTTATTACAATTAAGAATCATCTAACCTTTTATTTTATAACACTAACCTCCCTTTTGTGTTTTTGCTATTAATTCAAATGATTGATTAATTCAATTTTCCTTTCAGGGAAGGAAACCTATTTCTAAGGATCTGATCAACTTGAACGGGTAATGATTCCGGGAATGAAAGGGTTACCATATGAGGAGCGTTCGATGGCTCTGGGCCTGTTCTCGCCGGAGTTTAGAAGAATGGAGGGGCGGGGGTCTCATTGAAACCTATCGAATATTGAAAGGCCTGGGTGGAGTGGATATGGAGAGGATGTTTCCCATAGTACTAGGGAAAGGCCAGAGAAATAAATTGACGTGCCCTTCTCTCGCCTTTAATTTTCCGACGCGGGTTAATCTCAGCTTGTTCTTCTGGAAAGGGTTTCGCCCACCAACCCCAAACCTGAAAAAAAGGCATCCCTCGCCGCAGAGACACACAAGTAAGCTGCCCATAAATAATCTGACGCATATTCGCAGGGAAAAAAAATAGAACAATTGAATAAGAGCATGATTGTGCAGTTTAAACAATCTCTGCTAATGGGGCGCATTGTTTCTTTCTGTACGTTAATTTGTCACAGCAAAGTCTGAAGTTTTAATTCTCAGAATCACTGAATTTAGAATCATGTAGGGTTGCGATTTGTCAACGCACCCATGCACGTCCCACTGTCGCTTTTTTGGTTGACAATCAAACCAAGCACTGAATACAAACAAGCGCGATCACGTTCACACACAAATTAGCATACATACAGAGTAATGCAGGCGTACACTGGCACACTCACATTAATACGCACACGTAAATACACCAACACCAACCTACAGACTAAGCTGACACATATATGAAAACACTCACAAATTTACACACACACACGTTAAAGTGCAAACACACGTTAACACACATTCACACAATAGCACACACGTAGATATAGCAAAATATCTACCTTGACTAAGCTAACACATTACCCCTCAACAATGGTGTGGAAAGGTGAAACAACAGATTGCCACGTGGGTGGCTAAAAGTGTGGAAATGTATAGACCGTAATGGAAACATCTGTAAAGGATTGAGAGTCATTGAATGGTTTATTGTACATTATTTGATTTTTGAATAAAGTATATTTTGAAATGTAAAAAAAATGAATTTAAATCATAAACTTAAGCTCGCACAAATTAACACGCACGTTAACATACATGCATATTAACACACACGTATACGCACTCTTTAATACATACACGTAGATGCACCAGAACACCTACCTACAGACTAAGCTAATACACATATGATACTCCTGTACCAAGCATCACTTTATGGATATATAATCAATCTATCCATATAAACTTTCTTGTGTATTTATTGTGTTTTTTATTGTTGTGCTCTTTATCTTATTGTGTTTTTTGTGCTGCATCGGATCCGGAGTAACAATGATTTTGTTCTCCTTTACACTTGTATATCGGAATTGGCATTAAACAATTTTGAATCATAAATTTAGCGCAATCTAATAGGCGCATTAACACACACGGGCCCATTTTTTAAAGAAATATTGATCTTATTTTTAAGAATACAATCCCTGTGCTTTGAATGGCCCCGCGCATTCCTGGCTATTTAGGTAATGATGTGGATTTAGTGGCTGCCCGGTTGCTTATTGACCCGTGATCACAATACAATGACCCACCTGACCCCTGGATGACCCCTGACACTGGGCGAACTCAATACACCATTAAAGGGGAAGGGACGTGCAAACAAAAGCTGGGGATATCGTTCTTCATTAACAGAATGCGGGATTACAAATATAAACACACTGGCTCGCTAACGGCAAACATGGAGGAAACCTTGTTTGCCGTAAAAATACAGTAAATCAACGCGCTCACATTCTATGGCATTTCTGTTTGGACACAAAAAGATTGCGGGGTTAAATAAAGTAAAGCCCGTGTGAAATATTGCAATGTATATGTCTGCTTCGGAAAAACAAGGCTGGCTGGCTAAGTAGGGAGAGGATAAAAAGAGTTTCATAAATAAGGGGGAATCATAGAAATACTGAGTCCCAACATTATCACAATCTTGCTGAACTCCAACCAAAAATAGAACAAACACAAGAGATTCTGCAGATGCTGGAAATCTTGAGCAACACACACAGAGTGCCTCACTATTTTTTTGCTCTCTTTTGCGCAACTTATTTGCATCTGTCTACCATCACTCTATCTCTCTATCAACTATATGTATTTATATATAGATACCGACATATTTCTTATTATACATTTTATAAGATATATATTTTTGTTGATTATATATATATATATATATATCTTATTGTTATTTCTAATTTTTACCTATGCCACTGTACTGCCTCCGCAAAACAACAAATGTCACGACATATGCCTGTGATAATAAATCTGATTCCGATTCTGCATCTGCTGGAGGAACTCAGCAAGTTAGTCAGCATCTATGAAGGGGAATAAACAGTCGACGTAAATCATAGAAGATAAGCGGGATATATTCTTGTAATGTACTGTAGAAGCTGGTATCCAAAATTAAAACAAGCCCTGAACGAATTTCCAAAAAAGGTCAACCAATTCCAAAATAATGTGTGGGGAGGGATGATTGACAGCTCCAATTTCCTGGGGAACGGGGAACAATAAGGGACGCACAAAACACGTGGGAATCAATTGAAGGGTTCCATGCGGAACGTTTATCCGGTTATACCTCCTACACCCATCCACCCCCACCCCGACCTCGCCAGATGTGAGTTCAGAGCTCAGAACCGCGGGCCCAGTTATTTCAAAGTCCACCGACCCGACAGCAAAATCTTCGCCGCCGGAAAAGAAGCTCAGGCAGAAACACTTTGTGCGGGAGGCCGGGAAGAAAAGACGCGATTTCCTGATATCCTTTCCTTATCCATCTGCATCTCTTTCAGGTTCACAAACCCAGCGCCAACTAGTAAAGCGTTACATGCTTCGGCTGACGGATGTAGGGTGGAGAAGAGAAGGGGGTGGGGAAGTTTGGGTGGTATCTGTACTTACTGAATCGTAACAATGAATTCCTAGTAAGAAAAGGAGGCAAACTGCGGGAGTTGTTGGGGCTGGATTTCAAATTAATGCATGTTGTGATGTACTGAAGCTATTATTGTCTCGAGGACGGATTGCTTCTAATGGATTGAAAATATTTTGGGAAGTGCATTTAAAATCTCAGAGCAACAGACACAAAATGCTGGATGAACTCAGAAGGTCAGGAAGCATCTATGAAAATGAATAAACAGTTGACGTTCCAGACCGAGACAGTTCATCAGGACCCGTGTGTTGCTCTGGGGTTTCAGCATCTTCAGAATCTCTTGTGTTTTTTAAATTTAAAATGTCAGCAGTTCAGGTGCTGATGCTTAAAGGGAAGAGAGAGAGAGCGTCAGAGATATTAAAAGGAACGAGGATTCTCTGGAAGAGTCTCAGCGAATTATTGTAAAATGGCATTAATTGTGGAACGTTTTAGACGGGTATAGACGCTTACAGAAAAATCCCCTACATATAGAACATATATCACAACATACACTCAGTGAAAAAGAACATTTAGGTTTATGACATTGAAAACGAGATACAGCTCATTCTCCACGCTATGAATTTTACTCTTGAAAAAGATTCATCCCGTGCACATGGCGCCCAATCTTCTCCTTTTGGGGCGTTTATAGTTCCCAGATGGCTGTGTGGATAATGACTATGAGAAAATTTACTTGGAGCTGGAATTGAAATTGTGTGGCGCTTCGTGACTTTGGTGAATGGATGAGTGATTTTGCATCGTGAAGTACAATGAGTGTTCTGGATTGTGAGCGTGAGTGTCTACAGAATGTCGTGTTTATAAGAAGAAATGTTCTCTTCGATGTGAGTTCAGAGAGACCTCTCTCACTGCTCCCCGTCCTTGATCTCTGCTGCCCTCCCAGCTCTTGACCACGCACTCAACCAAGATTTGCATCTATCACCTTCTAGCTTGCAATCTTTCCTTCTGGTTTCTCCCCCCTCCCCCCACCCCGCCCCCTTCCTTTCCAGTTCTCATGAGAGGTCTCGGCCTGAAATGTCGACAGTTTATTTATTTCCACGGATGCTTCCAGACCTGCTGAGTTGCTCCAGCATTTTGTGCATGTCGTTTTGGATTTCCAGCATCTGCAGAATCTCTTGTGTTTGTAATGATTGGTTATGCTTGTTTATGTTTAGCTGTTTGGGATTATTGTTTAGATTCAATGTGCGGAGTGAAAGAACGCCTTTCTTTCTCTACTGTAAACTCTCTTAATGATAAATACTTCACTCAGATGAAAACAGATATGTGTGTCTTTGGAGAAGCTGAACATTGTATGTCAAACAGTTAAATTTAACTTCCTTCAGACTTGAGGTGGTATCCTGAAACTTGCTTATCCCCAACTCTCGCGCTTTTTCCATCATTGCGTTTTTTATCTTAGTGTTAACATTTGAGTTCGTTTGCTACTTTGTATATTAAACGCTTTCCTGTTTGTCCATTTAAGCAGTCGTACGATGTCAGAAATACATAATAAACACGTTGTATATTACATCGACAGGTGTGTGTGTGTGTGAGAGGGAGAACTGTTTAATTTTACAAATGCAGTGCTGTTGTAAATCCCCATAGGACCAGGCCTTGGCTTGAATTCTTTTCCAGCTTCATTTTCCCGGGAGCATTTGGTTTGTAAACTGCATGTACAGTGACCTTATCATTTTCAAGTATTCTGGTGCCGTTTTGGTCTTTCTCTGAATTACAAGGGATCTTGGGTCCAGTGTTACTCAATATCTTGATGTTTTATATTTTTTAGGTTTCCAAGGTTGTCATAGCCGGGGGGGGGGGGGGGGGGGGGAGGGAAATAAGCTCCCGCTACCTATAAAGTGCTCCGAATAGCGTGCGAATCTAACGGCCTCTGACAACCAAGTCCAGCTCTTGGCCTCCACGTGTGGCTTAGCTACCAGGCCCGGTGGAACTGTTTCTACTGGCAAGGGGCAAAGGCGGACCACTGGCCCCTCAAAACCTGTCGCTTTTGGCAGGTGGGGCTCATCAGCCTTGGACGGCAGCCCGCCTAGAAGAAGGAAAACTCTGATTTTAAACCTCCGCTGCCTTGCGGCCATATCCACCAATGGGAAGGGCTTTGGGAGTAAACCCCAAGGAAGAAATCCAGAGCCAGGATCCTTAAGGTAGTTTGAGGTTGCTTACAACTTCACTCTGGCAACCCCTGCGGCGACACTGGTGCCAAACTGTATCGGCGATTGCCCTTCCCTTGGACTACATCAGTGATGTGGAGAGGGGGAACCCACTGCATGGGAAACAGCCTGTTCTTCAGATCTTCCCTCCCAGGCTTGAGCCCTGGAGAGGACACAGTCCACCAGAGGTACAAACCCATGATCCCCTGGGATCGACAGATGTCTACTATATTTTTTAAAAAAGTTAATTTTCTTTCCTACTGATAAATCTTTAATCCTGGATAAGTAACCCATAAGACATAGGAGCAGAATTAGGCCATTTGTCCCATTTAGTCTGCTCCTCCATTCCATCATGGCTGATTTATTATCGTTCTCAACCTCATTCACCTGCCTTCTCCCCATAACCTCTGATGCCCTAACTAATCACGAACCTATCAATGCCCACTTTAAATGTACCCAGTGATGTGGCCTCCACAGCCACCTACGGCAATAAGTTCCACAGATTCACCACCATCTGGCTAAAGAAATTCCTCCTCATCTCTGTTCTAAATGGACGTCCTTCTATTCAGAAGTTGTGCCCTCTGGTCTTAGACTCCCCCACTACAGTATAGGAAACATCCTTTCCACGTGCACTCTATTTATTCTCACAATTATTACCCTCGCCACGATATCACACCAGCTCCACATAAAACCATGGAGTTCACTTTTTTACAGTTGAGCTTTTGAACCACCTCAAAGACCTAGTATTTTTGTGGTGTGAACTGAAGTCTTGAAGGTGCAGGACTGTTGTGCCGTGGTGTGTATGGGCCGAATCAAGGCCATGGGGCCTGGGCCTGAGAGCGGGGAATGAGCCAATGTTTTGCCATTGCTGGAGTAGACTTGGAGGTGATTCGATGTGGCAAAACTGAGGTGAGTTAGTATTGTGGTGGCAGGACCCAGGCCCAATCTGAGAGCAAAGAAAACCCCGAGGTTTGATCAATTTGAATGCCAGGCCAAATAGGAAAGGTCGGGTACAGGCAGAATTGAGGCAGCAGAGCCTGAACCTGAGAATCTATTGAAGTAGCAGGTCCTGGGTCTGAGAGCAAGGAATGACTCAAGGTTTGGATGATTTAAGTGCCGGATGTCATGGTCCAGATCGGGGTCCCTTTAAATTCCCATTCCCATTCTGACATGTCTATCCACGGCCTCCTCTACTGTAAAGATGAAGCCTCACTCAGGTTGGAGGAACAACACCTTATATTCCGTCTGGGTAGCCTCCAACCTGATGGCATGAACATCGACTTCTCTAACTTTTGCTAGGCCCCACCTCCCCCTCGTACCCCATCTGTTACTTATTTTTATGCACACATTCTTTCTCTCACTCTCCTTTTTCTCCCTCTGTCCCTCTGACTATACCCCTTGCCCATCCTCTGGGTCCCCCCCCCCTTGTCTTTCTTCCCGGACCTCCTGTCCCATGATCCTCTCATTTCCCTTTTGCCAATCACCTGTCCAGCTCTTGGCTCCATCCCTCCCCCTCCTGTCTTCTCCTATCATTTTGGATCTCCCCCTCCCCCTCCCCCTTTCAAATCTCTTACTCACTCTTCCTTCAGTTAGTCCTGACGAAGGGTCTCGGCCTGAAACGTCGACTGCACCTCTTCCTACAGATGCTGCCTGGCCTGCTGCGTTCACCAGCAACTTTGATGTGTGTTGCTTGAATTTCCAGCATCTGCAGAATTCCTGTTGTTTCCCTTTAAATTTAGCTTGTTTATGTTACGATCCGGACCGTTGATTCCATGTTTCCCCGTGTCCCTCGACTTTGGTGATTAGAGGCAATTAACACTCAGCTGAACCGGTTGTTTGTAGTCTCCGGCTTTCAGCCATTCGGTGCGGGAGCGTCTGCAAAGTCATCAAAGGTACGGTGTGCCGATGTCATCTGGCCGGAGCAAGCCTAGTCTCTGCTGAAGCGAGTGCCGGTAATTCGCCTTTCCTCACCGGAGCAACCCTATCAAGTTACCTCGCCGAAGCGAGCCTGTGAAGTTTCCTTACCGAGGTAGGTCCATCAGTTAACCCGCCGGAGGGAATCAAGAACTGCTGTCTACTGTTCCCGGGCCGAGTCGAGAGCTCGCCACTACCCGGAGGCTCCAAGTCAAGTCCTGGCTCCGGGGGCATTCAAGTACCAAGTCAAGTCCTGGCTCTGGCGGCATTCAAGTACCAAGTTAAGTCCTGGCTCTGGCGGCATTCGAGTACCATGTCAAGTCCTGGTCCTGGCAGCTTCCCAGTTCCGAGTCAAGCCCTGGCCCTGGCGGTCTGTGATTCCTGTCCTACCCCCCCGTCTGTATCCCTTCTCTGCCCCTCTCGCCTCTAGCCCTCGTCTGCAGCCCTCGCCTGCACTCCTGTCTAGTTCCATCACCGGAGCTAGATAGGTACTGTCTGGTGTTCATTCGTGTTGGTCTTGTCTTGTCTTGTCCTCGCCTCCGTGGGGTAAGTCAGGCCATCTTGCCGTTGCCCCGCGGGGACTCATGTCTTGTCTTGTCTTGTCTTGTCCTCGCCTCTGTGGGGTAGGTCAGGCCGTCTTGCCATTGCCCCGTGGGGGGTCATGAGTCCCGGCCCTATGTCCTGTACCCAAGGAGGGGTCCCGGCTCTCTGTTCTGTGTGTGAGTCCCGGCCCCATGTCCTGTACCCAAGGAGGGGTCCCGACTCTGTGTATGTGTCCATGGTTCCAGGTACTTGCTCTCCTGAGACCGAGGCTCTGTTTTCCATGTTCCTCCTCTCCCCGGCCCATGTCATGTCCATGCCTGGTTATGGGGTCCGAGCCCGAGGCAAGACCCAGGTACGGGGTCCTTGCCCAGTCTCGGGCTCAGAGTCCATACCCTAGCCCCTTCATGTCTCCTCTAGTTCTGGGAGCCGATTCTGAGTCCAAGCCCAGACCCTTGGTCCCAGCCTAGTCGTAGTCCTCAGTCCGTGTCCAGTTCGCTATTTCCTGCTCCTGCCTTGATCTCCCGGTATCGGACAATAAGCTAAATCTAAGTAACCTCACAAGATGTGTCTTGCATTTGGGTCCACCCTTGCTCCCAATGCCCCGCCAGTGTGACACCGGACCAGATTGAAAAGGTCAAGGTGTCAGGACCGGAGGCAAGAGGTGGGCTGGTTCAGCTTGGTACTCTGTGAGGTTACCTGTCTCTCCACTGAGCTGCGGCTGTAGCCTGCAAATAATGGGCCCCTGAATCAGCTGCAGTGATGTCTGGCTTCATGGCTGTGGACTCACCTTCATGAACTTCAGCTGTGAATGTTATTTGCTGACTTCTATTGTTTGCACTATTTGATTTCCCCTTGCACACTGGGTATTTGACAGTCTTCTTTTTTCAATGGATTCTATTGGGTTTCTTTGTTTTGTGGCTGCCTGTAAGGAGACGAATTTCAAGGTTGTATATGGTATACATATTTTGATATTAAATGTACTTTGAACTTTGGACTAAATTGTTGCCTGTCTGTGAAACATATGATCTATCCCATCTTGAGTAACACATACAAAATGCTGGAGGAATTCAGCAGGTCAGACAGCATCAATGCAGAAGAATGAACAGTTGGTGCTTTAGGCCGAGACCCTTCATCTTCAATTATCATCAACAGATCACTTGCAATACTAGAGGAAACGACACACTGGACAACTACAGCACCATCAAGAATCCCTACCGTGCTATTCCACGCCTTCACTTCAGGAAGTCTGACCACTTGGCTGTACTTCTACTCCCTGCGTATAGGCGGAGACTGAAGACTGCAGCACCAGTAGTGAGGACCAAGAAAGTATGGACAAGGGAAGCACAGGAGCACTTACAGGACTGCTTTGAATCGGTGGACTTGACCGTATTCAGGGATTCAGCTTCGAACCTGGATGAGCATGCTGCAGTTGTTACTGACTTCATTCACACCTGTGTGGATGAGTGTGTGCCCACAAAGACTTACTGTACATTCCCAAACCAAAAGCTGTGGATGAACCAGGAGGTATGTCGTCTGCTGAAGGCTAGATCTGCGGCATTCAAGTCCGGCGACCCAGGCCTGTGCCAGAAAACCAGGCATGATTTGTGGAGGGCTATTTCAAGGGTGAAGAGACAATTTCAAATGAGGTTGAAGGCGACATCAGATGCATGACAACTCTGGCAAGGTTTGCAAGACATTACTTCCTACAAAGTGAAACCCAATAGTATGAATGGCAGCGATGCTTCACTACCAGATGAACTCAATGCCTTCTATGCACACTTTGAAAGAGGGAACACAACTACAGCTGTGAAGATTCATGCTGCACCTGATGACCCTGTGATCTCCATCTCAGAGGCTGATGTTAGACTGTCTTTAAAGAGAGTGAACCCTCGCAAGATGGAAGGTCCCAATGGAGTACCTGGTAAGGCTCCGAAAACCTGTGCTAACTAACCAGCGGGAGTATTCAAGGACATTTTCAACCTCTCACTGCTATGAGCAGAAGTTCCCACTTGCTTCAAAAAGGCAACAATTATACCAGTGCCTAAGAAGAATAATGTGAGCTGTCTTAATGACTGTCACCCAGTAGCACTCACATCTACAGTGATGAAATGCTTTGAGAGGTTGGTCATGACTAGACTGAACTCCTGCCTCAGCAAGAACCTGGACACATTGCAATATGCCTATCGCCATAATAGGTCAATGGCAGATGCAATCTCAATGGCTCTTCACATGGCTTTAGACCACCTGGACAACACAAACACCTATGTCAGGATGCTGTTCATCGACTATAGCTCACCATTATTACCACAATCCTGATCAAGAAGTTGCAGAACCTGGGCCTCTGTACCTCCCTCTGCAGTTGGATCTTTGACTTCCTAACTGGAAGACCACAACCCGTGTGGATTGATGATAACATCTCCTCACTGACAATCAACACTGGTGCACCTCAGGGGTGTGTGCTTAGCCCACTGCTCTACTCTCTATATACCCTGACTGTGTGGCTAGGCATAGCTTAAATGCCATCTATAAATTTGCTAATGATGCAACCATTGTTGGTAGAATCTCAGGTGGTGACGAGAGGGCATACAGGAGTGAGATATGCCAACTAGTGAAATGGTGTTGCAGCAACAACCTGGTACTCAACGTCATTAAGATGAAAGAGTGGACTTCAGGAAGGGTAAGACAAAGGAACACATACCAATCCTCAGAGGGATTAGAAGTGGAGAGAGTGAACAGCTTCAAGTTCCTGGGTGTCAAGATCTCTGAGGAGCTAACCTGGTCCCAACATATCGATGCAGTTATAAAGAAGGCAAGACAGCGGCTTAGCGACGAAACTTCATTAGGAGTTTGAAGAGATTTGGTATGTCAACAAATAGACTCAAAAACTTGTATAGATGTACCGTGGAGACCATTCTGACAGGCTGCATCATTGTCTGTTATGGGGGGGGGGGGAGGGGGGCTACCGCACAGGACTGAAAAAAACTACAGAGGATCATAAATCTACTGTAGTCGGCTCCATCTTGGGTACTAGCCTACAATGTATCCAGGACATCGTCAAGAAGCGGTGTCTCAGAAAGGCAGCGTCCATTATTAAGACCCTCCAGCACCCAGGGCATGCGCTTTTCTCACTGTTACCATCAGGTAGCAGATACAGAGGCCTGAAGGCACACACACAGTGATTCAGGAACAGCTTTTTCCCCTCTGAAATCTGATTCCTAAATGGACATTGAACACTACCTCACTTTTTAAAACATATAGCATTTCTGTTTTTTGCACAATTTTTAATCTATTCAATATATGTGTACTGTAATTGATTTACTTATTTATTATTATTATTTTATTTTGTGTTTTTTTCTTCTATATTATGTATTGCATTGAACTGCTGCTGCTAAGTTAACAAATTTCACGTCACATGCTGGTGATAATAAACTTGATTCTGATTCTGTGTCATGGTCCGGTCCATGAAGTCTGCATTCCGGTTCACGGTCCGGTCCATAGACTCAGGACTCCGGGTCTTCCAGCTGTCCCTTGTTTGAGTTAATCATAGGCACCTGATTCCCATCTTTGGGCTTGCAATACAAGTAGCCTTGGGATTGAGTGTGGGCTGCTGGTTTATCTTGTCAGTCCTCCTTAGAGCAATCTGCTGATGGAAGGCAAGTGAAAACATTTGTGATCTCTAGGCCTGGTTGGAGGACCACTGCTTCATGGAGCTTTGTTGCCACTTGTTGGAGTAGTCTTTGAGGTATGGATTTGGCTATTTCCTGGGTTGGCTGAGTGGCTGCCAGCCACTCCAAGCTAGGTAGGGATCTGGCTGTTTCTGTAGCCAGCTGAGGTTGCTGGCTGAACTGAGACTTGGTGCTTCCCTGGAGCAGAGATGGAACTGTGTTGTTCTTTGGAGTTTGTCTATTCTTGTTCTTGCCTCTGTGGGGTAAGCCAGGCCATTTTGCCATTACCCTGTGGGGGGACTTGTCTTGTCCTTGCCTCTGTTGGGCAAGTTTGGCTGTTCTACTGTTACCTGATGATGAGACCTGTCCCACCTTGGTGTGGAGATAAAATTGAGTCCTGGCTTGTTGAAGGATAAGTCCTGGCTCTATGTTCATGTTCAGTTCTCAGTCTGTCTCTTGGCTCCAGTCTCTGAGTTAGCAGCCTCTGCATTTCAAGATGAAGACCTCAAGCCTCAAAGATCCCAAGCTGAGCTCAAGTCTCAAAGATCCCAGCCTGCAGCCAAGCTCAAGACCCTAAGCCTTGAGGATCCCAAGCCAAGCTCAAGACCCCAGCCTGAAGCCATGTCATGTCCTTGCCTGGTTCTGGGGTCCAAGCCTGAGGCAAGACCCAAGTTCTGGGTCCTTGTCTAGTCTCAGGCTCAGAGTTTGAGCCTTGTCTCCAAGCTCAGGCCTCTAGACCCCAACCATGTCCTGTCCTGAAGCCATGTCATGTCCTTGCCTGGTTCTGGAGTCTGAGCCCGAGGCAAGACCCAGATTCTGGGTCCTTGTCCAGTCTCAGGCTCAGAGTCCAAGCCTTGTCTCTGAGTCTGTTTCCTAGTCCTGGTCCTGCTTTCCCTAGCCCAACTGTGTTCTTGTGCCCGCTCCTTGCCTGAATCCTGTTATGTTCCTACTCTAGTCAAGTCCTGTTCCTTGTACTGCAGTGTCTGTATCTTGCATTTAGGTCTGTTTTGTGCACCCTATTGTGACAGAACAAAGCAGCCACCCATGGACCCAGTGACATAGACACTGGAGATGAACTCTCGCCATCTAGGATTCCCTAGTGCAGAAACCTCCCACCTGCCTGAGTTGTCCTTGGTCTTGGAGAGCCTCTTCAGTTGCCCAGAGGCTCCTGTAGAGGGGGGGGAAATGTCATGGTCTGGTCCATGAAGTCCGCATTCTGGTTCACGGTCCGGTCCATGGACTCAGGACTCCGGGTCTTCCAGCTGTCCCTTGTTTGACTAAATCAAAGGCACCTGATTCCCATCTTTGGGCTTGCAATATAAGTAGCCTTGGGATTGAGTGTGGGCTGCTGGTTTGTCTCGTCAGTCCCCCTTGGAGCAACCTGCTAATGGAAGGCTAGTGAAACCATTTGTGATCTCTAGGCCTGGTTGGAGGACCACTGCTTCATGGAGCCTTGTTGCTATTTGTTGGAGTGGTCTTTGTGGTATGGATTTGGCTGTTTCCAGGGCAAGCTGAGTGGCTGCTAGCCACTCCAAGCTAGGTAGGGATCTGGCTGTTTCCGTAGCCAGCTGAGGTTGCTGGCTGAACTGAGTCTTGGAGCTTCCCCGGAGCAGAGATGGAACTGTCTGTTGTTCTTTGGAGTTTGTCTATTCTTGTCCTTGCCTCTGTGGGGTAAGTCAGGCTGTTTCGCCATTGCCCTGCAGGGGGATCTGTCTTGTCTTGTCCTTGCCTCTGTTGGGTAAATCTGGCCGTTCTGCCGTTACCTGATGGAGAGATCTGTCCCACCTTGGTGTGGGGATGAAGTTGAGTCCCGGCTCTATGTCTATGTCCTGTCCTGTCTCATGTTTGTGTTGTGTTAAAGATGAGTCCTGGCTTGTCAAAGGATAAGTCCCGGCTCTATGATGTTCAGTTCCCAGTCTGTCTCTCAGCTTCAGTCTTCGAGTTATCAGCCTCCGCATTTCAAGACCCCAGGCCTCGAGGATCCCGCAGCTGCGCTCCCAGGCCTCGAGGATCCCGCAGTTGCGCTCCCAGGCCCCAGACCTCAAGCCATGTTATGTCCTTGCCTGGTTCTAGGGTCCAAGCCTGAGGCAAGACCCAGGTTCTGGGTCCTTGTCCAGTCTCTGGCTCAGAGTCCAAGTCTTGTCTCCTAGTTCATGGTTCCTAGTCCTGGTCCCACTTTCCCTAGCCCAACTCTGTGTTCTTGTCTCTGCTCCTTGCCTGAATCCTGTCACATCCCTACTCTAGTCAAGTCCTGTTCCTTGTACTTCAGTGTCTGTGTCTTGCATTTGGGTCTGTTTCCAGCACCCTGTTGTGACATTCTGATCCATCCCTTATTAGTCGTCTTGATCTGTCTGTGATTTGATATTTTTGATACGATTTTCCTTAGATTTCTCCAAAGGTATCCAATTGATGGAACATGTTCTCTTGCTTACCTCATTTACCCAATCACAGAAGGAATTCCCTGCTGCTAATGCTTCTGTTTGCTCCCTTTTCATTACCCAAAGGATAAATTACTGGTTGTCCCCTATCCATCATCTATCTGCCAGCCTTTGATGTTATCATCTGAATCCAGGTTGGGATTCTCCACATGTACTGAGGCACTTAAACCACTTCATCAGCATCTCTTCCAAACCCCCTAATGCCAGTAAATTATCAGAGCAGTGGAAGTACAGCTGTAGTACTGTACATAAAATACACTATAAATTTGGGTAGATGGGGCTTGTCAGCTGTGGTTGGCAGTTTATCCAGGAGAAGGAAAACTCTGAGCTCAAACCTCTGCTACCTTGGAGTAAACCCTGAGGAAGGCTTGGGGGGGTGGGGGAAACCCTGAGGAGAAATTCAGATCTGGAGTCCTTAAGACAGTCTTACATTATTTACTTACCCCAACTGGGGCCTAGGCCACTAACAGCAGCTTGCCAAAGTCCTCTGCCCTGGGCTAGACTTTCAAGTAATCCCCAGATGTAACTGATATTCAAGGATCCTTTCCTTCCCAGGGATGAGGCCTTTGGAGTTTCTGTTGTGTTTTTGAAAACTGGGATCTGATTGCTAGCTCCATACCCAACCCTCCTCCTTTTGCAGCAGGTTTGGAACCATCATGGCGGTGTTACACCTATATAGTTGCTTGTTAAAGCAAACCTCTCATTAACAAATCATATGCCAGCAATTCAATGCATGAAAGCATGTGGAAATGGTTGAGAGGTTGATTTATTGTTCAGACCAAGCTTCAGAATGGAGAAGAAATGTGTTAAAGTGACTTTGACCATGGGATGATTGTTGATTTCAAATGGAGTGGTTTGAGTATATCAGAAGCTGCTGATCTCCACACACAACAGTCTCTAGCATTTACAGAGAATGGTGCAAAAAGCTAAAAATAAATCCAGTGAGTGGCAGATCTATGGGTGCAAACACCATGTTAATGAAAGAGGTTAGAGGAGAATGGGCAGACTGATTCAAGCTGACGGGAAGGTGACAGTAACTCAAGTAACCACGTGTTACAAAGGTGGTGTGCAGAAAATAATCTCTGAATGCACAACAAGTCGAATCTTGAAATGGACGGGCCACAGCAGCAGAAAATCAGGGACATACTGATTTTTTTTTTTAGCGGTTTGAGTGGGGCATGACTGGCCAAGCGCATAGATGTCAGCCAGTGAGAGCATCGAGAAGAGTTTAAAAGAAGACAGCTTTATAGAGCTGGCTTCAGAGGAGCAGGCGATGGAATAGAGGGAGACAGAGTAGGAAGACCTTGGCTCAATGGGGCTTTGGAGATAATGGGTCGAGGTGAGGTAGGTTGCCTGCGCAGAATACAGACAAAGTATTTGTGTGAGGCCGGTGTTCTATGCTCAGTGTCAGATGTGGGAAGTCTGGGGAAACTCCCAGCCTCCCAGACGGTCACATCTGTGCCAGGTGCATTGAGCTGCAGCTCCTTCAGGACCATATCAAGGAACGGGAGATGCAGCTCGGTGACCTTCGTCTGGTCAGGGAGAGTGAGGAGATGACAGAGGAGTTATAGGCAGGTAGTCTCTCTGGGACCTCGGGAGACAGATAAGTGGGTAACAGGCAGGAGAGGGAAGGGCAGGAGTCAGATACCAGAGAGAACCCCAGTGGCTGTTCCCCTTAACAATAAGTAGTCCTGTTTGAGTACTGTTGGGGGGGGAGACGGCCTACCTGGAGGAAGCAATAGTGGCCGTGCCTCTGGCACAGAGTCTGGTCCTGTGGCTCAGAACGGTAAGGAAAGGAAGAAGGCAGAGTAATAGGGGACTCTATAGTCGGGGTCAGACAGGCGATTTTGTGGACACAGGAAAGAAACATGGATGGTAGTTTGCCTCCCAGGTGCTAGGGTCTGGGATGTTCCTGATTGCGTCCACGATATCCTGAAGTGAGAAGGTGAACAGCCAGAGGCCATGGTACATATTGGTACCAATGACATAGGCAGGAAAAGGGAGGAGGACCTGAAAACAGACTACAGAGAGTTAGGAAGGAATTTGAGAAGCAGGACCACAAAGGTAGTCATCTCAGGATTACTGCCTGTGCCATGCAACAGTGAGTATAGGAATAAAGTGAGGTGGAGGATAAATGCGCAGCTGAGGGATTGGAGCTGGGGGCGGGGATTCAGATTTCTGGGTCATTGGGACCTCCTTTGTGGCAGGAGTGACCTGTACAAAAAGGATGGGTTGCACTTGAATCCTAGGGGGACCAATGTCCTGGCAGGGAGGTTTGCTGAGGCTACTGGGGAGAGTTTAAACTAGAATTGCTGGGAGGTGGAACCAAACTGTAGCGGCAGAGGAAGAGGTGGTTGGCTCACAAATAGAGAGAGCTTGTAGACAGTGCGAGAGGGAGGATAGGCAGGTGATAGAGAAGGGATACGCTCAGACCGATGCTTTGAGATGTGTCTATTTTAATACAAGGAGTATTATAGAACATAGAATAGTACAGTACAGGCCCTTCAGCCCCCATTGTTGTGCTGACCCTCAAACCCTGCCTCCCATATAAGCCCCCACCTTAAATTCCTCCATATACCTGTTTAGTAGTCTCTTAAACTTCACTAGTGTATCTGCCTCCACCACTGACTCAGGCAGTGCATTCCACGCACCAACCACTCTCTGAATTAAAAACCTTCCTCTAATCCCCCTTGAACTTCCCACCCCTTACCTTAAAGCCATTTCCTCTTGTATTGAGCAGTGGTGCCCTGAGGAAGAGGTGCTGGCTATCCACTCTATCTATTCCTCTTAATATCTTGTATACTTCTATCATGTCTCCTCTCATCCTCCTTCTCTCCAAAGAGTAAAGCCCTAGCTGCCTTAATCTCTGATCATAATCCATACTCTCTAAACCAGGCAGCATCCTGGTAAATCTCCTCTGTACCCTTTCCAATGCTTCCACATCCTTCCTATAGTGAGGCAACCAGAAATGGACACTACTCCAAGTGTGGCCTAACCAGTTTTATAGAGCTGCATCATTACCTCGCGACTCTTAAACCCTATCCCTCGACTTATGAAAGCTAACACTCCATAAGCTTTCTTAACTACCCTATCTACCTGTGAGGCAACTTTCAGGGATCTGTGGACATGTATCTCCAGATCCCTCTGCTCCTCCACACTACCAAGTATCCTGCCACTTATTTTGTACTCTGCCTTGGAATTTGTCCTTCCAAAGTGTATCACCTCATACTTCTCCAGATTGAACTCCATCTGCCACTTCTCAGCCCACTTCTGCAACATATCAATGTCTCTCTGCAATCTTTGACAATCCACTACACTATCTACAACAGCACCAACCTTTGTGTCACCTGCAAACTTGCCAGCCCACCCTTCTACCCCCACATCCAGGTCGTTAATAAAAATCACGAAAAGTAGAGGTCCCAGAACAGATCCTTGTGGGACACCACTAGTCACAATCCTCCAATCTGAATGTACTCCCTCCACCACCACCCTCTGCCTTCTGCAGGCAAGCTAATTCTGAATCCACCTGGCCAAACTTCCCTGGATCCCGTGCCTTCTGACTTTCTGAATAAGCCTACTGTGTGGAACCTTGTCAAGTGCCTTACTGCCTTACTACCTTACTAAAATCCATATAGATCACATCCACTGCACTACCCTCATCTATATGCTTGGTCACCTCCTCAAAGAACTCTATCAGGCTTGTTAGACACGATCTACCCTTCACAAAGCTATGCTGACTGTCCCTGATCAGACCATGATTCTCTAAATACCCATAGATCCTACCTCTAAGAATCTTTTCCAACAGCTTTCCCACCACAGACGTATGAACAAAGCAGATAAGTTTAGAGCGTGGATCAGTACTTGGAGCTATGATGTTGTGGCCGTTACAGAGACTTGGATGGCTCAGGGGCAGGAATGGTTACCTCGAGTGCCAGGCTTTAGATGTTTCAGAAAGGACAGGGAGGGAGGCGAAAGAGGTGGAGGCATGGCACTGTTGATCAAAGATAGTGTCACGGCTGCAGAAAAGGAGGAAGACATGGAGGGATTGTCTAGGGGTGTTTTTTGTAGACCACCCAGGGACATCGAGGAGCGGATAAGGAGACAGATTCTGGAAAGGTGTAATAATAACAGGGTTGTCGTGGTGGGAGATTTTAATTTCCCAAATATCAATCGGCATGTCCCTACAGCGAAGGGTTTAGATGGGGTGGAGTTTGTTAGGAGTGTTCAAGAAGGTTTCCTGACACAATATGTAGATAAGCCTACAAGAGGAGAGGCTGTACTTGATCTGGTATTGGGAAATGAACCTGGTCAGGTGTCAGGTCTCTCAGTGGGAGAGCATTTTGGGGATAGTGATCACAATTCTATCTGCTTTATCATAGCACTGGAGAGGTATAGGAACAGACAAGTTAGGAAAGCATTTAATTGGAGTAAGGGGAAATATGAGGCTATCAGGCAGGAGTTTGGAAGCATAAATTGGGAAGAGATGTTCTCAGGGAAATGTACAGAAGAAATGTGGCAAATGTTCAGTGGGTATTTGCATGGAGTTCTGCATAGGTACATTCCAAGGAGACAGGGAAAGGATGGTAGGGTACAGGAACTGTGGTGTACAAAGGCTGTTGTAAATCTAGTCAAGAAGAAAAGAGCTTACAAAAGGTTCAAAAAAAGTAGGTAATGATAGAGATCTAGAAGATTATAAGGCTAGCAGGAAGGAGCTTAAGAAAGAAATTAGGAGAGCCAGAAGGGGCCATTAGAAGGCCTTGGCAAGCAGGATTAAGGAAAACCCCAAGGCATTCTACAAGTATGTGAAGAGCAAGAGAATAAGACATGAGAGAATAGGACCAACCAAGTGTGACAGTGGAAAAGTGTGTATGGAACCGGAGGAGATAGCAGAGATACTTAATGAGTACTTTGCTTCAGTATTCACAATGGAAAAGGATTTTGGTGATCGTAGGGATGACTTACAGCAGACTGAAAAGCTTGAGAATGTAGAGATTAAGAAAGAGGATGTGCTGGAGCTTTTGGAAAGCATCAAATTGGATAAGTCGCTGGGTCCAGATGAGATGTACCCCAGGCTACTGTGGGAGGCGAGGGAGGAGATTGCTGAGCCTCTGACAATGATCTTTGCATTATCAATGGGGACGGGAGAGGTTTCGGAGGATTGGAGGGTTGTGGATGTTGTTCCTTTATTCAAGAAAGGGAGTAGAGATAGCCCAGGACATTATAGACCAGTGAGTCTTACTTCTGTGGTTGATAAATTGATGGAGAAGATCCTGAGAGGCAGGATTTATAAACATTTGGAGAGGCATAATATGATTAGGGATAGTCAGCATAGCTTTGTCAAAGACAGTTCATGCCTTACAAGCCTGATTGAATTTTTTGAGGATGTGACTAAACACATCGATGAAGGTAGAACAGTAGATGTAGTGTATATGGATTTCAGCAAGGCATTTAACAAGGTACCCATGCAAGGCTTATTGAGAAAGTAAGGAGGCATGGGATCGAAAAGGACATTACTTTGTAGATCCAGAACTGGCTTGCCCACAGAAGGCAAAGAGTGGTTGTGGACAAGTCATATTTTGCATGGAGGTTGGTGACCAGTGGAGTGCCTCAGGGATCTGTTCTGGGACCCCTACTCTTCGTGATTGTTATAAATGACCTGGATGAGGAAGTGGAGGGATGGGTCAGTAAATTTGCTGATGACACAAAGGTTGGGGGTGTTGTGGATAGTGTGGAGGGCTGTCAGAGGTTACAGTGGGACATTGATAGGATGCAAAACTGGGCTGAAAAGTGGCAGATGGAGTTCAACCCGTATAAGTGTAAGGTAGTTCATTTTGGTAGGTCAAATGTGATAGTAGAATATAGTATTAATGGTAAGACTCTTGGCAGTGTGGAGGATCAGAGGGACCTTGGGGTCTGAGTCCATAGGACACTCAAAGCTGCTGCACAGGTTGACTCTGTGGTTAAGAAAACATACGGTGCATTGGCCTTCATCAATCGTGGGATTGAGTTTAGGAGCCGAGAGGTAATGTTGCAGCTATATAGGACCCTGGTCAGACCCCACTTGGAGTACTGTGCTCAGTTCTGGTTGTCTCACTACAGGAAGGATGTGGAAACCATAGAAAGAGTGCAGAGGAGATTTACAAGGATGTTCAAGCAACACACATCAAAGTTGCTGGTGAACGCAGCAGGCCAGGCAGCATCTCTAGGAAGCGGTACAGTCGACGTTTCGGGCCGAGACCCTTCGTCAGGACTAACTGAAAGAAGAGCTAGTAAGAAATTTGAAAGCCTGTCCTATGATCCTCTCATATCCCTTTTGCCCTGGCTCCATCCCTCCCCCTCCTGTCTCCTCCTATCATTTTGGATCTCCCCCTCCCCTTCCCACTTTCAAATCTCTTACTAGCTCTTTCAGTTAGTCCTGACGAAGGGTCTCGGCCCGAAACGTTGACTGTACCTCTTCCTAGAGATGCTGCCTGGCCTGCTGCATTCACCAGCAACTTTTATGTGTTCCTTGAAATTCTAGCATCTGCAGATTTCCTTATGTTTGCGTTTACGAGGATGTTGCATGGATTGGAGAGCATGCCTTATGAGAATTGGTTGAATGAACTTGGCCTTTTCTCCTTGGAGTGACGGAGGATGAGAGGTGACCTGGTAGAGGTGTATGAGATGACAAGAGGCATTGATCGTGTGGACAGTCAGAGGCTTTTCCCAGGGTCGAAATGGCTAACACGAGAGGGAACAGCTTTAAGGTGCTTGGAAGTAGGTACAGAGGAGATGTCAGGGGTAAGTTTTTTACACAGATTGGTGAGTGCGTTGAGTGGGCTGCGCGCGACGATGGTGGAATCGGATACGGTAGGGTCTTTTAAGAGTCTCCTGGACAGGTACATGGAGCTCAGAAAAATAGAGGGCTATGGGTAACCCTGGGTAATTCCTGAGGTAAGGACACGTTCGGCACAGCTTTGTAGGCCGAAGGCCCTGTATTGTGCTGTAGGTTTTCTCTGTTCTATACACCCTGTGGCCACTTTATTAAGTACCTCCTAATCAGATGGTAATTATTGACCTGTTCTGCTCTTACTTCCTTCATGATTTTTTAAAGATAAACACTCAAATAATATTATTAAAAGGTGAGGAGCTTTGAAATTTTTGGAAACAGACACCCTACCCCGTGACGTGAATGTACACAGTTATAAAGAAAAGAAAAATACCCCAGCATTAACGAAGAACCAGAATAAAGCTCAATGCCCCAAGAAGCGCAGGACCTTGTTAAACCTGCCTTTGGTGGGAAACACAGGTGTATTGCCGTTTTCCTTTGGGACAAGTTGGTCGCGGTTAGCGTGACGCTATTACAGCCTGGGACATTCAGATTTCAATACTGGCTGCCAACTCGGTAAAACTCTATGTCCTCCCCATGGAATGCGTTGGTTCTCTGGTTTCCTCCCACAGTTTAAAGGCGTCCTGTGATTAGGCTAGTGCTGCGTAGGTGGGTTACTGGGTTGTGTAGCTTGTTGGGTTGGAAGGGCCTGTTCAGCATTCTGCTCACCAAAGCAAAGTCAGGATGTTGTGGAAACCAGTGGCTGTAGGGCAATGGTGGCGTTGTTCAATGGAAATCAGAACAACTCCCTGGCATCTATCAGATACAATATTCTCTGCAAGAAAGTTGTGAGAACTAAGACTTTCATCACGCCTGAAAGATTGCCACCAACCACCTCGGCCTGTAAATTTCAATCCCTGCGGACTTACTACCAAGTTATGAAGTGGATGGGCTGTAGTGATGAAATGGAGCCATCTGAGCGGGGATGGAGGGTAGAAGGGGAAAAACTCGTTCCAGTGATGACAGACAAAAGACCTGCTCAAGAGGTACTTATTCAGATGATTCACTGCAACTGTTTGGGAGGGTGCGATATGCTAAAGTGTACCTGCAGAAAGCATGGGCTGGAATGCACCAGTGACAATATGACAAATGAGCCAGTGATAGAAAAGGATGATGAACAAGACTGCATCTGAGAAGCCATAAGGTAGCATATTATGTGTCATGACGTCAGTACTTCATACCAGAGTTGTCCCTTGATTACATCACTGATGACATCATGACGTCACTACAAATGCAACTTTCATTCCAGGAACTACTGTTATTTGAAAAACTGGTGAAAAGAGCATCCCTTAAAACATCAGGGTTAAAAAAACTTGCAATTTGATGGTTATCAGTCAGATTTTTAACGTTTTTCTGCTGGCGGCCACCTTGTTTTTTGATGTCATTTTTGGAGACTTTCCCGTGTGTCAAAATTGTCCAACTTTTGATATGTTGTTCTCCACATCGAATAGTACAATAAACAATTATAAAATGTTTTTTTGCAATTTTTTGGGGGTTAGGTGGTATATTGAGCCACCTACTGTTTGTCGAATTAAATAAAGTCCCTCAGCAATGGGAACAGCTGTGTCCAAACATGTGTCGCTGGTACTAGGCAGCGTTTTCAGCGCAGTTTGTAAATTGGATTAATTTTCGTGCGTACGCTTTGGCATAGCATAAATATTGGCGGAGATGGCATCTTGATGAGCGGGCCTCAGAGGAAACTGGAAGGAGATCTGTGTGGTTTTTTTTTATCTCAATGCATCTGTTGTATGAGTGTCACACGATACCCAGGTATTAGCTGAAATCTTGCTTTTTAAAAATAAAGGTTGAATAACCTACACTGTTAGTGTTTCATTCCCACCTAATAGTTCCCATGACAACCCGGAAAATATGCACCAGGCAGTGGTTAAGTAGATATTCTCAACCAAGCGGAGTTTCTTTCAAACACAATTAAAGGGCGCGGCAACTGTCAATGCTCCATTTTCCCGCAACTTTTTTTTAAACAGTGAGGGCTGATGTTGTCTCAGGGAACTGGAGGAGCCCACAGTCCTACTGTGTGAGGGAGTTGAATCAACAAACACACTTAAAATTATGGGACCGTTCAATGAACCTTCAGTTTAATGACTTCACTTCTACTGATGTCATCTTGGCTCCTGTATTCCATCAATCGTAGCGATGCCTCCTAGCCAATTCCACCCACTGCTGCCCCACCTGCAAGCCAAACGTTCTCCATAAATCAAATGCTTACGTGCGCCAATTACTTCCTATCATAGCATCTCCAACGACCCCAACACCATGAGACCATAAGACATAGGAGTAGAATGAGGCCTTTTGGCCCATGGAATCTGCTCTACATTCCATCATGGCTGATTTATTATCCCATTCTTCTGCCATCTCCCTGTAACCTTTGACGCCCTGGTGAATTAAGAGCATATCAACCTGAGCTTTTAATAAACCTAATGACTTGGGCTCCACAGCCGCCTGTGGCCATGAATTTCACAGAGTCTCCACCCTCGGGCAAAAGGATATCCTCTTCATCTGTGTTGTAGAACATTGATGCAATCACGAAGAAGGCATGTCAGTGACCAAGCTTCGTTTAGAGTTTGAGGAGATTTTGGCATGTCACCAATGACTCTTACCAGCCTATATAGATGTACAGTGTAGAGCTTTTTGACTGGTTGCATCACAACCTGGTATGCAGGGTCCAATGCGCAGGATGGCAAGAGGCTGCAGTGACTTGTACACTCAGCCAGCTCCATCACAGGCACAACCCTCCCCAATATCCAGGAAACTTCAAGAGGTGGTGCCTCATTAAGGACCCTCGACATTCAGGACATGCTCTTGTTCCTACCGTCGGGGAAGAGGTACAGGAGCTTGAAGACCCAGACTCAGCAATTCAGGAACAGCTTCTCCCCTTCCTTTATGAGATTTCTGAATGTTCCATAAAAACTTTGTTTTTTTTTTTTTTGCACTATTTTATAATGTTATTTTAATATCATTGCGGTTCCTTAAGGTTGTCATAGCTGGAGGGGGTAGTGGGAATGAGCTCCCACCACCTATTAAATGCTCCTAATGGTGTGCATCTCAAATAGCCTCTGGCAACCATGTCTGTTTCTACTCACAGGAGAAGGAGAAAGGTGGGCTACTGGCACCTTAAAACAAGTCGCTTCGGGCAGATGGGGTTTGTCAGCCGTGGCTGACATCTCATCTAAGAAAGGAGATCTAAGATCTCAAACCTTCGCTGCCTTGTGGCTATACCCACTCATAGGGAAGGCTTCGAGAGTAAACTCTGAGGAAAAATCCAGAGCTGTTCAACACTGACTGGCAGCTTCTGCGACACTGCTGGTGTCAAACTGTATTGGTCTCTGCTGTTCCTTTGGGTTTATCTGATGTATAGAGAAGGGGAGCTTGCTACACGGACAACAGCTTACTCTCCGCATCGTATTGTCCTTGCTTGCATACTGGCTTGCTTATATGTAGACAGCTAGAACACAACATCCATGGTCGACCCTGACCAACGATGGGCCTCATATTTTTGCACCGCATCACTGCTGTGACACAATAGATCTAATGTCATATATAAATGATAGTAAACCTAATTCTGGAGAGTGACGTGATGCCAACAAATGAGAAATGACATCGTCAACCAAACGTTGAAGACATTGGTTTTATAAACTATTTTAAGAACCCCAAAAGCATAGGAGTAGCAGCAGGCAATATAGATCAAAACTGCCCCATCATCTTCTACCATCGAAATGATCCTTGCACTATCCCAAAGGTTCAAGGCTCTGGGCCCGTATTCACTTGTGTTTACAAGAATGATGGAATATCTCGTTGAAACCTTTCCAATATAGAAAAGCCTAGATAGAGTGGAGGTGGAGAGGATGTTTCCAATAATGGGAGAGTCTTGGATCAGAGGGCACAGTCTCAAAATACAAGGGCATCACTTTAAAACAGAGATGAGGAAGAATTTCCTTAGCCAGAGGGTTGTGAATCTGTGGAATTCACTGCCCCTGATGGCTGTGGATGGCACAATGTGTGCTGACAACGTCGGAATCTGGGTGTGGAGGAAAGCCAATGTAGAGACCGCTACCAGAGTTTATCAGTAAGAATTCCAGCAGAAGATCAGTAGCTCAGCCTAGCAACATTGCAATACACAACATTCTCAAAACTACAACCCTATGGGCATCTGCTTAAATAATACAATAACACAGAATTCCCGAGCCTATAAGAATACACTTAACAAATTTTAACAAGAAACAAAAAATCACCAGGATACCGCATTACAAACAGCAACTCGCTTGAGAAAATATACAAGGAACTCTAAACGATTAACGACTCTTGTCAAACAACAATTAACCAGTTCAGGTGTTTTTAAAGGCCATGGAGCCCAATGCTCACCAGCTCCTCAAGCAAGCTCGAAGAGCTCATTACATGTGGAGACTAAGCCATTAGGTTTGCTTAAAGCAGAGGTTGATTGGTTCTTGATTAGTGAGGGTGTCAAAGGTTACAAGGAGAAGGTGGAAGAATGGGGTTGAAGGAGATAATAAATTAGCCATGGTCTAATAGCGGAGTGGACTCAATGGCCTGAATAGCCCGTCAAAGTACATGAGGATTAGATACCTTGGTTCATTTCCCATGAGGAACTGAGGTTAAGATTGGGAGTGATCAAGGCAGTGGGTGCTAGAGGTCAGCTTTTGGCTGCAAGAAGGACTCAGTCAGCTCCATTGTTTCAGAGGCAGTGGTTTAAATAAGCAGTATCTGTCATTAAGGGATATTCCTTCTTCACTTTACTACTCTGAGAAATAAGGCACAGGAGCCTGAAGTCCCATACTCAACATTCAGAAACGGCTTTTTCCCCTTTGCCATCGGATTTCTGAAGAGTCCACTCGATCTTATTATTCTTCTTTTACACTATTTATTTACTTTTGCAACCGTAGAGATGTTTATGCCTTGCAGTGCACTGCTGCCACAGACATATTTCAGGACCACGTCAGTGATAGCAAACGTGATTCTGAGATGAAGGAACATGACACAAAACATCGACTGTAAACATGCCTCCATAGATGCTGCATATCTTGTTGAACTGCTCCAGCGTTTTGTGTGTCACAAGAAGGAAGGGCCGAATACGTATAAAGACAAGGTTTCCCCCAAGAGCAGTAGCTAGAGAAATATGATGGATCTGACAGTGTGGGGGTGTGCTGCTGGAGGAAAGATTGTAAAAGTGTTGGAATGAGTGGAAGGAGAATGATGAGGTAAAGGGGACACAATCTGGAAATCCGGAGAAACACACAGAGAATATGATGGAGGAACTCAGTTCAAAGTACAAAGTAAAAATTAGTAGTGAAGTATACATATGTCACCAAATACTAGCATGAAATTCATTTTCTTGCAGACATTCACAGTAGAACAAAGAAATACAACAGAATCAATCAAAAACTACTCACAACAACTGACAAATAACCAATGTGCAAAAGACAAAACGTGCAAATAAGTAAAAATAAATATAAATAGATAGATAAATAAAATAATTGATTAATCAATTAATTAATATTATTGAGAACATGAGATAAAAGTCCATGAAAGTGCGTCCATAGGTTGTGGAATTATTTCAGTGTTGAGGTGTGAAGTTATCGGTGCTGGTTCAGAGGCCTGATGGTTTGACCTGAACCTGATGACGTGGGACCTAAGACTCCTGTACCTCCTTCCCGACGGCAGCAGTGAGAAGAGAATATGGTCTCTATGGTGGGGGTCATCTCTGATGGATGCTGCGATCTTGTAGAAGTATTCAACAGGTCAGGCTACGTCTATGGAGGGAAATGGACAGTCGACGTTTTTGAACCAAGACACTTCATCAGGACTGAAAGAAAATAGAACAGCTGGTACACTGTATTGTCCGACAGAGGGAAAGGTCGTTACAAGTTAACTCCTGTAAGAATACCAGAGGCGCCACATTAGGCACACACAAATCGGAAGCTCCCGGTACCTGTGTACATATGGATCATTCATAGTTATTCTTATATTGGGCACAGCCGCAATAAAGGATGGGTTTATTTGATGTGGCAAAGAAGCTGTTTTATCAAGAATTTCATGCACATTTACGTTGTAAGAATCTCCGATATCATATAGGAGTGGACAGTCAGATTTAGCACATCAAGTTCTCATAAAGAAGCACAGCCATGACATACACCAGGAGCAGAATTAGGCCACTCGGCCCATTGAATCTAATCCGCCATTCCATCACGGCTGATTATTTATCCCTTTCAACCCTATTCCCCTGCCTTCTCCCTGTAACCTTTGACACCCTCACTAGTAAAGAACCTAGTAAAGAATCTCCGCTTTAAATATACTCAGTGCCTTGGCCTCCATAGCCATCCATAGCAATGAATTCCACAGATTCACTACCCTCTGGCTAAAGAAGATCCTCCTCATCTCTGTTCTATAGGGACATTCTTTTACTCTGAGGCTGCATCCTCTGGCTCTCGACTCCAAGGCCAAACAAATCGTACCAGCTATGTTGGTCGGAGGTCGCTGTGAGATACTTTGCTGTGAAACTTACCAGGGAGGCAGCATTTCATGACAATGAACAACGCCCCTCATAAACACGAAGAATTCTGCAGATGCTGGAAGTTCAAGCAACACACACATCAAAGTTGCTGGTGAACACAGCAGGCCAGGCAGCATCTCTAGGAAGAGGTACAGTCGAAGTTTCGGGCCGAGACCCTTCGTCAGGACTAACTGAAGGAAGAGTTAGTAAGAGATTTGAAAGTGGGAGGGGGAGGGGGAGATCCAACACCGCCCCTGACGCTATGCCCGAGCTTCTGGAGTGAGATGTAGATCAACCATCAGAAGAGACAGCACTATCACCGAGCACGTAGAGTCATAGAGTAACACCTACAAAGTGCTGAAGGAACTCAACAGGTCAGGTAATATGCATGGATGAGTTGATTCTTCGGGTTGAGACCATTCATCAGAGCGCATCGCGATTGACGTTGATGGGAAATTATCTGCCCAACTCCACTGAGTGCTGCGTGTGATTACAAAACAGCGGAAAATGCAAACTTTCCAGTCACTGATTGCATTAACAATCTGATACATAAGCTCCTATTCAGCTTTAGTTGAAAGATCTTCTTCTGGTAGAAATAAAACTAACATTGAAACAGTAGCTGACTCTGAGTCTATTGTTCCACCAGGACTCTGCATTACATTGGTCATCCCCCCAATTAATTTACCACAGCACAACCTTCGCACATTCCTCTGCATGTGAAATTGGTAACTCATCCTGTATCTCAAACCAGTGATGGGAACTGTTGATCAAATATGGAAGAAATACCAAGTTACATTTTAAAGAAGTAAGGTAATGTTTATATTTAAAATATATGCTTATGAAAGAATATAACTAACACTATAATGTTTAGACTGCACAGGTAAGTGAGTGTTATTTTATTTTCATTTTTAAAATCTTTTTTAGATTAGATTATTGTCATTTAGAAATGCATGCATGCATTAAGAAATGATACAATGTTCCTCCAGAGTAACCAAAGACTAACACTGACAAGACCACATAATTATAACATATAGTTACAGCTGTGCAAAACAATACCATAATTTGATAAAGAGCAGACCATGGGAACAGTAAAAGAAAGTCTCAAAGTTCTGATTGACTCCTGGTAGTCCCCGATAGCAGGCGGCAGAAGGGAGAAACTCTCTTTGCCATAAACCTCCAGGCACCGACAACTGTCGATGCATTGGAAGCACCCGACCACAGCTGACTCTGAGTCCGTCTGAAAACTTTGAGCCTCCGACCAGCCCTTCGACACTGAGCACCGAGCACCATCTCTGCCGAATGCTTCGACACCGTCCCAGCCGCCGAGCAACAAGCAAAGTCGAGGATTCGGGGCCTTCCCCTCCAGAGATTCTGGATCACACAATAACAGCGGCAGTGAAAAAGGCATTTCAGAAGTTTCTCCGGATGCTCCTTCATTCTCTCACGTCTGTTTCCATCAAATCAGGATTGTCCATGGCACCCTACTTGACAGATTACAGATATCATTCACCGGAGTGGCCGCCCAAGCTGCGTCACGCCTCCATCTTCTCCTCCTTTATTAATTATTATTAAAGATCAACAAAAAATACATTAAGATAATCAAGTCAATATGCCAATATGTACAATAAAGAATTAAATTAGCAAATAACTGATTAACAAAGCTAAGTAGTATATCAATAATAATAAGAAAAAATAAAGTGTTAAGAAATTTTTGAAAGAAAGAGAGAAAAAAAGAACCCCTACTAACTAAAAAAAAAACCGGAAAAAAACCCCGTTGGGAGCACAACCCCGGAGCTATATGTCATACCAGCTTCCATAAAAGAAAGACATCAATCCGCCAACTCAAATCCGTTTAAACAAAAATCGGAAGGAAACCATATTAATTAACTGAAATCAGATGATAATAGCAGGCAAAAGAACCCCACCTTCTCTCAAAATCAAATTGAGGATCAAAAGTTCGACTTCTGATTTTCTCCAAACTAAGACATAGCATCACCTGAGAGAACCATTGTATCAAAGTAGAACAGGAGCATCTTTCCACTTCAACAAAATAGCCCTTCTGGCCAATAATGTAATGAATGCAATTACATGTTGGTCTGATGGAGAAATACCATGAATATATTGAGGGATTATACCAAACAAAACTGTCAATTTATTAGGTTGTAAATTAATTTTTAAAACTTTAGAAATTGTAGAAAAACTAGATTTCCAAAAATGTTTCAGTACAGAGCACGACCAAAACATGAGCGTCAATGTAGCTGTCTTGGTTTTACATCTATCACACTGACTATCAACATTAGGAAACATTTTAGACAGTCTCTCCTTTGTCAAATAATAACGATGTACAATTTTAAATTGAATTAAAGAGTGACTGGCACAGATCGAAGAAGAGTTAACCAACTTCAAAATCTGCAACCAATCCTCTGTTATCAAGGTTGTGTTAAGCTCTCTCTCCCAATCTTGCTTAATCTTAAGTGAAGGGTAATTGTGCTGTTGTAACAATACATGATAAATGTTCCCAATAAAATCTGTCACTAAAGGGTTCATTTTAAAAATAATATCTAACAGTTCAGAATCCTGTACATATGGAAAATTACTTAAATATTCTTGTAAGAAGTGTCTGACCTGAAGATATTGCAGGAAATGTGAATATGAGAGAGAGTATTTCGTTACTAATTTCTCAAAAGACATCAATCGGCCATCTTGAAACAGATCCATGAAGGAATAAACTCCTTTATTCCTCCAAAGAAGAAATGTAGGATCACTTAATGAAGGTTGAAATAAATAATTTCGATAAATTAAACTAAAAAGTTTAAATTTTTTAAGATTAAAAAAATTACAAAACTGGAACCAAATTTGTAATGACTGCTTAATCACAGGATATAAATTTAAATTGGCAATTTTGGCCAGTTGTACAGGTAGGGAAGCTCCTAATAACGAGGTTAAGTGAAACTGTTTCACAGCTTTCAATTCCAAATCAGCCCAAGGTGGTCGTTCATTTTTATCAGCCCAATATAACCAAAAACACATATAGCGTATATTAATAGCCCAATAATACATTCTTAAATTAGGCGGAGCAAGACCTCCATCCTTTTTAATTTTTGTACATGATATTTACCAATTCTTGGTCTTTTATTATTCCAAATAAAAGATGAAATAACAGAGTCAACCTGATCAAAAAACTTCTTCATTAAAAAAAGGGATATTTTGAAATATATATAAAAATTTTGGTAATATCATCATTTTAACTGCATGAATTCAGCTGGCTAACGAAAGTGTAAGTGGATTCCATCTACAAAATAATTGTTTCATAAAATCCACTAAAGGAACCAAATTAGATTTATAAAGGTCTTTATGGTTGTTAGTAATAATAATTCCTAAATATTTAAAAAAGTCTGTAACTCTAAAAGGAATGTCACCGTATATAGAAACAGAATCATTTAGGGGAAACAATTCACTTTTATGAAGGTTTAGTTTATATCCCGAAAACTTTCCAAATTCGTTTAATAGTTTCACTAAACTAGGAATGGATTCTTCAGGATTCGAAATATAAACTAAACGATCGTCAGCATAAAGGGAGATCTTATGAATAGTCCCATTTATGAAAATATGAGTGTTATTTTAACAATGATGCAAACTTTCTATCATTGTCACTTATAAACACAAGAGATTCTACAGATGCTGGAAATCCAGAGCAATACACACAAAATGCTGGAGAACTCAGCAGGTCAGGCAGCATCATGAGTCCTGATGAAGGGTCTCAGCCCAAAACGTCGATTCACCTATTGATGGTGCCTGACCTGCTGAGTTCCTTCAGGTTTTTGTGGGATTGTCACTTATGCCACCATTGAGCACATTTCCAAGGTGCGCTGCTGCAGGAAAGCAGCATCCGTCATCAGGGAACCCCACCATCCAGGACATGCTCTCTTCTTGCGGCTGCCACCAGGAAGCAAGTACAGGAGACTCCAGGTTCAGGAACAGTTTTTACCCTTCAACCATCAGGTTCTTGAACCAAGTGGGTTAATTTCTCTCAATTTCACTCACCCCAACACTGAACTACTCCGATGGAACACTTGGACTCACTTTTAAGGACTCTTCATCTCACGTTCTTGATATTTATTGTATATTGATTTACTATTACTTTGTTATTTTTTTCTTTTTTGTATTTGCGCAGTTTGTTATCTTTGGCACACTAGTTGCTTGCCTTCTTGTGTGCGGGTTTCATTGATTCTATTGTGTTCCTGTGAATGCCTGCAAGGAAATGAATCTCAGGGTTGCATATGGTGACATATATGTACTTTGATAACAAAGTTATTGTGAATTTTTGAACTTTATAATTCCTTCAATCTCACTAAAAAAATCAAACATAATCGTATTCCACGTTAAATCGCGATAATTACTTTAAGTTAAGGCTGTGTTAGGAACAGTGAGAGATCAGTGGTGCAACAATGCAGCATGCCCTACTGTTTGTATCAACAGAATCAAGTAATATGGTTGTGATGTCTTAATTTCTATGTCAAGTTGGAAATCCATTTATGTTCATAGCCTTGTACAACTTCTTGCTCAGAGTATCGGGGAGATTCGACGATGACGTCACACCAGAGGCGGCAGTTGACCGTGCTGACGTCATGCCCCTTGTTGAAACCACCAGTGAAAGTTGGCGGAATCCAATACACAATGGTCTGGGTGACAGACTTGGAAGCATCCAATCAGGGTTTTGTAAGCAAGTCAGCATGTCCTGTGACATGATAAGTTTAGCAGCAAAGGATTGGCCTGACAATTGAGCAGCTGTTTGCAGTTTAGTCAGTAACACTAATTCCACAATCAGTAATACTTTTAAAGCGGTAATCTCTTGCCATGTCTTTGAAGTGTTTCCTGGGCTAGTATCACAATTGTATTACTCACTCCCATCCTCCAGGAGACTCCGGCCTTTTGCCTACTGAATAGTTACGGAGCAAATCTCAATGGACCAAATGTCCGTAATTACAAATCATTGGAGCAGCCAAAGCTCCCTTTCCCCCACCCCCCTACCAAACCCCAATATCTTCTATCACAAATGTACTGAAGTGTAAATCATGTCATTAACCATTTGTGGAAAGTGTGCAGAATTCAAAGGAAGTTCTGCGGAATCCTTGCAAAGGACAATAAGCAATTTCATCTGATAATGAATTATAGCAGTAATGTTTATTTATACATATTCTTAAACCTCTTTCTCTATTCACAGTGTATCTTTTCATACAAGTGAGTCTGAGGTGCAGGGAAAGCTCTTTCCTTTCGGGACATCTTATGTGTGTGATTTGATAAGGTCAAGAGGACAGGAGGGTATTACATTTTACTTGTAATGCCGACAGTTTGCATTTTTTTAAATGCAGCCAGTGCCTTGTGTTACATCGCAGCTGGTAAATGTAAGTGCAGCAAAATCGCATTGACAATCGGTAACTTTCCCAAACATAAATTCAGAGGAAAAGAACGCCACGTAACACGGCCCACATTTCCAGTCATAGAGAACTACAGCACAGAAACAGGCCCTTTGGCTCACCTAGTCCGTACCGAACTATTAATCTGCTTAGTCCCATCAACCTCTACCTGAACCATTGCCCTTCCTGCCTCTCCCATCCATGTACTTATCCACATTTCTCTTAAATGTTGAAATAGAATCTGCATTCACTACTTCTGTTTGCAGCTCTTTCCACCCTCACCTTAAATATCACCTTAAATATTTCACCTTTCACCTCTGACCTCTAGTTCTCCACTCACCCAACTTTAGTGGAAAAAGCCTGATTGCATTTACTCTATCTATACCCCTCATAATTTCGATACCTCTATCAAATCTCCCCTCAATCTACGCTCCAGGGAATAAAGTCCAAACCTGTTCAACCTTTCCCTATAACCCAGGTCCTCAAGTCCCAGCAGCATCTGTCAATGTTTATGTCGATGGCCTCCATCATCAGATGAAATGTGTAGAGAGAAGAAAATCAGAATCAGGTTTATTATCGCTGACATAGCAGTACAGTGTAGTGCATAAAATATGCTACAAATTACAATTTTATATATATAACAGAGGGGGAGAAGCTGGACCTAAATCCCCTCCCTCCTGAATTCCCAGCCCCACATTCACAGTAAATGGACGGCAAAGGGAAATGTGGATCCTTTTATGATCTAACTAAACAATACCAAAAGCCTTAGGCATTTGAATTATATTTCCTATAATGAATTTAGTGACTCCGCCAAACCCGGCTGTGAAAGGAGGAGGGTTGGGTACAGGGCTAGCCAGCCCATCCCGTAAAAACCCAGAGCTACAGAAACACCAACAGAACTTCCAGAGCCCTCATCCCTGGGAGAAGATGACCTTTGATGGGCTACACCTGGAGACAACTTGCTCGACTGGCCCAGGACAGTGGACTCTGGTGAGCTGCTCTCAGTGGCCTATGCCCCAGTAGGGATGATGGGCTTGAGCAATGACATCAGCAGGAGTGACACCTTTAATGAATGCGGCAATCGCTGACAGTTGAGCAGTTGCAGCGGGTAATTTATGTGTCTTGAGACCAGTGTGTGTTGTGATTTCAGGATATCCCAAGGCAGATCAATGAAATCTCTTCAAATGTATGCGAACAGATTAGAATGAGGTGCTGGGCACTGCATCAGTCCTGGGAGGTTCATCTCCATCTATTGATTTGTATGAGAAGTTAAGTTAATGCAAGGATGGAACTGTAAATGATAATTGATACACTTCTATATGCAAATGTATTGGCGAGACCCGACGCAGACTGGGAGATCGTTTTGCTGAACACCTACGCTCTGTCCGCCAGAGAAAGCAGGATCTCCCAGTGGCCACACATTTTAATTCCACGTCCCATTCCCATTTTGATATGTCTATCCACGGCCTCCTCTGCTGTAAAGATGAAGCCACACTCAGGTTGGAGGAACAACACCTTATATTCTGTGTGGGTAGCCTCCAACCTGATGGCATGAACATTGATTTCTCTAACTTCCGTTAATGCCCCTCCTCCCCTTCTTACCCCATCCTTTCTTTCTTTCTTTCTTTCTTTATTTATTATTTTCCCCTTTTTTCTCTCTCTCTGTCCCTCTCACAATCACTCCTTGCCTGCTCTCTATCTTCCTCTGGTGCTCCCCTCCCCCTTTCTTTCTCCTGAGGCTTCCAGTCCCATGATCCTCTCCCTTCTCCAGCCTTGTATCCCTTTTGCCAATCAACTTTCCAGCTCTTAGCTTCATCCCTCCCCATCCTGTCTTCTCCTATCATTTCAGATCTCCCCCTCCACCTCCAACTTTCAAATCTCTTACTATCTCTTCTTTCAGTTAGTCTTGACGAAGGGTCTCAGCCTGAAACGTCGACTGTACTTCTTCCTATGGATGCTTTCTGGCCTGCTGCGTTCCACCAGCATTTTGTGTGTGTTGCTTGAATTTCCAGTATCTGCAGATTTCCTCATGTTTGCATTGATACATATTAATTTTTTCCCATTTATCATCCCTGTTTACTGTTATTTCTTTTGTAACATAGTTTAGTTTCAACACAATATAAAGAACATTTAAACAGTATAAGCCTAAGTGTGTGGATTTGAAAGATTAATTCCACGTCTTTGGCTGCATTTCCAGTTCGGAAAATACAAAGCATTAAACTACCTCCCCCCTCACCTAGTTTCACCTATTACCTACCAGCCTGCACTCTTTCCCGTGCTCTATCCCACCTCCTTATTCTGGCTTCTTCCCCCCCTTCCTTTCCAGTCCTGAAGAAGGATCTTGACCCAGAATGTCGACTGTTCATTCATCTCCATAGATGCTGTCTGACCTGCTGAGTTCCTCCTGCATTTTGTATGTGTTACAAAGGATTAAAGGTTCCTTGAAAAAAGTCACAGCAATTTCCCTAGTTCAACAGATTTTAAAAAAATATTTCAAAAGTATACTTTATTCATAGAACGCTACAGCACAGTACAGGCCATGTGGCCCACAACGTTGTGCTGACCTTATAATGTACTCTATGATCATAGCCCTCAAAGCTCTCCATTTTTCTATCACCCATGTGTCTATTTAAGAGTTTCTTAAGAGTCCCTAATGTATCTACTTCTACCACCCTGCTTGGCTAGGGTTCCACAGACCCACCACTCTGTGTAATAAAATTTAGTTCTGTATTCCACCCTATTCTTTCCTTCAATCACCTTAAAATTATGCCATCTCATATTAGCCATTTCTGCTCTGGGAAATGTCTCTGACTATGCATTTGATTGTTGTCTCATTTTGTATACTTCGATCAAGTCAGCTCTCATCCCCCATCACTCCAAAATTTGAGCCTAGCTCACTCAATCTATCCACACAGGACATGCCTTCTAATCCAGGCAGCATCCTAGTAAATTTCCTGTGCAGCTCTCTAAGGTTGCCAGATCCTTCCTATAGTGAGGTAACCAGATCTGAACACAATACTCCAAGTGTAGTCTAAACAAGGTTTTATAGAGCCGCAACATTACATCATTCTGGCTCTTGAACTCACTGCCTCGAATAATGAAGGCCAACACAGCAGATGTCTTCTTAACTGCTCTATCAACTTGCACAGCAACTTTGAGGGATCTTTGCGGGACCATAATTTTAAAAAAAACAACAGAAACAGTGCAAAACTTTACCTTTATGGTCTTTGCATTCAGTAGTATTAACATTTTTAAAAAAGCACCATAATTCAGAAGACCTGAGTTACAGGGAAAGGTTGAATAGGTTAAGACTTTGTTCTCTAGAGTGCAGGAGAATGAAGGGAGATTTGACAGAGGTGGCGGTGTGGAGATGCGTCTCTATGAAAGGAGGTGTAAGGTGCTCCTTCCCTCTGCTAGCCTGCTGTTCTCCCTTGGACAATTGTGGCACTTGCTTAGCCCCAATCAGGGTTACGTGAAGCCATGGAGGAAGCAGGTGGTGGATCACAAGTCTTGGTTTAGTGACTACTGATGCCAGCAAACAATCTCTGAAGAGTATTGATAATGGGTGCGATCACCCGCCTTGTAAAGACACTACCCAGAAGAAGGCAATGGCAAACTACTTCTGTAGAAAAATTTGCCAAGAACAATCATGGTCATGGAAAGAGTATGATTACCCATGTCATATGACATAGCACATAATGAATGAATGACGACAAAGTTATGAACAGTATAGATAAGGTAAATGTAAACAAGCTTTTTCCACTGAGGTTAGGTGAGATACAACTAGAGATCATGGGTTAAGTGTGAAAGGTGAAATACTTAAGGGGAACATGAGGGGTAACTCAGAGGGTGGTGAGAGTGTGGAATGAGCTGACAGCAGAAGTGGTGGTGGATACAGGCTTGATTTCAACATTTAAAAGAAATTTGGATAGGGACATAGACAGGCTGGAATTGGGGGTAGTAGTCCAGGTGCAGTTTGATGGGACTAAGTAGAATAACAGTTCGGCACAGACTAGATGAGCCAATGAGACTGTTTCTGTGCTGTAGTGCTCTATGACTGTATTACCACCAGTGCACCCTTCGGGTTATTTCCCATCTGACTCAGCCACTCCATGTGTTGGAAGGGCATAATATTAAGAGTGCTGGAACTCTAAACCCAACCTTCAACCAATCTACTTGTCAGTCTTTGTCTCATCACTTCTTGAATGTTTATTTTATTTATTTATTTAGACATACAGTACTGTACAGAATATCCCCTTCAATCTGCACCTCCCAACAACACCCAACAAACCCAATTATACCCTAAATTTACAAAAAACAACTAACCTACTCGGTACAACTTTGGAGGAAACCAGAGGACCCAGATTCCATAGTACAGAGTCTCCTTAAAGGGGATGGCAGGATTGAATTTCAAAGCCCTGAGTTGTAAACGCATTGCACTAACTGCTATGCTGCCATAGCACCCCACTATCTACTGTAGGACTCCGGCTTGTTTTCAAAAGAGCAGTGAAGAAGGCTAAAGATTTAACAGAGGCATGAGAGATTTTGGGGGAAAAACAGTAACTAATATAAAGTTCTAAAGATGGGATAGATGTGCAGGTGATAAATAAATCTGAATTTGAATCAGGGACAATCCCCACTTGTTAAACTGTAGAGAAGGTTGGGAATGAGGAATGTTTCTGATGGGGGTAAAACCAGAGAAAGACATCACCATTCCCGATCCTCTCTGCAGCTTAACAAGTTTGTGACATTCCCAGTCCTGAAGATGTGTCTTCAATCTCTGTTTCTCTTTCCACAGATCCAGCCTGACTACTGGATCCACCATTTTCTGATTTTATTTCCTATTTTTAATGTCTGCAGTTTTCTTTTTGAATTTTACTTCCTAGTATGTGCCTCTAATATAGCAAAAATAGTGGGAAACTTAAGGACTAGAATCTTAAAGCAAGGATGTAATGCTGAAGTTTTGTAAGGAATTAGTCAGACCACACTTGGAGAGCAGTTTTGGGCCCCTTATTTAAGAGAGGATGTGCTGGAATTGGATTGGTTCAGGAGGATGATCCTGAGTTAATGTATATAGGTCATTTGATGCTGCTGGGCCTGTACTTGCTGGAGAATAAGGGGGAGTTTCATTGAAACCTATTAAATATTGAACAGCTTAGATAGTGGGGATGTGGAGAGGATGTTTCCTATAGTGGGGGAGTCTAGGACCAGAGGGCACAGCCTCAGAATAGAAGGATGTCCATTTAGAATGGAGATGAGGAGGAATTTCTTTAGCCAGAAAGTGGAAAAGCTGTGGAATTCATTGCCACATGTGGATGTAGAGGCTAAATCATTGCATATATTTAAAGCAAAGGTTGATATTTTCCTGATTAATAAAGGTGTCAAAGGTTATGGGGAGAAGGCAGGAAAACAGGGTTGACAGAGATAATAAATCATCCAGGATGGAATGGCAGAGTGGACCCGATGGGCCGAATGGCCTAATTCTGCTCCTATGTCTTACAGTCTTATGGTCACGCACACCCTGAATGGAACAATATCAGCTAAGCAATGTTCATGAAGAATGGGCCAGTGGTGTGCATTGTCACAAAGACTCATGGACGCTGACCATGATCACAATCGTGGCACAACACAGGAGTCAGAATTAGGGTTGGAGAGCACTACAGCACAGAAAATGGCCCTAGGCCTATTTAGTCCATGCCGAACTGTTATTCTGCCTGGTTCCATTGACACACGCCTAGACCATAGCTTTTCATACCCTCTCCTCCATGTACTTATCCTAACTTCTCTTAAATGTTGAAATTAAACCCACATCCACTACTTTCACTGGCAGCTCGTTCCACCCTCTCTTCACCCTCTGTGAAGATCTTTCTCATGCTCCTCTTAAATATTTCACCTTTCACACTTAACTCATGACCACTAGTTTGAGTCTTACCCAAAGCAAGTATAAATATCCTGCTTCCATTTACCATATCCCCTCATAATTTTGGATACCACCAAATCTCCCCTTATTATTCTGTTTTCCAGGAAATAAAGTCCTAACCGAGTCAACCTTTCCCTGTAACTCAGGCCCTCAAGAACTGGCAACATCCTCCAAGTTTTCTCTATACCCTTTCCATCTTATTTTTCATCTTTTCCTGGGAAAACCTACAGCTTTGGCTTTAGGTCTTGACTCCTGGATTAAATCCAGATGCCCCCGTGTAATTTAAAGATGAACCAGGAAGCTGTTCATCTGCAGTCAAATGCTCTTCTGCTTGAGTTCTACCATTACCCCCACCCCCACCTGTCAGACTTCTCAGCTCTGCTTTAAAAATTGATGAACATTATGTATCATTAGGACTATGTAAGCTGGCAAGAGACAAAAGAAACTAAGAACTGAGGAAACAGGAGCAGTTTTGGACAATCAGACTTCTCAAGCCTGCTCCACCATTCTAGTCTCTTAATTCTTCTATTCCAATGTCCAGTTCAATTCATTAACATCCACCTGGCTGTATCATTACAAGATAAATAGTCTTAAGTCTACTAAGAAAACTCAAAAAGGGGAAGTAGGTTTCATTCAGGGATCCTTTGATCTGCAGTCGGGATTCTCAGACCTATTACCCTTCTTACTCCTCTCCAGCACTAAAACACGAGAATGGCTTACATTTATCTCAAAAGCACAGGAAAGTAATTGTATCCTTGCTTTATTTACATTATTGGAACTTACTGAATGTGTTTATATATACACTCAGTGGCCACTTTATTAGATACACTTGTACACCTTCTCATTAATGCAAATATCTAATCGGCCAATCACGTAGCAGAAACTCAATATATAAAAGCATGCAGACATGGTCAAGAGTTTCAGTTGATGTTTTGGGCCGAGACCCTTCATCAGGACAGAGCAGTCCCATCAGCCCCATTCCCTTTCTTGCAGCACTGTAACTTATTCTCTCTCACATGCCCATCAGTTCTTCTTTTAATCCCTTTGCTAGTCTTCTTCACCAAAGAGCAGCTCATAGCAGCAAACCAGATGATGGAGAAACTCAGTGGGCCAGGCAACATCGGTGGAGGGAAAAGGTCAGTCAATGTTGTGGGTTGAGACCTTTTGTCTGAACAAATGAAGGACTGTGAGCTGAAATGTTGACTGTCTATTTCCCTCTACAGATGCTGTCTGACTCTGAGTTTCTCCAGTGCTCCAGATTCCAATAATCTGGACAGAAGAAATTGTGTTATTTCTGGGCCTGTCACAGCTGTCTTGACTTGTCCATACTTCACCAACCGCCGCCGCTGGACTATAAACGTGCAGGAGCAATGTGTGGTTAAGTGCCTTGCTCAAGGACACAACACGCTGCCTCAGCTGAGGCTCGAACTCGTGACCTTCAGATCACTAGTCCAATGCCTTAACCAGTTGGCCACGCACCAACACACTGTAGTACAGTGTAAGCTAGTATGATTCCCATACTCTACTCATGCAGTGACATCATTCCTGTGAATTAGGGTATGGTATTCAACTGGGTAAAGTTCAGAATCTGTTTTCGAATGGCCTTGACCACATTTCTCTAGCCCACGGGCCAATTGAGATATCGCTGCCCCACTTTGTGTACCTTCAGCAAGAGAGTCAATTTATGCCTGAGCTATGATGACATTATAACTTTCCTCTTTATTGATCGCAGTGCTTGAGCTTGGAATTAAACAATAGTTTTACTGTGGTCATGAATCCATAATGAAAATGGCAGAAGGAGACCAAATAAAAAAGAAGTACAGACAGTATAGCGTGGAGTATCTGAAATATGGATTATACCAGCACCAAGCAACAAATAGCAGCCAATGTGTCTGTTGTGTTTTTTCAAATGAAGCAATGAAATAGTCCAGGCTCCTTGAACATTTGAAGAGAACCCACTCTAATAAAGCAAATAAGAACTTGTCTTATTTTCAGTCACTTCATGAAAACTTTCAGAAACGAAAAACACTTCAAAACATGTTTCCCAGCACTTCACAACAATACAGTGATGGCTTTGCATGCTTCGTACATTTCATTGCTCATTATTAAATCTGGAAAGCCCCATACAATTGGAGTAGAACTAATTCTGCTGGGAGTAAGGGAGGTCTGAGTGCTGTTTTACATAAACACCAGACCAAAAAATTAAAATGATCCACTCAGCGACAGCTCTGTTCAAAGACAAATAGTTGAAATGTATGAGAATGCGGCAGACTCACAATGCAACGTACTTATGAGTCAACTTTTCCAGGCAACAAATCTTTGCTCATTAGTTACATTCACTTCATAAACGATGAAGACATGTTTCAACAGTTGTTATTTGCAAGGGGATTGGAAACAGATATGAAGGGTGGTAATTTTTCAAGTAGAAAGATATTCCGCTCACCAACATTCTTGGTTGTACAACAGATGAGGCACTGTTGGTGACGGGACGCCACCATGGGTTTATTATTTTCTTGAAAAAAGCTGAACTTAACATAGTCGTAGTCATACTTTATTAATCCTGGGGGAAATTGGTTTTCGTTACAGTTGCTCCATAAATAATAAATAGTAATAGAACCATAAATAGTTAAATAGTAATATGTAAATTAAGCCAGTAAATTATGAAATAAGTCCAGGATCAGCCTATTGGCTCAGGGTGTCTGACCCTCCAAGGGAGGAGTTGTAAAGTTTGATGGCCACAGGCAGGAATGACTTCCTATGACGCTCTGTGCTGCATCTCGGTGGAATGAGTCTCTGGCTGAATGTACTCCAGTGCCCACCCAGTACATTATGTAGTGGATGGGAGACATCGTCCAAGATGGCATGCAACTTAGACAGCATCCTCTTTTCAGACACCACCGTCAGAGAGTCCAGTTCCATCCCCACAACATCACTGGCCTTACGAGTGAGTTTGTTGATTCTGTTGGTGTCTGCTACCCTCAGCCTGCTGCCCCAGCACACAACAGTAAACATGGTAGCACTGGCCACCACAGACTTGTAGAACATCCTCAGCATCGTCCGGCAGATGTTAAAGGACCTTAGTCTCCTCAGGAAATAGAGACGGCTCTGACCCTTCTTGTAGACAGCCTCATTGTTCTTTGACCAGTCCAGTTTATTGTCAATTCATATCCCCTGGTATTTGTAATCCTCCACCATGTCCACACTGACCCCCTGGATGGAAACAGGGGTCTTCCACAAGCTCCTTAGTCTTTTTCACATTAAGCTGCAGATAATTCTGCTCACACCATGTGACAAAGTTTCCTACCGTAGCCCTGTACTCAGCCTCATCTCTCTTGCTGATGCATCCAACTATGGCAGAGTCATCAGAAAGCTTCTGAAGATGACAAGACTCTGTGCAATAGTTGAAGTCCGAGGTGTAAATGGTGAAGAGAAAGGGAGACAAGACAGTCCCCTGTGGAGCCCCAGTGCTGCTGATCACTCTGTCAGACATATGTACCATTAATTGTGTAATTCACAGGCAACATCTTGTCGCAAAAAAAATAACATAAGTGATTGGCTACACAAGATCATTAAATATTTTTATCACAGCAGTACATAAAATCATGATCTCAATTTTCAACTACTTTGAGAGTTTTGAATTGAGAACGATGCATAGTTTTAGTGATTGCAGTTGCACACAGAAGTCAGATGGCTCTCAAAAGGAAAATGCCTGAGACACTTATGCACTTTTTGAAACTGATAGAATTCTTTGAAGATTTGAATGTTTCATTCAGTAATCAACTCAAGAATTTTAAGCACTGCATTGCTTATTTGGCAGCTGCATAAAGGCATGTCAGAGAGATTTCAGGATCTTCTCTCGATCCAAATTCCAGATTGTGTAATAAATCCAATCATGAACACTCGTAATGAGGAATTAACAGGAAGGCTGGAGGAAGAAATGATCTCAGTATAAAATGACTTTGAGCTGAAGTGGAGGTTCAAAAAATCATACCAAGACTTTTGGTTGTAGACAGAACTCTCTGAAAGTTATCCTGCACTGTAGAACAAAAGGTCAAGATGTTCTTTATTGCCTTTCCAACATCACCTTTAGTGGAGCGTGGATTTATTGCAGTCGTCCAACCTCTTTCAAATCAAATTACTGAATGTGGAGACCTGAGGCTCCTTCTGAGTGACAGTCAGCCTGATGTTGAGAAGCTGATCTCACTGCACCAAGCCCAGCCATCTCATTGGAGGGTGAAAAAGCAATGAACGAATGAATAGTTGGACTACTAATGTATGCTCTAAATTTGTTGATGAAAATTGTTTTTACTGTAATTAATGAAATAATTTTATTTGTAGCTTTAAATAGATATGAGTAATTTTTGCCATTATTTGTCACTGCTTTGAATTTGCCGTTCCTATTTTATTTTACAGTGCATCATAAATCAAAATTCTTTCTAGCTTTCATGTAATGGTAGTAAAGGGAGAGGGGATATGGTGTGGGAACCAAGGGGTTGGTAACCCAAAAATGGCTGGGAACCACTAAGCTAGATAGTCAGAATATTTTCCCAGAGTAGAATTGTCAAGTATTGGGGACATTAATTTATGGTGAGAGGGGAAAGTTAAAAGAGCATTTGATGGCTCTGGCCCTATTCAGGTTTAGTATCACTGTCACATGTTGTATAATTTGTTGTTTTGTGGCAGGAGTACATTAAAAGTTGCTATAAGTTACAATATAAAATAAAATAAATAAATAGTTCAAAAAGAGGAATAGTGAGGTAGTTTTCACGGGCTCATGGACCATTCAGAAATCCGATGGTCAAGGGGAAGAAACTGTTCTTCAGGTGTTGAGTGTGTGTTATCAGACTCTCGTACCTCCTCCCTGGTGGCAGTAATGAGAAGAGGGCACGTCCCGAATGTTGGCAGCCCTTCACGATGGATGCTGCCTTCTTGAGGTGTCACCTTTTGAAGATGTACTCGCTGGTGTGAAGGCTAGTGCCCATGATGTTGCTGCGTGAGTCTATATCCCTCCGCAGCTTTCATCTACTACTACTACGACGCCTCAGCCTAGGGGGCCGGCGTCGGGCTTTCATCGATCCTGTGCATTGGAACCTCCATACCAAGTATTGATGCAACCAGGCGGAATGCACTCCATGGAACATCTATAGAAATCTGCTATAGATTTTGGTGACATACTAAATCTCCTCAAACTCCTAATGAAGTAGAGCCACTGGTGTGCCTTCATCATGATTGCTTCAGTATGTTGGGCCTCAATATGATAGATGATAATTGCTTCAATATGATAGATCCTCTGAGATGCTAATGCCCAGAAACTATGGAGGGATACCGATTATGTGCAGACAAAAGAGAAATAGTTTAATTTGGCGTGGTGTTCAGTACATCATGAAAATGCTTAAAGATACTAATATCGACGGAAAAGATCTAAGAATAATCAGGAATCTCTACTGGCAACAAAGTGCAACCATACGGATAGACACTGAGTTTGGTGAATATCAGCCAATAAAGCGAGGAGTCAGATAGGGTTGTGTTCTATCACCAGACCTGTTCTCCCTGTACAGTGAAAATATCATGAGAACCACACAAGACCTACCTGGAATAAGTATAGGAGGATACAATATCAACATCCTCCGCTATGTGGATGATACAGTACTGATAGCAAACAGTGAAGTAAATTTACAGGAACTAGTATCTACCATCAACACAGAGAACGAAAGACTTGGCCTAACCTTAAACAAAAAAAACTGAAGTAATGGTAATATCAAAGAAACCTGATATTCCAAACTGTAGGATCGTATTGGGAAATGAAATCCTGAAACAAGTTCACAACTTCAAGTACCTTGGATCATGGGTAACATCTGATGGCAAATGTGAAACAGACATAAAAGCAAGAATAGCAATGGCAAGAACAGCATTTACAGAAATGAGAAACATTTCAACGAACAAGAAGATAGCAACTGACATCTGCCTTAGAACTCTCAGCTGCTACATTCTTCCTATATTGATGTATGGCTGTGAGTCGTGGACCACCACAAATGCAATGGGAAAAAGAATCAATACAGCAGAAATGTGGTTCCTCAGAAGAATGCTATGCATATCACATACGGACAGGATAACCAACGAAGAAGTTCTACAGAGAATGAAAACAAAACGTTTTAACGTTTACTTAAAAAAATCAGAAAACAGCAATCAAAATTCTTTGGACACATCATGCGAAGAGAGACATTAGAACATTTAGTTACAACTGGAAAGCTGGAAGGAAAGAGAAGCAGAGGCAGACAGAGAATGAAAATGAAAGATGGAATAACATCATGGTTGGAAACAGGGGAGGCAACAACTACAATGGGAGGGTCAGGGACCATGATGGATGGAGAGACATGATCGCCCACATCGAATGGCAAGGCACCTGAATGTGTGTTCAGTACAGACATTGTGGGCCGAAGGGCCTGTTCCTGTGCTGTACTCTACATTGCACTGGCACTGTGTGATTAACATTAAATGATACTGGATTTGCTTTTTTAAAATAAGAAAACTTCAGTAAATGTTAAAAACAAAAGTGCTGAATTATGATAAAAATCATCTGTTTCACTAATAGCTTTAAGAAAAGAAATTCGCCTTCCTTACTCAATCTATCTAGTCCATCTGTAACTGCAGACCCTTCAATGCAGTTGACTCTTCACTGCTTCCTATTTCAAGGGATCCAGTGAAGTTTGGCCAGGTGGATTCAGAATTGGCTTGCCTGCAGAAGGCAGAGGGTCGTGGTGGAGGGAGTGCACTCGGATTGGAGGGCTGTGACTTGTGGTGTCCCACAAGGACCTGTTCTGGGACCTCTACTTTTCGTGATTTTTATTAACGACCTGGATGTGGGGATAGAAGGGTGGGTTGGCAAGTTTGCAGATGACACAAAGGTTGGTAGCGTTGTAGATAGTGTAGAGGATTGTCAAAGATTGCAGAGAGACATCGATAGGATGCAGAAGTGGGCTGAGAAGTGGCAGATGGAGTTCAACCCAGAGAAGTGTGAGGTGGTACACTTTGGAAGGACAAACTCCAAGGCAGAGTACAAAGTAAATGGCAGGATACTTGGTAGTGTGGAGGAGCAGAGGGATCTGGGGGTATGTGTCCACAGATCCCTGAAAGTTGCCTAACAGGTGGATAGGGTAGTTAAGAAAGCTTATGGGGTGTTAGCTTTCATCAGTCGAGGGATAGAGTTTAAGAGTTGCGATGTAATGATGCAGCTCTACAAAACTCTGGTTAGGCCACACTTGGAGTATTGTGTCCAGTTCTGGTCACCTCACTATAGGAAGGATGTGGAAGCATTGGAAAGGGTACAGAGGAGACTTACCAGGATGCTACCTGGTTTAGAGAGTATGCATTATGATCAGAGATTAAGGGAGCTAGGGCTTTACTCTTTGGAGAGAAGGAGGATGAGAGGAGACATGATAAAGGTATACAAGATATTAAGAGGAATAGATAGAGTGGTTAGCCAGCACCTTTTCCCCAGGGCACCACTGCTCAATACAAGAGGACATGGCTTTAAGGTAAAGGGTGGGAAGTTCAAGGGGAATATTAGAGGAAGGTTTTTTATTCAGAGAGTGGTTGGTGCGTGGAATGCACTGCCTGAATCAGTGGTGGAGGCAGATACACTAGTGAAGTTTAAGACACTACTAAACAGGTATATGGAGGAATTTAAGGTGGGGGGTTATATGGGAGGCAGGGTTTGAGGGTTGGCACAACATTGTGGGCCGTAGGGCCTGTACTGTGCTGTACTATTCTATGTTCTATGTTCTAAGGCCAACTGGTGATGCACAATAAATAATGGTCTTGCCAGTGATGTCCACATCCCCTGAATGATTAAGTAAAAGAGCAAGTCCAGCAATGGAGCCAAGTCCACTAATCAATCAGCTTGGGATTTTGAGTTCCAGAATGAAATGTGCTGGAAGTTTCTGGGCTCTTAAAGGGACACTCATGTCCAGCTGTGAGTATGAATGGCACGGTAGTGTTGCGGTTAGTGCAATGCTATTAAGGCACAAGGTACCCTGGTTCAATTCCTGCTGCTGTCTGCAAGGAGTTTGAAAGTTCTCCCCATGACCACATGGGTTTCTTCTGGGTGCTCCAGTTTCCTTCCACGTTCCAAAGACGTGTGGGTTAGTAGGCTAATTGGTCACGGGTGTAAATGAATGTGTGGGCTCGTTGGAAGGGGTGGGGAGAAGGGTCTATTACCATGCTGTATCTCCAAATAAAAAATAAAAGTAATGAGTAACAGATGCTAAAATGAAAACAGAGGCAACTCGTACATATTCTCCACTTTTAATCTCTGCCTCCGTCAGTATCCCAGTGCATAGATTTCATAAGATGAAAGTGATATTACGCTGTCGAGGGTTACAATTACATATATTGGACTGTTTTTTGAATCATAAAAATACACTCAGTGAGCACTTTATTAGACAACTTCTGTACCTAATAAAGTGACCGCTGAGTGCATGTTTGTGGTCTTCTGCCGCTGTAGCCCATCGTCTTCAAGGTTGTCATGTTGTGCATTCAGAGACGCTCTTGTGCACATCACTGTTGTAATACATGCCTACTTGAGTTACTCAAACCACCTTGTCTGACAACAAAAGTCAAAGTCACTTAGATCACATTTTCCCCCAATTCTGATGTTTGGACTGAACAACAACGAAAACCCTTGACCATGTCTGCATGCTGTTATGCATTGAGTTGCTGCTACATGATTGGCTGACAAGATATTTGAATTAACGAGCTGGTGTACAGATGTAACTAATAAAATGGCCACTGAGTCATAGAGACATAGAGCACTACAGCATAGAAATAGGCCCCTTAGCCCATCTAGTCCATGCTGAACCCTTAATGTGCCTACTCCCATTGACCTGCACCAGGACCATAGCCCTCCATATCCCTCCCATCCATAAGCCGGGAAGATGTGGAATCGATATGGGTAGAGCTGCGTAACACTAAGGGGCAAAAGGCGCTGGTGGGAGTTGTGTACAGGCTACCTAACAGTAGTAGTGAGGTCGGAGATGGTATTAAACAGGAAATTAGAAATGTGTGCAATAAAGGAACAGCAGTTATAATGGGTGACTTCAATCTACATGTAGATTGGGTGAACCAAATTGGTAAAGGTGCTGAGGAAGAGGATTTCTTGGAATGTATGCGGGATGGTTTTTTGAACCAACATGTCGAGGAACCAACTAGAGAGCAGGCTATTCTAGACTGGGTATTGAGCAATGAGGAAGGGTTAATTAGCAATCTTGTCATGAGAGGCCCCTTGGGTAAGAGTGACCATAATATGGTGGAATTCTTCATTAAGATGGAGAGTGACATAGTTAATTCAGAAACAAAGGTTCTGAACTTAAAGAAGGGTAACTTTGAAGGTATGAGACGTGAATTAGCTAAGACAGACTGGCAAATGACACTGAAAGGGTTGACGGCGGATATGCAATGGCAAGCATTTAAAGATCGCATGGATGAACTACAACAATTGTTTATCCCAGTTTGGCAAAAGAATAAATCAAGGAAGGTAGTGCAGCCGTGGCTGACAAGGGAAATTAGGGATAGTATCAATTCCAAAGAAGAAGCATACAAATTAGCCAGAAAAAGTGGCTCACCTGAGGACTGGGAGAAATTCAGAGTTCAGCAGAGGAGGACAAAGGGCTTAATTAGGAAGGGGAAAAAAGATTATGAGAGAAAACTGGCAGGGAACATAAAAATGGACTGTAAAAGCTTTTATAGATATTTAAAAAGGAAAAGACTGGTAAAGACAAATATAGGTCCCCTGCAGACAGAAACAGGTGAATTGATTATGGGGAGCAAGGACATGGCAGACCAATTGAATAATTACTTTGGTTCTGTCTTCACTAAGGAGGACATAAATAATCTTCCCGAAATAGTAGGGGACAGAGGGTCCAGTGAGATGGAGGAACTGAGCGAAATACATGTTAGTAGGGAAGTGGTGTTAGGTAAATTGAAGGGATTGAAGGCAGATAAATCCCCAGGGCCAGATGGTCTGCATCCTAGAGTGCTTAAGGAAGTAGCACAAGAAATAGTGGATGCATTAGTGATAATTTTTCAAAACTCGTTAGATTCTGAACTAGTTCCTGAGGATTGGAGGGTGGCTAATGTAACTCCACTTTTTAAAAAAGGAGGGAGAGAGAAACTGGGGAATTATAGACCGGTTAGCCTAACGTCGGTGGTGGGGAAACTGCTGGAGTCAGTTATCAAGGATGTGATAACAGCACATTTGGAAAGCGGTGAAATGATCGGACAAAGTCAGCATGGATTTGTGAAAGGAAAATCATGTCTGACGAATCTCATAGAATTTTTTGAGGATGTAACTAGTAGAGTGGATAGGGGAGAACCAGTGGATGTGGTATATTTGGATTTTCAAAAGGCTTTTGACAAGGTCCCACACAGGAGATTAGTGTGCAAACTTAAAGCACATGGTATTGGGGGTAAGGTATTAGTGTGGGTGGAGAATTGGTTAGCAGACAGGAAGCAAAGAGTGGGAATAAACGGGACCTTTTGAGAATGGCAGGCGGTGACTAGTGGGGTACCGCAAGGCTCAGTGCTGGGACCCCAGTTGTTTACAATATATATTAATGACTTGGATGAGGGAATTAAATGCAGTATCTCCAAGTCTGAGGATGACACGAAGCTGGGCGGCAGTGTTAGCTGTGAGGAGGATGCTAAAAGGATGCAGGGTGACTTGGATAGGTTGGGTGAGTGGGCAAATTCATGGCAGATGCAATTTAATGTGGATAAATGTGAAGTTATCCACTTTGGTGGCAAAAACAGGAAAACAGATTATTATCTGAATGGTGGCCGATTAGGAAAAGGGGAGGTGCAACGAGACCTGGGTGTCATTATACACCAGTCATTGAAAGTGGGCATGCAGGTACAGCAGGCGGTGAAAAAGGCGAATGGTATGCTGGCATTTATAGCGAGAGGATTCGAGTACAGGAGCAGGGAGGTATGACTGCAGTTGTACAAGGCCTTGGTGAGACCACACCTGGAGTATTGTGTGCAGTTTTGGTCCCGTAATCTGAGGAAAGACATCCTTGCCATAGAGGGAGTACAAAGAAGGTTCACCAGATTGATTCCTGGGATGGCAGGACTTTCATATGAAGAAAGACTGGATGAACTGGGCTTGTACTCGTTGGAATTTAGAAGATTGAGGGGGGATCTGATTGAAACGTATAAAATCCTAAAGGGATTAGACAGGCTAGATGCAGGAAGATTGTTCCCGATGTTGGGGAAGTCCAGACCGAGGGGCCACAGTTTGAGGATAGAGGGGAAGCCTTTTAGGACCGAGATTAGGAAAAACTTCTTCACACAGAGAGTGGTGAATCTGTGGAATTCTCTGCCACAGGAAACAGTTGAGGCCAGTTCATTGGCTATATTTAAGAGGGAGTTAGATATGGCCCTTGTGGCTAGGGGGATCAGGGGGTATGAAGGGAAGGCTGGGGCGGGGTTCTGAGTTGGATGATCAGCCATGATCATAATAAATGGCGGTGCAGGCTCGAAGGGCCGAATGGCCTACTCCTGCACCTATTTTCTATGTTTCTATGTTTCTATGTACCTATCCAAATTTCTCTTAAATGTTGAAATCAAAATCACATCCACCATCTGCGCTGTGGCCACTTGAGTGTATTTGCCTCTCTTTTGAATCATAAAAAATATATAATCAAGAGGAGGCTATTCAGCCCATTTGATCTAAAGTGAATCTATTAGCTGTGTTACCCAGCTGAAACTTCTACAGTCACTGAGGGTTTCTATCTCCACCACCCGTTCAGGCAGTGAGTTCTTGAAACCTGCCGATCATGAGTGGAAAAATGTTTCTGGAAAAGAGGAATAAATAATTGAAAACATTCTGGATAAAAAGCAAGACTCTGAGATCTTCTTTACCAGTTAACTTTTTAGCATGAAATTGAACAGGTACATGGATCAGAATCAGAATCAGAATCATTTTTAGCTTTACTGACATATACTGAAATTTGTTGTTTTCTGGAAGCAGTACAATACATGACATAGAACGTTACTATAAATTACAAGAAAATAAGTAAATATTGCAAAAGAGGAATAATGAGATAGTGTTCATGGGTTCATGGGCCATTTTAGGTTCATTGAATTCACAGAGTTATACAGCATGGAAACCAGCCCTTCAGCACAACTTGTTCATGCTTACCACGATGCCTACCTGCACTAACCCCATTTGCCTGTACTTGGCCCACTATCTCCCTATCTCCCTATCCATGCAGCTGTCCAATCACGTTTACTGATCACGGGACAAATTTTTTTTTGTCTTGGATTATAATGCCACGCTGAGCCTCGCAAGCGTCAATAGAAAACATTGAAATAAAAAAATAGACAATATGGATCAAAATAGAAATGCAGCCTTTGGGACTGAACCAGTTTGGTGGAAATAGTTTATTTTCATGTGCTTGTCAAGGTGAGGTGATGACAGCCAGGATGTTAAAATCTATACTTTCTTTCCTTGAGTGGGCTTTTACTGAGTAAACAATTCATGTTGGCAACTGAAGCATAAAAATCTGGTTCATTTACCAGCCACCACTCAGCTTTGTATCCACAACAAATAGTGGAAAGCCTTTGATTGGATTCCAGACCTAGATTCCACAGAAATGATTTTTATTTGATTTGTCACAAGATCATAAAATGTTCTATGTACCCATTGCACAGAATGTGTTTCTGATTTGGTTAAAAATAGCAGCCATGTGAATCCTTTTCCTTGTCTGTGATACTGTCACCAAAGAAAGTCTTTCCCTCTTGTCTCGAACACCATCCCTGGCCAATACCACATTGAGCGCGTTTATGAGAAATGCTGCCACAGCAAAGCAGCATCTATCATCGAGGACCCCTGTCATCCAGGCCATGCTGTCTTCTCATGACTACCATCAGAAAGGAGGTAGAGGAAAGTTGTAGTGTGATGAATATCTTATTAAATGCTATAACCATGAAGGTGTTGTCCCCTAAAACCCTCACTAATTTTTATAGATGCACCGTAGAAAGCATTCGTCTAGGGTGCATATTTGTAATCCAGGGAGCAGGAAGCGCAGAATCAAATATCGCTGTGATGATTGTACGTTCTAGTATCAATTGTTTGGCGACAATAAAGTATGAAGCACTAAGTATGAAGGTGTTGCCTCATTCTTGGCTTCCGAAGAACCTTAAAATGATAGAGTCATAAAAAATACAGCATAGAAACAGGTCCATTGGCCCATCTAGTCCATGCTGAACCATTTAAACTGCCTCGTCCCACTGACCTGCTCCAGGACCATAGTCCTCCGTACCCCTACCATCCAAACTTCCCTCAAGCATTGAACTCAAGCTTGCATGCACCACTTGTGCTGCAACGTGCTCTATACTCTCACCAACCTCTGAGTGAAGAAATTTCCCCTCATGTTCCCCTAACACCTTTCACTCTTAACACATGACCTCTGGTTGTAGCCTCACCTGACCTCAGTGGAAAAAGGCTGATTACATTTACCCTATCTATACCTCTCATAATTTTGTATACTTCTACCAAATTTCCTCTCAATCTTCTACTTACCAAAGGTTCAATAAAAGGGTCAAAGGTTCATTTCATTGTCAAAGTATGCATGTACCATACAACTCTGCTATCCTTCTCCAAGTAGCAATGGAATACAGAAAAGCCATGAGAGTTGTTGAAAAGGAAGGCCTCCCCGACATGAAAATGAAAAAGAAACAAAACTTGCAAACCCCAAAACCTTAACCCTAACACTAACCACCCCATACAAAAAAAACAACAGATCATCCACACCCCCAAAAACTGCAAGTCCTAACCTATTTGATCTTGCCTTATAACTCAGGTCCTCCAAACCCGGCAACATCCTTGTAAATTTTCTCGGCACTCTTTCAACCTTGTTTACCTCTTTTCTGTAGGTGGGTGACCAAAACAGTACACAATACACCAGATTAGGCCTCACCATTGTCTTATACAAATTCAATAACACGTCCCATCTCCTGTACTCAGTACTTTGATTTATGAAGGCTAATGTACCAAGGCTTTCTTTTCCATACTATCTACCTGTGACTACACTTTCAATACATTATGGACCTGTATTCCCAGATTCCATTGTTGTACCACACTCTTCAGTGCCCTGCCAGTCACTGGGTGAGACCTACTCTAGTTGGTCCTACCAAAGTGCAACACCTCACACCTGCCTCCAACCTTCTGGGCAGATATAACAGTTTGGACTAGTTTGGCTGAAGGGCTCATTTACAGCTTATCTAGCATAGAGCTTGTCATGAACCAGACAGCATCTCAAAATGCTATTTTCTTTCTAAATGTTGCTTTTAAAATGCCTTTTAATTCACTGAGGAATGACAGTTCATTTAAATTTGGTTGCTACAGTTGTAATTGGTGATGTGTCACAGAATCAATTCACAAGGAGTATGCTAATACTAGTCACCCAGTTTGATTTGATTTCCCATTCCCATTACAACGTTTCTGGGATCCACATAACTGGGATGTAGAGGTGGAATCCCTTAATGGAGAACTCCTGTGAGAGACTTTGTCTAACTCGGGGAGGCTGGTGCACAGGCAGCCACCACATGGTCCTTGACGGATTGGGGTCAGGGTCTAGTAGCACGGAGTGCAAGACGAGTGGGGTCCCTTCACTGCTACAGCCACCCTCCAGCTTCACTGCTATTATGATGTGTCATCTTCTACCTGCTCCACCACTGAGATCTTGATTGGATTGCTCTTTCTCTATGACTTCTCCCTTGACCTTCCCGCCATAGGTAAACTCCAGATGGCATCATCCTTGGGATCTCACGAGCTCACAAGCCTCCTCACCACGACAAGGTGACAATCTTCAGAGAAGGCCAAATAAAATATGGCTTAGATATCGGACAAAAGCAGTTAGGTGAACCTGAAGATGCTAGAATGAATGTAAAATCCATTTGTTGCCTTAAAGAAATACAAGTTACTATCCTTTCTGGGCTCATCTATGTCTCCTGACCAAAAACAAGGGGGCTGCATCTTCAATAATTTCAATCATTTCAATGATTCCAAGTTCCCTAGCCCCCATCATTTTATTTTCACTATGGATGTCCAGTCCCTGTACACCTCCACCCCCCACCAGGAAGGCCTCAAAGCTCTCCATTTATTTCTGGACACCAGACCCAACCAGTTCCCCTCCACCACCATTCTCCTCCGCCCAGGGGAACCTGTCCTCACTTTTAATAATTTCTCCTTTAGCTCCTCCCACTTCCTTCAGACAAAAGGTGTAGCCATGGGCACCCATATGGGTCCCAGCTATGCCTGCCTTTTTGTCGGCTACGTGGAACAGTCTATGTTCCAAGCCTACCCGAGTGTCACTCCCCAACTTTCCCTATGCTACATCGATGATTGCATTGGTGCTGCTTCCTGTACCTATGCAGAGTTCGTCATCTTCATCAACTTTGCCTCCAACTTCCACCCTGTCCACAAATTTACCTGGTTCATTTTCAACACTTCCCTCCCCTTTCTCAATCTCTCTGTCTCTATCTCTGGAGACAGCGTATCTACTGATGTCTAATATAAACCCACAGACTCTCACAGCTACCTGGACTATAACCCTTCCCACCCTGTTACTTGTGAAAATGCCATCCCCTTCTCTCAATTCCTCCATCTGCGCTGCATCTGCTCTCAGGATGAGGCTTTTCATTTCAGAAGGAGATGTGCTCCTTTTTTAAATAAAGGGGCTTCCCTTCCCCCACCATTAATGCTGCCCTCAATTGCATCTCTTCCATTTCACGCATGTCTGCTCTCACTCCATCCCCCCGCCACCCCACCAGGGATGGGTTCCTCTTGTCCTCACCTACTATTCCACCAGCCTTCATATCCAGCATATAATTCTCCGGAACTTCCGCCATCTCCAACTGGATCCCACTACCAAACACAACTTTCCCACCTCCCCCCCGACTTTCTGTTTTCCACAGGGATCACTCCCTACACGACTCCCTCGTCCATTCGTCTTCCCCTCCCCGCCACTGATCTCCCTTCTGCAACTTGTCCTTGTAAGCAGAACAAATGCTACACCTGCCCCTGCACCTCCTCCCTCACTACCATTCAGGGCCCCAGACAGTCCTTCCAGGTGAGGCGACACTTCACCTGTGAGTCTGCAAGGGTCATATACTGTGTTTGGTGCTCCCAGTGTGGCCTCCGATATATCAGTGAGACCCAATGTAGATTGGGAAATTGCTTTGCCAAGCACCTACACTCCATCCAGCAGAAAAAAACGGGATCTCCCAGTGGCCACCCATTTTAATTCCACATCCCATTCCCATTCCAACATGTCAACATGTCAATCTACTGTCGTGATGAGGCCACACTCAGGTTGGAGGAACAACATCTTATATTCTGTCGGGGTAACCTCCAACCTGCTGACATGAACATCGATTTCTCAAACTTCTGGTAATGCCTCCCCCTCCCCCCCCTTCACCATTCCCCATCCCCTTTTCCCTCTCTCAACTAATCTCCTTACCTGCCCATCGCTTTGCTCTGGTGCTCCTCCGCCCCCTTTTCTTTCTTCCATGGCTTTCTGTCCTCTCCTATTAATTCCCCCTTCTCCAGCCCTGTATCTCTTTCACCAATTAGCTTCCCAGCTCTTTACTTCATCCCTCCCCTCCCAGTTTCACCTATCACCCTGTGTTTCTCCCTCCCCTCTACCCACCTTTTAAATCTACTCCTCATCTTTTTTTCTCCACTCCTGCCGAAGGGTCTCAGCCGAAACATCAACTGTACTCTTTTCCATAGATGCTGCCTGGCCTGCTGAGTTCCTCCAGCATCTTATGTGTATTGCTTTGGATTTCCAGCATCTGCAGACTTTCTCTTGTTTGCATCTTCACCAGCCGAGTGGAATCAGGTTCATCAATTTTTGGGCAAACTAGACGACAGGCTTTTCTGTGAATGTTCACATTCTTGACAGTGAATGCAAATAAATGTAAACAGATGGAACCAGATGCCGATGAGGAGATTTATTACATAATGGCTGCTCCATTATTATTTCTGTCCACATGGAACAAAAGACAATAAAGGGACTTGTGTGACTCTGGAGCTTAGCACTCCACACTGGAGTGGCAGAATAATGTACTCCATGTCCAAAATCTGGTATCAAAATTGTACTACTCAAAGTTCAAATAAACTTATTATCGACGTACGTAAATGTCACCATATACCACCTTGAGATTCATTTTCTTGCAGGCATTTTCAGGAGAATCAAGAAATACAGTATAATTTATGAAAAACTATACATAACAAAGACTGACAAACAGCTAATGAGCAAAAGAGGACAAATCAAATAATAAATTTTAAAAAGTAAATAAATACTACTGAGAACATGAGTTGTAGAATCTTTGAAAGTGAGTCTGTAGGTTGTGGAATCAGTTCAGTGTTCGGGTGAGGGTAGTTATTCACACTGGTCCAGGAGCCTGATGGTTGTTGGGTAATAACTGTTCCTGAACCTCATGATGTGGGACCTAACTTTCCTCTACCTCCTTTCTGATGGTAGTGAGAAGACAGCATGGCCTGGATGACAGAGGTCCTCGACGATAGATGCTGCTTTGCTGTGGCAGCATTTCTCATAAACGCGCTCAATGTGGTACTGGCCAGGGATGGTGTTCGAGACAAGAGGGAAAGACTTTCTTTGGTGACAGTATCACAGACAAGGAAAAGGATTCACATGGCTGCTATTTTTAACCAAATCAGAAACACATTCTGTGCAATGGGTACATAGAACATTTTATGATCTTGTGACAAATCAAATAAAAATCATTTCTGTGGAATCTAGGTCTGGAATCCAATCAAAGGCTTTCCACTATTTGTTGTGGATACAAAGCTGAGTGGTGGCTGGTAAGTGAACCAGATTTTTATGCTTCAGTTGCCAACATGAATTGTTTACTCAGTAAAAGCCCACTCAAGGAAAGAAAGTATAGATTTTAACATCCTGGCTGTCATCACCTCACCTTGACAAGCACATGAAAATAAACTATTTCCACCAAACTGGTTCAGTCCCAAAGGCTGCCTTTCTATTTTGATCCATATTGTCTATTTTTTTATTTCAATGTTTTCTATTGACGCTTGCGAGGCTCAGCGTGGCATTATAATCCAAGACAAAAAAAAATTTGTCCCGTGATCAGTAAACGTGATTGGACAGCTGCATGGATAGGGAGATAGGGAGATAGTGGGCCAAGTACAGGCAAATGGGGTTAGTGCAGGTAGGCATCGTGGTAAGCATGAACAAGTTGTGCTGAAGGGCTGGTTTCCATGCTGTATAACTCTGTGAATTCAATGAACCTAAAATGGCCCATGAACCCATGAACACTATCTCATTATTCCTCTTTTGCAATATTTACTTATTTTCTTGTAATTTATAGTAACGTTCTATGTCATGTATTGTACTGCTTCCAGAAAACAACAAATTTCAGTATATGTCAGTAAAGCTAAAAATGATTCTGATTCTGATTCTGATCCATGTACCTGTTCAATTTCATGCTAAAAAGTTAACTGGTAAAGAAGATCTCAGAGTCTTGCTTTTTATCCAGAATGTTTTCAATTATTTATTCCTCTTTTCCAGAAACATTTTTCCACTCATGATCGGCAGGTTTCAAGAACTCACTGCCTGAACGGGTGGTGGAGATAGAAACCCTCAGTGACTGTAGAAGTTTCAGCTGGGTAACACAGCTAATAGATTCACTTTAGATCAAATGGGCTGAATAGCCTCCTCTTGATTATATATTTTTTATGATTCAAAAGAGAGGCAAATACACTCAAGTGGCCACAGCGCAGATGGTGGATGTGATTTTGATTTCAACATTTAAGAGAAATTTGGATAGGTACATCCAAAAATTTGGTCAGAGGAGAATGGCCAGACTGATTCAAGCTGACAGGAAGGCGACAGTAACTCAAAAGACCAGGTGTTACAACATTAGTGTGTAGAAGAACAGCCCTGATCTCTGAACACACAACACATCGAACCTTGAAGTGTTTGGGCTACACCACCAGAAGACAACAAACATACACTCAGTGGACTTTTTATTAGATACAGGAGGTACAGTACCTAATAAAATGGCCACTAATTGTAGCTCACCAGTTCAACAAACTTCATAATCAGAAAGCATAGACACTTCCAGCTAATGGTATACTTTGCATATAGACACTAAACAGTTCGAGACCCAGATTAAATACTCAAATGCAGAAGACTCTTCCAAAGCTGGGAAACCTTGACTAACACACAAAATTCTGGAGGAACACAAGAAGTCAGTCACACAGAAACAGGCCCTTCAGCTCATCTAGTCCATGCCAAACCATGTAAACTGCTAACTCCCATCAACCTGCACCAGGACCATAGCCATCTATTCGCCTATCATCCATGTACCTCTCTAAATTTCTCTTAAATGTTGAAATTGAGCTTGTATACATCACTTGCACTGGCAGCTCATTCCACAGTCTCACGACCCTCTGAGTAAAGATGTTTCCCCTCATGTTCCCTTTAAACTTTTCATCTTTCACTCTTAACATATGACCTCTAGTCATAGCCCCACCCAAACTCAGTGGAAAATGCCTGCTTGCATTTACCCTATCTATGCCCCCCATAATTTTGTATACCTCTATCAAATCTCCCATCAATCTTCTAAGTTCCAAGGAATAATCATAGAAACATGTAGATTGGGTGAACCAAATTGGTAAGGGTGCTGAGGAAGAGGATTTCTTGGAATGTATGCGGGATGGTTTTTTGAACCAACATGTCGAGGAAGCAACTAGAGAGCAGGCTATTCTAGACTGTATTGAGCAATGAGGAAGAGTTAATTAGCAATCTTGTCGTGAGAGGCCCCTTGGGTAAGAGTGACCATAATATGGTGGAATTCTTCATTAAGATGGAGAGTGACATAGTTAATTCAGAAACAAAGGTTCTGAACTTAAAGAAGGGTAACTTTGAAGGTATGAGACGTGAATTAGCTAAGATAGACTGGCAAATGACACTTAAAGGGTTGACGGTGGATATGCAATGGCAAGCATTTAAAGATCGCATGGATGAACTACAACAATTGTTCATCCCCAGTTTGGCAAAAGAATAAATCAAGGAAGGTAGTGCACCCGTGATTGACAAGGGAAATTAGGGATAGTATCAATTCCAAAGAAGAAGCATACAAATTAGCCAGAAAAAGCGGCTCACCTGAGGACTGGAAGAAATTCAGAGTTCAGCAGAGGAGGACAAGGGGCTTAATTAGGAAGGGGAAAAAAAGATTATGAGAGAAAACTGGCAGGGAACATAAAAATGGACTGTAAAAGCTTTTATAGATATGTGAAACGAAAAAGTTTGGTTAAGGCAAATGTAGGTCCCCTACAGACAGAAACAGGTGAATTGATTATGGGGATCAAGGACATGGCAGACCAATTGAATAATTACTTTGGTCTGTCTTCACTAAGGAGGACATAAATAATCTTCCGGAAATAGTAGGGGACAGAGGGTCCAGTGAGATGGAGGAACTGAGGGAAATACATGTTAGTAGGGAAGTGGTGTTAGGTAAATTGAAGGGATTAAAGGCAGATAAATCCCCAGGGCCAGATGGTCTGCATCCCAGAGTGCTTAAGGAAGTAGCACAAGAAATAGTGGTTGCATTAGTGATAATTTTTCAAAAATCTTTAGATTCTGGACTAGTTCCTGAGGATTGGAGGGTGGCTAATGTAACCCCACTTTTTAAAAAAGGAGGGAGAGAGAAACCAGGGAATTATAGATCGGTTAGCCTAACATCAGTGGTGGGGAAACTGCTAGAGTCAGTTATCAAAGATGTGATAACAGCACATTTGGAAAGCGGTGAAATCATCGGACAAAGTCAGCATGGATTTGTGAAAGGAAAATCATGTCTGACGAATCTCATAGAATTTTTTGAGGATGTAACTAGTAGAGTGGATAGGGGAGAACCAGTGGATGTGGTATATTTGGATTTTCAAAAGACTTTTGACAAGGTCCCACACAGGAGATTAGTGTGCAAACTTAAAGCACACGGTATTGGGGGTAAGGTATTGATGTGGATAGAGAATTGGTTGGCAGACAGGAAGCAAAGAGTGGGAATAAACGGGACCTTTTCAGAATGGCAGGCAGTGACTAGTGGGGTACCGCAAGGCTCAGTGCTGGGACCCCAGTTGTTTACAATATATATTAATGACTTGGATGAGGGAATTAAATGCAGCATCTCCAAGTTTGCGGATGACACGAAGCTGGGTGGCAGTGTTAGCTGTGAGGAGGATGCTAAGAGGATGCAGGGTGACTTGGATAGGTTAGGTGAGTGGGCAAATTCATGGCAGATGCAATTTAATGTGGATAAATGTGAAGTTATCCACTTTGGTGGCAAAAACAGGAAAACAGTTTATTATCTGAATGGTGGCCAATTAGGAAAAGGGGAGGTGCAACGAGACCTGGGTGTCATTATACACCAGTCATTGAAAGTGGGCATGCAGGTACAGCAGGCGGTGAAAAAGGCGAATGGTATGCTGGCATTTATAGCAAGAGAATTCAAGTACAGGAGCAGGGAGGTATGACTGCAGTTGTACAAGGCCTTGGTGAGACCACACCTGGAGTATTGTGTGCAGTTTTGGTCCCGTAATCTGAGGAAAGACATCCTTGCCATAGAGGGAGTACAAAGAAGGTTCACCAGATTGATTCCTGGGATGGCAGGACTTTCATATGATGAAAGACTGGATGAACTAGGCTTATACTCGTTGGAATTTAGAAGATCTGATTGAAACGTATAAAATCCTAAAGGGATTGGACAGGCTAGATGCAAGAAGATTGTTCCCGATGTTGGGGAAGTCCGGAACGAGGTGTCACAGTTTAAGGATAAAGGGGAAGCCTTTTAGGACCGCGATGAGGGAAAACTTCTTCACACAGAGAGTGGTGAATCTGTGGAATTCTCTGCCACAGGAAACAGTTGAGGCCAGTTCATTGGCTATATTTAAGAGAGAGTTAGATATGGCCCTTGTGGTTAAAGGGATCAGGGGGTATGGAGGGAAGGCTGGTACAGGGTTCTGAGTTGGATGATCAGCCATGATCATACTGAATGGCGGTGCAGGCTCGAAGGGCCGAATGGCCTACTCCTGCACCTATTTTCTATGTTTCTATGTTTCCCTTCCCTTCGAAGGGATCAGCAGAAACTCAAGACGTCAATCCAGAAAAGATTGGAAGACTTACAAGTTGGGGAAGATCAAGGAAGTGTTCTGACTAAGGCCAACAGAAAACCGAGAGCCCAGGGAGGGGAGTTTGACTACACTCCCGAGGAGGTGAAGAAATGGAGGACAGATCTCGAAAAAGGGGGGCGGACGCTTGAAAGGAACCTGAAGATGACTATTGACAGTTTAAATGAAGTGGAAAAACTGAAAGTTGACCTGGAAGACCTCATCAGGAAGAAAAAACTGGAGGCTGAACATCCTTTAACTGCTGCTTTTCAGGTCAGGGTGGAAGAAGCTGGTGGAGTAACTGCGTCCCAGATTAAGATGGCCAAGAACCGTGAGTCAGAACTGCTGAGGCTGTGGCGAGAGTTGAAGGAGTCCCTGAAGAAGCTGACGTCTCGACTGCAGGAGGCTGAAGGGGTAGCCCCAGCTAAATGTTTCAGTTTGGAGAAACTCAAACAGCAGCTACCGATCGAGGGAATGAGGAAGAATACGGATTCGAAGGATGATGTGCGGGATGTGTGGTACATGCTGCCTTTAGCTAACTTCTCCATGACTGAGGAAGAGACCTTTGGCCCTTCTCCCACTGAGTCAGGTGTAGTGGGGAGGGCTAGCTGTGGGCAGTCTAAGTTATGGCAGGACCAGGAAGGAAAAGAAGCGGGGCCCCGGACATGGGACAGTGGACTCCAAGTTGTAATGGTGGCCTGAGTGAGAGAGGAGTCGGCAAGCAGGCCTGAGGTATCCCTAGTAGTGTCTGAGCCTTTAGGGTTTAGGTGAGGGGGTACGGAGGTCTTGGAGGATTAGGAAGCTCTCAGATAGGTTGGCCTATGTAGCGCCTGTGGATGGACGGAAGGTCCACTGTTTGGGGAGCAATGTCACTGTGTGTATCTGGATGGGTTTCTGTGTCTGTAGGACTGGTTGGCGAGTTATTTAGAAGTCATGAGGACATGACTTTATTTGGTGGGGGGAGAGTGTACGGGGTTTCTTTTTTTTATGTCACTGCGTAGTCTAATTAAAATGGCTTCTTTATTATGTTATAATTGAAAGGGCTTCTTTGTTATGTTAACTGCTGAGAAAGTCCTTCCCGCTAGCAGTTTGTTTGAATCACGTTACTGATAAGAAGATGTTATGAACCAATTGCGATAGTTGTTATGTTTTTGGTGTATCTGTAAGATATTGTATGTGCGGGGTTTTGGGGGAGAAGGCGGGAGAGAGAGACAGAGGATGGACCATGTCTGTGATCTCCGCTAATGGGGTCGGACCCCGAGCAGGGTGTTCAGCGAGGAGAGGAGACGGAGACAGACTCGTGTGGAGTGTCTGGTTGACCACCGTTGTTGGTCCCAGGCGGCCGGTCGAGGTGGTCCGAGGGGTTGCAGGGTGAAGGAGAAATTGGGTCCTGAGCTCCAACTGTTTGTGCACGAAGAGATTGAACTTTGATAAGTGTGGCGCCTTTTATTTTCCTTTTTGATTTTATTCTCTATTAATTATATAGTTCCAGTAATATCTATAAACTGTAAATCATTTAATCGTATCTGGCGTATTGTCTGTTATTTGGGCGGGGTGGGGTACATCACACAGCATCCACACAAACTGATTACCCAGTCTGGCGGGGTCGAGGGCTGTTTCCCTAGACGACAGCGAGCCGAGCGACCCTGAGGCTGGCCGGGGGGCTACACTACAATCACCAAGATCCTTTTCCACAGTGAATACTGAAGTAAAGTATTCATTAAATACCTCTGTTATTTCCTCCGGTTCCATACACACTTTCCCACTGTCACACTTGATAGGTCCTATTCTTTCACGTCTTATCCTCTTACTATTCACATACGTTGATGCACCTTCAATTACTCCCAAAGACTGAAGTAGGGTAAATACTGAAAGGCTTTTATTCGCAGTAAAATGTGACTTCCAGCATGCTGAGTGTCTGCCCCTGGACTGAGGAGGAGGAGCAGGGTGAAATTACCTTTATTCATGGGTCTGTGGGAGGAGCCACAGGGGCAGTCAGCAGAGGGGCGTATCCAGACAGGTAACCCAGTTACAACATATATATATGGTTTACCACATACGTGTAGAATGCCTTGGGGTTTTCCTTAATCCTGCCCGCCAAGGCCTTCTCATGGCCCCTTTTGGCTCTCCTAATTTCCTTCTTAAGCTCCATCCTATTAGCTTTATAATCTTCTGGATCTCTAACATTACCCAGCTCTCTGAACCTTTTGTAAGCTTTTCTTTTCTTCTTGATTAGATTTATTACAGCCTTTGTACACCACGGTTCCTGTACCCTACCATAACTTCCCTGTCTCATTGGAACGTACCTATGCAGAACTCCACACAAATATCCCCTGAATATTTGCCACATCTCTTCCGTACTTTTCTCTGAGAACATCTGCTCCCAATTTAAGCTTCCAATTTCCTGTTTGATAGCCTCATAATTCCTCTTAATCCAATTAAACGCTTTTCTAACTTGTCTGTTCCTATCTCTCTCCAATGCTATTGTAAAGGAAATAGAATTATGATCACTATCTCCAAAATGCTCTCCCACTGAGAGATCTGACACCTGACCAGGTTCATTTCCCAATACCAAATCAAGTACAGTCTCTCCTCTTGTAGGCTTATCTACATATTGTGTCAAGAAACCTTCCTGAACACACCTAACAAACTCCACCCCATCTAACCCCCTTGCTCTAGGGAGATGCCAATCGATATTTGGGAAATTAAAATCTCCCATTACGACAACTCTGTTATCATTACACCTTTTCAGGATCTGTTTCCTGATCTGCTCCTCGATATCCCTGTTGCTATTGGGTGGTCTATAAATAACACCCAATAGAGTTATTGACCCTTTCTTGTTCCTAACCTCCACCCACAGAGACTCCATAGACAATCCCTCCATGGCAAACAGGTGATAGAGAAGGGACGTGCTCAGACCGAAGGTTTGAGGTGTGTCTATTTTAACACAAGGAGTGTTGTGAACAAAGTGGATGAGCTTAGAGCGTGGATCAGTAGATATGATGTGGTGGTCATTACAGAGACTTGGATGGTTCAGGGACAGGAATGATTACTTTAAGTGCTGGGTTTTAGATGTTTCAGGAAGGACAGGGAGAGAGGCAAAAGAGGTGGGGGCGTGGCACTGTTGATCAGAGATAGTGTCACGGCTGCAGAAAAGGTGGACGCCATCTCCTGTACTCAGTACTTTCATTTATAAAGGCCAATGTGCCAAAAGCTTTCTTTAAGACCCTATCTACCTGTGAGATCACTTTCAATGAATTATATACCTGTATTCTCAGAACCCTCTATTCTACTACATCTCCAAACTTGGCATCATCTACAAATTTGCTGATGTAGTTAATTACACTATCATCAAGATCATTAATATAGATGACAAACAATAATAGACCCAGCACCAATCCCTGCAGCACTCCACTCGTCATAGGCCTCCAATCAGAGAGTAGCCATCTACTACCACTCGCTGGTTTCTCCCACAAAGCCAATGTCCAATCCAATTTACTACCTGATCTTGAATGCCAAGTGACAGAACCTTCTTGACCAACCTCTCATGTGGGACCTTGTCAAATGCCTTGCTAAAGTCTATGTAAACAACATCCACTGCCTTGCCTTAATCAATTTTCCTGGTAACTTCCTCCAAAACTGTATTTGATTGGCATGACCTACCATGCACAAAACCATGTTGACTATCCCTAATCAGTCCATGTCTATCCAAATACTCATATATCTGGTCCCTCAGAATATCTTCCAATAACTGACCCACTACTGAGGTCAGGCACACCGGCCCATAATTTCCTGGTTTATTTTTAGAGCCTTCCTTAAACAGCGGAACAATATTAGCTATCCTCCAATCCTCCGGTACCTCACCTGTCGCTAAGGATGATTTAAATATCTCTGCTAGAGCCCTCCAATAGGGTCCAAGGGAACACCTTGTCAGGCCCCGGGGATTTACATAGAACATAGTACAGCACAGTACAGGCCCTACGGCCCACAATGTTGTGCCGACCCTCAAACCCTGCCTCCCATATAAGCCCCCAACTTAAATTCCTCCACATATCTGTCCAGTAGTCTCTTAAACTTCACTAGTGTATCTGCCTCCACCACTGACTCAGGCAGTGCGTTCCACGCACCAACCACTCTCTGAGTAAAAAACCTTCCTCTAATATCCCCCTTGAACTTCCCACCCCTTACCTTAAAGCCATGTCCTCTTGTATTGAGCAGTGGTGCCCTAGGGAAGAGGCGCTGGCTATCCACTCTATCTATTCCTCTTATTATCTTGTACACCTCTATCATGTCTCCTCTCATCCTCTTTCTCTCCAAAGAGTAAAGCCCCTAGCTCCCTTAATCTCTGATCATAATCCATACTCTCTAAACCAGGCAGCATCCTGGTAAATCTCCTCTGTACCCTTTCCAATGCTTCCACATCCTTCCTATAGTGAGGCGACCAGAACTGGACACAGTACTCCAAGTGTGGCCTAACCAGAGTTTTATAGAGCTGCATCATTACATCGCGACTCTTAAACTCTATCCCTCGACTTATGAAAGCTAACACCCCATAAGCTTTCTTAACTACCCTATACACCTGTGAGGCAACTTTCAGGGATCTGTGGACATGCACCCCCAGATCCCTCTGCTCCTCCACACTACCAAGCATCCTGCCATTTACTTTGTACTCTGCCTTGGAGTTTGTCCTTCCAAAGTGTACCACCTCACACTTCTCCGGGTTGAACTCCATCTGCCACTTCTCAGCCCACTTCTGCATCCTATCAATGTCTCTCTGCAATCTTTGACAATCCTCTACACTATCTACAACACCACCAATAGACCACCAAGAATTTGTCCACATTAATTTACCTCAGGGCAGCAAACATCTCCTCCTTTGTAATCTATATAGGGTCCATGAAGTTGATGCCACTTTGCCTCATTTCTATACATTCTGTGTCCATCTCCTGAGTAAGTACAGATGAAAAAAAAAATCAGCTTAAGAGCTCCCCCATCTCTTTTGGCTCCATGCATGGATTACCATTCTGATCTTCCAGAGGAACAATTTAGTCCCTTGCAATCCTTTTACTCTTAACATATCTGTAGAAGCCCTTAGGTTTCTCCTTCACCTTGTCTCCAACAGCAACCTCATGTCTTCTTTTAACGCTTCTGATTTCTTTCTTTTGTATTTCTTATTCTTCATAAGTACCTCATTTGTTCCGACTGGCCTATACCTGCTATGCCCCTTTGCCTTCTTAACCAGGGCCTCAAAATCTCTTGAAATCCAAGGTTCCCAAACCTGTTATCTTTACTTTTTATACTGACAGGCACATACAAGCTATGAAAAGAAATAAACCACTGGGTGGCATGATAGTCTAGCAGTTAGCATAAAGCTATTACAGCGCCAACAACGCAAGTTCAATTCCTGATGCTTTCTGTAAGGAGTTGTTACATCCTCCTCGTGACTGTGTGCGTTTTCTTTGGGTACTCTGAATTCCTCCCACATTCCAAAGACATATGGGGTTAGTATGTGAATTGGTCACATGGGAGTAATAGGACAGTGTGGACTCATTGAGCCAGAAGGGCCTGAACTTGCTGTATCTCTTAAAAAAATGTTTCAAGGAGGTCATCTCTTATTCTTCCAAACTTTGGAAATATCAAGGTGGCACTGGAGCTTAGGACTCATTGCAGGCTCACAACCATATCTAGGCCTAGACGTAGGTCCTTTCTATCTGTCTATGCCCTTCATGATATTATGTATCTCTGTCGTCACCCACATTTTTAATGTTCCAGGGTATAAAGTCTTAGTCCATGCAACCTCTACTTGTAACTCAAGTCCCCAAGTCCAGGCAATATTCCCGGTAAATCCCTTCTGCACTGTATCTGGTATGTTCTTGCCCTCTCCAGTTGAGGTTTCAATGCCTCCTCTTCGATACTTACATCTCCATTTGGAATATAAGTATTGTGTCCTCAGCAAAATAAGGGAATGTTACTTTTGGTCCTGTCAGTGAAACTATGGATACTAGCCTCCCCACCATCAAAGACATCTTCAAAAGATGGTGCTTCAAGAAATGACATCTATCACTGGGGACCCTCACCATCTGGGACAGGCCCTCTTCTCATTATCTCCATCAGGGAGGAGGAACAGGAGCCTGAAGGTGCACACATGACATTTTAGGAACAGCTGCCACACAAGCAATAAACTTCATGACCCATGTCAATGATATTAAACCTGATTCTGATTTTGATCACTGATACAGATAGTAAGTAGTTGAAACCCAAGCATCAGTCTCTGTGGTACCCAGTCCTAACAGCCTACCAACTTAAAAAGGGCCCACACATTCCTTTCCATGGTTTCATATTCAATAAGCAATCCTCAGTCCAAATATATACATTTCCTACAAATATAGTATAGTACCTCCAAAGCTGTATGTTTCATGTCCCATGAGGAATCTCATTGTAAACCTTCAGAAAATTGGTTCCTCCTCATCCACACTCTTAGCCATATCCTCACATTACTTGATTACATTATAGAGTCATTAAACACCACAGCACAGAAACAGGGCCTTCGTCCCATCTAGTCTGTGCTCCCTTAGCCCTGTCAATCTGCACCTTCTGCACCCCTCCCATTCATGTACCTATCCAAATTTTGTAAATGTTGAAAGTGAACCTGCTTCCACCACTTCCATTGGCGGCTTGTTTTATACCCTAACAGCCCTCTGAGTTAAGATTCCCTTTAAATGTTTCGCCTTTCACCCTTAGCCCATGACCACTAGTTTTAGTTTCACCCAACCTGAGTGAAAAAAACCTGCTTGCATTTACCCTATCTATATCTGTCATGATTTTGCATATCTCTATCATACATGTCTCCCCTCATTCTCCTATGGTCCAGGGAATAAAGTTCTAGCCTATTCAACCTTTCCCTATAACTCAGGTCCTCAGGTCCCGGCAACATCCTTGTAAATTTTCCCTGCACTCTTTCAATCTTTTCTCTAGGTAGGTGACTCCAAATTAGGGCTCACCAATGTCTTATACAACTTTAATATAACATCCCAACTTCTGTACTTAATGCCTCTGATTTATGACGGCCAATGTGCGAAAGCTCTCTTTACAACCCTATCTACCTGTGATGCCAATTTCAAGGAATTATGGTTCTGTATTTTCAGATATCTTTGCTCTACCACACTCTTCAGTGCCCTATCGTTTACTGTGTAAACCCTACCCTAATGTGTCCTCCCAAAATGCAACAACTCACACTTGTCTGCATTAGATTCCATCTGCCATTTTTCCGCCCATTTTTCCAGCTAGTCCAGACCCTGCTGCAAGCTTTGATAACCTTCCTCGCTGTCCACTATGCCCCCAATCTTGGCGTGATCCGCAAATTTGTTAATCCAGTTTACTGCATTATTATCCAGATTATGGATATAAATGGCAAACTACAGACCCAGTAATAATGCCTGCAGCCCATCACTAATCATAGGCCTCCAATCTGAGAGGCAACTATCTTCCATCTAGTGACTTTCCTTTCATAGTCCCATTTGACTCTGCTCAATCTTGTTACTGTTTTGGAAGTGTCTTGATATTTTTAAAGATTTCAGTCACTCCCTGTTTTCTCTCACACTTCTATAGTTATGGGGTAGAGTATGCAGAGTCTGGGTGCAATCACAGCCAGACAGCTGAACGAATGGGCAATCACACACGTGAGAATGCACACATTCCAGTCAATTAGAGTCTCTTCGTCATTTTGTTTGTCTTGTTAAGTCTTGATTGAAGCACAGTGACAATGCTCCCTGCTTACCTTAGTTGAGGTTCCAGGAAAGAAGACAAGTGATTTAGATAGACATTGTTAAAGGAGTGGTATCAATTTAGTTCTAGGTTTTTGCTTTTGAGCCGCAGTGATGACATTAGTTTTTAGTTAACAGCTCTATTGGTCTGGTGTTTATTATTTTCTTTTGTCTGTACAGTTCTTATCAAAACTGGTTCTTTAGAATATCTAGTAATTCTTTTGAATTCTTCTTTCAAGAAGACAAAGATTTTGTTCAATTCTTTGTGTGCTTCCTTATTCCCCATTATAATTTTTCTTTCTCTCCTTTTCACTTTTACCAACTTACAGAAGCTCTTGAAGGTTCCTTTTAATATTTGCCACCGGTATTCTTTCATTTTCTATTTTCCTTTATCAATTTCATGTCTTTGTTGACTGAGTTATGAATCCATCCCGCTGCCAATCTACTTTACAGCTGACCACCTACCACCCCACCAGCCTCTGCGTCCAGCACATAATTCTCTGGAACTTCTGCCATCTCCGGATCCCACCAACAAGCACATCTTTCCCTCCCTCCCCCACCCACTTTCCACAGGGATCGCTTCCTACGCGACTCCCTTGTCCATTCGTCCCTCCTCATTGATCTCCCTCCTGGCAACTACCCTTGCAAGCGGAACAAGTGCCACACCTGCCCCTACACCTCCTCCCTCACCACCATTCAGAGCCCCAAACAGTCCTTCCATGTGAGGCAACACTTCACCTGTGAGTCTGTTGGAGTCATTTACTGCATTTGGTGCTTTCAGTATGGCGTCCTGTATATCAGTGAGACCTGACGTAGATTGGAAGACCGCTTTGCCGAGCTCCTAAGCTCTGTCCGCCGGAAGAAGTGGGTTCTCCCAGTGGTCACCCATTTTAATTCCACTTCCCATTCCAATATGTCAATCCATGGCCTCCTCTACTATCGCAATGAGGCCACACTCAGGTTGGAGAAACAACACCTTATGTTCTGTTTGGGTAGCCTCCAACCTGATGGCATGAACATCGATTTCTTAAACTTTTGGTTATGCTCCCCACCCTCTCCACCATTCCCCATCCTCTTGCCTGCCCATCACCTCCCTCTGGTGCTGTTCCCCACTTTTCTTTCTTCCATGGCCTTCTGTCCTCTCCTATCTGACTCACTGTTCTCCAGCCCTGTATCTCTTTCATCAATCAAATTCCCAGCTCTTTGTCTCATCCTTCCCTCTCCTAGTTTCACCTATCACTTTGTGTTTTTCTCTCTCCCCTCCCCTTACCTTTTAATCTACTCCTCATCTTTTTTTTCCCTCCAGTACTGCTGAAGAGTCTCAGCCCAAAACGCGACTGTACTTTTTTCAGCAGATGCTGCCTGGCCTGTTGAATTCTTCCAGCATTTTGTGTGTGTTACTTGGATTTCCAGTATCTGCCGATTTTCTCTTGTTTGTGATTGGATCACAGTTTATTGTGTCACGAAGAGATTTATCTCTTTAACCACTGAAATGCCCTGCTCTAAAGGAAAAAGAATACAATCATGTTGATAGGAGAATTGAACCTTTATGAATCAGGGACAGTGCTGAGAGCAATGCAGTACAAATGGTTCAGTGTAATGGACTACAAACATGAGATTCTGCACATGCTGAAAATCCAGAGTAATGCACACAGAAGGCTGGAGGAACTCAGCAGTTCATGCAGCATCCATAGAAAGGAATAAAGAGTTGACGCTTTGGGCTGAGACCCTTCATCAGGCCACTTTTCGGTCCAAACTGTTGACTGTTTATTCATTTCCATAGATGCTGTCTGACCTGCTGAGTTCCTCCAGCATTTTTGTGTGTGTTAGTGTGGTGGAGTGTTGTACCAATATGAAGGCGGGGTGTGAAGACTTGGGATGTTCCATTCCCTTCTATTTTATTTAAAGATACAGCACAGTAACGGGCTCTTCCGGTTTTATGAGTCCGCACTGCACAATTACACCCATGTGACCAGTTAACCATATACCTTTTGGGATGTGGAGGAAGCGGAAGCACCCAGAGGAAACCGATGCAGTCACGATGAGAACGTAACTACACAATCCGCAGGCATAATATTATCAAACCATGTAATATAAAGTTTATAAATTTGTTCCAGCCCAGAGCTTGAAGAGAATCTTGAAAAGAGAACAACCAAGGGACCAATTCATTCGTAGATTCTTCTCATAATTGCTTTAGTGAGCTGAAAAATGAGACTCAGCTTCATTCAATAACTGTCCTGCCAGTAGTGTTATCATTTGAGTGGAGTATCCCTCATCACAGCAGCGTTGCAGATAGCGTGACGCTATTACAACTTGGGACGTCGGACTTCAATTGCGACGCTGTCTGTAAGAATTTTGTGCATCCTTCCCATGAGTGCGTGGCTTTCCTCCAGGTGCTCTGGTTTCCTCCCATGGTCCAAAGATATACTGGCTAGTAGGTTAGTTGGTCATTGTAAATTGACCTGTGCGTAGGCCAGTGTTAAATAGGTGGGTTCTGTGTGGTGCGTTAAGCTGGAAGGGCATGTTCTGCACTGTCTCTCTAAATAAAAAATAAATTAATAGAGAATGCCTGCGTGTGACCTGGTTTAAAGTGGGGAGGCTGATGAATGGGCAGCCACCACATGGTCCTTGACAAATCTGGGTCAGGATCTAGTGGCATGAAGTGCAAGATGACTGGGGTCCCTTCACCGCTACAGCCACCCTCCGCCTTTACTGTCATCGTAACGTGTCATCATCTTCCGCCAGCTCCACTGTGAGGTCTTAGTTGGATCGCTCTTTCTCTGGAACCTTCCCCACCGTCCCCCCCTCCCTTGACCTTACCGCCATGGGTGACCCTACTAGGAGCAAAGCTCCAGGCAATATCTCTCTCAGATCTTGGAAACTCACAAGCCTCGAGGTGATGATCCTCGGAGAAATCAACAACTGCACAAATATGTGGCACAGGCACAATGGGCTGAATAACTTTCCATATGATCCTAAGCGTGAGTTTCTTTCTGCCCTTTGCACGACATGACAAAGATAAGTTAACCTGTGGTTTCCAAATTCCCTGCTGAAACCAGTCCGTTTCTATTGTGGTTACGGCAAACCACATTTGAGATTAATCATTTTATGATCTTAAGTAGATTTTAATAATGGCCTTCCGCCCCAAATCTCCAAGAAGTTGTGCTTTCCTTCCCTGCGAGAGCTCTATTTTAAAGTTACTCGGTCCTTCCAAATATCCTCTTCACCTGGTCGCTCTCCGGAAGTTCCGCCATTGGCCAAAACCTGAACGGGTTTGCATGTGGTTTTTTGCGGTTGGGGTTTGGCGTCAATTCACATTTAGAACAAATGGATGTGAGACGATTATTAAAAATGTTCTTCAAAATGGTATAATTAAATGATGTCTTGAAGAAGGGCCTGAAAAGTCAACTGTTTGTTCTGCTGAGTTCCTCCAGCATTTCCTGCTTATTGCTCTGGACTTCCAGCATCTGCAGAATTTCTCGTGATGATAATCAAATGAGATTCAGATGCTTGTAGACATTTCACCTCCCATTCATGATGAATCTGCTTCAATACTCAGGATTCTAATTTATTTATCATGTGTAGGTCAAAACATAGAGTGAACTGTGTCATTTGATTCTGACCGAGGGAATGTGCGTGTTCACAATCATATAGTTGCTGTCCTGGGGTGTTTAATTTATGAAATTTGTTTATTACTTAGAGATACAACATAGAATAGGCCATTCGAGCCCACCGAGCTGCGTCGTCCAGCATTCCTGATTTAATACCAGCCTAATCACAAAACAATTTACAATGACCAATTCATCTACTTTGGACTGTGGGAGGAAACCTGAGCACCCAGAAGAAACCTATGCGCACACAGAAGAACACAAAGTTTTAGAGAACAAAAAAGGCCGTGTATCCCCTTCTGCCTGCCTACAGCCATGGACCACACCTACCATAAGATACAGGAGTAGAATCAGACTCTTCGACCCATTGAAGTACACCGCCCTTCAATCGTGGCTGGTTTATTTTTCAACCCCTATTTCCCACCTTTCCCCCATAGCCCTTATTGCCATTTACCAATTAAGAGCCTATCAATCTCTACCCAGTGACTTGCCTCTACAGCTTTCAGTGACAAAGTATCCCACATATTTGGCACAGTAGCACAATGAAAACCAGTGATCTAGGTTTAGTTCTCTCTGCTGTCTGTAAGGAGTTTGTACGTTCTCCCCATAACCACCAGTTTTTCCTCTGGGTGCTCCAGTTTCCTCTTACAGTCCAAAGACGTACCAGTTGGTAGGTTAATTGGCCATTGTAAATTGTCCTCTGATTAGGATGGGGTTAAATCGGGGGTTGCTGGGTAGCGTGGCTCAAAGGGCCGGAAGGGCCTATTTTGCACTGTACCTTTATAAATAAATAAATAAACAAACAAACAAGAAATCATCGCCCTGTGGCTGAAGAATTTCCTCCTCCTCCTCCTCCTCTCAGTTCCAAAGGGACGTCCATTTATTCTGACTACAAGAGATTCAGCAGATGCCAGAAATCCAGGGCAACACACACAAAATGCTGGGGGAACTCAGCAAGTCAGGCAGCATCAATGGAAAGAAATAAACAGTCAACGTTTTGGCCGAGACCCTTCATCCTTTTTTTTCCTGAGGCTCTTCCATCCTATCCTAGGTAAGGTCTTCCGTCAGTAATGTGAAAGTTTCTCTCAAACAATTGCACATGGCGTATAATGAAAGTGCTCAGGATGTTTCCCGACCAGAACAGGAGTTGTCCGTAATTTTAAAAAGTGTGGCAATATTCATAGATCTTTTACATCGAGTAGCACTGTCCCTTGAAGACTCTCTGAATAACCGGTGGACTGTACTGTGGATTTTCAAAAATAGCAAACTACTCTGATCTGACAAAGGGTTGGTGACCTGTATCTGTGCATTTAACTGGGCCTCTCTATACTCGCTTCGCTGCTTCCGGTACGGTCAGTTTATTTCACTTTTGGAACCAAACGTTCATAATTACCATCAGACAATAAAATATTGGAGCAGAACTAGGCCATTCTGCCCATTAAGTCTGCTCCGCCATTCCATTCTATTCCTCTCAAATCCATTCTCTTGCCTTCTCCCTGTAACCTTTGACGTCCTGTCTAATCAAGAAATTATCAAGTTCCCCTTTAAATATACCCAATAACTTGGCCTCCATCACTGTCAGTGCCAATGAATTCCACAGATTCACCACCCATAGGCTGAAGAAATTCCTCCTCGTCTCTGTTCTAACGGAACGTCCTTCTATTCTGAGGTTGTGACTGGGTTCCACATCAAGCGACAAACTTCAGGAAAGACATTAAAATAAAATTGCAGATGCTGAAATCGGGAAACAAAAACTGAAATAACTGGAGACACACAGATCACACCTGTGGTGAGAGGAACAAAAATGAAATTCAGGTTAATATCACTGACATACGGCGTGAAATCTATTGCTTTCATGACAACCAATGTTAACATTTAATTAACAATTAATGTCACGGGTTCAACATTGTCTGTGTTTGGAATTGAACTGTTAATGATCCTCCCCCCCTGTATTAATTAAACAGGCTCTCAACTATTGGGTTCTTCGATGTCAACAGGAGAAGATGGCAATGCCACACAGTGCGCGCGGCCTCTCCGGTGAAATTATATCATATTTGTTAAATAGGGGCCATGCACAATCCTGATTTGATGGAGACTGACGTGAGAAGCACGGAGGAACATCTGGAGAAACTTCTGAAATGCCCGGTTCTCTGCCGCTGCTACTGTGCGATCAAGAATCTCCAGAGGGGAAGGCCCCAAGTCTTTGGCTTTGCCTGTTGCTGGCGGCTGGAGCTGGGGTCAAAGTGCTCGGCAGAGATGGTGCTCAGTGCTTGGTATCGGAGGGCTGGTTGGAGGCTCGAAGTTTTTGGATGGACTGAGAGTCAGACTGTAGCCGGGTGCTTCCTGGATGCTGCATCGGCAAGCTTGCGGCTCTGGAAGCTCATGGCAGGGAGAGTTTTCTTCCTTCTACTGTCTGCGTGAGATGTTGGGACTTTTGCGAGACTTTGAGACATTTTTTTAACCGTGCCCATGGTCTGTTCTTCTATCAAATTACGTTATTGCTTGCACTGTTGTAACTATATGTTATAATTATGTGGTTTTTGTCAGTTTTTCAGTCTTGGTCTGTCTTGTGTTTCTGTGATATCACACTGGTGGAACATTGTATCATTTTTTAATGCATGTATTACTAAATGACAATAAACGAGGACTGTGTGTCCTCATAATCTAATCTAATCAGGAGAGCATAAAATATAAAAATGGTACATGCTCCTCTATGGAAATGAATTGGTAAATTCAGATTCAGATTCATTTCTCACATGTATATCGAAATAGAAGTTAGCATAATACTTCACAACGCCAGTGACTGGTTCAGTTCCTGTCGCTGGAAGGAATTTGTGCATTCTCCCTGTGACCGTATGAGTTTCCTCTAAGTGCTCTGGTTTCTATCCACATTCCAATAACGTACTGATTAGTAGGTTTATTGGTGAATAGTTGATTGTTGACCGGGAGGAAGAAAGCGGTGGTCCATGAGCCAGTCCTCAATGAGGTCAAAGGTGGAGATGGTCAGAAATTGTAAATTCCAGAATGTTATCATTCAGAGGACCTGTCTTGGGCCCAACGTGCACAAAGAAAGCACAATAGCGCTTTTACTTCCTTAGAAATTTTCAAAGATTTGGCATTACATCTAATCCTTTTATAAACTTCTATAGATGTGTGGTAGAGAGTATATTGACTGGTTTCATCACAGTCTGGTACGGAATCACCAATGTCCTTGAATGGAAAATCCGACAAAGAGTAGTGGGTACAACTCAGTCCATCATGAGTAAAGCCCACCCCTCCGCCACTCCATTGAGCACATCTACACAGCATTGTGCATCATCAGAGAACCCCACCACCCAGGACATGCTCTCTTCTTGCTACTACCCTTAGGAAGAAGGCACAGGAACTTCTGGACTCGTACCAACAGGTTCAGGGACCATTATTACCCCTCAACCGTCAGGCTCTAATCAAAGGGGATAACTTCATTCAAAGTCACTTGCCCCATCACTGAACTGTTCCCACAACCTATGGACTCACTTTCAAGGCCTCTTCATCTCATGTTCTCGAAATTTATTGCTTATTTATTGTTATTATCTATTCCTCCACTATCTGGATCAACACGTTGATGTCATGGAGTCTTGCATGCTTCAAGGACTCCATCAAGCGATGCCAACTCAGGGCCACCCATGTTGGAACGGCTGTGGACGAGATGCCAGATGAAGATTGATCCAACCCCCACTCCCGAGCGGACTGACTTGCATCTGCCCTTCCCGGGCTATGCCACACGAAACAATAATTGCACAGTTTGCTGCCTTTTGCACATTGGCTGTTTGTCTGCTCTGTTGGGCCTGGTCTTTCATTGATTCTATCATGGTTCTTGTATTTGCTGAAAAAATGAACCTCAGGCTTGTATTTGGTGACATATATGTACTTTGAACTTTTAACATAGGTGCATTTAGGTGGCGTGGGCCAAAAGGGCCTATTATCATGTTGTATCTCCAAATGAAATTTTTAAAAAAGACATTAAGTGAAATGTGTTGTTTGTGTTATCAACCGACCCACTCAAGGATGCGCTGATGGCAGCCTGCAATATAGCATGCCCATAATATTCAACATAATAACACAAACAGCAACAACAGCAGAACAAGAAAACAACAAACCCAAAGCCCCATTCCCATCATCGCATACACACACAGGCCCTACCACCAGGACAGGCTGTCTCCGGGACTTAGACTCAATCTTGAAATCGGGCATCCAACCTCCAGTTTCTAGCCTGGATCGCTGAGCCTTGACTGAGGAGTGTTCCAACCTGCATTCCGAACACAGGATCCTTCCTCCGACTCTTCATTCTCCCTCATCTTCACATGTCTCCCAATATCCCGTGCTCTCCCCAAACCATACCTAGGAGCCTAAAAACAACAACTAGGTCAGAGCCTTGACGCCGGTTGACATTGCACTTGGTCAATTGCTTTTGTATTCATCTATTCATTCATCTGTCCATCCACCCATCCAGCATGGTAACAGGCACATCTGGCCCAATAAGACCGCCATATCCACTTCACCAATTATTGTCACATGTACCGAAGTACAGTGAAAAACTTGTCTTGCGTACTGTCCAGAATAATCAAGCCAGGTTGCACTTCATGTTGATAGATCAACTGCCGTTCTCAGATACCGCTAAAGAAATAAGGGGACAAGTAAAAATCGGCTTTAAATGTAATGCACACCTGGGCAGTGTGCAGTTCACAACACACTTATGCTAACCCAGGAGAGATATAAAAATACTGCAGATGCTGCAAATCTGAAATAAATCCCTAACATGCTGGAATAACTCAGCAGGCTAGGCAGCATCTGTGGAGGAAGAACCGATTGTGCAGACGAGTGGAAAAATCAAGGCGGCCTACGTCCCGAAGTAGTTGGCAATGAATAGGTGTGAGATTAGAGAGAGGGGATTGGACTGTCACACTTTGTGCTCTCCCAGTTCCGATGACGTCCCAGACCTGATTTGCTAACTGATTCACTGAAAGTGCTGGAGGAACTCAGCAGCTCAGGCAGCATCTATGAAGGGGAATGAATGATTGATGTTTCGGGCCGAGATCTTTCATCAGTTGTGGATATCTCATGTTCTGGTCGGAAAAACCCCCTGCACTTTTATGATAACCCACGTGCAATTGTTTGGGGGAAACTTGCGCATCCTTACCCAGGATAGAAGGCCAGAGCTGTAGAAAAAGGGATGAAGGGTTTTGGCCGAAAGGTCAACTGTTTATTCTTCTCCATAGATGCTGCCTGACTTGCTGATTTTCTCCAGCATTTGTGTGTGTTACTCTGGATTTCCAGCATCTGCAGAATCTCTTGTGGTAACTGATTCTCTTCTTGCATGTCTGACTTGCCGCATGGTTCTGCAGCTTTGCATTTTTATTTCCAAGCCCATGGTCTGGAACTTGGTCTTTGTGGAAATATATTCATGAAGTTAACCAAATTTGGGATAGACAACTAGTGTTGGTAACAGTGACCACGGAACTACCAGAGTGCCATAACGACTCACAAAGGAAATTTGCCGTTATTACCCGTATGACGAACTCTGGGATCACTAATGTGGTTGGGGTTTCAGTATTCTCAATCACGCATACGACGCTGCCTGCAACCTTCACACTTCTTGAACTAATAAAAAGAAAATACACAAACACAAGATATTTTGCAGATGCTGTAAATCTCAAGCAACACGCACAAAATGCAAGAAGAACTCAGCGAGTCAGGCAGCATCTATGGAGGAGAATAAGCAGTTGGGTTTTGGGACGAGACTCAGTCTAAAGAAAGTGGTGGGTACAGCCCAGTCTATCATTGACACACTTACAAGGAAAGCTTCCACAAGAAAGCAGCATCCATCAAAGACCCCACCATCTCTAGGCCATGCTCTCTTCTTGTCACTACCATCGGGCAAGAGGTACAAGAGCCTTAGATCCCACACCATCAGATTCAGAAACAGTTATTACCCTACAAATATCAGATTCCTGAATCAGCATAGATAACTTCACCACAACCTTGAACTGATTCCACGTGCTATAGAATCACTTTCAAGGACTCTACAACTTTTTTCAGTATTATTTACTTTGGTATTTGCACAATTTATATTGCTTTGCAGATTGGCTGTTTGTCATTCTTTATTGATGTATAGCTTTCATAAATTCTATTGTATTTCTTTATTTTGCTGTGAATGCCTGCAAGAAAATGAATATCAAATGACATATACATAATAAGTTTACTTTGATTGAGGGATTTCATCTCGAAATGCCAACATTAGTTTCTCTCCATCGATGCTGCCGGACCTACTGAGTTCCTCCAGCATTTTGTGTGGGTTGCTGTAGAACAAAAAGACACAACCCAATGACTACATCATTTCACTAACATCGGACAGCATCACAGCAGGATGCACTTGACAAATCCGCGCTCCCAGTGGTAGGATAATCATCCCTGCTTTCCCAATGGGGCGATGGGACTTTCACATCTCTCTGAGACAGTGGCAGCTCTCATTTAATTTTCCCTGAACCGACCCTCCACTGCACAACACACACACCAGGGGGAACGCAATCTTGGCTGAGTTAGAACAGCGTGAGCATTGATTCTGTGGCCGAGTGCGGGGAATCAGATTAAAGATTCAAGATCGTTTCCTATACACAGGTGTAAAGGAGAAGGAAATAATTATAATTGCAGATCCGATGAAGCACAAAAATACATAATAAGATAAAGAATGCAATAATCATTTGGAAACAATAAATATAAATAATAAGGTATTTTATATATAGATTGATTGTCCATAAAGTAGCGCTAGGCACAGGAGTGTCTGTAAATAAGGTGTCTCTGACAGGAAATGATAAAGTAGTGGTGGTGGTGGTGGGAGGATGGGGTTGTGAAGGGGTGAGTTAGTAGGTGGAGGTGTTGATCAGCCTTACAGCTTGGGAAAAGTAATTGCTTTTAAGTCTGGCGGTCCTGGCGTGGATACTATGTAGCCTCCTCCCTGATGGGAGTGGGACAAACAGTTTATATGTTGGGTGGGAGAAGCAGCGCAGATAGAATTATAAGTTTGTTATTGAAATGTTGGGATCTAAAAGAATAAAACGAATAACAGGGCTGAATTTCCAAAGTGTAAGTTCTCGGGGAATCTGAATGATATGACTGGAATCAAGCCAATAACTAGAACCTCTGCAAATCATGCAAAGTGCACTACTAACCCAAATATAAACAATTGTCAAATCCAAATTTCCTTTGAACTAAAGGTTCAACTTGAAAGAGCCGATAATTGACTGCAGAAGGAGGAAACCAGAGGTCTGTGAGCTAGTCTTCATTAGAGGTGGAGAGGGTGAGTAACGTTAATTTCCTTCGCGTTATCTGTCCTGAGACGAGCACGTTAAATGCCTTTACAAAGTAGACACAGCAGTGCCTCTACTACCTTAGAAGTTTACTAAGAGTTGGCATGTCATCAAAACTTTGACAAACTTTCATAGATGCATAGCCCAGAGTGGTATCTGATCTGGTTGCTTCACTGCCTGGTATGGAAACGAGAACAAAAAAGCCTACAAAAAGTGATGGATAAAGCTTTCCCAGGAAAAGCCCTCCCCACCGTTGAGCACATCTACAAGGAGCGCTGCCATAAGACAGCAGCATCCATCATCAAAACCCTCATCATCTAGGCTATGCTCTCTTACCACTGCTGTCTTTGGACAGGAGGTACAGGAGCCTTTGGTCCCACACCACCAGGTTCAGAAACAGTTATTACCCTCAAACCACCAGACTCCTGAATAAGCGTGAGTAGCTTCTCTCAATACTGAACTGATTCCACAATTTATGGCCTTATTTTCAAACACTCTACAACTCATGTTCTCAATATTATTTATTTATTATCTGGCTATCTATTTTTTTTTGTAGTTTCACAGTTTGTCTTTTTGTGCACATTAGTCATTTGTCTTTGTGTGTAGTTTTTCGATAATTCTATTGTACTTCTTTCTTGTACAGCAAATGCCAGCGAGAAAATGGTGTCATATAGGTACTATGATAGCTGGCCGGTGGTGTAGTGCACCAAACTTCAAGGGAATCAGAATCAGCTTTATTATCACCAGCATGTGACGTGAAGTTTGTTAACTTAGCAGTAGCAGTTCAATGCAATACATAATCTAGCAGAGAGAGAGAGAAAAAAATAAATAAAACATAATAAATAAACAAGTAAATCAATTACATATATTGAATAGATTACTAAAAATGTGCAAAAACAGAAATGCTGTATATTAAGAAAGTGAGGTAGTGTCCAAAGCTTCAAAGTCCATTTAGGAATCAGATGGCAGAGGGGAAGAAGCTATTCCTGAATTGCTGAGTGTGCGCCTTCAGGCTTCTGTATCTCCTACCTGATGGTAACAGTGAGAAAAGTTCATGTCCTGGGTGCTGGAGGTCTTTAAAAATGGACGCTGCCTTTCTGAGACACCGCTCCCTAAAGATGTCCTGGGTTCGAATATGGCTGGCTCCTAGCATGCTTTCCATCCGTGCTGTGTTAAGCATTGAGCTAGCAACTTGGCCTCATAAAAAAAAACAGGCAAAAACCAAGGAAATGGCAAGGTTGCTGCCGATATGCCACAAGGCATGAAGAGGAACAACATACTAGGATAAAAAATTTATTGAACTTTGAAAGCAGCAAAAAACACCATGTCAGTAGACAACGAAACACATGCAATTTGCTGTTTTTTGTCATATGGACTACCATAGGGTTAACTAAGGAGGGATGCTTGAAACTCACTTTTAACACACACAGAATGCTGGAGGAACTCAGCAGGTCAGGAAGCATCTATGGAAAGGAATAATGAGTTGATATTTCGGGACAAGACCTCTCATCAGGACCCTTCATTGTGTGTGTTACTCTGAAAGTGGCTTTCTAAAACACAAGAGATTCTGGAAATTCAAAGTGTGGGAAGCAGAATCGATCACGAAGTACTCTCGTGGTGGGATCTGGCAGCAACTGAGGTGCGAGCTATAGTCTATCTTTGCTGTAAGTTTCTAATTCCCCAAGAATAGCCAACACCACTCCCTCCAGTGCCTGTTCGGTTCTGAAACTAACTCCAGAGGCTTCTAAATATTAAAGATAGAAAGATTAGCTTTATTTGTCATGTGTACATTGAAACACCGAAACACACTGCATCATTTGAGTCAATGACCAAATCAGTCCGAGAACGTGGTGGGGCCGGCCTGCAAGTGTCATCATGTTTCTAGTGCCAACATAGCATGCCCACGACTTACTAACCCTATCCCGTATGCCTTTAGAACTGAACACCCTGAGGATACCTACGCAATCACAGGGGGAATGGAGAAGCTCCTTACATCTTTCATCTCACAGTGGCTTCAAGTGGTCTGCAAATCTTGTGTTAAAGGCTACTTTTAATTTCCAAAATTGTCAAGAGTGAGATAAAAAAAAAGATCAACTCATAACTCTGAACAACCTGCCTCAAAATGTATTTCATGTTAATTTTTTTTAAAATAAGAAAGATCCAGCAGATCTGCAACTTGTTTCAGATTGTTTGTAAGAATGTTGACATGTAATCCTTTGCTTTTGAGAACCCTTGCAGAAAATGTACCTCCCGTGCCATGCTCTGCTGACAAGTATCATCACAGATGATAGATAGATAGATAGATAGATAGATATATAGATCACAGTATATGTGTTGCCACACATTTCGACACCTCCGGGTTTTCGCCAGCACGTCCTAAGACTGTGTTGGTTGTTGACATAATTGACACATTTCGCTGTATGTTTCCATGCACAGAGACCTATTTATTTATCTATCTATCAATCTTGGCCCTAAAGGATTACTTTTTATTCTTCTCCATAGATGCTGCCTGACCTGCTGAGCTCCTCCAGCATGTTGTGTGTGTTACTCTGGATTTCCGGTGTCTGCAGAATCTCTTGTGACTATTTATGTCACAGTGTGTGCTGGTGACTGAATCCAGGTGTGGAGGAACAACAGACTCCCATGTAGGGATGGAAACAGCGCTTATACATAACAATCCCAACAGAACAAAGTTGGCTCAAACAAGTGACACCGTGAGACAAATAATTCTCAGGACAAGGATCCCATAATAAGCGCTAATCGGGAGTCTACTTTAAATAATCACAGTATTTGCAAAACCCGTGCCATTCAAAACAAACTTGACAAGATTAAACAGAAAGTACAAGGGCTTAATGCTTCTAGGAAAGACAACAATTAAATGCAAGTGATCGAGAAACCTCGGAGCCCAGTGCTCTATGGCTTGCTGCACAGGCCTGCAAGGCTGGTGACAATCTACTTGTCAGTCTGTCTACCTTCAACTCGATTGATCTTTTTAAAAATTTCAACGTTGTAGCTCGCCCTCATTACATTAGTGGCATTGATAACTGAAATGTTGCACTCAGATGTGCAGAGTGAGGCTTGAATCTATTACCTACTGGTTCAGCGACTGCATTTTCAAAGTAATTGTGTCCCCTCCCCATCATAGCATGCCCACCATGTTCAGCATGTAATGAGCTCTTTGGGCCTATGTGGGACACTGGATACTGTCAAGCTCTGAGGTTTCTAGAGCACTTGAATTGGTTAAATGTTGTTTAATAACAGTCAAAAATTGTTAAGAGTTTCTTGTGTTTTTCTCAAGCTCTTTGTAATGCAGTCTCCTAGTGCATTCTGTTTAAACTTGTTAAGTTTACTTTGATAGGCTCAGAGATTCAGTGTCACTTGTCTTATTTAAGCAGCTGCCCGATTAGCACTAATCATGGGGTCCTAATTTTGAGAATATGTTGCTTGGTTAAGTTACCGAAATTCTTTTGGAATTCTTATGAATAAGCTCTCATTGCCACCTGTCTTTCTTCTGCATTTGGGTTACGATATCATGACACAGCAGAACAACACAAACAACAGCAAAAACAAAACTATTACAGCAAAGTAAGCCCTTTTCCCAACCACTCACACACAGCGAGTCTTCCAATTCCAGGCAGAACACCTCTGGGGCTCCGTCTACCAGTCTAAATAAACTCTCAGACTTGCAGACATTAGGCCTCCAACCTCCAATATCTGGCCCGGACTCACAAACACAAGGCCTGTGACCTCCAGGCATGCCAAGCCAGGAACCTCGACCTTCAGGCTCCAAACTTGTCTGTTGATCATATTGCTTAAGATGTGAAGACATGACTGCAAGCCAAAAATGTCAACTGTTTATTTCTCCTCATAGATGTTGGAGACCTACTGAGTAGTCCAGCATTTTGTAGGCTCAAGATTTCTGGTACCTGCAGAATCTCTTGTTTAAGTTAGCATGGTGCCTTTTGCTATTCACAACTAAGAAGCACTGTTGTTGAGTGGTAGTGTGGATTGCGTGGAAGGTCATTGACAGGAAGCAGAGATGGGCTGAGAAGTGGCAGATAGATTTCAACCCATAAAAGTGTGAAGTGATTCACTTTGGAAGGTTAAACTTGAAGGCAGGATACAGGGTTAATGGCAGGATTCTTAGCAGTATGGAGGATCTTGGGGTCCATGTCCATAGATCCATCAAAGTTCTTGCACAAGTTGATAGAGTGATTAAGAAGGCATATGGCATGTTGGCTTTCATTAGTCAGGGGAATGAGTTCAATAGCCATAAGATAATGTTGCAGCTCTATAAAACTCCCGGTTACAACACATTTGGAATTTTGTATTCAGTTCTGGTTGCCTTATTATAGGAGAGGATGTGAGAGCTTTAGAAAGGGCGCAGCTGATTTACCGGGATGCTGTCTGGATTAGAAAACATCTCTTATGAAGGTAGGTTGAGTGAGCGAGAGCTTGAAGGAGGATGAGAGGTGACTTGATAGAGTAAGAAACATAGAAAACCTACAGCACAATACAGGTCCTTTGGCCCATAACGCTGTGCCAAACATATATTTACTTTAGAAATTACCTAGGGTTACTCATAGTCCTCTAATTTTCTAAGCTCCATGTAAGCACCACTCTCTGCGTAAAAAACTTACCCCTAACATCTCCTCTGTACCTATTTCTAAGCACCTTAAAACTGTGCCCTCTCGTGTTAGCCATTTCAGCCCTGGGAAAAAGCCTCTGACTATCCACACGATCAATGCCTCTCCTCATCTCATACACCTCTATCAGGTCACCTCACATTCTCCGCCACTCCAAGGAGAAAAGGTCGAGTTCACTCAACCTATTCTCATAAGGCATGCTCGCCAATCCAGGAAACATCCTTGTAAATCTCCTCTGCACCCTTTCTATAGTTTCCACATCCTTCCTGTAGTGAGGTGACCAGAACTGAGCACTGTACTCCAAGTGGGGTCTGACCAGGGTCCTATATAGCTGCAACATTCCCTCTCAGCTCTTAAGCTCAATCTCGCAATTGATGAAGGCCAATGCACCGTATGTTTTCTTAACCACACAGTCAACTTGCGTAGCAGCTTTGAGTGTCCTATGGACTCGGACCCCAAAATCCCTTTGATCCTCCACACTGCCTAGAATCTTACCACTAATACTATATTCTGCCATCATACCTGACCTACCAAAATGAACCACCTCACACTTATCTGGGTTGAACTCCATCTGCCAATTCTCAGCACAGTTTTGCATCCTATCAGTGTCCCGCCATAACCTCTGACAGCCCTCCACACTACCCACACCATCCCCAACCTTAGTGTCATCAGCAAATTTACTAACCCATCCCTCCACTTCCTCATCCAGGTCATTTATAAAAATCATGAAGAGAAGGTGTCCCAGAACAGATTCCTGAGGCACACCACTGGTCACTGACCTCCATGCAGATACGACCCATCTACAACCACTCTTTGCCTTCTGTTGTCAAGCCAATTCTGGATCCACAAAGCAAGGTCCCCATGGATCCCATGCCTCCTTACTTTCTCAATAAGCCTTGCATGGGGCACCTCATCAAATGCCTTGCATGGGGTACTTTATCAAACACTACATTTACTGCTCTACCTTCATCAACGTGTTTAGTCACATCCTCAAAAAATTCATTCAGGCTTGTAAGGCACAATCTGCCTTTCACAAAGCCATGCAGACTATTCCTAATCATATTATGCCTCTCCAAATGTTCATAAATCCTGCCTCTCAGGATCTTCTCCATCAACTTACCAACCACTGAAGTAAGACTCACTGGTCTATAATTTCCTGGGCTATCTCTATTCCCTTTCTTGAATAAGGGAACAACATCTGCGACCCTCCAATCCTCCGGAACCTCTCCCGTCCCCATTGATGATGTGAAGACGATTGTCAGAGGCTCAGCAATCTCCTCCCTCGCTTCCCACAGTAGCCTCGAGTACATCTCATCCGGTACCAGAGACTTATCCAACTTGATGCTTTTCAATAGCTCCAGCATATCCTCTTTCTTAATGTCTATATGCTCAAGCTTTTCAATCTGCTGTAAGTCATCCCTACAATTGCCAAGATCCTTTTCCTTAGTGAATACTGAAGCAAAGTATTCATTAAGTATCTCTGCTATCTCCTCCAGTTCCATACACACTTTTCCACTGTCACATTTGATTGGTCCTATTCTCTCACGTCCTATCCTCTTGCTCTTCGCATACTTGTAGAATGCCTTGGGGTTTTCCTTAATCCTGCCCGCCAAGGGCTTCTCATGGCCACTTCCGGTTCTCCTAATTTCATTCTTAAACTCCTTCCTGCTAGCCGTATAATCTTCTGGATCTCTGTCATTATCGAGTTTTTTGAACCTTTCGTAAGCTTTTCTTTTCTTCTTGACTAGATTTTCAACAGCCTTTGTACACCACGTTTCCGGTACCCTACCATAACCTCTCTGTTTCATTGGAACGTACCAGTGCAGAGCACCACTCAAATACCCCCTGAACATTTGCCACATTTCTGCCGTATATTTCCCTGAGAACATCTATTCCCATTTTACGCTTCCAAGTTCCTGCCTGGTTGCTTCATATTCCCCCTTAATCCAATTAAATGCTTTTCTAACTTGTCTGTTCCTATCCCTCTCCAATGCTATGGTAAAGGAGATAGAATTATGAACACTATCTCCAAAATGCTCTCCCACTGAGAGATCTGACACCTGACCAGGTTTATTTCCCAATACCAGATCAAGTACAGCCTCTCCTCTTGTAGGCTCATCTACATATTGTGTCAAGGAACCTTGCTGAACACACCTAACAACTCCACTCCATCTAAACCCTTTGCTCTAGGGAGGTGCCAATCAATATTTGGGAAATTAAAATCTCCCACCACAACCCTGTTATTATTACACCTTTCTAGAATCTGTCTCCCTATCTGCTCCTCGATGTCCCTGCTACTATTGGGTGGTCTATAAAAAACACCCAGTAGACTTATTGGCCCCTTCCTGTTTCTAACTTCCACCCACAGAGACTCAGTTGACAATCCCTCCATGACTTCCTCCTTTTCTGTAGCCGTGACACTATCTCTGATCAGCAGTGCCACACCCCCACCTCTTTTGCCTCCCTCCTTGTCCTTTCAGAAACGTCTAAAGCCTGGCACTTGACGAAACCATTCCTGCCCCTGAGCCATCCAAGTCTCTGTAATGGCCGTAACATCATAGCTCCAAGTACTGATCCACGCTCTAAGCTCATCTCAAACCATCAGTCTGTGCGTATCCCTTCTCTATCACCTGCCTTTCCTCCCTCTCGCACTGTCTCCAAACTTTCTCTATTTGTGAGCCAACTGCCTCTTCCCCGTCTCTTCAGTTTGGTTCCCACCCCCCAGCAATCCTAGTTTAAACTCTCCCCAGTAGCCTTAGCAAACCTCCCCGCCAGGATATTGGTCCCCTTCAGATTCAAGTGCAACCTGTCCTTTTTGTACAGGTCATTCCTGCCCCAGAAGAGGTCCCAATGACCCAGAAATCTGAATCACTGCCCCCTGCTCCAATTCCTCAGCCACGCATTTATCCTCCACCTTAGTCAATAGAGGTGGAGGATAAATACTCTCTGTTGTGCGGCACAGGCAGTAATCCCGAGATTACTACCTTTGAAGTCCTGCCTCTCAACTTCCTTCCTAACTCCCTGTAGTCTATTTTCAGGACCTCCTCCCTTTTCCTACCTTTGTCGTTGGTACCAATATGTACCACGACCTCTGGCTGTTCACCTTCCCACTTCAGGATATTGTGGACGCGATCAGAAACATCCCAGACCCCAGCACCTGGGAGGCAAACTACAATCCGTGTCTCTTTCCTGCGTCCATAAAATCGCCTGTCTGACCCCCTAACTATAGAGTCCCCTATTACTCTGCCTTCTTCCTTTCCTTACCGTTCTGAGCCACAGGACCAGACTCTGTGCCAGAGGCACGGCCACTATTGCTTCCTCCAGGTAGGCCGTCTCCCCCCCAACAGTACTCAAACAGGACTACTTATTGTTAAGGGGAACAGCCACTGGGGTTCTCTCTAGTATCTGACTCCTGCCCTTCCCTCTCCTGCCTGTTACCCACTTATCTGTCTCCCGAGGCTCTGGTGTGACTACCTGCCTATAGCTCTTCTCTATCACCTCTTCACTCTCCCTGACCAGATGAAGGTCATTGAGCTGCATCTCCAGTTCCCTAACGCGGTCCCTAAGGAGCTGCAGCTCGACGCACCTGGTGCAGATGTGGCCGTCTGGGAGGCCGGGAGTCTCCCAGACATCCCACATCCAACACCCAGTTCAAACCACCGGCCTCACAGACATACTTCCTGTTTCTATTCCTCATAGGTAACTTACCTCTCCTCGACCCGTTATCACCGAAGCCCGAATGAGCCAAAGCCCTACCACTCTGCCTTAGATCACTCCGTCAACGACTGCTCTGCTAGGCAGTGTCTCCCTTTTATGCCTGAACCTTCCCTGCTATCTAACTCACGATTGGTGCTCTGGTTATAGCCACTGATAGGCCACGTACAATGGACAAGCGCTCTCGAAGCTCCCTTTTTAAATAACCGCTGCTGACCTGTGAGAAATCCTTCTTGGTAAAGCTCAGCTGATGCTGCTGATAGGCTACGTACAATGGACAAATGCTCTCAAAGCTACCTTTTTAAATAACCATTGTACAAGATGATAAGGGGCATAGATCGAGTGGGTAGTCAGGGACCTTGCCCCAGGGTGGAAATGGCTAATTTCCAGGGCGACATAGTTTTAAGGTGATTGGAGAGAAGTTAGGGGGTGATGTCAGAGGTAGTTTTTTTTGCACAGGCATGGAATACTTTGCCAGGTGTGGTGATAGAAGCAAATACATTAACGGCATTAAAAAACTCTTAAGTAGGTACATGGATGATAAAAAAATTGAGAGCTATGTAGGAGGGAAGGGTTAGATCTTACAGTAGGTTAAACATTCAAAGGACATGTACTGTGCTACAGGTTGCTATGTTATATGTTTTATTAACAGCCTTACAAAAATGCATAGCAAGGTGTTATTACCAGTAGGCGCTATTGATGAGGAATGGACCTTGATTGACTCACCATCTTCCTTATTCTTTTCAACATGTTACCATGGAAGCTTTTCATCTTCTGCATTTCCTTATGATATAAAAAGAAACCAATAGAGAGCCAAGGAGACCTTGCTGCATCTGAGAGAAATCCCATTACTCTGCACCCCCTCCCCAACAGCAAAACAAACAGCATTGTGCTGTGTGATAGATAGCACTTACAACAGTGCCACAGTCCATCAGCAGGGTGCTGGACTATCATCATCTGGACGATTGTTCTTGAGTTGCACCACAGGATCCCAACTCAGAGTGGCTGCAAGTGTTAATGTCTGAACCACAGCTTGTGAACTGCAGCCCACTGAGATCAGCAAATTATCAGCTGGGACATGAGGACCTGAGTTATAGGGAAAGTTTGAGTACATTATTCCCTGGGGTACAGGAGAATGAGGGAGATTTGAAAGAGGAATACAAAATGATGAGGGTTATAGATGATTGTGTGAGGGATGTGAAAGGATAACAAAGAACATAGAATATAGAACAGTATGGTACTGTACAGGCTGTTCAGCCCACAATGTTGTGCCGACCTTTTAACCTACTCCGATTAATCTAACCCTTTCTTCCCACATCGCCCTCTATTTTTCTATCATCCATGTGCCCACTTAAGAGTCTCTTAAATGCCTCAAAAGTATCAGCCTCCACCACCATCCTTGGAAAGGTGTTCCATGAACCCACTATGTTCTGTGTAACCAACTTACCTCTGACATCTGCTGCACAGTACTTCTTCAAATCACTTTGAAATTATGTCCCCGCATATACCATTCCCACCCTGCGTGTAAGTTTCTGGCTGTCCACTCTATCTATGCCTCTTATTATCTTGTTCACCTCTAACAAGTCACCTTTCATCCTCCTTTGCTCTAAAGAGAAAAGCCCTATCTTTCTCCCTTCATTAGAGGGTGCAGAGGAGATTTACCCAGGATGTCACCATCATTAGAGAGCATGTCTTATGAGGAAAGGTTGAGCAAGCTAGAGTGAAGGAGGATGAGAGGTGACTTATAAGTTGGTAAGAGGCAGAGACAGAATGGACAGCCAGCATTTTTTAGTGAGTAATCGGGCTGAGGATGGGGAAGTTGGTGTTCAAGTTGATGGAGTGTGCTGTGAGACTGTGAGGAAGGACAGGCAGCTGACTGGGCAGCATTGCAATCAGTGGGATGAGTTGAATTGTAACATGGGGCAAAATTTGAAAGGGTGATGAATACAGGACAGAAGATGTTATATTTGAATGCACATAGTATACAGAATAAGGTAAATGTTCTCGTAGTGCATTTAGAGATCAGCAGGTATGATATTGTGGGTATCACTGAGTTGGGAGCTTAACATCCAAGGAGAAACATTGGATTGAAAGGATAGGCAGGTAGGCAGAGGGGGTGGGTGGCTCTGCTGGGGGAAAAAAAGTAAGTCCTTAGAAAAGTGTGATACAGGATCATAAAGTGTAGAATTCTTGTGGGTAGAGTTAAGAAACTGCAAGGGTAAAATGACCCTGATGGGAGTTATATATAGTAGCCAGAATATGGGATATAAATTATGATGGGTGATAGAAAAAACATGTAAAAGGGGCAATGCTATGATACTCATGGTGAATTTCAATATGCAGGTGGATTAGGAAAATCATGTTGGTGCTGGATCCCAAGAGAATTTGTAGAGTGTATATATGATTGCTTTTTAGAGCAGCTTATAATTCAGTCTACTAAGGGAATGGCAATTCTGGATTGGATATTGTGTAATGAATCAGATTTGATTAGGGAGTTTAACGTAAAGGAACCCTTAGGAGTCATGGCTAAATGATGGATGTGATTGGGAGCGGAATATCCAAGGATACACAGTGTATAGGAAAGATAGGAAGGTAGGTAAAGGGGGTGGCGTGGCCCTGATGGTAAGTAATGATATCAAATCAATAGAAAGAAGGGACATAGGATCAGAAGAGGTAGAATTAAGAAATGGCAAGGGTAAAAAGACACTAATAGCAGTTATATACAGGCCTCCAAACAGCAGCCGGGATGTGGACTACAAGTTACAGCTGGAAATAGAAAAAGCATGTCAGAAGGAAAATATCAAGATAATTATGGGGGATTTTAATATGAAAGTGGATTGGGAAAGTCAGGAAGGTAATGGATCTCAGAAGAGGGAGTTTGTAGAATGCCTACTGGATGGCTTTTTGGAGCAGCTTGTCCATAAGCCCACCAGGGGATCGGCTGTTTTGGATTGGGTGCTGTGTAATGAACCTGAGGCGATTAGGGAGCTGGAGGTAAAGGAACCCCTTGGAAGTAGTGATCATAATATGATTGAGTTCAGTTTCAAATTTGAAAAGGAGAAGCTGGTATCAGGTGTATCGATATTTCAGTGGAACAGGGGAAATTACAGTGGTATGAGAGAGGAACTGGCCCAAGTCGATTGGAAAAGTAAGCTAAATGGAGGGACAGCAGAGCAGAATTGGATGAAATTCCTACAAGAAATAAGGAAAATGCAGGAAAAATATATTCCAAGAAAAAAGAATTCCCATATTCCGGTGGCATTGACCTCCCACATCATGAAGACCCTGGAGAGACTTGTTCTGGAGCTGCTCCGGCCTATGGTCAGGCCACACTTAGATCCCCTCCAGTTCGCCTACCAGTCCCGACTAGGAGTTGAGGATGCCATCGTCTACCTGCTGAAACGTGTCTACGCCCACCTGGGACAAGCCAGTGAGCACTGTGAGGGTCATGTTTTTTGAGTTCTCCAGTGCGTTCAACACCATCCGCCCTGCTCTGCTGGGGAAGAAGCTGACAGCAATGCAGGTGGATGCTCCCCTGGTGTTATGGATTCTTGATTACCTGACTGGCAGACCACAGTACGTGTGCTTGCAACACTGTGTGTCCGACAGAGTGATCAGCAGCACTGGGGCTCCACAGGGGACTGTCTTGTCTCCCTTTCTCTTCACCATTTACACCTTGGACTTCAACTACTGCACAGAGTCTTGTCATCTTCAGAAGTTTTCTGATGACTCTGCCATAGTTGGATGCATCAGCAAGGGAGATGAGGTTGAGTACAGGGCTACGGTAGGAAACTTTGTCACATGGTGTGAGCAGAATTATCTGCAGCTTAATGTGAAAAAGACTAAGGAGCTGGTGGTAGACCTGAGGAGAGCTAAGGTACCGGTGACCCCTGTTTCCATCCAGGGGGTCAGTGTGGACGTGGTGGAGGATTACAAATACCTGGGGATACGAATTGACAATAAACTGGACTGGTCAAAGAACACTGAGGCTGTCTACAAGAAGGGTCAGAGCTGTCTCTATTTCCTGAGGAGACTGAGGTCCTTTAACATCTGCCGGACAATGCTGAGGATGTTCTACGAGTCTGTGGTGGCCAGTGCTACCATGTTTACTGTTGTGTGCTGGGGCAGCAGGCTGAGGGTAGCAGACACCAACAGAAACAACAAACTCATTTGTAAGGCCAGTGATGTTGTGGGGATGGAACTGGACTCTCTGATGGTGGTGTCTTAAAAGAGGATGCTGTCTAAGTTGCATGCCAGCTTGGACAATGTCTCCCATCCACTACATAATGTACTGGGTGGGCACAGGAGTACATTCAGCCAGAGACTCATTCCTCCAAGATGCAGCACAGAGCGTCATAGGAAGTCATTCCTGCCTGTGGCCATCAAACTTTACAACTCCTCCCTTGGAGGGTCAGACACCCTGTGCCAATAGGCTGGTCCTGGTCTTATTTCATAATTTACTGGCATAATTTTACATATTACTAATTAACTATTTATGGTTCTATTACTATTTATTATTTATGGTGCAACTGTAATGAAAACCAATTTCCCCCTGGGATCAATAAAGTATGACTATGACTATGACTACGAAAAGAAAATCATGAATGGAAAAGTGGCACAAATGTGGCTAATGAGAGAGGTTAAGGCAAAAATTAAAGCAAAAGAAATGGTGTACAAGGAAACAAAAATTAGTAGGTAAAATAAGGACTGGAAGACTTTTAAAAACTTACAGAAGGAAACTAAGGAAGTCATTAGGAAAGAAAAGATGAATTATGAAAGGAAGTTGGTGATTAACATAAAAAAGGATACTAAGAGTTTTTTTAAATATATGAAGAGTAAAAGAGTGACAAGGGTAGAAACGGGACCGATTGAAAATGATGCTGGAGAAATTATAATGGATAACAAAGAGATGGCGGAGGAACTGAATGAATATTTCGCATCAGTCTTCACAGTGGAAGACATGAGCAATATACCTGATAGCCAGAGGTATCAAGGAATAGAATTAGGTACAGTCAAGATTACTAGAGAGAAAGTGCTTGGGAAGCTAAGTGGACTAAGAATAGATAAGTCTCCCGGCCCGGATGAGGTGCACCCAAGGGTTCTGAAGGAGGTGGCTTTGGAGATTGTGGAAGCATTGGAAATGATCTTCCAGGAATCAATAGACTCTAGCATGGTTCCGGAGGACTAGAAGGTCGCAAATGTAGTTCCGCTATTTAAGAAAGGAAGGAGGTAGCAAAAAGAAAATTACAGACCTATTAGTCTGACATCGGTGGTTGGAAAGATATTGGAGTCAATCCTCAAGGACGAGGTTATGAAATACCTCAAGGTGCATGACAAGATAGGCCCAAGCCAGCATGGTTTCATGAAGGGAAGATCCTGCCTCACCAACCTATTGGAATTTTTTGAGGTAATCTTGAATAAGATTGACAAGGGAGAGGCTGTGGATGTTGTGTATTTGGATTTTCAAAAGGCCTTCGATAAGGTGCCGCATATGAGGCTGCTTAATAAGATGAGAGCCCATGGAATTATAGGAAAGATATTGAAATGGGTGGAGCATTGGCTGATAGGCAGAAAGCAAAGGGTGGGAATAAAGGGATCCTATTCTGATTGGTTGCCGGTTACTAGTGGTGTTCCACAGGGATTGGTGTTGGGGCCGCTTCTTTCTACGATGTATATCGATGATTTGGATTATGGATTAAATGGTTTTGTGGCTAAGTTTGCGGATGACACCAAGATAGGTGGAGGAGCAGGAAGTGTTGAAGAAACGGAAAGGTTGCAGAGAGACTTAGTCAGTTTAGGAGAGTGGGCAAAGAAATGGCAGATGAGATACAACGTTGACAAATGTACGGTTGTACATTTTGGAAAAAGAAATAATCGGGCAGATTATTATTTAGATGGGGAGAAAACTCAAAAATCGGAAGTGCAAAGGGACTTGGGGGTCCTCGTGCAGGATACCCTAAATGTTAACCACCAAGTTGGATCGGCGGTAAGGAAAGTGAATGCTATGTTGGCATTCATTTCAAGAGGAATAGTGTATAAGAATAAGGAGGTGTTGATGAGGCTCTATGAGGCATTAGTGAGACCTCATTTGGAATACTGTGTGCAGTTTTGGGCCCCAAAATGTATTGATGTTGGAGACAGTTCAGAGAAGATTTACGAGGACGATTCCTGGAATGCAGGGGCTAACATATGAGGAGCGTTTGTCAGCTCTTGGACTGTATTCATTAGAGTATAGAAGAATGAGAGGGGATCTCATAGAAATATTTCAAATGTTGAAAGAGTTGGACAGAGTAGATGTGGAAAGGTTGTTTCTCTTTGTGGGTGAGTCCAAGACAAGAGGCCGTAGTCTTAGAATTAGAGGGTACCCAGTTAAAACAGAGATGAGGAGAAATTTTTTTAGCCAGAGGGTCGTGGATTTGTGGAATTCGTTGCCACATACAGCTGTGGAGGCCCGATCATTGAGGGTGTTTAAGGAGGAGATTGACAGGTATCTAATTAGTCAGGGTATCAAGGGATATGGGGAAAAAGCCGGAAATTGGAACTAGGTGGGTGAATAGTTTAGCTCATGGGGGAGCTGCGGAGCAGACTCAATGGGCCGAATGGCCTACTTCTGCTCCTTTGTCTTGTGATCTTGTGAGACAGTGATCATAAAATGATAGAATTCATCCTGCAGTTTAAGAGGGGGAACGTAAAGTCAGATGTATCAGTATTACAGTGGAGTGAAGGGAATTACAGAGGCATGAGAAAAGAACTGAACAAAGCTGACTGGAAGAGGATTCTATCAGGGCTAGAGTTTCTGGAGGCAATTTGTAAGAAGCAGGATAGATACACCCCCAGAGATGAAGAAGTATTCTAAAGGGACAATGAGGCAACTGTGGCTGACAAGGGAAGTCAATAACAAGGTAAATGCAAAAGAGAGTGACCCTAACAGAGCAAAAATTAGTGGGAAAGGAGAGGATTGGGAAGCATTTAAAAACCAACAGAAACCGACTAAAAAAGCCATAAGAAGAGAAAAGATGAAATAGAAAGGTAAGCTAGCCAACAACAGAAAAGGGGATACCAAAAGTTTTTTTTCAGATGTATAACAAGTAAAAGAGAGCGGAGTCTAGATACCGGACACTAGAAATTGATGCTGGAGAGGCAGTAATAGGGGACAAATAAACGGTAGACAAACTTAATAAGTCTCCAAGCCTACTTCTTCGGCAAGGATTCCTCTCCCCCTACTGATGACCCCTTTTCCCATCTTCAACCCCGCCCGGGCCTTCTACCTGCACTCAATCTTTTTATCTCCAATTGTTGCCGAGACATCAACCATCTCAACTTCACCACTCCTCTCTCCTGTTCCAACCTCACTCCCTCTGAATGCACTGCCCTCCATTCTCTCTGCACTAATCCCAACCTCACCATCAAACCCGCTGACAAAGGTGGTGCTGTAGTAGTCTGGCGGATGGACCTCTACCTCACTGAGGCCAAACAGCAGCTCTCTGACACCTCCTCTTACTTACCCCTGGAACAGGACCCCACCAAAAAACATCAAACCATTGTCTCCTGTACCATCACCGTCCTTATCAACTCTGGAGACCTTCCATCCTCAGCCGCTAAACTCATTATTCCCACCCCCCGAACCGCTTGGTTTTACCTCCTCCCAAAGATCCACAAGCCTGACTGTCCCAGCAGACTCATAGTTTCTGCCTGCTCCTGTCCCACTGAACTTGTATCTGCCTACCTGGACTCCATTTTGTCACCCATAGTCCAGTCTCTCCCCATCTACATCCGGGATACATCCACCGCTTCAATAACTTCCAGTTCCCCAGTCCCAACCGCTTCATTTTCACTATGGACATCCAATCCTTATACACCTCCATTCCCCATGAAGAAGGCCTCAAAGCCCTCCGCTACTTTCTAGATAATAGACCTCACCAGTTCCCCACCACCACTACCCTCCTCCGGTTGGTGGAACTGGTTCTCACGCTCAATAACTTCTCTTTTGGCTCTTCCCACTTTCTTCAGACCAAGGGTGTAGCTATGGGAACTCGCATGGACCCTAGCTATGCCTGCCTCTTCGTTGGTTATGTGGAACAGTCTGTGCTTCAAACCTATTCTGGTACTGCTCCCCAACTTTTCCTTAGGTACATTGACGACTACATTGGTGCTGCTTCCTGCACCCATGCTGAGCTCGTCAGTTTCATTGACTTTACTTCAAACTTCCACCCAGCCCTCAGATTCACTTGGTCTATCTCGGACACTTCTCTCCCCTTTCTCGATCTCCCGGTCTCCTTCTCTGGAGACAGACTGTCCACTGACATCTTCTACAAGCCCACTGACTCTCATAACTACCTCAACTATAGCTCTCCCCACCCCGCCACATTCAAAAATGCCATTCCCTATTCCTAGTTCCTCCGTCTCCGCCGCATCTGCTCCAAGGATGAGGATCTCAAATGTCCTCTTTCTTTAAGGATCGTGGTTTCCCTTCTGCTGTCATCAATGATGCCCTCACCCACATCTCCTCCATTTCCCGCACTTTGGCCCTCACCCCATCCTCCCGTCACCACAACAGGGACAGAGTTCCCCCTGTCCTCACCTACCACCCCACTAGCCTCCGGATCCAACACATTATCCTCCGCAACTTCCGCCACCTTCAACAGGACCCCACCACTCAACACATCTTTCCCTCTCCACCCCTCTCTGCCTTCCACAGGGATCGGTCCCTCCGCGACTCCCTGGTCCACAAGTCCCTCACCACGGATCTCCCACCCGGCACTTATCCCTGTAAGCGCAAGTGCTACACCTGTCCCTACACCTCCTCTCTTGCCACCATTCAGGGCCCCAAACAGTCCTTCCAAGTGAGGCAACGCTTCACTTGTGAGTCTGTTGCGGTCATCTATTGCATCCGGTGCTCCCGGTGCGGCCTCCTCTACATCAGTGAAACCCGACGCAGATTGGGGGAACCGCTTCGTCGAGCACCTCCGCTCCGTCCGCCAAAACAGACAGGATCTCCCAGTAGCCACCCACTTCAACTCTGCTTCCGACTCCCATTCAGATATGTCCGTACATGGCCTCCTCTACTGCCATGATGAGGCTAAATTCAGGTTGGAGGAGCAACACTTCATATACCGTCTAGGTAGTCTCCAGTCCCTTGGTATGAACATAGAATTCTCCAACTTCTGGTAATTCCCTCCCCCTCCCTTCCCCTATCCCTATTTCACTCTGCCCCCTCCCCCAGCTGCCTATCACCTCCCTCATGGTTCTGCCTCCTTCCACTACCCATTGTGTTTTCCCCTATTCTTTCTTCACCTTTCCTGCCTATCACCTCCCTGCTTTCCCTCCCCGACCCCTTTATCTTTCCCCTTACTGGTTTTTCACCTGGAACCTACCAGCCTTCTCTTTCCCACCCTCCCCCCAACTTCTTTATAAGGCCTCTGCCCCTTCCCTCTACAGTCCTGACGAAGGGTTCCGGCCCGAAACGTCGACCGATCTTTTCCACGGATGCTGCCCGACCTGCTGAGTTCCTCCAGCGTGTTGTGAGTGAAACTTAATCAGTATTTTGCATCAGTCGTCACTGTGGAAGATACAAGCAGTATGCCAGAAGTTCAAGAGCCTCAGGGGCAGAAGTGAGTGTAGTTGCTATTACTGAGTAGAAGGTGTTTGGGAAGCTGAAATGTCTGAAAGCAGGTAAGTCAGATGGAGGCAGGCCTGGGTCTTGAGGCTTGAGGCTTGGAGACAGGCCTGAGGTCTTGAGGCTTGAGGCTTGGAGACAGGCCTGCCGTCTTGGATCTTGGGTCTAGGGTACTTTGAGGCTTGGGTATGGACTCCGAGCCAAAGACGGGGCAAGGACCCAGAACCTAGGACTTGACTCGGGCTCAGACCCCAGAACTAGGCGAGGACAAGACGAGGCTACAGGACTGGACATGGCTTGGGTGAGGAACTCCTGGGTAGGGCAAGACACAAGGACAGGTAAAGGCACATGGACAGGACTTGGATAGGACCGGACTAGGCACGGACTGGACGAGGGCCTTCAGGCGCACGGAACCTTGGACTAGAAGATATGGGAGCACAGATCACAGAGCCGGGACTCCTCCTTGGGAACAGGACTTAGGGCCGGGACTCATACACAGAATGCTGAACATGAAGAGGCAGATCCCAACACAAGGTGGCGGCAAAACAGCCGGACCCACCTAGCGAAGGTGTGGACACAGAGACAGTTCCCAAAACTAGGTAGCAGCAAACGGCTGGACCTACCTAGCAAAGACGTGGACACAGAGAGACAATTTCACACAACGAAAGACAGTACCTTATCTTGACCTAACAAGGATCCGGTCTTGCTCCAGTGGTAAAACTTCAGCGATACAGGCGGGGTATCCAGGGTAGGTGAGCACACAGAGAGTCAGGTGAGGTATCCAGACAGAGAGTCAGGTGAGGTATCCAGGCAGAGAGTCAGGCGAGGGGGGAAAGACAAGGAGGGGAACAGAACAGTCCAGCAGGGAATCTTCTTCTTCTATTTCCGGCTGTTTAGACGCATCTAGCGTATTACAGCCCTCCGCAGGATGTATAATTAATTATAGAACTTCAAGGAACTCAATTTCTCGAATACAACCTCGTCTCACGTATAAATTGAATGATAGACTCTTCAATCAGATGCTGATTCTCTTGAGGGCCAAACAATGGAAAACCAAAATAAATTTAAGCCAGATAGCCTCTTGAACAGCATGCTTCTTTCAATTTTGTATCGATTACAGCTCAGCAAAACATGCTGGACTGTCTCTGGACTACCACAGTCACATAATCCAGTAGGATGTTTGCCTATTATCTTTAAATAATAGTTTAGCCCACAATGCCCCAACCTAAGTCTTGTAAATTTCACCATATCTCTATGACTTAAAAGGTAACAGTCTGAGACCTTTTTAACTAGTGGGTGACTAGAAAAATGATGCCTGCCCCTTAATTCATTTTTCCAATCCTCCTGCCACTTCTTCTCTGTACCTTTTTAAATCCTACTTCTCAATTCTGCTCTGCCTAGGGGAACTCTAATTTCTATTTGCCTGCTCTGTAAGGAAGACTTTGCAATGCCATCCACAATTTCATTTCCCTCCACCCCAGCATGCCCAGGTATCCATGAAAATCTAACTGCACAACCCATCTTCCCTACTCTAAACAACACTAAGAGAATCTCAAGAACTATGTCAGGACGAGCTTTTGATTTACTCCCTTTTATAGACTCTAAGGCAGCAGCAGAATCCGAACAGATGATAACCCTACGTGGTTGAGAGTCTTCTATCCACCATAAGGCCCGGAGGATTGCTAATAATTCTGTTGCAAAGACAGAAGCACCATCTGAAACCTGGAGACCAATCTTAACTCCAAGTTGAGACACATACATCCCAAATCCTGCCTTGCTGCTCTCTGGGTCCAATGAGCCATCAGTAAAAATCTTCAGGTAAAATCCCCATTTATTATTTAAATATTCATTTGTGATCAACACTGATGAAATTGCACTGCTTCCTTGAAGCTGAAAAAGGAAGAATAGGTCTACTCAGCAGGGAATCTCTGCTTTGCAGAGGTATTTATGTCTCAGCCCCAAAACGAGAATCATGTACCTACAACAGAAACTGGAGAAAACCAGAAACCCTGGAATAAGGAACTATGGACTGGACCGTGAACTGACATACAGACTTCACGGACCGGACCATGACAAGAATAGAATAGCAAGGATGAAATGCTGAGGCTTTATAAGGCATTGGTCAGACCACACTTGGAGTATTGTGAGTAGTTTTTGGCCCCTTATCCAAGAAAAAAGTGTGCTGGCATTGGAGAGGGTCCAGAGGAAGTTCACAAGAATGATTCTGGGAATGAAAGAGTTAACATATGAGGATCTTTGATGGCTCTGGGTCTGTACCCACTGGAGTTTAAGGAGAATGAGTCGGGAGTCCATTGAAACCTATTGAATATTGAAAGGCCAAGATAGAGTGGATGTTTCCTGCAGTGGATGAGTCAAGAACCAAAGTTCAGAACCTCAGAGTACAAGGATGTCCCTTTAGGACAGAGATGATCAGGAATTTCTTTAGCCAGAGCATGGTGAATTTATGCAATTCATTGCTATGGGTGGCTGTGGAGGCAGTATCATTGAGTCAGGGCATCAAAGGTTACAAGGAGAAGGCAGTAGAATGGGGTTAAGAGAGTTAACAAACCAGTCATGATGGAATGGCACAGCAAACTTGATAGACCAAATGGCCTAATTCTGCTCCTTAGTCTTATGGTCTTACCATCTTTTTTCTGAGGTTAAAAGGTTGGCACAACATCATGGGTCCCAAGTGCCTGTACTGTAGAATGTTCTATACCCTCTCATCTCCTTTCTCTCATCGACAGAAGATACAAAAGCCTGAAAGCACATACCACCAGGCTCAGGGACAGCTTCTACCCCACTGTTGTAAGACTATTGGACGATTGCCTCATACGACAAGATGGACTCTTGACCTTGCAATCTATCTCTTATGACTTTGCACCTTATTGTCTATCTGTACTGCACTCTCTCTCCAGCTGTTGCACTTTATTCTGCATTCTGTTATTGTTTCCTTTTGTACAAGCTCAATGCACCGTGTAATGAAATGATTTGGGTGGCATGCAAAACCACATTTCTCACTGTGCCTCAGTACATGACAATAATAAGCCAACTTAGCAATTTACCAACGCAAACACGAGGGAATCTGCAGATGCTGGAATTTCAAGCAACACACATAAAATTTGCTGGTGAACGCAGCAGGCCAGGCAGCATCTCTGGGAAGAGGTACAGTCGACCTTTCAGGCCGAGACCCTTCGTCAGGACTAACTGAAAGAAGAGATTTGAAAGTTGGAGGGGGAGGGGGAGATCCAAAATGATAGGAGAAGACAGGAGGGGGAGGGATGGAGCCAAGAGCTGGACAGGTGATTGGCAAAGGGGATATGAGAGGGTCGTGGGACAGGAGGCCCAGGGAGAAAGAAAAAGGAGGGGGCGGGAGAAACCCAGAGGATGGGCAAGGGGTGTAGTGAGAGGGACAGAGGGAGAAAAAGGACAGAGAGAAAAAGAATGTGTGTATATAAATAAATAACGGATGGGGTACGAGGGGGAAGTGGGGCATTAGTGGAAGTTAAAGAAGTCAATATTCATGCCATCAGGTTGGAGGCTACCCAGACGGAATATAAGGTGTTGTTCCTCCAACCTGAGTGTGGCTTCATCTTTACGGTAGAGGAGGCCATGGATAGACATATCAGAATGGGAATGGGACATGGAATTCCCTTTTGCCAATCAACTGTCCAGCTCTTGGCTCCATCCCTCCCCCTCCTGTCTTCTCCTATCATTTTGGATCTCCCCCTCCCCCTCCCACTTTCAAATCTCTTACTAGCTCTTCTTTCAGTTAGTCCTGACGAAGGGTCTCGGCCCGAAACGTCGGCTGTACCTCTTCCTAGAGATGCTGCCTGACCTGCTGTGTTCACCAGCAACCATTATGTGTGTTGTTAGCAATTTGCCAGTTGGGACAGAATTGGGAGGAATAGGTTAGAGGGATGTAATGAGTCAGGATTCAGCCCAGAAAGGGGTCCAGGTCTTCAGAGGTTTGGGGCTGGACAAATCGAGGTCTGGTTCATTTCTGATATGTAATTATAATAAACCCCAGAGACCGCTGATTGCTTGAGCTGAACAGGGTGGTGTGTAAATGGCCTCAATTGCCAACACCCACCACAAGCACTGCATGTCGATCAAATTCAATTCATTTGCAAAATTTGGGGAAAGGTCACTCCTCCTCCATCGCTTTGTCTCAGTATACCAGTGGGAGTAGGGATTGTTTGTGGAGGCCAGAGGAAGGCAGAATCTTTCCTCATTCCTCATTCCTCACGTTCAGAATCAGAATCTGGTTTAATATCATTGGCGTGTTGTGAAATTTGTTGTTATGCAGCCACAGTACAGAGAAATACATAATAATAATAAACTATAAATTACAATAAGTTATACATAAATATAATATATAATTACTTATTGTAATTATATTTATGTATATTACAATGTGTTACAGGCCCTTCAGCCCATGATGTTGTGTTGACCTTTTACCCTAATCTAAGATCAATCTAACTCTTCCCCCCAACATAGACCTCTATTTTTCTATCATCCACATGCCCATCTAAGATTCTCTTAAATGGCCTTAATGTATCTCCCTCTACCACCACCCCTGGCAGTGTGTTCCATGCTCCCACCACTCTGTGTAAAAGCACAGGTGTCAAATGGAAGAGGAAGATGTCAAGATTCATTCCCAGGCTGTGTCATCCTAACCCATTTCTGAGTGGCAACAGGGATATGAACTGCAGAGAGTTGTGGAAACAGCTCAGTACATCATGGAAGCCACCTCCCCTCCATGGACTCCTGACTTGAATCGGACTCTACAGTTAGGTCTTGGGTCAGTAAGGCTCTGCTGTTAATAGGGCCGGCAGTACGTCATTTAATTAATGGAACAACCTCCTTTGGTTGACAGATGGCTGATCTGTGTCCCCACTCCAGCTGTTTGCCTTATGTGGGACATTTACCAGGATAATTTTTCCTGAAAGAAAATTGATGCTTCATTTTCTGGAGTCCTTTCCCCACCCAACACTTTAGTTGCTGTTGCCAGTATGAAGCACGAGGTGGCAGAGTTGCTCTAAGTTTGGTTCTGGCTCTCAGGCAGTTCTGCAGTGCAGGGTCGGATTTCTAGGAGTGGCTCCTTCAACTAAGGATTAGCAAGCTCCTTATTCAAGACTGAATATTGTTTCATGTTATTTCCAGTGCACAGGTGTAAAGGGGAATGAAATAATTGTTGCTCTGGATCAGATATAACACAAAAATCACAATAAGAAAAAGAGCACAATAATAAAAAAGTAAATATAAATACATAAGATAGCTTCTATACATAGATTGTGTGTTCATATGTTCATAAGTGACACTAGGCACTGGAGTGTCTGGACATAAAGTGACTCTGACAGGAAATGATAAAACAATGGTGGTGGTGGGGTATGGATTATTTGGTGGAGGCGTTGATCAGCCTCACTGCTTTATCTTCCTTGACCTATTCTAGTGTTAAACTTTCCTGGTTTAGAATTCAAGGATCTTAAATATTCACCCAGCTGTTCTGAATCCAGTACGAGAGGAAGAGGTTCAGGTAGGTACAGTGATAGTGGTGGTAGTACTAGTGCGATCACTTGAGTCAAGTATGATATTCTCTTAAGGGATTGACAATTGGTGAGTTCTCAGGTGGCTGTAGAGGCTGATCCAGGATCCACCTATCCGAGATGTTGGGGTGGATTTCCTTAATGGAGAATGCCTGTGCCTGACTTTGTTTAACATGGGTAAGCTGATGTACAGGCAGCCACACACAATGGTTGACAGATCGGGGACAGGGTCCGGTGGCATGGAGTGCAAGACGACTACTTCACTGCTGCAGCTTTCCTCTGACTTCACTGTCGTTATGGTGGGTCGTCATCCTGCCATCTCCACCGTTGAAGTCTTGATTGTATCGCTCTTTGTCTGGAACCTGAACCTTCACCTTGACCTCACCAGGAGCTAAGTGGCAGATGGCTTAACTCCAGACGGCATCGCTCTCAGGATCTCAGCCTCTCCACCACAACAAGCTGATGATTCTCAGAGAAGACAATTATATCATTTAAGAAGCACTTGGATAAGTACATGGGGGAGAGAAGCTTCGAGAGGTATCAGCTGAATGCACGGACTCACGTCCAGCTGGGTAGTCAGCATGTAGCAGTTGGACTGAAGAGCTTGTATCTGTGCTGTATTGCTCTGTGACTCTATCAGGTACAGGGCAGTGAGAGAGAGAGAGAGAGAGAGATAGAGTTGTTTAATTGTTTCTGCTTAATTGGCTTGATTGTATTATTATTGTCACCTGTACTGAGATACAGTGAAAAGAGTAATTCGCATGGCATCCAGATAAAACATTCCAAAACATGAGCAGGAGAAAGGAAAAACCAATAACAAAATACAGATAGATTGTGACACAGAAAGTGCAGTGCAGATTCTGATTCATTTATTGATCACATGTGTATTGAAACATACATGGAAATGTGTCATTTGTGTTAATAAACAACACAATCTGGGGGTGTGTTGCCACATGTCCCAACATCGCATGCCCACATGCTTGGCAGAATAACACAGAACAACAAGCAACAACACAAAACAAGCCCTTTTCCTCCCACCTACCCACCCACACATAGACAGTCCTCCAACTCCAGGAGGCCTTCAGTTTCCATTCGCTAGGCTTTGGCCATTGGACTTCAACTCCAATTCTGGCATTGACCCCCCGAACCAGCTGACAATGGGACCCCGAACTCTAGGCTTGAACTTCAGGCACATTGACTATCCGGCCTTTATGCCTCTTGTTCGCACAGATATGTGATTACAGGACACAAAGACCCACAACTGTCCAACACCCACAAATATCCTTCGTCATCTGTGCAGGCAGAGAATAAGCTGCAAGGGCCATGAAGAGATGGTTTGTGAGGTCAAGAGTTCATCTTTATCAATTTTTTTTTGTACATACACTGTCAATGTTTTTCCAATAGATACAACCTCGGTGTTAATGAGGTGAGCTGCTGATTAAATCATTTGTCTCCTTGCTCTGGTTGTACAAGTCATAATCTGGTATCTAATGCAGTACCCAGATGTTGAATCCTGGTGTGTTTGTGATCCAGAGGTTCAGAAATGAAGAATGAGGTATAAAACTTGTTGCTTATGGTGTTTTATTATATGTTACAAAACAACGAAAAGAGAAAGAACAACAAAGTTGTGGTCGCTTTAAACAAAAACTAGTTCTGGCTAAAATGATAAGAACATTCCAGCGACCACTGTAGAAACCATGTATCTATTTTCTGTCTGCCTGTATTGTATTTTTTTGCTGACTGCTAATTACTCTCTTTTTGCTAATTCTGTTATCACTAATTCCACAAACTTTGTTAACATCGTTAATTTCATTAATGCTATTTTAGATCGTTCGTCCCTGCTGGTTTCATAGTAAGGGATCGAATGCACTTTTTTCAACTTGGAACTCAGTTATTTGGAAGCGCGTCACACAGTGTTGAATCCCTCTCAATCTCTCCATCATTTTGGTTTGTTTTTCAAGTAACCTACAATAACAAGTAACCTATAGAATAGCCAGACTCAAGTGCTGCAGAGAGACAGGATTCAAGATTCAAGAACACAAGAGATGCTGCAGATGTTGGAAACCCAGAGCAACATGCACAAAATGCTGGAGGCACCCGGCAGGCCAGGTAGCATCTACGGAAAGGAATAAAAAGTCGGTGTTTCAAGCCGAGACCCTTCATCAAGACTAGAGAAGAAGGGGGAAGAAGCCAGAAGATTCAAGACACACGGTTCAAGTTTATTTGTCGCGTGCACATCGAAACATACAGTGAAATGTGTCATTTGCATTCTCAACCAACACAATCTCGGGATGTGCTGGAGGAGCAGTTCTCAAGTTTCACCACACATTCTGGTTCCAACATAACATACCCACAAAGTTCAGTCAAACAACACAGAACATAACAGGTAACAAAAAAAGCTAAAATAAGCTCTATTCCTCCCTCCTACCCATGCATATACACAGTCCTTTAACCTAGGACAGGAAGCTTGACACATGCTGCAGAAAAGTGAAGTTTCTAGAAAAATACAGAAGCAACTATATTACAATTACTAGAAAGATCACTGAAAAATTATGTGTATACACTCAGTAGCCACTTTATTAGGTTTGTGTTCATGATCCACTGTTCTATGATTATTCTTCTGGCAGCTATCTGGTCTGTGCAGGAGCCATCTTTCCCAAAGCCTACTTGCTGGTCCCTTAATGTTGTGTCAACAGTTTGCTGAAAGCATTGTAGAATAATTCTGTTTTTCACCTTTCTGACCACAGACATTAAGGATATACCTCTGTAGTTTTTACAGACTCGTAAGTCATCTTCTCTCTTGTGGCATCTTTTGTCCCAGATGTTGCAGAACAAAGTTAGGATATCTGCCAAAAGTTTAGGGTCTGCCTTCAATGCTTCTCTTGGTACACTGTCTAGGCTAGCTGCTTTTCCTGACTTTAGCCTCAAAAGATCTCAAAAACCAAGGTTCCTGAAACTTGATATCTTTACCTTTTATTCTGACAGACACATACGAGCTCTGTACTCTCAAAATCTCACTTTTGAAGGCCCCCACTTACCAAGTACACCTTTGCCAGAAAACAGTTTGTCCCAATTGACACTTGCCAGATCCTTTCTGATACCCTCAAAACTGGACTTTCTCCAATTTAGAATCTCTACCTGAGGACCAGACTATCCTTTTCCATAATTACCTTGAGACTAATTTCATTATAGTCACGAGATGCAAAATATTCCCCTGCACAAAATTCTGTCATCTGCCGTGTCTCATTCCTTAATAACAGATCAAGACTCTCTCCTTGGGTCTTTTATGCACTGATTAAGGAAACTTCCCTGCACACAGTTGACAAACTCCATCCCATCTAGTCAGTTTACAGTATGGGAGTCCCAATCAATATGTGGAAAGCTAAAATCACCTACTATGACAACCTTGTGTTTCTTTCAACAGTTTACGACCTCTCTACAAATTTGTTCCTCTAAATCCCGCGGACTGTTGGCTGGTCTATATATAGCCCCATTAACGTGGTCGTACCTTTCTTATTCCGCAATTCCATGCATAAAGCCTAATAGACAAGATCTCCTGTCTGTTCTGACTGAGCTCTGCCATGACATTTTCCCTGGCTAGTAACAACACCCCTCTCCCTTTAATCCCTCCCACTCCGTCGCATCTGAAACAATGGAACCCCTGAATATTGGGCTGCCAGTCCAGCTCTTGCTGCAACCAAGCCTCGATAATGGCTACAATATCACAATTCCATGTGTTGATCCATGCCCTGAGCTCATCTGCCTCTCCTACAATGCTTCTTGCATTGAATTGTACACAGCTCAGGACATTAATTGCACCATGCTCAACCTTTCTCTTCCTGACTTTGTCTGAGGCCTCAACAGCATCTGTCTCCACAATCTCCCTACTATCTGTTCTGGCACTCTGGTTCCCACCCCCTGCAACTCTAGTTTAACCCACTCCATCACCCTGTGCAGCATTAGTAAACCTTTCTGCTGGGATATTAGTTGCCCTCCAGCAAACCGTCTCTTCTGTGCAGGTCTCCCCTACCCTCTAAAATAGCCTAATGATTCAAAAATCTAAAGCCCTACCTCCTACACCAACTCCTTAGTCACATGTTAAACTGCATGATCTTCCAATTTCTGGCTTCACTCGCACAAGGGCAGGGGTAGCAATCCTGAGATCACAACCCTGGAGGTTCTGTCTTTCAATTTAGCACCTAACATCCTGAATTCACTTTGCAAAACTTTGTCTCACTTCCTATCTATGTATGTCATTGGTATCTTTCTGGAGCATGACTTCTGGCTGCTCACCCTCCCACTTAAGAATGCTGAGGACTCGATCCTAGGTGCCTCAGATTCCAGTACCCGGGAGGCAACATACAATCCAGGAAATTCGTTCTCATCCACAGAATCTCCTTCCTGTTCCCCTAACCAACAAATCCCCTATCACCACAACTCACCTCTTCTCCCCCTTCCCTTCTGAGCCACAGAGCTAGACTCAGTGTCAGAGACCCAATCGCCGTGACTTTCCTCTGCTAGGTATCCCCCCTCCCAACAATATCCAGTGATATATCTGTTGTTGAGGGGGTTGGCCACAGGGGTACTCTCCATTGGCTGTTTAACCCCTTTCACCCTCCTGACTGTCACCCAGTTTTCTGTGTCCTGCACCTTGGATGTAACTACTTCTCTACTTGTCCTGTCTATTACCCCCTCAGCCTCCCGAATGATCCGGACTTTATCCATTTCCAGATCCAACTCCTTAAAGTGGCAATGTCAGAAGCTGCAAGTGGATGCACTTCTTGTAGGTAAAGTTGTCAGGGACACTGGAGGTCTCCTTGCATTCTTACATTCTTGCTGTTCTAACTGTGCAACTATAAAGAAGCCTTCTGTTAGGTTTTTAAAAGTTTCCCAATCCTCTAACTTCCCACTAGATTTTCCTATATCGTATACCCTCTCTTTTGCTGCACCTTTCAAGTTGCCCCCAGAAACTCCAGCCATTGCTGTTCTGCCATCACCCCGCCAGTATCCTCTTCCTATCAACTTTGGCCAGCAACTGTTCAGAGGCCTGTATATAATTCCATCAGGGTCTTTTTACCTTTGCAGATTCTTAACTAAACCCACAAGGTTCCATATATTCCATTCATATTTCACCTCTTTCTAAGGATTTGATTGCATTTTTTACCAAATGAGGCACCCCATCCCTCTGCCTACCTGTCCTTTTGATACAACGTGTATCCTTGATTGTTAAATTCTGAACTATGATCTTCTTTCAGCAATGACTCAGTGATGCCCACAACATCATACCTGCCAATCTCTATGTGCACTACAAGATCACCTACATAATTCTGTATATTGCGTGCATTCAAATATAACATGAATACTTCTGTATTCATCACCCCTTTTGATTTTGTCCCTTCAACTCATCCACTGTATACAATTTTGCCCAATCATCTGCCTGCCCTTTCTCACAGTCTCATTACACAATGCATCGGCTTGTATACCAACTGCCCCATCTCAGCCTTATCACTCCAGTTCCCTTGCCCTGCCAAATTAGTTTAAACCCTCCTCAAAAGCTCTGGAAAACCTGCCCACAGTGATATTGGTCCCCCTCAGGTTCAGGAGTAACATGGGGGCTGAGTGCACAAAGGCAGAGGGTCATCGATACCTTGGGTATCCTGGACCCAAGCACTGGACAGAGACATCCCTAGTCCCCCTTGGGACCACTGGCAGTGACGCACTGCACCTGCTCCAGGGTGACCAGAATTAGAATCAGATTCAGGTTTAATATTTCTGACATATGTCATGAAATTTGTTAACTTAGCAGCAGCAGTACAACACAATACATGATAATATAGAAAAATAATCAATCAATTACAGGAAGTATATATGTATATTAAATAGTTAAATAAAAAATAGTGCAAAAACAGAAAAAAATTTAAAAAGTGAGGTAGTGTCCTGGGTTTAATGTCCATTTAGGAATTGGATAGCAGAAGGGAAGAAGCTGTTCCTGAATCGTTGAGTGTGTGCCTTCAGGATTCTGTACCTCCTTCTTGACGGTAACAATGAGAAGAAGACATGCCCTGGGTGATGGGGTCCTTCATAATGGACGTCGCCTTTCTGAGACATCGCTCCTTGAAGATGTTTTGGAAAATAAGGAGACTAATACCCATAATGGAACTGACTGGTTTTACAACCTTCTGCAGCTTCTTTCCATCCTGTGCAATAGCCCCTCCATACCAGACTGTAAGTATGCTCTCCATGGTACGTCTATAGAAGTATTTTGGGTGACAAACCAAATCTCCTCAAACTCCTCATGAAATATAGCCGTACCCTTGCTTTTGTCATAGCTGCATTGATACGTTGGGACCAGGTTAGATCCTCAGAGATATTGACACCCAGAAACTTGAAGCTGCTCACTCTCTCCACTTCTGATCCCTGTATGAGGATTGGTTTATGTTCCCTCCTCTTACCCTTTCTGAAATCCACAATCAGCTCTTTGGTCTTACTGATGTTGGGTGTACGGTTGTTGCTGCAACACCACTCCACTAACTGGTTCCTTCTGTGCACCCTCTCATCACGGTCTGAGATTCTACCAACAATAGTTGTATCATCAGCAGATGGCATTTGAGCTCTGCCTAGCCACACAGTCATGGGTATAGAGAGATCAGAGGCTTACCATTAATACTATATTCTGCCATCTTATTTGACCTACCAAAATGAACCACCTCTCACTTATCTCCATCTGCCACTTCTCAGCCCAGTTTTGTATCCTATCAATGTCCCACTGTAGCCTCTCACAGCATCCACACTATCCATAACACCCCCAACCTTTGTGTCATCAGCAAATTTACTAACCCATCCCTCCACTTCCTCATCTAGGTCATTTATAAAAATCACGTAGAGTAGGGGTCCCAGAACAGATCCCTGGTCACTGACCTCCATGCAGAATGTGACCCATCTACAACCACTCTTTGCCTTCTGTGAGCAAGCCAGTTCTGGATCTACAAAGCAATGTCCCCTTGGATCCCTTGCCCCCTTACTTTCTCAATAAGCCTTGCATGGGGTACCTTATCAAATGCCTTGCTGAAATCCATATACACTACATCTACTGCTCTCCCTTCATCAATGTGTTTAGTCACATCTTCAATAAATTCAATCAGGCTTGTAAGGCGCGACCTGCCTTTGACAAAGCCATGCTGACTATTCCTAATCATATTATGCCTCTCCAAATGTTCATAAATCCTGCCTCTCAGGATCTTCTCCATCAACTTACCAACCACTGAAGTAAGATTTACTGGTCTATAATTTCCTGGGTTATCTCCACTCCCTTTCTTGAGTAATGAACAACATTCACAACCCTCCAATCCTCTGGAACCTCTCCCGGGGAGAATGGAGAGCAAATTCAAAAATCAGAGGTGCAAAGGAACTTTGGAATTCTTGTGGATAATTCCCTAAACACTATCTTGCAAGTTGAATCATTGGTAACGAAGGCAAATGCAATGGTAGCATTTATTTTGAGAGGACTGGAATATAAGCAAGGATATAATGCTGAGGCTTTATAAGATATTAGTTTGACTGCACTTGGAATATTGCAAAGAGTATTGGGCCCCTTATCCAAGAAAAGATGTGCTAACATTGGAAAGGGTCTAGAGGAGGTACATGAAAATGATCCCTGGAATGAAAGGGTTAACATATGAGGAGCATTTGATGGCTCTGGACCTGTTCTGGAGTTTAGAAAAATGAGAGGGGATCTCATTGAAACCTATCAAATATTGAAAGTCCTACATGGAGTGGATGTATAGGATGTTTCCTACAGTGAAGTCTAGGACCAGAAGGCACAGCCTCAGAGTAGAGCGACATCTATTTCGAACAAAGATAAGGAAAAAAATCTTTCGCCAGAGGGTGGTGAATCTGTGGAATTCATGGTCATAGACGGCTCTGCAGGCCAAGTCGTTGGGTATACTTAAAGTAGAGATTGATAGGTTCTTGATTAGTCAGGGCATTAAAGGTTGTTGGCAAAAGGCAGGAGAATGGGGTTGAGAGAATGAGAGCAGACTCGATGGGCTGGCTGGGCTATTTCTGCTCCTATATGGTCTAACTTACAGGATCCATGACCTTGCTGTTGCTTTGCCTCACTTCCACAGACTGCGTCTGTCTCCTGACTGGTTCCACATTGTGATCTGTCATTGTGGCAGGACACCACCAGGCAGGAGAGTTGTCCAACAGGCCTGTTATTGCCTGAAGGCACACATTCAGCAACTCAGGAACAGCTTCTTCCCCTCTGCCGTACGATTCCTATATGGATATTGAACCAATGAATACTACCTCATTTAATATATATTATTTCTGTTTTTGCATATGTACTGTGTACTTACTGTAATTTATTTATTATTATTTATCTATTTTTCTCCTTCTATATTATGTATTGCATTGAACTGCTACTGCTGAGTTAACAAATTTCAAGACACATCCTGTGATAATAAATCTGATTCTGCTTCTGATTTATTGCCAGAGGATACGACCAGGTAGGAATCTTGTCTACAGGTGCCAGTGTTGTCTGTCCACAGAGAACCTGTCATTGTGGTAAGTCACCATCAGGTAGCCTCCAACCTGATGACATGAACATTGACTTCTCTAACTTCCGTTAATGCCCCACCTCCCCTTCATACCCCATCCCTTATTTATTTATTTATTTATCTTTCTATCTAGCTATTTATTTATCTAGCTATTTATTTATTTGTTTGTTTGTTTGTTTATCTATTTATTTATTTATTTATTTATTTATTTATTTACTTTTCTCTCCCTTTTTTCTCCCTCTGTCCCTCTCACTATAACTCCTTGCCCATCCTCTGGGCTCCCCTCCCCCTTCTCTCTCCCCCTAGGCCTCCCTTCCCATGATCCTCTCCCTTCTCCAGCCTCATATCCCCTTTTGCCAATCACCTGTCCAGCTCTTGGCTCCATCCCTCCCCCTCCTGTCTTCTCCTATCATTTTGGATCTCCCCCTCCCCCTCCCACTTTCAAATCTCTTACTAGCTCTTCCTTCAGTTTGTCCTGACGAAGGGTCTCGGCCTGAAATGTCGACTGTACCTCTTCCTAGAGATGCTGCTTGGCCTGCTGCGTTCACCAGCAATTTTTATGTGCGTTGCTATCAGGTGGGAGTGTTGTCCACAGAGGAACTGTCATTGTGGCTGGACACCACCAGGTGGAAGTGTTTGCTGTGCAGATCTTGGAGTATTGGAGATCTTGGTGAGGAGTGTTGGGTCTCACTCGAGACCCAGATGACCAAGTCAATCAATCTGGCCACTGACTACAGTACTTTTTTGAACAAGACCATTTCAAATAAACTGGCTAACTCAGGAGTATTAGCATTTCTTCCTTGGAACCATTCGTGGTCTCTTACAACGTGGTCTCTCCTTCAGGTGGGATTCTGCAAGCATCTTCCTTTGTGCTCCACTCCACACCACCCTTGTCTTCCAATGCCTACCAAATAAAAGGCCCAAAATCAGACCACTGTCCTTCAGTATATCTGATCCTGCTCCGCTCTCTCGATTGTTCCATGGCATCTCATTGGACAGAATGTTCAATGCAAACCCCCTAATTCCTTTCCCCACACAAAAAAACGAACAAAACGGATCAGGCACATCGACCCCCAAAACCCTCTCCCCGCACAAAAAACAAGATTGGCTGAAAAAACATAGAATATAATAACTATGAGACTGAAAAAAAGATTTTATAGTCCAAGTCCACATCCAAACATAGAAAAGAACAGTCTCTGCTGTGGCAGGCTCTCTCCACACTGGTAGTGCAGCAGAACGATCAAAAGACAGGCAGCTGATGTTCACGCTCCACACTCGCTTCGATGCTTCAATCACCCTCGTCATTTTAGTAGGCAAACAATGGAAGCGTTAATCAGCGAAATAGAGCCAAACATCAGCTTGCACCCCATCTTGCAGCCTGCCTGCTACGAGGTTCGTGCACACTGCATTTGCCTCTTGGAATCCTCTCAGAGACTGCAGAGTGTTGGAACACCCAAACAATCTCCAAACTTCTGCACTTGCTTGATGTTTCTATCTTTTCCAATATTTTTATTATTATTAATTTTACATATAAGAATACAGAGCACAAGAAAAAATATATATTCATACATTATACTAAATCGCATATAAAGACTCCTTACTCTATATTCATACAGATTAATTAATTCGTAACATTGAAATATAGAAATTTTATTATATAAAAAAATCTAACCCACTACCAAGATCGAAGCTGATTAGTAAAGAAAAAAAGGAAAAAAAATTATTAGCCATCATCTGCACTTTAACAACAAATCAAAGGTTTTGAAAATAATTCAGTAAAGGTCCCCACAATGTTTGAAAGTCTTGGCTAGATTCAGAGATTGAACATCGAATCTTCTCTAAATTTAAACATGACATCACATCACGTAACCATTGAGCGTGAATAGGAGGGGCCACATCTTTCCATTTAAGCAAGAGCGTCCTTCTGGCCATAAGAGAAATAAAAGCCAAAATGTGCAAGTTAGATGCCTCCAAAATAATATCCTTTCCTCCAACAATACCGAATAAAGTGGTCAAAGGATTAGGCTTAAAATTTACTTTAAGAAGTATCGAGAAAATTTGAAATACTTCTTTCCAATATTTTCCAAGACTCGGACATGTCCAAAACATATGAATGAGTGAAGCTTCTCCATTATTACATTTATCACAATACGGAGATATATCTAAATAAAAACGAGACAACTTATCCTTGGTCACGTGGGCCCTATGGGCCACTTTAAATTGTAGGAGAGATTGGCGGGCACACAACGATGAAGTGTTAACCAATTTAAAAATTTGATTCCAAGCTTCCTCAGAAATTGAAGTCTGTAAATCTTGTTCCCAAAGATTTTTAATTTTATCTAAAGGAACACTTCTCATTCCCAGCAGCATATTATAAATATTAGATATAGATCCATTATAAAAAGGTTTCAAATTAAAAACTACATCTAATAGATTCTCATCAGGACTTTTTGGAAACGTACTTATTTGAGACTGTAAAAAATCTCTTATTTGTAGGTATCGAAAAAAATGAGTTTTGGGTAAACTATATAACCAAAATGTAAGATTTCTTATATTAACTGCCCAATAATAAAATCTCAAGTTTGGTAAGGTTAATCCTCCATTCTTTTTATCTTTCTGAAGATGAATTTTATTTAATCTAGAATGCTTATTCTTCCATATATAAGAAGATATAATAGAGTCAAGGGAATCAAAGAAAGATTTAGGAATAAAAACAGGCAATGCCTGAAAAAGATATATAAACTTAGGTAATATATTCATTTTGATAGAGTTAATTCGGTCAATCAGTGATAACGAAAGAGGTGACAAATTTGATAGTATCCTTTTTACGTGATTCAATAGGGTAAGAAAATTTTCTTTAAATAGACGCTTATAGTTTTTAGTAATTGTTACACTCAAGTAGGTAAATTGGTTTCTCAAAATTTTAAAAGGAAGGTTAGAATTTGTTGGTATCAAATTATTCAAAGGGAAAAGTTCACTTTTATGTAGGTTTAATTTATAACCTGAGAACTAGATAAAACAGGAGAGTAAAGAAAGCACATGGGGTAATGAAGTCTCAACATTAGAAATAAATAGCAGCAGATCATCAGCGTACAGAGAGACTTTATAAATAGTGTCTCTCCTTAAAATACCGGTGATATCATTAGATTCTCGAAAGGCAATGGCTAAGGGTTCTAAGGCCAGATCAAAAAGCAAAAGGCTCATCGGACAGCCTTGTCCAGTGCCACGTCGAACCTTAAATGGTTTGAAATTATGAGAATTAGTGATAACCCTAGCGGAAGGAGCTAAATAAATTAATTTAATCCATTGAATGAAAACGGGTCCAAAATTGAATTTTTCTAAAGTTTTAAATAAAATAATTCCATTCAACTCTGTCGAAAGCTTTCTCAGCATCTAGAGATACCACACATTCCGATATCATGTTTGAAGGAGAATAAGTAACACTTAATAACTGACGAATATTAAAGTGAGAAAATCGATTTTTGATAAATCCAGTTTGGTTATTGGAAATGACAGATGGTAAAATATTTTCAATCCTATGGGCCAAAACTTTAGATAGGATCTTAGTATCAACATTAAGTAAAGAAACTGGTCTATAAGAAGAGCATTCAGTTGGATCCTTATTCTTTTTAAGGATAAGCAAAATGGAAGCCTCATAAAAAGATTAAGGGAGTCTGCCCGACTTGAATGAATCTGAAAAAACTGAACATAAATGAAGTATAAGCAGTGAGGAAAAGATCTTGTAAAACTCTCCAGAAAATCCATCTGGACCCAGGGCTTTCCTCAAACGTAATGAGCGCACAGCCTCAACAATTTCCTCAAAAGAAATAGGTTGTTCCAACAACTTTCTGTTGTCAGCAGAAATTGTAGGAATGTTTAGTTGGTCTAAAAAATTGTTCATTACAGTGTTATCCTTAGAAGATTGAGAACGATAGAGTTTAGAGTAAAATTCTCTAAAAGTATCACTTATTGCTAAGTAATCAGTTGTCCTATCACCATTAGCTTTGCATATTTCTTTAATCTACTGTTTAGCTATAAAGGTTTTAATTTGATCAGCCAATAATTTACCTGTTTTATCTCCATGAATATAAAATTGACTTCTATCTTTTAGGAGTTGGGTTTCAATTGGATAGGTTAAAAGGAGATCACATTTAGTTTTAGTTTCAACATATCTTTATATAAGGCAGGTTCTGGAGCCAAAGCATACTCTTGATCTAATTATTTCAGCTGATTAGTTAAATCACTTCTCTCTTTATTAGCTTTTTACTTAATACTTGCAGTATAAGAAATAATTTGTCCTCTAATATACGCCTTAAAGGCATCCCATCTGATAAGACTAGAAGTCTCCTCTAACGTATTCTCTTCAAAAAAAAGAGTAATTTGTCTCTCCATAAACTTTAAACTTTAAAAAATCTTTATCAGATAACAAAGTTAAATTAAATCGCCAAAACCTATTTGTTTGAAGAAGACCAGGGAGATTTAAAGATAGGAGCACCGGAGCATGATCTGAGATAGCAATCTCTTTATAGTCATAGGATTGAACTGATGGAATCATTTGGCTATCAATAAAAAAAAAATCAATCCTGGAATACGTATGATGGGCATGAGAGAAAAATGAATATTCCTTGTCTACTGGATGAAAAAAGCACCAAGCATCAACAATACCACATTTCATTAAAAAAGATTTAATAAAACACATCTGTTATATTTGGTATCATTAGTTTAGGGGATGAATGATCTAAGCAACCACCCATCATCAATGAGTACAGACTTAGATCTGGCAAAAATGAAAAAAAACGCTCAAAAAACATGGGTCATCTATATTTGGAGCATACACATTGGAAAATACCATTATTTACTGTTCCAACCAAAGACTAAATAATATACAGTAAATAAAAACAAGCTTAGACAGGTTTATCAAACAGAAAGAGCAATTATTCATACTGAAAAATATTAAACAGTCATTTTTAAAATATATAGTATTTCTGCTTTTGCAAGATTTTTGATCTATTCAATATATATAGTCATTTTTTTGAGTCTAAAAATTCTTGCGCCTGCTCCTTCGTACAAAACCATTTAAATGATCCATCTTCCATTGTGATTCTCAGTCGAGCCAGGAAATGAAGTGAAGGCTTAAAATTTTGGCTGTATAGCTCCGCCATAACATTTTTAAACTTAACATGTTCTGCCATAACTTCTGATGAAAAATCTTCAACGATACGAATCTTTTGATCTTGGCAGTCAATCATACCTTTTCCACGGGCATCACGAATCAGACAATCCTTTATTTGAAATTCATGGAAACATATAATGACTGATCTTGGTTTTGATTTTGAAGTTAATCCGTATATAGGCGATCTGTGAGCATGATCAATCAAAGGCAGAGACTTTATAATATCAGGGAATAATTCCATCAAAAGGTTTGCAAAGAATTCTTTAGGATTATCTCCTTCCATTTGCTCTTTAAGTCCCAAGGTTCGTAAGCTGTTTCTCCTACTCCTGTTTTCCAAATCAATAATCTTCTGTCTCAGTATTTTGTTGGACTTGGATTGTTTTTCATACAGCTTTTGCAAATCATCCATTCTCTCGTCCAGTATAGTAATAACCTCTTCATGTTCCTTTATCTTCTTATCATGCTCGGTTAGAGTTGCTTGAATATCGTCTAATTTCGTACCTATTTGTTTAATTTCAGTGCTGATTTGTTGTGAATCAGCCAACGTTCCTTTTCTGAACTGTTGAAACTCCTCAGTAAGCTTTTGAATTGAGCCCTTAATAGCTTCCAAAGCTGCTTTTGTAGTCATAGTAATATAATAACCCGTCTAACAGTAGTATTTCAAAAGGTTGGAGACAAAAGTAAGTAAGTTAGGAGCACCAGCAGAGAGCTGTTACTCCATCAATGGCCAGCAGGCAAATCTCACTTGATGTTTCAATTGCCCTTGTGGCTTTCATCGGTGAACAATGGAAGCTATAATAGCTGTAATGGGGTCAAATATCGGTACATGTGCCATCCTACCACAAGGTCGCCTCATGCTGCCTCTGCCTCCTGAACTCACAGAGACTGCAGAGCGCTGTCCCAAACGATCTCCAAATGGCAAAACACAGTCTCCAACAGTTCCAGAATCACATCTAAGACAAGAAACAAATGTAAAAGGCATAAAAGGAGTGAAAAAGATGGTTTCATGATCTACCCAGAAGATTTTGACTAAAGAAGCGTTGTACGCAGGCATCATCTTGACCACATGAGTTATCTTGGTCAGCATCGGTGAGTTGGGCCAAAGGGCCTGTTTCCATTTTCTATGATATATGGATCTGTACGGTCAGATCAAAGTTGCCAATGTGGCTAACAATGAAGTGACAGAAGCAAATACAAGTGTTACTGCCTACAGTCTGATACTTCACTGTAAACCCAATACAGTCTGTACCATAATCAATGTTGAAGGAGGTTATTACTGAAACAACAAGTGTAAAGCACTGTTAACCTTCTCAAATGCCCAATCCCAACAAAAACCAGGAAAGGTCCTTCATCATCTTTATGTCAACTGCAATCACAATACATAATTGAACCCCCCCCCCCACCTCAAACACCAACCCGAACACAACTGAAGCCTCAAAGACCTTTTGGTAGGAACCAAACTGCAGGTCATCAAGATTCTCAAGCGGGAGAGTGAGCGTCAGTGTTTGCGGTGCACATTGGTACACTCAGATAGGTGGAAAGGAGGAAGAGGTCCTATGAGTTAGGGAGGAGGCTGAAGAGCAGGACCTCCAAGGTACCAATCTCTGTATTACTCCCAGTGCCACATCTGAGTCAGGGCAGGAAAAGGATGATAGTACAGATGGATGTGTGGCTGAGGAATTAGTGCAGGGAACAGGGCTTCAGATTTCTGGATCAATGGGATCTCTTCTGGGGAAGGAATAACCTGTACAAAAAGGATGGGTCATACCTGAGCTGGGGACCAATATTGTGTAGACAGGTTTGTTAGACCTGTTGGGGAGGATTTAAACAAATTGGCAGGGAGGTGGGAACCAGAATGATAGAGATGAGGATGGGACAGTTGGTACACAACTAGATGAAGTGTGGAGTGAGAGTGCAAGGAAGGACAGGCAGAATGGGGCAAAATGACAGTCAGTGGGATGATTTGAAGTGTAACATGGGGTCAAAATCTAAAAGGGTGATGAATACAGGACTGGAGGTGTTATATGTGAATGCATGCAGTATACGGAATAGCGGATTTAGAGATTGGCAGGTTCGAATTGTGGGCATCACTGAGTCGTGGCTGAAAGAAGTTCATAATTGGGAGCTTAACAACCAAGGAGACACATTGTATTGAAAGAGAGGCAGGTAGGTAGAAGGGGTGGCGTGGGCTCTATTGGTAAAAAATGAAATCAAATCCTTAGAAAGTGGTGACTTCAGATCGGAAGTTGTAGAATCCTTGTGGATAGAGTTGATGGAATACCCTGATGGAATTATGTATAAGTCTCCGAACAGTAGCCAGGATGTGGGCTACAATGAGAGATAGAAAGGCCATGTTATCAGGGTAATGTTACAAAAGTCTTGGGGAATTTCAATAAGCAGGTAGATTGGGAAAATTAGGTTGGTGCCAGATCCCAGGAGAGGGAATTTGTAGAAAGCCTACAATATGGCTATTTAGAGCAGCTTGTGTTTGAGTGCAGTAGAGGAAAGGTAATTCTAAATCGCGTGTTGTGTAATGAACCAGTTTTGATTAAGGAGTTTAAGGTAAAGGAACCCATAGGAGACAGTGATCACATAATGATAGAATTCACCCTGCAGTTTGAGAGGGAAAAGATAAAGTTATTACAGTGGAGTAAAGGAAATTACAGATGCAGGAAAGAGGAGTTGGCCAAAGTTGATTGGAAGGGGACACTAGCAGGGATAATTTCCAGGTGCAATTAGGAAGGCTCAGGGAAGATACATCCCAAAGATGAACAAGTATTCTAAAGGGAAGATGAGGCAACCATGGTTGACAAGGGAAGTCAAAGACATCATAAAAGCGAAAGAGAGGCCATGTAATACAGCAAAAATTAATGAGAAGTCAGAGGTTTTGGCAGCTATTAAAAACCAAGAGAAGGTAACTACATAAACCATTTGGAAAGAAAAGAGAAAATATGAAGGTAGTCTAGCCAATAATGCAACAGAAAATACCAAAGATTTTTTTCAGAAAGAGAGGTGATAGTGGATATTGGACCACTGGAATATGATGGTGGAGAGATAGTAATGGGGGACAAAGAAATGGTGAATGAGCTGAATAAGTATTTTAGATCACTCTTCACTGTGGAAGTTATTGGGATCTGAATCAGAATCAGGTTTATTATCACTGACATTCAGTATGGTGCAAAAGTCTTAGGCACATATATATAGCTATGGTGCTGAAGACTTTTGTACAGTCCTGTATTTCTCAACGTGCAGTGTGAGCAAGTTTGTAAATCTGGTGGGAGCAAAGGATGTTGGGAATGGCGAGGGTGGATCACCACAGGAGTGGCTTGGCATAGCTGGTAGAGAAGGAGCAGGGGAGGGGGTGCAGACACACCCAGCCCTGAGACACCAAACAAGAACATTTCATTCCAAACAACTGGTTTATTGATCAGTACGGAATATCTCTCTCCCTTCCTCTTTTCCCAACTATGATCCTCCTGTCCTTGTCTCCTTCCAACTCTTAGTCCACAATAGAGACCAGATCAGAATCAGGTTTATCATCACTCACATATGTCATGAATTTTTTTTTTGCTGCAGCAGTACAGTGCAATACATAAAATTACTACAGTACTGTGCAATAGGTAGGCACCCTAACTGTATACTGTACATGTGTTGAATAAAGAATAAAAGAGAGACACAAGTGGATATTGAACCACTAGAATATGATGCTGGAAAGGTAGTAATGGGGGAACCAAAAAAAGGCAGATGAACTTAAGTATTTTGCTCAGTCTTCACTGTGGAAGAGGCTTATCTGTATGCCAGAAATTCGGGAGTGGCAAGGGGCAGAGGTGAATGCAGTTGTGATTGCTAAGGAGAAGGTGCTTGGGAAGCTGAAAGGTCTGAAGGTAGATAAGTCACCTCGACCAGATGCACTACGTCCCAGGTTACTGAAAGAGGTGGCTGACGAGATTGTGGAGGCATTAGCAATGATCTTTCAAGAATCACTAGATTCTGGAATAGTTCTGCAGGACTGGAAAATTGCAAATGTCATTCCATTCTTTAAGAAGGGAAAGAAGCAGAAGAAGGGAAATTATGGACCAAGTAGACTGACTTTCAGTGGTTGGGAAGATGTTGGGAGTCCATTATTAAGGATGAAGTTTCAGGGTACTTGGAGGCACATGATTAAGTAGGCCAAAGTCAGCATGGCTTCTTTAAGAAGATATCTTGCTTGACAAATCTTTTAGAATTTGAGGAAATTGTAGGCAGGAGTTATAGAGTCACAGAAAACTACAGACCCTTTGGCCTATCTAGTCCATGCTGAATCATTTAAACTGCCCAGTCCTATCGACCTGCACTAGGACCATAGCCATCCATATCCCCTACCATCCATGTAAGCCATACAAACTTCTCTTAAACATTGAAATTGAACTCACATGCACCACTTGTGCTGGCAGCTCATTCCACACTCTTATGATTCTCTGAGTGAAGAAGTTTCCCCTCATGTTCCCCTTAAACTTTTCATCTTTCACCTTTAACCCATGACCTTTAGTTGTGGTCACACCCAACCTCAGTGGAAAAAGCCTGCAGCCATTTACCCTTTCTACACCCCTCATAATTTTATATACCTCTATCAAATCTTCCCTCAGTCTTCCACATTTCAAGGAATAAAATCCTAACCTATTCAATCTTTCCTTATAACTCAGATCCTCTAGCCCCAGCAACAATTTTGTAAATTTTCTCTGTATTCTTACAAACTTATTTCCAACTTCCCTGCAGGTAGGTAACCAACACTGCACACAATACTCCAATTAGGCCTCACCAACAACTTCAATGTAACAACCTATCTCCTATTCTCAATACTTTGATTTATAAAGACCAATGTGCCAAAAGTTTTTTTTACAACCCTATCTACCCGTGACACCACTTTAACTGAATTATGGACCTGTATTCGCAGATCCCTTTGTTTTACAGCATTCCTCAGTGCCCTACTATTCACTGTGTAATATCTACTCTGGTTGGTTCTTCCAAAGTGCAACACACCTCACACTCCACTGCATTAAGTTCTATCTGCCATTTTTCTGCCCATTTTTCCAGCTGGTCCAGATCCCACTGCAAGCTTTGATAGTCTTCCTCACTGTCCACTACACCCCCAGTCTTGGTGTCATCCACAAATTTGCTGATCCAATTAACCACATTATCATTCAGATCATTGATATAGATGACAAACAACAGACTCAGCACCGATCCCTGCAGCACTTCATCTGTCACAGACCTCCAGTCAGAGGGGCAACCCTCTACTACCATCCTCTGATCTCTCGCACAAAGCCAATGTCTAATCCAATCCTGCCTCATTTTGAATGCCAAGCGACTGATCTCATATGTAGGACCTTGTCAAATGTCTTGCTAAAGTCGATGTACACAACATCCAATGCCTTGCCTTCATCAACTTTCCAGGTAACTTCCTCAAAAACTCTATAAGTTTGGTTAGACACCACCCACCATGCACAAAGTCATACTGACTATCCCTAATCAGTCCACATCTATCCAAATGCTCACATATCCAGTTCCCTAGAATACCTTCCAATAATTTTCCCTCTACTGAGATCAAACTCACCGGCCTATAATTTCCTGGTTTATGTTTAGAGCCTTCCTTAATCAGTGGAACAACATTAGCTATCCTCCAAACCTCCAGTACCACACCTGTTGATAAGGATGATTTAAATGTCACTGCTAGGGCAGTGCCTTTCACGTGGTCTGAGGGAACACGTTGTCAGGCCCTGGGCATTTACCCCCCCCCCCCAATTTGCCTCAAGTTAGCATACGCCTCCTCCTCTGTAATCTTTATTGGGTCCATGAACTTGATGTTGCTTTGCTTCACTTCTATAGACTTTGTTTCCACCTCCTGAGTAAGTAGGAGCAAGTACATATACAAAAATCCATTTCAGATCTCCCGCATCTCTTTTGGCTCCACACATGGATCACCATTCTGATCTTCCAGAGGACCAATTTTGTCCCTTGAAATCCTTTTACTCTTAACGTACCTGCCGATTCCCTTAGGGTTCTCCTCACCTTGTCTGCTAGAGCAACCTGATGCCTTCTTTTAGCCTTCCTGATTTCTTTCTTAAGTGTTCTCTTGCATTTCTTCTCTCCAGAAGTACCTCATTTGTTCCTATCTGCCTATACCTGCTATGCACCTCAATTTTTTCCTTAACCACAGCCTAAATATCTCTTGAAAACCAAGGTTCCCTACACCTGTTATCTTCACCCTTTATTCTGACAGGTACATACAAGCTTTGTATTCTCAAAATTTCACTTTTGGACTCCCACTTACCAAGTACATCTTTGCCAGCAGACAGCCTGCCACAATCCACACTTACCAGATCTTTTCTGATACTATCAAAATTGGCCTTTCTCCAATTTAGGATCTCAACCCGTAGACCAGACCCATCCTTTCCATAATTGCCTTGAAACTAATGGCATTATAATCACTAGATACAAAGTGTTCCCCTACACAAACTTTAGTCACCTGCCCTGTCTCATTCCCCAATGCTCTCTCTTGAGACTTCTATGTACTGATGAAGGAAACTTACTCACATTTGACATACCCTCTAGTCCTTTTAAGAGTCTGGGAGTCCTAGTCAATATGTGGAAAGATAAAATCTCCTACTATGACAAGTTTATGTTTCTTGCAGCATAGAAACATAGAAACACAGAAAACCTACAGCACAATACAGGCCCTTCGGCCCACAATGCTGTGCCGAACATGTAGTTACTTTAGAAATTACCTGGGGTTACTGATAGCCCTCTATCTTTCTAAGCTCCATGTACCTATCCAGGAGTCTCTTAAAACACTCTATTGGATCCGCCTCCACCACAGTCACTGACAGCCCATTCCACGCACTCACCACCCTCTGCGTAAAAAACTGACATACCCCTGACTATGTACCTCCGCTATCTCCTCTGGTTCCATACACACTTTTCCATTGTCACACTTGATTGGTCCTATTCTCTCATGTCTTATCCTCTTGCTCTTCACATACTTGTAGAATGCCTTGGGGTTTTCCTTAATCCTGCTTGCCAAGGCCTTCTCATGGCCCCTTCTGGCTCTCCTAATTTCATTCTTAAGCTCCTTCCTGCTAGCCTTATAATTTTCTAGATCTCTATCATTACTTAGTTTTTTGAACCTTTCATAAGATTTTCTTTTCTCCTTGACTGGGTGTACAAAGGCTCTTGTAGGCTTATCTACATATTGTGTCAGGAAACCTTCCAGAACACACCTAACAAACTCCACCCCATCTAAACCCCTTGCTCGAGAGAGATGCCAATCAATATTTGGGAAATTAAAATTTCCCACCACAGCAACCCTGTTATTATTGCATCTCTCCGGAATCTGTCTCCCTATCCGCTGCTTGCTGTCCCTGTTACTATTGGGTAGTCGATAAAGAACACCCAGTAGAGTTATTGGCCCTTTCCTGTTTCTAACTTACACCCACAGAGACTCAGTAGACAATCCCTCCATGACTTCCTCCTTTTCTGCAGCCGTGACACTATCTCTGATCCAGAGTGCCACGTCCCCATCTCTTTTGCCTCCCTACCTGTCCTTTCTGAAACATCTAAAGCCTGGCACTCTAAATAACCATTCCTGCCCTTGAACCATCCAAGTCTCTGTAATGGCCACAACATCATAGCTCCAAGTACTGATCCACGCTCTAAGCTCATCCACTTTGTTTATGATGCTTCTTGCATTAAAATAGACACATCTCAAGCCATCGGTCTGAACATAGAAACATAGAAAATAGGTGCAGAAGTAGACCATTCGGCCCTTCGAGCCTGCACCGCCATTCAGTATGATCATGGCTGATCATCCAACTCAGAACCCTGTACCAGCCTTCCCTCCATACCCCCTGACCCCCGTAGCCACAAGAGCCATATCTAACTCCCTCTTAAATATAGCCAATGAACTGGCCTCAACTGTTTCCTTGGCAGAGAATTCCACAGATTCACCACTCTCTGTGTGAAGGAGCTTTTCCTAATCTCGGTCCTAAAAGGCTTCCCCTTTATCCTCATACTATGACCCCTCGTTCTGGAACGTATCCCTTCTCTATCACCTGCCTGTCCTCCCTCTCACACTGTCTCCAAGCTTTCTCTATTTGTGAGCCAACTGCCCCTTCCTCCGTCACTTCAATTCGGTTCCCACCCTCCAGCAATCCTAATTTAAACTCTCCCCAGTAGCCTTTGCAAACCTCCCCACCAGGATATTGGTCCCCCTCAGATTCAAGTGCAACCTGGCCTTTTTGTACAGGTCACACCTGCCCCAAAAGCGTCCCAATGATCCAGAAATCTGAATCCCTGCCCCCTGCTCCAACCCCTCAGCCATGTATTTATCCACCACCTCACTCTATTCCTATACTCTCTGTCACGTGGCACAGGCAGTAATCCCGAGATTACTACCTTTATGGTCCTGCTTCTCAACTTCTTTCCTCACTCCCTCTAGTCTGTTTTCAGGTCCTCCTCCCTTTTCCTGCCTATGTCATTGGTACCAATATGTACCACGACCTCTGGCTGTTCTCCTTCCCACTTCAGGATATTATGGATGCGATCAGAAACATCCTGGACCCTGGCATCTAGGAGGCAAACTACCATCCGTGTTTCTTTCCTGCGTCCACAGAATCGCCTGTCTGACCCCCTAACTGTAGAGTCCCCTATCACTGCTGCCATCCTCTTCCTCTCCCTACCCTTCTGAGTCACAGGGCCAGACTCTGTGCCAAAGGCGTGGCCACTGTTGCTTCCCCCAGGTAAGTATCGCCCCTCCACAGTACTCAAATAGGAGTACTTATTGTTAAGGGGGACAGCCACAGGGGTACTCTCTGGTACCTGACTCTTCCCCTTCCCTCTCCTGGCTGTTACCCATTTATCTGTCTCCCGAGGCCCCGGTGTGACTATCTGCCTATAGCTCCTCTCTATCACCTCCTCACTCTCCCTGACCAGATGAAGGTCATTGAGCTGCAGCTCCAGTTCCCTATCACTGCGCAGATGTGGCCATCCGGGAGGCTGGGAGTCTCCTGAACATCCCACATTTGACACGTAGTTCAGAACACCGGCTTCTCAGACATTCTTCACAAGTAAATTACCTCGCTTCGACCTGTTATCGCCAAAGCCCTCCTACTTTGACTCCCTCTACTCCATCGCCCGCTCTATAAAGCTGTCTTCTTTTTAAATTCTTTCTGCTGGTCTAACTCGCTGATGTCCAAGCATGGTCTGTGATCTTTCTACAAATTTGATTCTCTAAAATCTGATGGACTGTTGACAGACAAGGGAGAATCTGCAGATGCTGGAAATCCAAGCAGCACACATAAAATGCTGGAGGAACTCAGCAGGCCAGGTAGCGTCTCTGGAAAATTGGAAACAGTTGATGTTGCGGGCTGAGACTCTTCATCAGGACTGAGGTCTGGAATATAACCCTATTAACATGGTCAGAGATTTCTTCTTCCTCATTTCCACCTATAATACCTCACTAAAAAAGTTCTCCAGTCTTTCCTGAGTACTGCTGTGATATTTTCCCAGACTAGTTATGCCAGCCCTCCCTCTTTAATCCCTCCCGCTCAGAAGCAATGAAACAAAGGAACTCCAGAATATTGAGCTGCCTGTCCTGCCCCTCCTGCAACCAAGTCTCACTAATGGGTACAGTATCATAATTCTATATGTTGATCCATGCCCTAAGCTCATCCATCTTTCCTGTGGTAGGAAATAGATTTTCAGAAGGCCTTTGACAAGTTGCAACACATGAGGCTGCTAAAGAAGATAAGAGCCCATGGTATTAGAGGAAAGATACTATAATGGATAGAGATTGGCAGACTGGCAGGAGGAAAATGTAGGAACAAAGGGGCTTTTCTGGTTGTCTGCAGGTGGCAAGTAGTGCTATGCAGGGGTCAGTGTTGAAACCGTTTCTTTCCACAATATATGTCAACAATTTGGATGACGGAATTGACGGCCTTGTGGCCAAGTTTGCAGATGATACAAAGGTAAGTGGCAGGTCGGGTTCAGGAAGCAGAGAATCTGCAGAAAGACAGACAGATTGGGAGAATGGGCAAAGAAGTCACGGGTGGAATATAGTAGCAGAAAGTGTATATTCATACATTTTGGGAGAAGGAATAAAAGCATAGACTATTTTCTAAATGGGAAGACAATTCAAAAATCAGAGGTGCAAAGGGACTTGGGGAGTCCTTTTGCAGGATTCCCTGAAGGTTAACTTGCAAGTTGAGTCAGTGGTGAGGAAGGCAAATGCAATGTTAGTATTCATTTTGAGAGGACTAGAATATAAGAGCAAGGATGTAATGTTGACACTTTATAAGGCAGTGGTCAGACTGCACTTGGACTATTGTCAGCAGTTTTGGGCCTCCTATCTAAGAAAAGGTGTGCTGACATTGGAAATGGTCCAGAGGAGGTTCACGAGAATGATTCCAGGATGAAAAGGTTAATGCATGAGAAGCACTTGATGGCTCTGGGTCTGTTTTCACCGGAGTTTAGAAGAATGAGGGAACATCACTGAAACATATCGGAAGTCCAAGATGGAGTGGATGTTTCCTAAAGTGGGCGAGTCTTGGACTAGAGGGCACAGCCTCAAAATGGAAGGGTGCCCATTTAGAACAAAGTTGAGGAGAAATTTTTGTAGCCAGAGGACAGTGAATATGTACAATTCTTTACCATGGACGACAGTGGATGCCAAGACTTTCAGTATATTTAAAGTGGAACTTGATAGGTTTTTGATTAATCAGGTCATCAAAGGTTAGGGGAGAAAACAGGAGAATGGGGTTTAGCAGGATAATAAAGCAGGCATGCTGGAATGGCAGAGCAGACTTGATGGGCCCAATAGCCTAATTCTGCTCCTATATCTTCTGGTCTTATGGTCTAATTCTGTCATCAAAATCATGAGCATATAATATGAAAAGAAGTGGTCCCAATACCGATTCACAACTCCTCCTTCTAACAAGGTGCATAATCATACACTTCCCTGCACTATACTGCACCTGCCACTTCTTTGCTCATTCTCCTAATCTGTCTAATTCCTTCTGCAAGCTCTCTGCTTCCCAAAAACTCCCTGCCTGTCCACTGATCTTCATATCTTCTGCAAACATGGCAACAAAGCCATCAATTCCATCATCCAATCATTGACATATAATGTGAAAAGATGTGGTCCCAATACTAAACCTTGTGAATCACCACTAGTCACCTACAAACCAATCTGAAAAGGCCTCTTTTATTCCCATTTTTTGCCTCCTGCCAGTCAGTCAATCTTGGGCCATAAGATATAGGAGCAGAATTAGGCTATTTGGCCCATCAGGTCTGTTCCATCATTTTATCATCTCTGATCCGTTTCCCGCCCAGCCCCGGTTTCCTCCCTGTATCCCTTCATGCCCTGACTAATCATGAATCTATCAGTCTCTGCTTTAAATATACCCAATGATTTGATCCCTACAGCCATCTGCGGCAACAAATTCCATAGATTCACCACTTTCTCTCTAAAGGAATTCCTCCTCATCTCCACTCTAAAAGGACGCTCCTCTGTTCTGAAGCTGTGCCTTCTGGCCCTATACTCCCCCACCATAAGAAACATCCTCTCCACATCCACTTTATTGAGGCCTTTCAATATTTGATAGGTTTCAGTGAGATCTCCCCACCCTCATTTTTTCTGAATTCCAGTGAGTACAGGCCCAGAGACATCAAATGCTCCTCAAAAGTAAACGCTTTCATTCCCGGAATCATTCTCGTGAATCTCCTCTGGACCTTCTCCAGTGCCAGCATATCCTTTCTTAGATAAGGGGCCAAGAGCTGCTCCCAATACCTCAAGTGAGGCCTTTCACCTAAGCACTTCTGTAGCTTCTCTGCTCCCTCAACACTATTTGCTGCTCCCCCTTTTCTTGTATCATCCAATAATTTGGCAAAAAAAGCCATCAATTCCATCATCCAAATCATTGACATATAATGTAAGAAGATGTGGTCCCAACACAGACACCTGTGGGACACCACTAGTCCTTGGCAGCCAACCAGAAAATGCTCCTTTAATTCTCACTCTTTGCCTCCTGCCAATCAGTCATTGCTCTGTCTATGCTAGTATCTTTCCTGTCATACCATGTGCTCTTAAATTGTTAATTTGTTAAATTGATTCTGAAAATTGGTCCACAACATCCATCGATTCTCCTTTGTCTATTCTGCTTCAAGTCAAGTCACTTTTTATTGTCATTTCAATCATAACTGCTGGTACAGTGCACAGTAAAAATGAGACAACGTTTTTCAGGACCATGGTGCTACATGAACAATACAAAAACTACACTGAACTACGTAAAAAACAACACAAAACTACACTAGACTACAGACCTACCCAGGACTGCATAAAGTGCACAAAACAGTGCAGGCATTACAATAAATAATAAACAAGACAATAGGCACAGTAGAGGGCAGTAGGTTGGTGTCAGTCCAGGCTCTGGGTATTGAGGATTCTGATGACTTGGGGGAAGAAACTGTTACATAGTCTGGTCGTGACAGCCCAAATACTTTGGTGCCTTTTGCCAGATGGCAGGAGAGAGAAGAGTTAGTATGAAGGGTGCGTGGGGTCCTTCATAATGCTGTTTGCTTTACAGATGCAGCGTGTGGTTTAAATGGCTCTAATGGCAGAAAGAGAGACCCCAATGTTATTTCTTCAAAGAATTCCAACAGATTTGACAGGCTGATTTCAGCCTATTTTAACATGTGCCTTCAAGTACCTCAAAATCACATCCTTAACAATCGACTCCGATATCTTCCCAATCACTGAGGTCAGACTTAAAGGCCAATAATTTCCTTTTTTCCACATCTCTCCCTTCTTAAAGAGTGGAGTGACATTTGCAATTTTCCAGTCTTCCTGAAATATTCCAGAATCTTGTGATTTTTAGAAACATAGAAACATAGATAACCTACAGCACAATACAGGGCCTTCAGTCCACAGTGCTGTGCTGAACATGTACTTACTTTAGAAATTACCTAGGGTTACCTATAGCCCTCTATTTTTCCAAGTTCCATTTACCTATACAGGAGTCTCTTAAAAGACCCTATCGCATCTGCCTCCACCCCTGTCGCTGGCAGCCCATTCCACACACTCACCAATCTCTGCGTAAAAAAACTTACCCCCGACATCTCCTCTGTATCTACTTCCAAGCACCTTAAAACTGTGCCCTCTCGTGCTAGCCATTTCAGCCCAGGGATCTCTGACTATCCACACGATCAATGCCTCTCATTATCTTGTACACCCTCTATCAGGTCGCCTTTCATCCTCTGCCGCTCCAAGGAGAAAAGGCCAACCAGAAAGATTAATGATTTTTGAAAGATCAGTACTAATGCTTCCACAATCGCTTCAGCCACCTCTTTCAGAACACTGGGGTGTAGACCATATGGTCTAGGTGATATATCTACCTTTAGACCTTTCAGTTGCCCAAGCACATTCTCCCTAGTAATAGGAACTACTCTCACTTCTGCCCCCTGACACTCTCCGGTGTACTGCTAATGTCTTCCACAGTGAAGACTGATGCAAAATATTTGTTCAGTTTTTCCACCATTTTCTTGTCCCCTATTACTTCCTCTCCAGCATTGTTTTCACCTGTCTGATATCTACTTTCACCTCTCTTTTACAATTTATGTATCTGAAGAAACTTCTTGTATCCTCCTTAATATTATTGGCTAGTTTACCTTCATATTAGATTAGATTATGAGGATACGCAGTCCTCTTTTATTGTCATTTAGTAATGCATGCATTAAGAAATAATACGATATTCCTCCAATGTGATATCACAGAAACACAGGACAGACCAAGACTGAAAAACTAACAAAAACCACATAATTATAACATATAGTTACAACAGTGCAACAATACCATAACTTGATGAAGAACAGGCCATGGGCACAGTAAAAAAGTTCAAAGTCTCTCGAAAGTCCCACATCTCACGCAGACGGGAGAAGGAAGAAAACTCTCCCTGCCATGCCCGACCACAGTCCGATTCTGAGTCGTCCGAAAACTTCGAGCTCCGATCAGCCCTCTCACACCGAGTACCGAGCACCATCTCTGCCGAGCGCTTTGACCCCAGCCTCGGTCGCCAGCAGCAGGCAAAGCCGGGGATTTTGGGGCCTTCCCTCCGGAGATTCTCGATCGCACAGTAGCAGCGGCAGCGAACCGGGCATTTTAGAAATTTCTCCAGATGTTCCTCTGTGCCTTCTCACGTCTGTCTCCATCAAATCAGAATTGTGCACTGCAGCCTACTTACAAATACGATACCATTTCACTGGAGAGCTGCGTGCACTGTGTCGCGTCGCCATCTTCTCCTCGCGCCTTCCATCTTTTCCTCCTTTGTGAGTTTTTTAGTTGTCTTTTGTTGGTTTTTAAAAGATGACCAATACTTTAATTTCCCGCTAATTTTTGCTCCATTATATGTCCTCACTATGGCTTTTATGTTGGCTTTGATTTCCCTTGTCAGCGATGGTGACATCATCCTGCCTTTAGAATTTAGAATACCTCTTCTTCTTTCGGATGTATCTGTCCTGCGACTTCTGATGTGCTCCCAGAAAGTCCAGCCATTGCTGCTCTGCTGTCATCCCTGCTAGTGTTCCCTTCCAATCAATTTTTGTCATCTCCTCTCTCATGCCTCTGTAAATCCCTTTGCTCTACTGCAATACTGATACATAGCTTCTCCTTCTGAAATTGCAGTGTGAATTCAATCATATTATGATCATTGGCCCCTAAGTGTTCTTTTGCCTTAAGTTCTGTAATCAATTCCGGTACATTGCACAATATCTAATCCAGAATAGCTGGTCTCCTAGTGCTGAACCATAAGCTGCTCTGAAAAGATATCCTGTAGGCATTCAACAAATTCCCTCTCTTGGGATCTAGCACCAACTTGATTTTCCCAATCCACCCGCAAATCGAAACCCCCCATGACTATCATAAGATTGCCCTCTTGACATGCATTTTCTATCACCTGCTGTAATTTGTAGACCGTACATTTGCTACTATTTGGAAATCTATATATAACTCTTTTTATCCTTGCAGTTTATAAACTCTACCCACAAGGATAGTACATTCTAGTTACTGGTAGACAACCATAAAAAGTCCTCCTTATTCCCTGCCAATCAGCCAATCTGCTATCCATACTAGTATCTTTCCCGTAATACAATGGGCTCTTATCTTATTAAGTCGCCTCATGCGTGGCACCTTGTCAAAGGCTTCTGAAATCTGAGTCAACAATGTCCACTGACTCTCCTTTGTCTATCCTGCCTGTTATTTCCTCAAAGCATTCTAATAGATTTGTCAGGTAAGATTTCCCCTTAAGGAAACCATGCTGTCATTGGCCTATTTTATATGTGCCTCCATGTTTCCTGAAACCACTTCCTTAATAATAGACTCCAGCATCTTCCCTACTACTGAAATCAGACTAACTGGCCTACAATTTTCTTCTTTCTACTCCCCTCCTTTTCTAAAGTGTGGAATGAAATTTGCAATTTTCCAGTCCTCTGGAACCATTCCAGTCATTACTAATGCATCCACAATTTCTTCAGCTTCCTCTTCAGAATCCTGGGGTGTAGTCCATCTGGTCCACGTGACATATCTGCCTTCAGACCTTTCAGCTTCCCAAGCACCTTCTCCTTAGTATTACAACTAAACTCATTTCTGCCCCCTGACACTCTTGAATTTCTGGCATACTGCTAGTGTCTTCTACAGTGAAGGCTGACACAAATTCTTATTAAGTTCATCTGCCATTTCTTTGTCCCCACATTACTCCCTCTCCAGCATTATTTTCCACTGGTCCAATATCTACTGTCACCTCTCTTTTACATATTATATATCTGAAAAGCCTTCTGGTAAACTCTTTGATATTATTGTCCAGCTTGCCTTCATGTTTCATCTTGCCTTTCCTTATGGTTTTTTTCAGTTGCCTTCTGTTGGTTTTTTAAAAGCTCCTGACCCTCTACCTTCCCACTAATTTTGTGATATCTTTGTATATTTTGGTTTTATACTGTAATTGACTTCCCTTATTAGCCATGGTTACCTCATCCTCCCTTTAGAATATTTCTTCATCTTTGGAATGTATCCATCCTGTACCTTTTAAATTGCCCCAAGAAACTCCATCCATTGACATTCTGCCGTCATTCCTGCTGGTGTCCCCTTCCAATCAATTTCAGCCAGCTCCTCTCTCATGCCTCTGTAATTCCTTTTAATTGATTGTAATAATGATACATCTGACTTTATCTTCTCCCCTTCAAACTGTAGGGTGAATTCTATCATATTATGATCCCTACATCCTAAGGGTTCCTTTACCTTATGTTCCATAATCAAATTTGGTTCATTACACGACTCCCAGTCCAGAATTGCTTTTCCCCAAGTGGGCTCAACCCTAAACTGCTCTAAAAACAGTCATCTTATAGGCATTATACAAATTCCGTCTCTTGAGATCTAGCACCAAACTAATTTTTCCCAATCTACCTCTATATTGAAACCCCCCCATGAATATCACAACACTGACATTATTTCTATCTGCCTCTTCTATTTCCCATTGAAATTTATATTCTGCATCCTGGCTACTTTTCAGAGGCCTGTAATAAACTCTCATCAGGGTCATTTTAGCCTTGCAGTTTCTGAACTCTGTCGACAAGGATTCTACATCTTCTGATCCCATGTCACCTCCTTCTAAGGATTTGATTTCATTTTCTATGAACAGAGCCACACCACACCCTCTGCCTACCTGCCTGTCCTTTTGAGACAATGTGCAACCTTGGATATTAAGCTTATAACTATAATTTTCTTTCAGCCACAACTCAGTGATGTCAACAATGTCATACCTACCAATCTCTACTTTGCTACAAAATCATCTACCTTATTCTGTATACTGCATGTATTCAAATATATCACCTTCAGTCCTGTATTCATCACCTTTTAGATTTTGCCCCCACGTTACACTTCAACTCATCCCACTGACTGTCATTTTGCCCCATCATCTGCCTGTCCTTCCTCACAGTCTCACTACACACTGCACCTGCTTGTATACCAACTGCCCCATCCTCAGCCCTTTCATTGCCATTCTCATCCCTCTACTAAATTAGTTTAAATCCTCTCCAACTGCTCTAATAAACCTGTCCACAAGGATGTTGGACCCCAGGTTCAGATGTGACCTGTCCTTTTTGTCCAGGTCAGACCTTCCCTTGAAGGGATCACAACAACCCAGAAATCTGAAACCCTGTTCCCTGCACCACTTCCTCAGCCACTCATTAATCTATATCATCATCCTATTCCTTGGAGGTTCTGCTCTTCAGCCTCTTCCCTAACTCCCTCTACTCACTGCCTAGGACCTCTTCCCCCTTTCTCTCTGTTATTGTGCCAATGTGCACCACGCTCTCTGGCGCTCACCCTCCATCTTGAGAATCTTGATTACCTGCATTTTGGTTCTTATCTAAAGGTCTTTGAGGCTTCAGTTGTGTTTGGTCTGGTGTTGGGGTATCAGTTATGTCTTGTGATTGCAGCTGATACAAAGACGTTTAAGGACCTTTCATCTCACTTGAAGGAATACAGTCCCAGCCTATCCAATCTCCCTCTATAACTCAGTCCCTCAGGTCCTGGTAATATCCAAATAAATCTCAGTTGCACTCTTTCCAGTTTAATAACAACTTTCCTATAGCAGGGCAAACAAAACTGAACATGATACTCCAAGTAACACTCACAAAATGCTAGAGAAACTCAGCAGGTCAGGCTGCATCTATGGAGGGGAATAAATGATCACCTTCCAGCTTGTCCTTCTGACCCACTTCCCACCTTCTTGCTCTGGATTCTTCCCCCTTCCTTTTCAGTAATGATGAAGGGTCTCTGTCTGAAGTGTCAACTATTTATTCCCCTCCATAGATGCTGCCTGACCTGTTGATGTGTAATATTTTGTGTGTGTTGCTCTAGATTTCCAGCATCTGCAAAATCCCTTGTATTTATGATACTGTAAGTGTGGCTTCACCAGTGTCCTGAACAACTGCATCATAATCTCCAAACCTTTATACGTAATGTCTGAGTTATGCAGGTGAGCATGGCAAGTAGTCTTCTTCACCACTCTGTCATCCTTTGACTCCAGTTTCAGTAAGCCTTGCATGTCTACTCCAAGTTTTCCCTGTCCTGCAACACTCCCCAGGGCCTTACCATTCACTATGAATGTTGAACCTGAATTTGACTTTTCAAAATGCAACTTATCCGAAATGAACTCCACTTGCCATTCCTCAATCCATGAACTCCACTGATCAAAATTGCCCTGTAATTTTTGATAACCGTTTTCTTTGTTCACTCTACCATCTATTTCAGTGACATCTGCAAACTTACTAACCTTGTCTTGTACATTCTCATCTGAATCATTGATATAGATGACAAACAATAATGTGTTCTGCATCAATGTCTACTACACAGCACTAGTTACAGGTCTCTAGTCAGAGAAATTACCTTCCACATTCACCACCTAATTTCTGCCATCAAGCTAATTGTGTATCTGTTATGAGCCCTGCAACCTCTGCAGCATGCTGTAGAACATTGGGGTTCCAGGTTTTTCAAACACCTGTACTTACGAATTGTTGTCTTAACTAGAGCCATTATGCCCTTGTGCTTTCTGTTTAATCTTCTCAAGTTAATCGTGACTGGCATGGGTTTCCTGCCTTCTATGATTATTTAAAGCAGATGCTCATTTAGCCTGTTTGCAGAAACCCCCTGTGTGTTTAGTATGATTTGTCTCACGGTGTCACTCAGTTGTGCCACCAATGCGCTCTTGGCATTCCTGTGTAACCTTCTGTTTCCATCCCTACATGAGAGACTGGTTTTCCTCTGCACCTGGGTTGAGTCGTTGCCAGTGTACACCATGATGGTATCAGATTAGTCAGCTATTCCTAGATTCCTTATGATCTGTACTTCCAAGACAGTCTACCATGTGTATCCTTATAAGAGTCTTACAAAAGTCCGTATAACTCATGTCTACTGGCTTACCCTCACTGCTTCTCTGGCAATTTATCCACCGCAGATGTTGGATGTACGCCCAGGATTTTATTAGTGTCCATTCTTAAGCTTTCACTCAGCAGGCTGAAATCAGTGTAGGGCTAATGAAAAGAAAGGAGGTGTAAGCAAAGTGACCATTGTTGGAGTGGGCCAATGTTAGGGTGGTCGGCCTTTGGCTTAACTGACATAGCGAGAACAGGCTTGGGCAAGCACAGATAGAGGTTCTAAGTAAGTAAGTTTCTAGCGAGTTATATTTCTGTTAGTACATAGCTAGTGCGGTAAGCCTGAATGTGGAGATAGTGGTATATATTTATTGTTTTATTAAGCATTCTTGTTCATTTAAATAACTCATGTTGGGTTATATGTATAAATTCGTGAATTGCACACCTCATGATGCCATCATGTGATACGTGCGTGCCTCAAAGTTAGGTCTGCATTTTGGACTCCCATGTCTTCCTTTGAACTAGTTCAATGTTTTGAAGTTACAAATAATAACATTGCTTAGCTATAAACTCCATTGAACTATTTGGGCTGGCAGCTCATTCCACACTCTCACGGCCCTCGAGTGAAGAAGTTTTCATGTTCCCTTTAAACTTTTCACCTTTCACTCTTAACCCATGACCTCTGGTTGTAGTCTCACCCAACCTCAGTGGAAAAAGCCAGCTTGCATTTACCCTATCTATACCCTCATAATTTTGTATACCTCTATCAAATCTCCTGTCAATCTTCTATGTTTTAAGCAATATAGCCCTAACCTATTCAATCATTCCTTATAACCCACATAACATCCTTGTAAAGTTTCTCTGCACTCTTTCAACTTTGTTTACATCTTTCCTGTAAGTAGGTGACCAAAATTCCAAGTTAGGCTTCACCGATGTCTTATACAACTTCAACATAACATTCCATCTTCTGTACTCAATACATTGATTCATGAAGGTCAATGTGTCAAAAGCTTTCTTTACATCCCTATCTACCTGTGACACCACTTTCAATGAGTTATGGACCTATATTCCCAGATGTCTTTGCTCTACCACACTCCTCAGTGTCTTACCATTCACTGTGTAAGACCTACCCTGGCTGGTCCTACCGAAGTGCAAAACCTCACACTTCTCGACATTAAATTCTACCTGCTATTTTCAGCCCATTTTTCCAGATGATGCAGATCCCTCTGCAAGCCATAATGGCCTTCCTCATTGTCCACTACACCCCAATTTTGGTGTCATCCCCAAATTTTCTGATCCAGTTAACTATATTATCATGCAGATCATTGATATAGATGACAAACAGCAAAAGAACCCAGCACTGATCCTGAGGCACACCACTAGTCACAGGTCTCCAGTCAGAGAGGCAATCATCTACTACCACTCTCAGGATTCTCCCACAAAGCCAATGTCTAATCTAATTTACTACCGCATCTTGAATGCCAAGCGACTGAACCTTCTTGACCAGCCTCCCATGTGGGGCCTTGTCGAATGCCTTACTAAAGTCCAACTTCCACTGCCTTACCTTCATCCTCTTTAAGATCTCCCCCATCTGTTTTGGCTCCACACATAGATCACCATCCTGATCTTCCAGAGGACTAATTTTGTCCCTTGTAATCCTTTTGCTCTTAACATATCTGTAGATTCCCTTAGGATTCTCCTTCACCTTGTCTGCGATAGCAACTTCATGCCTTCCTTTAGCCCTCCTGATTTCTTCAGTGTTCTCTTGCATTTCTTGTACTCCATAAGCACCTCATTTGTTCCTACTTGCCTCTTCCTACTGTGCAGCTCATTTTTTCTCTTAACCAGGGCCTCAATTTCTCTTGAACACCAAGTTTCCCTACACTTGTTACCTTTACCTTTTATTCTGGTAAAAATAAAAGGCACCTTTTGTACTCTCAAATCTTCTCAAATACACACTTGCCGAATCATTTCTGATACCATGAGAATTGGCCTTTATCCATTTTAGAATTTCAACCCATGGACCAGACCTATTTACTTTGCATATTTACTTTGAAACTAATGGCATTGTGATCACTGGATGCAAAGTGTTCCCCTACACAAACTTCTGTCACCTGCCTTGTCTTATTCCCTAATAGCAGATCCAGTATTGGACTCTTCTCGTTGGACCTCTCCATACTGATGAAGGAAATTTTCCTGAGGACATTTGACAAACTCTATCCCATCTAGTTCTTTTATAGTACCCTGTATGAGATTCCCAGTCAATATGTGGAAAGTTAAAATCACCTACTATAACAACCTTATGTTTCTTGCAACAGTCTGTGATCTCTTCACAAATTTGTTCCTCTAAATCCCTAGGACTGTTGGGTGGTCTGTAATATAGCCCCATTAACGTGGTCATATTCTTCTGATTTCTCAGTTCCATCCATAATGCCTCACTAGTCGAGTTCTCCAGTCTGTTCTGATGGTGCACTGCCGTGACATTTTCCCTGACTAGTAACACCACCCGTCCTCCTTTAATCCTTCCTGTCCTGTCACATGTAAAACAATGGAACCCTGGAATATTGAGCTTCCTGTCCCCCACCCCTCCTGTAACTAATGGCTACAACATCAGAATTCCATGTGTTGTGTTTATCCATGCCTTGAGCTCATCCACTTTTCCTACGACACTTCTTGCATTGAAATATACGCAAGTCAGAACACTGGTCACACCGTGCTCAACATTTTGATTCCTGACTTTGTCTGAAGTCTTACAACCTCTCCACTGACTGTTCTGGCACTCTGGTTCTCATCCTCCTGCAACTCTAGTTTCAACCCCACCATGCAGCATTAACAAACCTTTCCATTAGGATATTAGCTCCCCTCCAGTTCAGGTGCAAACCGTCCCTTCTGTACAGGTCCCACCTTCCCTGGAAGAGACTCCAATAATCCAAAAATCTTATTCCCTCCCTCCTACACTAACTCCTTAGCCACATATTAAACTGTATTACCTTCCTAGTTCTGGCCTCAGGTAGCAATCCTGAGATCATAATCCTGGAGGTCCTGCCCTTTAACTTAGCACCTGACACCCTGAATGCCCTGTGCAGAACCTCATCACTCTTCCTACCCATATCATTGACCACGACCTCTGGCTCTCACTTAAGAATCCCAAGGACTCGATCTAAGGTGTTCCAGGCCCTGGCACCCAGGAGGCAACGTACTATTTGGGAATCTCGTTCTCGCCCACAGAACCTCCTGTCCCTTCCCCTAAGGAATGAATCCCTTTTCACCACAGCTTGCCTGTTCTCCTCCCTTCCCTTCTGAGTCGCAGAGCCAGACTCAGTGCCAGGGATTCAACCACTGTGACTTTCCTCTGTTAGGTCATTCCCTCCCCCCACTGCCCCCCAGACAGTATCCAAAGAGATATACCTGTTATTGAGGGGGATGGCCACAGGGGTACTCTGCACTGGCTCCTTAACCCCTTTCCCCTTCCAGACTGTCACCCAGTTTCCTGTGCCCTGCACCCTGGGTGTAACTACCTCTCTACATGTCCTATCTATCACCCCGTCAGCCTCCTGAATAATCTAGAGTTCGTCCATTTCCAGCTCCAGCTCCTTAAAGTGGATTGCTAGAAGCTGCAGCATCTTCTCATAGGTGTAGTCATCAAGGACACTGGAGGTCTCCCTGCCTTCCCACATCCCGCAAGAGGAGCATTGTATCGAAAGGACAGACAGGTAGGCAGATGGGATGGGGTGGCTCTGTCGGCAAAAAATGAAATCAAATTCCTAGAAAGAAGTGTCATAAGATCAGAAGATATAGTATCCTTGTGGGCAGAGCTAAGAAACTGCAGGGTAAAAAGCCTTTGATGGGAATTATATACCGGCCTCTGAACAGTAGCCAGGATGAAGCCAAATTACAATGGGTGATAGAAAAAGCATGTCAGAAGGGTAACGTTATGATAGTTGGGGATTTCAATACGCAGGTAGATTGGGAAAATCAGGTTTGTGCTGGATTCCAACAAAAGGGATTGTCTACAACATGGTTTTTTAGAGCAGCTTGTGGTTTTGCCCAATAGGGGAACGGCAGTTCTTGATTGGGTGTTATGTCATGACACAGGTTTGATTAGGAAGTTTCAGAACCCTCAGAAGGCAGTAATCATAATTTGATAGAATTAACCCTGCATTTGAGAAAGGGAAGATAAAATCGAATATATCAGTATTACAGTGGAGTAGGAACTGGCCAAAGTTGATTGGAAACAAACACCAGCAGGGCTGATGGCAGAATAGCAATGGCTGGAGTTTCTGGGAGAAATTCAGAAGGCACAGAAATGATACATCCAAAGATGTAAAGGGAGAATGAGGCAGCCTTGGCTGGCAAGGGAAGTGAAAGACAGCATAAAAGCAAAAGAGAGAACATATAACAGAGCAAAAGTTAAATGGAAAGTAGAGGATTGGAAAGTTTTTTTTAAAAAAACAGCAGAAGGCAACTGACAAAAACCATAAGGAGAGACAAGATGAAATTTGAAGGTAAACTCGCCAATAATATAACAGAGCATACAGAAAGTTTTATTAGATATATAAAGAGTAAAAGAGAGATGAGAGAGTGGATATTGGCCCACTGAGAAATGATGCTGGAGAGGGAGTAATGAGGGACACAGAAATGGTGGAGGGAATTAATAAGTATTTTGCATCAACCTTCACGATGGAAGACACAAGCAGAATGCCAGAAATGAGAGAACGTGTCACGGTCCTGATCGGTTATTCGCTGGTTCCCTTTAAATTTCCTTTGTGTCAGGATCGGGACCGTTGACTCCTTGTTTTCCTTTAAATCATTGTTTCCCCGTAATTCTTGGGCTCTGTAATTAAAGGCACTTGATTTTCAGCTGAATGGTCAGTATATAGTGTCGGGCTTACAGCTGTTCGGCGCTAAACCGTCACCTGATGTCACCTCACACCATCGAAGCAAGTGCGAGCAAGTCACCTTGCCGGAGCAAGTCAAGTCTTCTCCCTGAGTAAGTCGCCTCTTCTTGCCAGAGCCAGCCTGTCAAGTTACCACGCCTGAGTGAGCCTGCTAAGCTACCTCGCTGGAGCAGGTCTGTCAAGTTAACCCGCCGGAGTGAGCCAAGAGCCGCTGTCTGTAGTTCCGGGGCCGAGTTGAGAGCTCACCACTACTTGGAGCCACTTCGTACTAAGATAAAGAACTGTCTATCGTTGTGTGGTTTTGTCTCTTCGTGTCCTCATCTCCATTGGGTAGGTCCAGCTATTTGCCACTATCCTGAGTTGGAAACTGTCTCTTTGTGTCCTTGTCTCCACTGAGTAGGTCTGGCCGTTTGCCGCTACCCTGAATGGAGAACTGTCTCTTCGGTTCTGTGTTCTGTGCCCTGTATCTAAGGAAGAGTCCCGGCTCTGTGCTCCGTAGTTCCGAGTTCCAAGTCCAAGTCCGGGTCCCGAGTCCCAGGCCAAGCCCAGGATCCGAGCCCAACTCCAGCCACGCATATTCCCGCTTCCGCTTCATTCACTCCTTGATGTCTCTCTGTACAATCCTTGCTTCCTTGCTTTCCTAGTAACTATTAATAAACCTTATTTTTGTTAAATCTACAAAGCGTGTTTGTGTCCTGCATTTGGGTCCATCTGTGCTCCACACTTGTGAAATAATGGTCTAGCCAAACATGAACCCAGCAGACACAAACACTGTTTTCCAAACTCTTGTTAGCTAGAATCTCCTACTGGAATCCAGCTCAGAGTGCAACTTATAGAATTCAAGAAAGTGACTCGAAGATCCCAGGTATCAGTTTAGAAAAAATGGTTCAATTACAACAGTTACAAAAGGTCATTGTGTTGTTAGCCCAGCAGTGGTCAGTGCTGGGCCCACAACTGTTGATGTATACATTAATGATGTATATCACTGAAAAATATGGAGAGTCTGCAGAGAGATATAGATAGTTTAAGTGAGTGGGCAAGGGTCTATCTGGCAGATGGAGTACAATGTTGGTAAAGGCAAAGTCATCCACTTTGGAAGGAAAAATGGAAGAGCAGGTTGTTATTTAAATGGTAAAAAAATTGCAGCAGGCTGCTGTGCAGAGGGACTTGGGAGTGTTTGTGCATGAATCACAAAAGGTTGGTTTGCAGGTGCAGCAGGCTATCAAGAAGGCAAATGAAACGTTGGCCTTCATTGGGGATTGAATTTAAGAGCATGGAGGTTATGCTGCAACTCTACAGGGTACTGGTGAGGCTGCACCTGGAGTACTGCGTGCAGTTCTGGTCTCCTTACTTGAGGAAGGATATACTGGCTTGGAGGTGGTGCAGAGGAGGTTCACCAGGTTGATTCCAGAGATGAAGGAGTTAAACTATGAAGACAGATTGAGTTGCCTAGGACTGTACTCGTTGGAATTTAGAAGAATGAGAGGATATTTTACAGAACCATATAAAATGATGAAGGAGATAGATAAGATAGAGGTAGGTGAGAATAGAACTAGGGGACACAGCCTCAATATTCGGGGGAGTAGATTTAGGACAGAGATGAGGAGGAACTGCTTTTCCCAGAGGGTGGTGAATCTGTGGAATTCTCTGTCCAATGAAAAAGTGGAGGCTACCTCAGTGAATATATTTAAGACAAGGTTGGATAGATTTTTGCACAGCAGGGGAATTATGGGTTATGGAGGAAAGACAGGTAGGTGGAGACAAGTGGTAGGTGGCCAGATCAGCCATGATCTTATTGAATGGCAGAGCAGGCTCGACAGGCCAGATGGTCTATTCCTGTCCCTATTTCTTATGTTCTTATGTGATTTAGAAGAATGAGGTGGCGGGGGGAGTGTCTCATTGAAACCCATCGAATATTGAAAGGCCTAGATAGAGTGGATGTGGAGAGGATGTTTACTATATTGCTGGAGTCTTGGTCCAGAGGGCACAGCCTCTGAATAGAAGGATGAACACTTAGAACGGAGATAAGGAGGTATTTATTTAGCCTGATGGTGGTGAATCTGTGGAATTCATTGCTGCAGGTGGCTGTGGCGACCCCATCATTGGGTGTATTTAAGGTGGAGGTTGATAGGTTCTTGATTATCAGGGCATGAAAGGTTATGGGGAGAAGACAGGAGAATGGGTTGAGAAGGAAAAAGGATCAGCCATGATGAAATAGTGGAGCAGATGCAATGGACCAATTGGCCCAAGACTGTTCCTATGTCTTATGATCTGATGGAGTCTCATTGCTACTATTAAGGAGAAGGTGCTTGGGAAGCTGAAAAGCATGGAGGTGTACCAGATGGACTAAACCACAGGGTTCTGAAAGAGGTAGCTGAAGAGATTGTGGAGGTATTAGCAATGGTCTTTCAAGAATCAATAGATCCTGGGGACTGGAAATTTGCAAATGTCACTCCACTCTTTAAGAAGGGAGACAAACAGAAGAAAGGAAATTATAATCTAGTTAGTCTGACTTCAGAGGTTGGGAAGATGTTGGAGTCTCTTATTAAGGATGAAGTTTTAGGGTACTTGGTGGCACATGATAAAATAGACCAAAGTCAGCATTGTTTCCTTCAGGGGAAATGTTTCCAGACAAATCTGTTGGAATGCTTTGAGGAAATAATAGGCAGGATAAACAAAGGAGAGTCAGTGTATGTTGCTTATTTGGATTTTCAGTCGGCCTTTGACAAGATGTTACACATGAGGCTGCTTAACAAGAGCCCATGGTATTGCAGGAAAGATACTAACATGAACAGAAGATTGGCTGATGAGCAGACGGCAAAGAGTGGAAATAAAGGGGGTCAAACTGATTGTCTGATGGTGACCAGTGATTTGCCACAGGAGCAGTTGTTGAGACCGCTTCTGTACACGTTTTATGTCAATGATTTGGATGAAGGATTTGATGGCTTTGCGGCCAAGATTGCAGACAATATGAAGATAGGTGGAGGGGCTGGTAGTGTTGAGGAAGCAGAGTGTCTGTAGAAGGACTTAGACAGATTAAGGGAATGGGCAAAGTGTCAGATGGAATATTATGCACTGTCATGCAATTTGACAGAAGAAATAAAAGTGTGGACTATTTTCTAAATGAGGAGGAAATTCCAATATCAGAGAAGCAGAGAGATTTGGAAGTCCTAGTGTAGGATTCCCTGAAGGTTAACTTGCAAGTCGAGTCGGTGGGAAGGAAGCCAAATTGAACGTTCACATTCATTTCAAAAGGACTGGAATACAAAAGCAAGAATGCAATGCTGATGCTTTTTACGGCACTGGGCAGACCGCACTTGGAGCATTGTGAGCAGATTTTGGTCCCTTGTCTACAAAATAATTGTGCTGGCATTGGAGAGGGTCCAGAGGAGGTTTATGAGAATGACCCCAGGAATTAAAGAGTTAATATATGAGAAGCAGTTGATGGCTCTGGGCCTGTACTCCCTGGGGTTTAGAAAAATGAGGGGGGATCTCATTGCAACCTATTAAATGTTGAAAGGTCTAGCAGTGCAGTGGATGTTACCTATGGTGGAGGAGTCTGGGACCAGAGGGCACAGCCTCAGAATAGAGGGGCGTCCGTTTAAAACAGAGGTGGAAAAATGTCTTTAGCCAGAGGCTGCTGAATCTGTGGAATTCATTGCCACAGACAGCTGTGCAAGCCATCACTGGGTATATTTGAGTCAGAAGTTGACAGATTCTGATTTAATCGTGGCATCGAAGGTTGCGGGGAGATGGCAAAAGAATGAGGTTAAGAGGAACAATAAATTAGCCATGTTGGAGCGGCAGAGTCTACCTGATGGGCTGAATGGTTTAATTCTTTAATGTGTCTTATGGTCATTTGGTGTTAAATCAAGGCATATTTGCTACCCTCCAGTCTGCCGGCACCTCACCTGTCACTAATGATGAATCCAATATCTCAGCCAGTTCTCTTGCAAAAGGATACAGATCATAGACTCAGAGTTATTCAGCTTGGAAACAGGCTCTTCAGCCCAAAATGCCTCCCTGAGCTGGTACCATCTGCCAGCTTTTTGCCCTGAACGTTTCCTATCCAAGTACCTGTTCAAATGGTATTGAAATGCTGTATTTGTAGTTGTACCTGCAGCTACTACTTCCTCTACAATTGGTAGAGTTCAGAGCCTCTTCCCATCAGGAAAGCTAACCAACACCTCTACTTTCTGAGGAGGCTGAAGAGAGCTGGACTATGCACATCCGTACACACAACCTCCTGCAGGTGCACAGTAGAAAGCTTCCTAACATGCTCCATCCCTGATTGGAACAGAAACTGCACTGTGGTGTACTGGAGGGCTCTGTAATGGGTAGTCAAAACTGCCTATAGCATCACTGGCACCAGCCCTCCAGCTAAAAAGGATATATATACAGAAAGGTGCTGGAAAAGGGCCAGTAACATCATAAAGGATCCCACCCTGCTCACGGACTACTTGTCCCACTCCCAACAGGGAGGCTATGTAGCATCCACACCAGGACCACCTGACTCTAAAACAGTTACTTTCCCCAAGCAGTGAGGCTGATCAACACCTCCACCCACTACCTCACCTCTCCACACCCCCAACCACCACTACTTTATCACATCCTGTCAGTCTCCCTATGTACAGACACTCCTGTGCCTAGCATCACTTACAATCAATCTATGTATATAAGTTATATTTATTGTGTTTTTTATTATTGTGTTCTTAATCATTTTGTGTTTTATTCAGTGCTGATTCAGATGAAGAATAACAATTATTTTGTTCTCCTTTACACTGATGTACTGGATATGACATTTAAAGATCTTGAATCTTGAATCTTTCATCAGCAGCTCAATCGATGTGCCCACCACCTTCTGTGTGGGAAACTTATCCCTTAGGTCCCTTTTAAATCTTTCCCCTCTCACCTTGAACCTGTGCCGTCTACTCTCAGACCCCCCCACCTTGGAGAAAAGACTGGAAGGACTGTTTAGGGCCCTGGATGGTAGGAGATGTCCTCCTTTTTAAAGAAAGGGGCTTCCCTTCCTCCACCATCAACACTGCCCTCAACCACATCTCTTCCATTTCACGCACGTCTGCTCTTACCCCATCCTCCTGCCACCCTACAAGAGATAGGGTTCCTCTTGTCCTCACCTACCACCCCACCAGCCTCTGCGTCTCCACATAATTCTCAGAAACTTTCACCACCTCCAGTGGGATCCCACCACCAAGCACATCTTTCCCTCCTCCCGCCACCACTCTCTGCTTTCCACTGGGATCACTCCCAACACCACTCCTTTGGTTGTGCCACCAAAGCTCTGTTGCCTTTCCCGTGTCTAACCTCTTGTTTCCGTATCGCCATGGAAGACTGGTGTTCCTCCACACCTGGGCTGAGTCATTGCCAGTGCTCACCAAGCCAAAGTCTGCTGTCCCTCTGTATCTAGGCCAGTCGTTGTCAGCGCAAACTGTGACAGGATCAGATTACTCAGCTATCCCCGGATTCCTTGTCATCTGCACTTCCAGAATAGTCTACTTTGTGTTTCCTTATGAAAGACCTTACTGACGTCCATATGAACTCTGTCTCCTGGCCTTCCCTCACTGCCATTCTGCCAATTTATCTCCCACAAATGTCATCTGTACCATTCTTCAACTCCTAAGATTTTATTAGCTGTCATTCTTAAGTTTTCGAATGAAATCAATATGTGGCCATAAAAAGATAGGAACTGTAGGCCATTATTGGGGTGGGCAAGTGTTAGAGTGGTCTGGCTTTGGCTCAGCAGGCTGAGGCAAGGACCGACTTGGGCAAGCACAGATGGAGGTTCCAAGTAAGTAAGAAAGTACGTTTTTCTTATTAATTTTCTAGCGAGCATTTTCAGTTCAATAATGGGCTTAAAGATGCATTAGAAAATTGTTTAGTTTGTGTAATCTTCCAACAGTGCATTCAAAACTGGCTCCTAAGTGAAGCACAACTTACATTTAAAAGAGCAGTTGAAATCACTGTTTCAATGGAAACCACAGTCAGAGATGCAATTGAGTTGCAGGCAGGAATGAAAGTGAGTGTGAACAAAATTGCAACGTCTAAACAGAAACCAACCTGGCCAAACAAATTGTGTTACCATTATGGCAGGGGCTCACATTCATCAAACAAATGGAGGTCGAAAGGTGAAAGTTGCAGAAAATACAGCAAAGTAGGACACATACTGTCTGCGTGTCAGGCAGGCAAAAATAAATGGACTGCTTAGGGAAGAGAAATCGCTAAAAAGTCAAGTTGCAGTTTCAAAAAGAGCTCTAATCTGCACACTGTTGATGAAAAATCTGATCACGTTGAGAGTGACACAGGACTGTGTATGCTTGAGATTTACAGAGTGAACATCAACAATAGACAAGCAATATGGCTTACACCAGAAGCAAATGAAAAATAAATTGAAATGGAATTGGATGCTGGCTCAGTTGTTCCTTCATTCCACAAAATGAGTTTGAACGGCATTTCAAAGATACTGAACTGAAGCTTCCAGATATTCAACTAAGAATTTGTTCTGGAAAAAAGGGTCAATCCTGTGGCAATAACTGAAGTAACTGTGAAATACAACAACCAACAATTCACATTGAGCTTGTATGTGGTAAAAACAGAAAGACCACCAGTGTCGGGGAGTGATTGGCTGAGTCAATTGCAACATGATAGGAAATCCATCCACCATTTGCATGCCCTCGTCCCCTGTACTGAAGCTATGGAAAGGAAATGTACGTCGCATCCGGAGTTTCTCCGGTTAGCGGACAATTCCCTCCACGCCTCACTGATGTAGTGGGGAACCACGTACAAGGCAAGTTACAGCAGTAGCTTCCCATTGCTTTCTACCGGGTGAGTTTCAAAAGAGATCACCAGTTTGTAACCCAGCACGGATGGAAAGCGTACAGGGGAGCCGGCTGGATTCGAACTCTGGACCTTTCATTCCAAAGTCCGACGCTGATTCCACTACGCTACCAGCTGGGTCAATGAAGCTATATAATAGTGAATTAAGAAAGCTACTGGATGATACCATGGCATAATTCCAGGATGGCACTAGAAAACTCACATATCAAGGGTAACATAGTGTTAAATGAAAATGCCGCACCCAAGTTTTGCAAGGCCCATCTGGTTCATTACAACATCTGTGATAAATTAGCCAGTGAGCTCGATCACGTGGAGGCTGAAGGAATTCTTTCCAAGGTTGAGTGGAGACCATGAGCAATGCCAGTGGTCCCAGTAGCCAGGAAGAATGGGTCTGTCGGGATCTGTGGTGATTTTAAGGTTACTATCAACCCAGTACTGAAAGTAGATCAATACCCTCTGGCTAGGATGGAGGATATCATTGCAAACCATTCTGGAGGAAAACACTTCACCAATGTGGATTTAGCTGATTCCTACTTGCAGATGGAGCTGGAAAAAGAGTCCAAAGGTTCCTGCCAAACCTGGCTACTGTGCCCCACCCCTTGAAGTCATTACTACAGATGGGGAAGAGATGACAATGGACAAAGCAGTGTGAGGTGACTTTCAAAAAAAGGTAAAGAAAATGGTGACTTCAGACACTGTATAGATGGGAGCTTAACATCCAAGGAGACAACCGACAGGCAGATAGGCAGAGGGGGCAGAGTGGCTCTGTTAATAAAAAAAATGAAATCAAATCTTTAGGAAGAGGTGACAACAGAATGGAAGAAGTAGAATTCTTGTGGGTAGAGTTGAGAAACTGTAAGGGTAAAAAGTCCTTGATCGGAGTTACAAACCGGCCTCTGAACAGTAGCCAGGACGAAGGATACAAATTACAGTGGGTGATAGAAAAAGCATCTCAAAAGGGTAATGTTACAATAATTGTTGGAGATTTCAATATGGAGGTAGATTGGGAAAATCAGGTTTGAAGTGAAACATGGGGACAACATCGAAAAGGGCGATGAAGGTTTTATATATGAATACACACTTTATATGGAATAAGGTTAATGATCCTGTCGCACAGTTAGATTGGCAGGTATGATGTTGTGTGCATAACTGAGATGTGGCCGGAAGAAGATTATAGCTGGGAACTTCATATCCAAGAATACACACTGTAACACACATCAAAGTTGCTGGTGAACGCAGCAGGCCAGGCAGCATCTCTAGGAAGAGGTACAGTCGACGTTACGGGCCGAGACCCTTCATCAGGACTAACTGAACGAAGAGCAAGTAAGAGATTTGAAAGGGGGAGGGGGAGATCCAGACTGATAGGAGAAGACAGGAGGGGGAGGGATGGAGCCAAGAGCTGGACAGGTGATTGGCAAAAGGGATATGAGAGGATCATGGGACAGGAGGCCCAGGGAGAAGGAAAAGGGGGAGGGGGGGGAAACCCAGAGGATGGGCAAAGGGTATTGTCAGAGGAACAGAGGGAGAAAAAGGAGAGAGAGAGAAAGAATGTGTGAATATTAATAAATAACGGATGGGGTACGAGGGGGAGGTGGGGCATTAGCGGAAGTTTGAGAAGTCAATGTTCATGCCATCAGGTTGGAGGCTACCCAGACGGAATATAAGGTGTTGTTCCTCCAACCTGAGTGTGGCTTCATCTTTACAGTAGAGGAGGCCGTGGATAGACATGTCAGAATGGGAATGGGATGTGGAATTAAAATGTGTGGCCACTGGGAGATCCTGCTTTCTCTGGCGGACAGAGCGTAGGTGTTCAGCAAAGCGGTCTCCCAGTCTGCGTTGGGTCTCGCCAATATATAAAAGGCCACATCGGGAGCACCGGACGCAGTATATCACCCCAGCTGACTCACAGATGAAGTGTCGCCTCACCTGGAAGGAGTGTCTGGGGCCCTGAATGGTGGTAAGGGAGGAAGTGTAAGGGCATGTGTAGCAGTTGTTCCACTTACAAGGATAAGTGCCAGGAGGGAGATCAGTGGGGAAGGATGGGGGTGACGAATGGACAAGGGAGTCGCATAGGGAGCGATCCCTGAGGAAAGCAGAAGGGGGGGAGGGAAAGATGTGCTTAGTTCTGGGATCCCGTTGGAGGTGGCGGAAGTTACAGAGAATAATATGTTGCACCCGGAGGCTGGTGGGGTAGTAGGTGAGGACCAGGGGCACCCTATTCCTAGTGGGGTGGCGGGAGGATGGAGTGAGAGCAGATGTGCGTGAAATGGGGGAGATGCGTTTGAGAGCAGAGTTGATGGTGGAGGAAGGGAAGCCCCTTTCTTTAAAAAAGGAGGACATCTCCCTCGTCCTGGAATGAAAAGCCTCATCCTGAGAGCAAATGTGGCGGAGACGGAGGAATTGTGAGAAGGGGATGGCATTTTTGCAAGAGACAGGATGAGAAGAGGAATACTCCAGATAGCTGTGAGAGTCAGGAGGCTTATAGTAGACATCAGTAGATAAGCTGTCTCCAGAGATAGAGACAGAAAGATCTAGGAAGGGGAGGGAGGCATCGGAAATGGACCAGATAAACTTGAGGGCAGGGTGAAAGTTGGAGGCAAAGTTAATGGCTATGTTGGTAAAGAAATGAAATCAAATCCTGACAATGAGGTGACATTGGATTGGAAGATGTGGAATCCTGGTGGGTAGAATTAAGAAACTGCAAGGGTTAAAAGTCCCAGATAGGAGTTATATACAGAACTCCTAACAGTAGCTGGAATGCGGGATATAAATTACAACAGGAGATAGAAAAGACATATCAAAAGGGCAGTGTTACGATAGTCATGGGCTTTTCAATATGCAGGTAGATTGAGAAAATTAGGTTAGCGCTCGATCCCAAGACAGATTATTTGTGGAGTGCCTGCAAGATGACTATCGAGCAGGGGAAAGACGACTCTGGATTGGGTATTGTACAATGAGCTGGAATTGATTAGGGTAAAGGAATCCCCAGGAGATAGTGATCATCATTTGCTGGAATTCATCTGACAATTTGAGAGGGAGAAGCTAATGTCAGATGTATCGGTATTACAGTGGAGTAAAGGGAATGACAAAGGCATGAGAGAGGAGCTGGCCAGAATTGATTGGAAGAAGTTAGTAGCAGGGATGGCAGCAAATCAGGAAAGGCTGGAGTTTCTGAGAGCAATTTGGAAGGTGTAGAATAGATAAATCCCAAAGAAAAACTATTCTAAAGGCAGGATGACGCATCCCTGTCTGACAAGAGAAGTGAAATACACCATAAAAGCAAAAAAGAGGGCATTTAATAGAACAAAATTTAGTGGGATTGAGAAGCTTTCAAAAACCAACACAAGGCAACTAATAAAGGCATAAGGAGGGAAAGATAACATATGAAGGTAACCAAGCCAATAATATAAAAGAGGACACCAGATTTTTTTCAGATATGAAAATAGTAAAGGAGAGGCAAGAGTCGATATGGAAAATGATGCTGGACAAGTAGTAATGGGGCACAAGGAAATGGCGGATGAAGTGAGGAAGTATTTTGCATCAGTCTTCACTGTGGAAGACAATAGCAGTATGCCAGAAGTTTGGGAGTGACAGGGGGCAGAAGTGAGTGCAGTTGCTATTACTAGTGAGAAGGTCCTTGGGAAGCTGAAAAGTCTGAAGGTAGATACATTACTCAGACCAGATGGACTAAACACCAGATTGTGAAAGAGGTAGCTGAAAAGATTGTGGAGGTAGTCATCATGATCTTTCAAGAACTAATAGATTCTGGCATGGTACCGGAGGACTGGAAAATTGCAAATGTCACTCCACTCTTCAAGAAATGAGGGAGGCAGAAGCAAGGAAACTTTGGGCCAGATAGCCTGACCTCAGTGGTTGGGAAGATGTTGGAGTTGACTATTAAAGATGTGGTTTCGGGGTACTTGGAGGCATATGATAAAATTGGCTAAAGTCAGTATGGTTTCCTTAAGGGAAAATCCTGCCTGCCAAATCTGTTGGAATTGTTTTAGGAAATAACAAGCAGGATAGGCAAAGGATAAGCGGTGGGCATTATGGACTTGGATTTTCAGAAGGCCTTGTCAAGGTGCTACACATGAGGCTATTTAACAAGGTAAGAGCCCATGGTATTAATGGGAAGATACCAGCATGGACAGAGCATTTGCTGATCAGCAGGGGCAAAGACTGGGAAGAAAGGAGCTATTTCTGGTTGGCTGCCAGTGATTAGTGGTGTTCCACAGGGGCCTGTGTTGGGACTGCTTCTTTCTATGTGAAAGTTAATGATTTGTATGACTAATTGATGACTTTGTGGCCAAATTTGCGGTCGAGATGAAGATAGGTGGATGGTTTGGTAGTGCTGGGGAAGCAGGGAGTTTGCGGAAGGGCATAGGTAGATTCAGAGACTGGGAAAATAAGTGGCAGAGGCAGATCAAATACAGTGTTGGGAAGTGTATGGTCATACATTTTAGTAGAAGGAATAAAAGTGTATGGGGAAAAAATTCAAAAGTCCAAATTGCAAAGGGACTTGGAAGTCCTTGTGCAAGATTCCCTAAAGGTGAACTTGCAGGTTGAGTTCGTGGTGAAGATGGTAAATGCAATGTTGGCATTCATTTTGAGAGGACTAGAATAGAAAAGCAAGGCTTTATAAGGCACTGGTGAGGCCTCACATGGAATATTATGAGCAGATTTGGGCCCTTATCTAAGAAAGCATCTGCTGACATGGAGAGGGTTCAGTGGTGGTTCACGAGAATTATTCTGGGAATGAAAGGGTCATCATACGAGGAGCATTTGTTGACTCTGGGCCTCTACTCCCTGGAGTTCAGGAATATGAGGGGGGACCTCATTGAAACCTATTGAGTGTTGAAAGGCCGAGATGAAATTGATGTAGGGAAGATGTTTACAATACTGTGGGAGCTTTGGACCAGAATGCACGGCCTCTGAATAGAAAGACACACATTTAGAATGGAGATAAGGAGGGATTTCTTTTGCCACAGGGTAGGGATCTGTGGAATTTGTTGCCACAGGCGGCTGCAGAGGCCCCATCATTGGGTGTATTTAAGACAAAGGTTAACTGGTTCTTGATCAGAGAGGATGTGAAAGGTTACAGGGAGAAGGCAGGAGAAAGGGTTTGAGAAGGAAAAAAGATCAGCCGTGATGAAATGGTGTAGCAGGCATGTTGGGCCAAACGGCCCACCTGTTCCTATGTCTTATAATTTTTCTGGAGTGTCGTTGCTAAAACTGAAGAGCAGGGAGAAGGTGCTTGGGAAGCTGAAAAGCATGGAGGTGTACCAGATGGACTAAACCACAGGGTTCTGAAAGAGGTAGCTGAAGAGATTGTGGAGGTATTAGTAATGATCTTTCAAGCATCAATAGGTTCCGGTGTGGCTCCTGAGGATGGAAAATTGCAAATGTCATGATATTCTTTAAGAAAGGAGGGAGGCAGAAGAAAGGAAATTATCGGCAATTTAGCCTGACTTTAGAGTTTGGAAAGATGTTGGAATCTCTTATTAAGGATGAAGTTTGGGTACTTGAAAGCACATGATAAAATAGGCCAATTGTATCCTTGAGGGGAAATGTTTCTTGACAAATCTGTTGGAATGCTTTGAGGAAATAATAGGCAGGATAAACAAAGGAGAGTCAGTGTATGTTGTTTATTTGGATTTTCAGTCGGCCTTTGACAAGATGTTACACATGAGGCTGCTTAACAAGAGCCCATGGTATTGCAGGAAAGATACTAACATGAACAGAAGATTGGCTGATGAGCAGACGGCAAAGAGTGGAAATAAAGGGGGTCGAACTGATTGTCTGATGGTGACCAGTGATTTGCCACAGGAGCAGTTGTTGAGACCGCTTCTGTACACGTTTTATGTCAATGATTTGGATGAAGGATTTGATGGCTTTGCGGCCAAGATTGCAGACAATATGAAGATAGGTGGAGGGGCTGGTAGTGTTGAGGAAGCAGAGTGTCTGTAGAAGGACTTAGACAGATTAAGGGAATGGGCAAAATGTCAGATGGAATATTGTGCACTGTCATGCAATTTGACAGAAGAAATAAAAGTGTGGACTATTTTCTAAATGAGGAGGAAATTCCAATATCAGAGAAGCAGAGAGATTTGGAAGTCCTAGTGTAGGATTCCCTGAAGGTTAACTTGCAAGTCGAGTCGGTGGGAAGGAAGCCAAATTGAACGTTCACATTCATTTCAAAAGGACTGGAATACAAAAGCAAGAATGCAATGCTGATGCTTTTTACGGCACTGGGCAGACCGCACTTGGAGCATTGTGAGCAGATTTTGGTCCCTTGTCTACAAAATAATTGTGCTGGCATTGGAGAGGGTCCAGAGGAGGTTTATGAGAATGACCCCAGGAATTAAAGAGTTAATATATGAGAAGCAGTTGATGGCTCTGGGCCTGTACTCCCTGGGGTTTAGAAAAATGAGGGGGGATCTCATTGCAACCTATTAAATGTTGAAAGGTCTAGCAGTGCAGTGGATGTTACCTATGGTGGAGGAGTCTGGGACCAGAGGGCACAGCCTCAGAATAGAGGGGCGTCCGTTTAAAACAGAGGTGGAAAAATGTCTTTAGCCAGAGGCTGCTGAATCTGTGGAATTCATTGCCACAGACAGCTGTGCAAGCCATCACTGGGTATATTTGAGTCAGAAGTTGACAGATTCTGGATTAATCGTGGCATCAAAGATTGCGGGGAGATGGCAGGAGAATGGGGTTAAGAGGGACAATAAATGATGGAACGGCAGAGTCTACCTGATGGGCTGAATGGTTTAATTCTTTAATGTGTCTTATGGTCATTTGGTGTTAAATAAAGGCATATTTGCTACCCTCCACTCTGCCGGCACCTCACCTGTCACTAATGATGAATCCAATATCTCAGCCAGTTCTCCTGCAAAAGGATACAGATCATAGACTCAGAGTTATTCAGCTTGGAAACAGGCTCTTCAGCCCAAAATGCCTCCCTGAGCTGGTACCATCTGCCAGCTTTTTGCCCTGAACGTTTCCTATCCAAGTACCTGTTCAAATGGTATTGAAATGCTGTATTTGTAGTTCTACCCGCAGCTACTACTTCCTCTACAATTGGGAGAGTTCAGAGCCTCTTCCCATCAGGAAAGCTAACCAACACCTCTACTTTCTGAGGAGGCTGAAGAGAGCTGGACTATGCACATCTGTACACACAACCTCCTGCAGGTGCACAGTAGAGAGCTTCCTAACATGCTGTACCTCTCTAGAAGGTGCCCTTCTTGGGACAGAAACTGCACTGTGGTTTACTGGAGGGCTGTGTAACGGGTAGTCAAAACAGCCTATGGTATCACTACCCTGAGGAAAAGACTGTGACCACCGACCTCACCTGAGTCCCTCATAATTTTATAATCATCTATAAGGTGTTCAGCTTCCAGAACCCCAGGGGAAAAAGTCTCAGCCTATCCAGACTCTTCTTATAACCCAGCCTCCACCCTGACCCAGTTACATCTTGCTAATCTGTTTTGCACTCCCGTCAGTTTATCCGATCCTTTCTATGGCAAGGAGACCGGACCGTACACTGCACTCTGAATGTGATCGCCGGCAGTGACAGGTCTATTGTGGACAACACTCCCACCTGCTGGTGTTCTGCTGCAATGATAGGCTCCTGTGGCCAACGCTCCACCAGGTGGCGCCCTGTCGCATTGAGAGTTCTTTTGTGGACAACACTCCCACCCGCTGGTGTTCTGCTGCAATGACAGGCTCCTGTGGCCAACGCTCCACCAGGTGGCGCCCTGTCGCATTGAGAGTTCTTTTGTGGACAACACTCCCACCCGCTGGTGTTCTGCTGCAATGACAGGCTCCTGTGGCCAACGCTCCACCAGGTGGCGCCCTGTCGCATTGAGAGTTCTTTTGTGGACAACACTCCCACCCGCTGGTGTTCTGCTGCAATGACAGGCTCCTGTGGCCAACGCTCCACCAGGTGGCGCCCTGTCGCATTGAGAGTTCTTTTGTGGACAACACTCCCACCTGGTGGTGTCATTACGCAATGACAATTCCGCGTAGACACTCGGGAGATGGACATAGTCTGCAGAAATGAGGCAAAGCAGCAGTGTAGTCATAGACAGAGGGATCTGATAATACTTCTTTGAAAGTGGCATAACAGAGATATAGGGCCATAAAGAGAGCTTTGGTCATAAATCAAAATACAGTTCAACGTTCATTTATTCTTAAAATTATATAACTTTGAGATTCGGCTGCTTACAGGAGGTCACAAAACAAGAAACCCAAAAGAACCCACTAAAAAAAGACCAATATCCAACGTGCAAAGAGAGGAAAAAACAAATCATGCAAACAATAAAGCAAGCATCAATGTTCAGAAGGAAATTGAAGCCTGGAGCAGACGGACCAGGCTGCGTCAGGCTCAGCCACAATCTCAATTCATCACACAGATGGGAAAATTGCTGCGAAGCCCACAGACACTATGCCAGGAGCAGCCAGGGCACAACACAGCCTCAGCCTCAGCGTCAGCAGCGCCGAGGATAGAACCAGACCCAATCCTTGCCCTGGCCCAGACACCCTGTCTTGTCAGTCCATCTGGCCCAGCACTTCAATTGTCTTAGCACCGGGTCGTCTCCAAACTTGCACCCAGGCCCCGCCGCAGCAATGCATTCCTTCAGGAGGCAATGTTTAGAAGGATTGTATTGGTGAGGGATAATAGTTTAGTTGTTGGGATTTTGGGGTCAGCTCTCAGTCAATATATGTAATTACTGCTTGGGGCCCACGGTGTTTATTGATCCTGTGCCGTTGCTAAGGATCTGCTCCCAAGGTGATGTCAACAGAGGCCCTTCAGTGATGTCAGACGCACTCCTTGGGCCTGTCTGAAGATGGTGTCCAATGTCCAAATGCAGACCAGGAAATCTGCTGCCTTTAATACTCAGGTAGTGTCCAAATTGTCCCAATCTAGAAGTGTAAACGGTCTTATCTTGTAGTAATTATTAAGATGGTCACATGTGTTAATGATTCGGAGAATGTAGGTCGAACATTTCATGAGGTTGTGGATGACACCATAATTGGTGTGTGGTGATAGTGAGGGTTTTCTTAGCTTACAATGGATTGGAGACCAGCTGGGAAAGTAGCCTGGGAATGGCAGGTGGAACTGAACTCAACAAGTACGATGTGGTAGATTTTGGGAAGTTAAACCAGAACAAAACATACAGAGTGAATGACAGGGCCCAGGGAGAGCTACAGAACAGAGAGAACAAGTGAAAGAAGTACAGAGTTCCCTGAAAGTGGCGACACAGGTGGACAGGGTACTGAAGAAGGTGTGCACAGGTTCTCATGCAGGTAAATCTGTGGCTAAGTGTAAATGGTCCTGTCATTGTCCAGTTGTATTTAATTTATTTTCTCTTTCTTCTCCCAGAGGGACGAGACTGCTGAAACCATGGCATCTGGGTGAGCGCAGGCTTTCACCGCGTGAGCCAGTGATGTAGCCGTGAGTGACCAGTCCACGATACAAGCTCAAAAGCAGATCCTGACTGAAATCGAACTGATGTTCCTCAGGTCAGTCCCTCTGTGTCCCATCCACCCCTCTCGGTACTAACCCAGTAGACATGACATAGAAACATAGAAAATAGGTGCAGGAGTAGGCCATTCGGCCCTTCGAGCCTGCACCGCCATTCAGTATGATCATGGTTTGGTTTTGTTGTTGTAAATAAAAGATCTAATTCTTCCAGAATATGATTCTTTATTGTTAACCCACGGTACGTTTAAATATAAGAACACAACACGGTGTCAGAAGTCGGTCTGGAAGAATAATATGTTCGCTGACATGGGAGAAGCGAAGATAATCGAAGAAAAAAAGAGTTCGATCTGCTTTGGTGTTTGCTAACAGTTTTAAAAATGGAAGGTTTGCAACCTCCACCGACGCTTCAGCTGACTGGGAACGTAGCCGAGAACTGGAGAAAATTCAAGCAGCGTTTTGAAATATATTTATCGGCGATTGGAGCTGATGAAAAACTGGAAAAAACAAAAGCTGTGCTTCTACTCCACATATAGGTGATGACACAATTGAGGTATATAATCATTTTATTTTTGAAAATGGAGATAACTTGAAGTTAGAACCGATAATGGAAAAATTTGAAGCATTTTGTATACCGAAGCGTAATGTGACGTGTGAAAAGCATAAATTTTATACATGTGCGCAGAGAGCTAGTGAAACGATTGATCAATATGTTACTGAGTTGAGGCACTGTAGTAAAACATGCGAGTTTGGAGAATTGACAGATTCTCTCATTACAGACAGAATTGTTTGTGGCATTTGGGATAATGGTCTGAGAGAAAGACTGTTAAGAGAACAAGATTTAGACTTGAAAAAAGCTTTGATGCTTTGCAAAGCTTCGGAAACAGTGACGTCACAGGCTAAAGAACCTTTCACTGAGGGCTGCCACGTAGACGCTTTGGAAAAGTGGGAACATATTAGAAATAATAATAAAACGACAACAAAACCGACAGAGAACAAGAAGTTATCTGAGAGGAAAAAGCTATGTGATCACTGTGGGCGGCAGCATCAGCCAAAACAGTGTCCAGCGTATGGGAAAATGTGTAATGACTGCGGTAAAAGTAATCATTTTTCATGCTGCTGCAGAAGCAGAAAGAAAATAAAACAAGTAAATGCAGTGCTTGAAAATGAACTTGTAAAGTTTTATATAGATGTGCTTTGTGAAAACAAACAAAGTAAGAATGACTCGACTATTCCATTGCAAGTGAACCAAAATAATATTCAGTTTAAACTTGATACTGGAACACAAGTAAATGTTCTTGCAGAATCTGAGTTTAATGCATTAAAGCCAAGACCAAAGTTACATAAGACAAATATAAAAGTGACTGGATATTTAGGTGCAGATATTCCATTTAATGGAACATGTGTGGCAAAAGTATCACATAAAAATATAGTGCACACACTTTCATTTGTGGTGGTGCCAAAGAATGTACGGTCAATACTGGGTTTATCTGCCTGTGAGAGACTGAAATTGGTGAAAACAGTTTTAGTCCTGGACAGTGAAACAGAGTCAGAATACAGTGACAGAATGGAACGGCTAGAAGTCATAAAGAAAGCTCCCAAACCCACCCCTTTGTTACCAGCATCTTACAAAGCATTGCCACCAAAACCAGGAGTTGCAATTTTGCCCTCTGGAAGTAACGCACATGCATCAATGGGCTATGAATTCCATCACAATCTCACCTCTGCAGGAGGACAGAGGCCAAACTTGCTGGTACAGTACAATACTGATCTGAAGCCAAAGAGTGACAAGAATCAGGATCCAATTGAAGAAGTGAAAGCACAAGTGAAGGAATTGAGAAGTTTTATTGAAATGATGAAGACTCAGCATAAAAAAGAGATTACACAGTTAATGAATGAATTAGATGAGGAAAAGAAGATTTGTATTTTATTACAAATGGAAGTGAAGGAATTAAAAAAGCTACAGTTCTTGAAGAAGTACAACCCAGATCATACTTGGTCCAAACAGAAGAAGCAGCAGTGTTAAGAAGAAATCGCAAAGACCTCAAGAAAGAGCCAACTTCAGAGTTTCAGTTAACTGATGCGGACCAGACAAAACATGGAAATAACAACGAAACACAAGAATTGTGTGAACCACATAGGAGGTCTACTCGTGTTCGTAAACCCCCAGAGAGACTGATAGAAACTTGTTAAATTATGCATTTGTTCTCGTCAATGTTGCTAATTGTTTTTCTTTTTAAGGAAAGGAAGATAACCATATAACAATTACAGCATGGAAACAGGCCATCTCGGCCCTCTAGTCTGTGCCGAACACTTACTCTCACCTAGTCCCACTGACCTGCACTCAGCCCATAACCCTCCATTCCTTTCCTGTCCATATATCTATCCAATTTAACTTTAAACGACAACATCGAACCTGCCTCAACCACTTCTGCTGGAAGCTCGTTCCACACAGCTACCGCACTCTGAGTAAAGAAGTTCCCCCTCATGTTACCCCTAAACCTTTGCCCCTTAACTCTCAACTCATGTCCTCTTGTTTGAATCTCCCCTACTCTCAACGGAAAAAGCCTATCCACGTCAACTCTATCTACCCCCCTCATAATTTTAAATACCTCTATCAAGTCCCCCCTCAACCTTCTACACTCCAGAGAATAAAGACCCAACTTGGTCAACCTTTCTCTGTAACTTAGGTGCTGAAACCCAGGTAACATTCTAGTAAATCTCCTCTGTTCTGTACTCTATTTTGTTGAAATCTTTCCTATAATTCGGTGACCAAAACTGTACACAATACTCCAAATTTGGCCTCACCAATGCCTTGTACGATTTTAACGTTACATCCCAACTTCTATACTCAATACTCTGATTTATAAAGGCCAGCATACCAAAAGCTTTCTTCACCACCCTATCCACATGAGATTCCACCTTCAGGGAACTATGTACCATTATTCCTAGATCCCTCTGTTCTACTGCATTCTTCAATGCCCTACCATTTCCCATGTATGTCCTATTTTGATTAGTCCTACCAAAATGTAGCACCTCACACTTATCAGCATTAAACTCCATCTACCATTTTTCAGTCCACTCTTCCAACTGGCCTAAATCTCTCTGCAAGCTTTGAAAACCTACTTCATTTCCACAACACCACCTATCTTAGTATCATCTGCATACTTACTAATCCAATTTACCACCACATCATCCAGATCATTAATGTATACGACAAACGACATTGGACCCAGTACAGATCCCTGAGGCACATCACTAGTCACCGGCCTCCAATCTGACAAACAGTTATCCACCACTACTCTCTGGCATCTCCCATCCAGCCACTGCTGAATCCATTTTACTACTTCAATATTAATGCCTAACGATTGAACCTTCCTAACTAACCTTCCATGTGGAACCTTGTCAAGGGCCTTACTGAAGTCCATATAGACAACATCCACTGCTTTACCCTCATCAATTTTCCTAGTAACCTCTCCAAAAAATTCAATAAGATTCGTCAAACATGACCTTCCACGTACAAATCCATGTTGACTGTTCCTAATCAGACCCCGTCTATCCAGATAATTATATATACCATCTCTAAGAATACTTCCCATTAATTTATCCACCACTGACGTCAAGTTTACATGCCGATAATTGCTAGGTTTACTCTTAGAACCCTTTTTAAACAATGGAACAACATGAGCAATACACCAATCCTCCGGCACCATCCCCGTTTCTAATGACATTTGAAATATTTCTGTCAGTGCCCATGCTATTTCCACACTAACTTCCCTCAATGTTCTAAGGAATATCCTGTCAGGACCCGGAGACTTATCCACTTTTATATTCCTTAAAAGCGCCAGTACATCGTCTTCTTTAATCATCATAGTTTCCATAACTACCCTACCTGTTTCCCTTGCCTTACACAATTCAATACCCTTCTCCTTAGTGAATACTGAAGAAAAGAAATTGTTCAAAATCTCCCCCATCTCTCTTGGCTCCGCACATAGTTGTCCACTCTGATTCTCTAAGGGACCAATTTTATCCCTCACTATCCTTCTGCTATTAATATAACTGTAGAAACCCTTTGGATTTATTTTCACCTTACTTGCCAAAGCAGCCACGTATCTTCTTTTAGCTTTTCTAATCTCTTAAGATTCTTTTTACATTCTTTATATTCCTCGAGAACCTCATTTACTCCATGCTTCCTATATTTATTGTAGATCCCTCTCTTTTTCTGAACCAAGTTTCCATTATCCCTTTGAAATCATGGCTCTCTCAAACTTTTAACCTTTCCTTTCAACCTAACAGGAACATAATGATTCTGTACCCTCAAAATTTCACCTTTAAATGACTTCCATTTCTCTATTACATCCTTCCCAGAAAACAAGTTGTCCCAATCCACTCCTTCTAAATCCTTTTGTATCTCCTCAAAGTTAGTCTTTCTCCAATCAAAAATCTCAACCCTGGGCCCAGACCTATCCTTCTCCATAATTATATTGAAACTAATGGCATTGTGATCACTGGACCCGAAGTGCTCCCCAACACAAACCTCCATCACCTGACCTATCTCATTCCCTAACAGGAGATCCAACACTGCCTCTTCTCTAGTTGGTACCTCTATGTATTGCTGCAAAAACCTATCCAGCACATATTTTACAAACTCCAAACCATCCAGCCCTTTTACAGAATGGGCTTCCCAGTCTATGTGTGGAAAATTAAAATCTCCCACAATCACTACCTTGTGGTTACTACAAATATCTGCTATCTCCTTACAAATTTGCTCCTCCAATTCTCGCTCCCCATTAGGTGGTCTATAATACACCCCTATAAGCATTACTGATGTGGTGATATCACGTGTCAGAACGTGATTGGACAGAGTTCTGAGCATGCGCAGAAATTATAGAAACTTTGAGAACCATGGCATTGTAAGACACACGTGGTTTTGTTGCTGTTGTAAATAAAAGTTCTAATTCTTCCAGAATATGACTCTTTATTGTTAACCCACGGTACGTATAAATATAAGAACACAACAGACTGAGTCACGGAGATGGTGTGAAACCATCATCTCTTTCTAATTGCCACAAGACAGCACCACTATTGTCAGCATCCACACTTTGTCATTCTGTAATGTAGGGAAACACAAACTCACTCACTCCTCAGTATTTAGACACAAAGCAATCGGTAAAACACAAAAACAACACTTTCCAGGTTTGCTCCCCAAATGTCCCAATCCAACAGCCCCCCAATGAGTAATTTCCCCAACTGCCTATTTCCCTCTGAAATGTGGGCATCTCATATCCAGATGAGATACACAGATTTCTCCATAACCTAGACTCCACATGGCCAGTGTGGAATCTGGGGTTCTCACAAAAACTAATTGCATGGGAAACAGATAAAGTAACAGACTAAAAACACAGAGAAAACAAAAAAATCCAGGCTTGTACTTCTCTTCCTTCAGAACCTTCCAAATAACTGAAAAACTTACAACAAACAGCTAATTCCCACAGGGAAATTTTTTCCAAAGAACAAAGGGAAAAGCAAAACAATTGGGTGTGGCCTAACACATTCACACAGCCACTTAAAGGCAAAATGCTCACTCAGGCACACACTCAAGCAAACTGACACGTGGCCACACCTCACACATTTCTCCCACACTCAAACCATTCACAATCTGTTTATAGGGAAAGAGAATGCAGGCAGAATGACCCCCTCCCTCTGGGGGTGAGGTGCTGAATACCCCCGATACCTGCTGCCACTGAAAGTCCGCCAGTGCTTTTTGCAGAGCCTCTGGCAAGGGATATAGGGAATCCGGAATGGAGAGTGAGGAATCCAGCAGTGGACAAAAAGAGCCCTTATCAGGAGAGGGCTTGAGGAATGATCCTTCACCCTTAGCGGCCTCCTGACCTTGTTTCCCTTGGCAGTTCTGCCTCCGCATTGCATTGAGGGTAGGACTGGGAACCCCATTTACCTGCTCCTTCGGGACACCAGCTTTGATCAATGCCAAAAACATTTCCTTATGGGTCATGTGGGACCCCGCCCACCTCCCCACCCATTCCCCGTCTGCTTATTCAACTTCCATACCTGGCTACATACACTTTCTTCTATATACACCAAACCCTGCAACAACTGAATGTACTGCCAGCTCTTGGGTGGTCCTTGGAGACACCATCTTCCTCTCACCCCACCATCCCTGAACACCTCAAACCTCCCTTCTCCTCAGATACAACCAACCCCCTTCCCCGATTTGATCCCAGCCCTCATCCGTGATGGGTGTTCACCATCTCCCCTGACCTTTCCTTCTCTGAGGCAGAACGTTTGTCCCCCTGTGACCACACTTCATTGAGTTCCCTGTCCACCACGACGCTGAGCTCTTCTTCTGCCACCTCCATCTCTGAGCCTATTTCTTTGGCAAGGACTACTCACCCCGCACCGATGACCCCTTCTCCCTTCTTCAACCTTCCTCCTCTTCCTGTACACCCTGCTCTGGTCTTCTGCCTGCTCTGGATCCTTTCATTGCCAACTGCCAATGGGACATCAACCGTCTCCACTTCAACACTCCTCTCTCCTATTCCACCTGCACCCCTTCTGAAGGCTGGGCTCTCCACTCCATCCTTGCTAATCCTAACCTCACCATCAAACCCGCAGATAAATGGGGTGCTGTAGTAGTCTGGTGGACTGACCTCTACCTTACTGAGGCCCAGTGACAACTCTCTGACACCTCATCTTACTTACCCCTGGAACAGAACCCCACTAAGGAGCAGCAGGCCATTGTCTCCCACACCATCACTGACTTTATTAGCTCTGGGGATCTCCCATCCACTGCCACCAACCTCATTGTTCCCTCACCCTGCAACTCCCGTTTCTACATCCCACCCAAGATGCACAAACCTGCATGTCCAGGTAGACCCATTGTTTCTGCTTGTTCCTGCCCTGCTGAACTCATATCTGCATACCTCAACTCTGTTTTATCCCCCCGGTTCAGTCCCTTCCTACCTACATCCATGGCATTTCACACACACTGGACCTTTTCAATGATTTCAGGTTCCCTGGCCCCCATCATTTTATTTTCACTATGGATGTCCAGTCCCTTTACACCTCCACCCCCCACCAGGAAGGCCTCAAAGCTCTCCATTTATTTCTGGACACCAGACCCAACCAGTTCCCCTCCACCACCATTCTCCTCCGCCCAGGGGAACCTGTCCTCACTTTTAATAATTTCTCCTTTAGCTCCTCCCACTTCCTTCAGACAAAAGGTGTAGCCATGGGCACCCATATGGGTCCCAGCTATGCCTGCCTTTTTGTCGGCTACGTGGAACAGTCTATGTTCCAAGCCTACCCGAGTGTCACTCCCCAACTTTCCCTATGCTACATCGATGATTGCATTGGTGCTGCTTCCTGTACCTATGCAGAGTTCGTCATCTTCATCAACTTTGCCTCCAACTTCCACCCTGTCCACAAATTTACCTGGTTCATTTTCAACACTTCCCTCCCCTTTCTCAATCTCTCTGTCTCTATCTCTGGAGACAGCGTATCTACTGATGTCTAATATAAACCCACAGACTCTCACAGCTACCTGGACTGTACCTCTTCCCACCTTGTTACTTTGAAAAATGCCATCCCCTTTTCTCAATTCTCCGTCTCCATCACATCTGCTCTCAGGATGAGGCTTTTCATTCTAGAACGAATGAAATATCCTCCTTTTTTAAAGAAAGGGGTTTCCCTTCCTCCACCATCAACACTGCCCTCAACCACATCTCTTCCATTTCACGCACGTCTGCTCTTACCCCATCCTCCTGCCACCCTACAAGAGATAGGGTTCCTCTTGTCCTCACCTACCACCCCACCAGCCTCTGCGTCTTCACATAATTCTCAGAAACTTTCACCACCTCCAGTGGGATCCCACCACCAAGCACATCTTTCCCTCCTCCCGCCACCACTTTCTGCTTTCCACTGGGATCACTCCCAACACCACTCCTTTGTCCATTCGTCCCTCCGCACTGATCTCCCTCCTGGCACTTATCCTTGCAAGTGGAACAAGTGCTTCACCTGCCCCGACACCTCTTCCCTCACTACCATTCAGGGCCCTAAACAGTCCTTCCAGGTGAGGCAAAGCTTCACCTCTGAGTCTGTTAGGGTTATATACTGTGTTCAGTGCTCCTGGTGTGGCTTCCTGTATATCGGTGAGACCCGACGTAGATTGGGAGTCTGCTTTGCCAGAACAAGTGGGGTCTCCCAGTGGTCACCCATTTTAATTCCACTTCCCATTCCCACACCGATATGTCCATCCATGGCCTCCTCCACTGTCGGGATAAGGTCACACTTAGACTGGAGCAACAACACCTTATATTCCATCTGGGTAGCCTCCAACCTGACGGCATGAACATTGACTTCTCTAACTTCCGGTAATGCCCCCCACTCCCTCTTTCACCATTTCCCTCTCTCACCTTATCTCCTTGCCCACCCATCGCCTGTCTCTGGTGCTCCTCCCCTCCCCCCTGCCTTTTTCTTTCTTCCATGGCCTTCCGTCTCTTTCCAGCTCTCCACTTCATCCTTCCCCCTTCAGACCCAATCCCATCATGGTGCATTATGCTCAGCGAAAGCAAACTGGATCCTTAGGGTGTTCTTGGTCATGTGTTGGGATATAGGCTCCCTAAAGCACCCATCCCTCCATTAGATAGGCTCAGTGGGCCAGTGAAGGAGAGGAGCATTGAGGCTTTGACTCGAGAGGCTTCGACGAGAAGAGGCGGAGGACAAGCTAGCTCGCAGTTAGTCTTTACAATGTCTCCTGAGACGGTGATGTGCCTCTCATGTGAGATGTGGCAGTCTTGGGGGAACTCCTCTCTCCCGCAGAGTCACATCTGCCAGATGTGCATACGGCTGGGCGATCTGTAAGACCGTGTAAGGAATCTGGAGCAGCAGCTGGATGACCTTCGACTCATAAGGGAGAATGAGGGAGTCATAGATGACAGCTACAGGGAGGTAGTCACACCTAGGCTGTCGGAAGCAGGTTGTTGGGTGACAGTCAGAGGGGGGAAAGCGAAGGTGAGCAGACAGGTAGTGCAGAGCACCCCTGTAGCCATTCCCCTGAATAATAAGTTTACTGCCCTGGATATTGTTGGCGGGGACGACCGACCAGGTGTGAGCCACGGTGGCAGGGCCTCTGGCACTGAGTCTGACCCTGTGGTGCAGAAGGGTGGGACAGAGAACAGGAGAGCTGTTGTCATTGGAGACTCTATAGTCAGGGGAGCAGACAGGAGATTTTGTGGACGTGAGAAGGACACCCGCATTGTTTGTTGCCTCCTGGGTGCCAGGGTCCAGGATGTCTCTGACCGGGTGCACGACATCCTGGTACGAGAGGGAAAGAAACCAGAAGTCGTGATACATGTTGGGACCAACGACATAGGCAGGAAGAGGGATGAGGTCCTGAAGTGTGAGTTTCGGGAGCTAGGCAGAAGGCTGAAGAACAGGACCTCAAGGGTGACGTTCTCAGGTTTGCTGCCAGTGCTACGTGACAGTGATGGTAAGAATTGGAGGAGATGGCAGTTGAATGCGTGGCTGAGGAGTTGGTGCAGGGGGCGGGGTTTTAGATTTTTAGATCATTGGGATCTCTTCTGAGGAAGGTGGAACCTGTACAGATTGGATGGGTTGCACCTGAACTCGAGGGGGAGCAATATCCTTGCAGGTTGGTTTGCTAGCATGGTTCGGGAGGGTTTAAACTAATTTGCGAGGGGGGTGGGACCCAGAGCGATAGAGCAGTGAAAGAAGTGCATGGAGTAAAGCCAGATCTAACATAGAGAGGCTTTGAGGAAAGAGAAGCAGAATAAACGGTGTAAAGACAGTAAGGTAGAAGGGCTGAAATGTGTGTACCTCAATGCAAGAAGCATCAGGAACAAAGGTGATGAACTGAGAGCTTGGATACATACATGGAATTATGATGTAGTGGCCATTACAGAGACTTGGCTGGCACCAGGGCAGGAATGGATTCTCAATATTCCTGGATTTCAGTGCTTTAAAAGGGATAGAGAGGGGGGAAAGAGGAGGAGGGGTGGCATTACTGGTCAGGGATACTATTACAGCTACAGAAAGGGTGGGTAATGTAGCAGGATCCTCTTTTGAGTCAATATGGGTGGAAGTCAGGAACAGGAAAGGAGCAGTTACTCTACTAGGGGTATTCTATAGGCCCCCTGGTAGCAGCAGAGATACAGAGGAGCAGATTGGGAGGCAGATTTTGGAAAGGTGCAAAAATATCAAGGTTGTTAACATGGGTGACTTTAACTTCCCTAATATTGATTGGTACCTGATTAGTTCCAAGGATTTAGATGGGGCAGAATTTGTTAAGTGTGTCCAGGACGGATTCCTGTCACAATGTATGGACAGGCCGACTAGGGGGAATGCCATACTAGATCTAGTACTAGGTAATGAACCGGGTCAGGTCACAGGTCTCTCGGAGGGTGAGCATCTGGGGGACAGTGACCACTGCTCCCTGGCCTTTAGCATTATCATGGAGAAGGATAGAATCAGAGAGGACAGGAAAATTTTTAATTGGGGAAGGGCAAATTATGAGGCTATAAGGCTAGGACTTGCGGGTGTGAATTGGGATGATGTTTTTGCAAGGAAATGTACTATGGACATGTGGTCGATATTTAGAGATCTCTTGCAGGATGTTAGGGATAAATTTGTCCCGGTGAGGAAGATAAAGAATGGTAGGGTGAAGGAACCATGGGTGACAAGTGAGGTGGAAAATTTAGTCAGGTGGAAGAAGGCAGCATACATGAGGTTTAGGAAGCAAGGATCAGATGGGTCTATTGAGGAATATAAGGAAGCAAGAAAGGAGCTTAAGAAGGGGCTGAGAAGAGCAAGAAGGGGGCATGAGAAGGCCTTGGCGAGTAGGGTAAAGGAAAACCCCAAGGCATTCTTCAATTATGTGAAGAACAAAAGGATGACAGGAATGAAGGTAGGACCGATTAGAGATAAAGGTGGGAAGATATGCCTGGAGGCTGTGGAAGTGAGCGAGGTCCTCAATGAATACTTCTCTTCGGTATTCACCAATGAGAGGGAACTTGATGATGGTGAGGACAATATGAGTGAGGTTGATGTTCTGGAGCATGTTGATATTAAGGGAGAGGAGGTGTTGGAGTTGTTAAAATACATTAGGATGGATAAATCCCCGGGGCCTGATGGAATATTCCCCAGGCTGCTCCACGAAGCGAGGAAAGAAATTATTGAGCCTCTGGCTAGGATCTTTATGTCCTCGCTGTCAACGGGAATGGTACCGGAGGATTGGAGGGAGGTGAATGTTGTCCCCTTGTTCAAAAAAGGTAGTAGGGATAGTCCGGGTAATTATAGACCAGTGAGCCTTACGTCTGTGGTGGGAAAGCTGTTGGAAAAGATTCTTAGAGATAGGATCTCTGGGCATTTAGAGAATCATGGTCTGATCAGGAACAGTCAGCGTGGCTTTGTGAAGGGCAGATTGTGTCTAACAAGCCTGATAGAGCTCTTTGAGGAGGTGACCAAGCATATAGATGAGGGTAGTGCAGTGGATGTGATCTATATGGAATTTAGTGAGGCATTTGACAAAGTTCCACATGGCAGGCTTATTCAGAAAGTCAGAAGGCATGGGATCCAGGGAAGTTTGGCCAGGTGGATTCAGAATTGGCTTGCCTGCAGAAGGCAGAGGGTCGTGGTGGAGGGAGTACATTCAGATTGGAGGTTTGTGACTAGTGGTGTCCCACAAGGATCTGTTCTGGGACCTCTACTTTTCGTGATTTTTATTAATGACCTGGATGTGGGGGGTGGGTTGGCAAGTTTGCAGACAACACAAAGGTTGGTGGTGTTGTAGATAGTGGAGAAGATTGTCAAAGATTGCAGAGAGACATTGATAGGATGCAGAAGTGGGCTGAGAAATGGCAGATGGAGTTCAACCCGGAGAAGTGTGAGGTGGCACACTTTGGAAGGACAAACTCCAAGGCAGAGTATAAAGTAAATGGCAGGATACTTGGTAGTGTGGAGGAGCAGAGGGATCTCGGGGTACATGTTCACAGATCCCTGAAAGTTGCCTCACAGGTGGATAGGGTAGTTAAGAAGGCTTATGGGGTGTTAGCTTTCATAAGTCGAGGGATAGAGTTTAAGAGTCGCGATGTAATGATGCAGCTCTATAAAACTCTGGTTAGGCCACATCTGGAGTACTGTGTCCAGTTCTGGTTGCCTCACTATAGGAAGGATGTGGAAGCATTGGAAAGGGTACAGAGGAGATTTACCAGGATGCTGCCTGGTTTAGAGAGTATGCATTATGATCAGAGATTAAGGGAGCTAGGGCTTTACTCTTTGGAGAGAAGGAGGATGAGAGGAGACATGATAGAGGTGCACAAGATAACAAGAGGAATAGATAGAGCGGATAGCCAGTGCCTCTTCCCCAGGGCACCACTGCTCAATACAAGAGGACATGGCTTTAAGGTAAGGGGTGGGAAGTTCAAGGGAGATATTAGAGGAAGGTTTTTTACTCAGAGAGAGGTTGGTGCGTGGAATGCACTGCCTGAGTCAGTGGTGGAGGCAGATACACTAGTGAAGTTTAAGAGACTACTAGACAGGTATATGGAGGAATTTAAGGTGGGGGGTTATATGGGAGGCAGGGTTTGAGTGTCGGCACAACATTGTGGGCCAAAGGGCCTGTAATGTGCTGTACTATTCTATGTTCTATGTTCTGTGTTCACTCTGGTACCTGCCTTATCCCATATTCTCAAAAACCACGCGGCCAGAGACTCTCCAGGCTTCTATCTGTACCTGTCCTGTAATCTAGCTAATTCTTTAGTGGAGGACTCCCTGATCTGTGTTGTCTTGAAGGGGCCCATTGTATCACCTGCAACTCATTCCTGAATCTCCTCGTCCTCCTTCTGGGAGGAAACAGCTATGGGCCGATGCCCCCCATGCTGGGTACGGGACCGCCTGCTCACCGGCCTGGCTGGTAATTTTTCGGGTGTGTAGGGGAGAGGACGATCATTTAGAGGGAGAATCCTAGGAGTCCACTCTACCCTCTCTTCCCCATTTTCACCATCCAGCCAAACATCCATGCCCACTGCATTGACTCAGATCTTAATGGGATCCGGTTGCCAATTAGCACACCGGGCTAGTTCGCCTCTAATTGCTGTATGTTCATTAGCTGACAGGCTATCTCTGTATTCTTGACTTCTAGCTCTGTGGCCCGGGTCTGGGCTGACCACACCAATTCCCCCATAGTGGCACAGCACTGACTTTGCACCTCCACCTCATTCTTAAGGCTTGCAATTCTCTTGTGCTCCTGCCTTACAATGGCTGCAAACAGCCCAAAATCCTTTTTCCTGGGAAATCCTCATGTGTTAAGTATGGACACAATGCGGTGTCCAGTTTCAACCCCAGGGAATCTATCTGGCCTGCCCGTAACCCAGCAGTAGGTCAGTGATACTCCCAAATCCCTGCTGGGACTCGGGGGTTCCTCTCTCTGAAATAAACTTCAGAAGTTATTCAACCCTGTGGCCATCCCCCTCAACAGCAGGTATAGCACTTTAGATACTGTTTGGACGTGGGTGGGGGGGGCGGGGGTGGGGAATGACCTCGCAGGGGAAAGTCACAGTCTCTGGCACTGAGTCTGGCTCTATAGCTCAGAAGGGAAGGGGGAGAAGAGGTGAGCTGTAGTGATAGCGGATTCATTGGTTAGGGGAACAAAAAGGAGATTCCTTGATGGTGTGTTCCTTGATGGGTGCCAGGTTGTGAGATAAAAAAGAAAAAGAATATGATTCACCAATCACTTTGGAATCAGTTGGAGATTTTCTTTAAAAGCAAAGAACAGAACTTTCTGATGAATTTCAACAGCTTAATGTCAAGTTGGACACTATTCAACAAATTCTAATCGAACATGATAAGCGAATTAGAGAAAATAAAGAAGCTTTGTCGATACCGGAAGCGGACTTAAAAGACATGAGTAAGCTGTGCAAAAAATGATCATTATCTAATGAAAAATGAACAAAGAAGATTGCCAAGCTGGAAAGCAGAAACAGAAGGAACAATCTCCGTATTCTGGGTCTTGAAGAATCAATTGAGGGTGCCCACCCCGTGGAGTTTTTTGCAAGCCTTCTGAAGCAGCTATTCCCTGATTTACTGCCGTCTGTGCCCCGGAGCCAAAGTCGAGGGAGTGACCTAGGTCGGTTATTCTGTGTTTTCATGAATTTCATACTAAGAGCTTTTAATCTGTCATACCCGTCAAGTAGGAATGATTGATTACAACAGGAAAATGATCAGATTCATGGAAGATTATACACTGGAGGTTATGGCTGAATGTACCAAATACAAAGAGGTTATGTCGCTGCTTTATAACAAAGGGTTTAAGCCCTCCCTTTGCTTCCCCGCACAATCTTAGAATCGTTCAGAAAAGTAGTGTGCAGAAATGGCTGGGATCGGTTGAACACGCACAGAAGTTTTTGAAAGCAGATTAATTGCGTTATATCTCTTACAAGAGTAATTATCTTTTTAATGTTGGATAGAATAAGGTTTTAAGAAACTTACGTTTTGACCGTTTATATGTCTTGCTTTTTGATATTATCTTTGATATTTTTTATTACTTCACTCCTTCTTTTGAGGTTTTTCAATTTTTTTTTTGAAATTGTTAAAATAAATCCTCATGTTTTCGATTTCTGATCTAAGTTTATTTTGTCTGTTTTCTCTTGGTAGGAACATAATATCCTTGAATGATTGGAGTTTTGCCAGCAGGATTTCTTTGGGCGGGTTGTCTTTAGGGTTTAGCATGCCGTCTGTTCTGTGGCCGGCTTTTTTGGCTTTGGGAGGGGGATTCGGTTTCTTTTCTCTTTGGAAGCTGGGTTGGGCTACCATCCAAATTTTCTGTTTGAGTACCTTACTTTGTGCTTCATTCTTTGGTTTTAATAATTTATGGTAAGATCTTTTAACTCTTCTGTTACTTAGTATTTAAAATGGATCGAAATATTAATTTACTTAGTTTTAATGTGAAAGGGTTAAATCATCCTGTGAAACGGAATAAGATTTTTGCTTATATTAAAAAGTTAAGGGCCCCCATTATTTTTCTACAAGAAACGCATGTATGTAGTTGTGACAATGCATGCCGTTTTAATCGGTGGAGGGGTTTACAATTTCATTCCTCATTCGGAGCAAAATCTCGAGGGGTCTCAATTTTTATAGACAATACAATTTCTTTTGTTCAACATAAAGTTGTCTCTGACCCTAATGGGCGATTTGTCATAGTGTCAGGGAAACTAGATAGTAAATTAATTGTATTTGCTAATGTGTATGCCCCCAATCTGGATGATCCAGGATTTTTTGAGTGTTTCTTTTCATTCCTCCCAGATTTGAGTCTGTATTCTTTAGGAGGAGATATTAATTGTTGCCTAGACCCAGTATTAGATCGTTCTTCTCCTAAATCAGCCACACCTAATAAATCAGCTTTATTTATTCAATCCTTTCTAATGAAATGTGATATTGTTGATATCTGGCATTTTTTTTCACCCGGCAGAAAGGGAGTATTTATTCTTTTCTCATGTCCATCATTCCTATACCAGGAATATAAAGAAATAGCTGTATCTGATCATTCTCCTGTATTTCTATCTTTAAATCTTCCTGGCTTCACTCATACGAACAGATCCTGGTGTTTTAATTTAACTTTGTTATCTGATAAGGACCTTCTAAAATTTCTGGAGAATCAAATCACTCTTTTTTTTGAAGAATATACATTGGAAGAGACCTCTAGTCTTATCATTTGGGACACTTTTGAGGCTTGTGGCATATATTAGAGGACAAATTATCTCCTATACTGCATATATTAAGAAAAAAACTAATAAAGAGAGAACTGACTTAGTTAATCAATTAAAACAACTAGACCAGAAATATGCTTTGGCACCAGACCCTGAACTATACAAAAGACGTATTGAATTTAAAACTAAATATGATCTTCTTAAAACGTATCCGATTGAATGTCACAATGGCGGGGGCATAGGGAGCAAGGGTGGACCCAAATGCAAGACACATCTTGTGAGGTTACTTAGGTTTAGTTTATTGTATGATACCAGGAGAGCAAGACGGAAGCAGGAATAGCGAACAGGGTAAGGACTCAGGACTACGATTAGGCTGGGACCAAGGGTCTGGGCTTGGACTCGGAATCGGCTCCCAGAACTAGAGGAGACATGAAGAGGCTAGGGTATGGATTCCGAACCCGAGACTGGTAAACTATTAGTTTATCAATTGAAGACCTTTATAGCTAAATGGCAAATTAAAGAAATTCGCAAAACCAATGGTGATTTGACAACTGACCATTTTGGAATAAATAACACTTTTAGAGAATTTTATTCTAAACTGTATAGTTCTGATTTTGTTAAAGATAATGCTGCAATGAACAATGTTTTAGACCAATTCCTGGAGTTTCGGTTGATAATCAAAAGCAGTTGGATCAACGTATTTCTCAGGAGGAAATCACTGAGGCTATACGTTCTTTGCATTCTGGGAAATCTCCAGGACCTGACAGATTCTCTGGAGAATTTTATAAGGCTTTTTCTTCATTGCTTATACTCTTATACTTATACTTATGTTCTACTCTTACAGGTTCCTTCAAGGTGGGTAGGTTGCCACAGCCTTTTTACGAAGCTTCCATTTCGCTTATTCTTAAAAAGAATAAGAATCCCACTGAATGCTCTTCATGTAGACCAATTTCTTTACTCAATGTTGATGCTAAGATCCTATCTAAAGTTTTGGCCCGTAGACTCAATTGTATCGCCTCTGATCTGGGCCGACAATTAGGTGCCAGGTGGCACCTAATTAATTACCATGTTTATTTTGGCTTTTTTCTTAAAAATGTGCTGTGTGCCTCCCGGCTACCGCTGCATTCTCTGCGAATCGGTATCTGTCCGGGGCCTGGGGGTTAGGGTGGTGGGACACTGGGGTGTCATCTCATTATCGTCTGTTTCCATTAGGGCAGGCATCTCATCTTCTCCTATGTCTACCTGCCTCGATTCCGAAGGTCAAGGTTCGGCGTCTGCTGTGGCTGATGTGGAAGTCTTGAAAAACAACAGTATGCTTGACTGCTTAGCCTCGTGCATTTTTCTATCATACAGTTCTTTGTAAGCACTCAAACCATCCTGCAAATATGCCCTAAACCGATGTACCCTTTCAAAATTAAAGTCGTACTTTATCATTGCAGCGAAAATCTCACGCGGTTGCTTCACATTCAGTTCCTGGACAACTTCACTTTCGGTCCGTTTGCTACTGCATTCGTTCTCAATTGTTATCTTTTCCTCTTCGAATTGCATCAGCTCTTCGTCTATCAGTTCTTGGTCATGGGATGCCAAAACCTCTTCAACATCATCTTTGTCAACTTCCACAAGCCAAACTCACTTTGCCCTTACTTCATTCACCACGATTGAAACGCTTAATTATGTGTAGTTTTACGCTAAATGTAACACGCCTACGAGCCTTTTCAGGCTTTTCCGATACCTTAGAACTCATCTTGCTAACGGCTGCTCACAGGCACGTGTTTAAGCAACGCCAGCGAGACCTGCCGTTCCAAATCCCGGGGAGAGTGGCTGCTTGGGGCGCGTGCTACAGTTAACACCTTCTGTTAGCGAGAACAGGTAACTAATGTAGGTCTTTCGTAACAGTGAGGTTTAGTAAAGCGAACGTTCGAAAAGCAGGGGACACCTGTATTCATAAAATTTCACTTTATGCTGATGACCTATTGCTTTTTACATCTAATGTTACACCTTCTTTACCATCTATGTTTCTTTTACTGACTAATTTTAGTCAGTTTTCAGGATATAAATTGAATTTACATAAGAGTGAATTGTTTCCTTTAAATAATTTGATACCATCTGATATTAACCTTCCTTTTAAAATTATAAGAAAACAATTTACATATTTCAATGTAACAACTACTAAGAATTATAAAGATCTATTCAAAGAAAATTTTCTAACCTTAATGAATTATCTGAAAAAGGCATTTTCTAATTGGTCACCTCTCTCTTTATCATCGATTGGTCGAATTAATTCTATTAAAATGAATATTTTACCTTAATTTGTATACCTTTTTTCAAGCCATACCTGTTTTTATTCTTAAGTCTTTTTCAGATTCTTTAGATTTGATTCTTTCTTCCTATATATGGAAGAACAGAAAATCCCAATTAAATAAAGCCCACCTTCAAAAAATTAAAAAAATGGAGGCCTTGCTCTACCCAATTTTAGGTTATATTATTGGGCAATTAACATATGAAATCTCACATTCTGGTTATATTATATTAATCGTGAGGATTGTCCAATATGGGTCTTTTTGGAAGCCAACTCTGTTACAAAATTTTCTATTATTTCTCTTCTTGGATCCTCTCTTCCTTTACCTTTAAATAAATTAACTGACATTTTCTTGGTTAAACACACTTTAGGATCTGGCTACAGTTTAGAAAACATCTCGGTTTACTGAGATTTTCTCTTTCTAGACCCATTTTTTCTAATTTTTTTCAAACCATCTACGACTGATCTGTTTTTTAGAGATGGGATAGATTAGGCATTAAACGATTTCAGGATCTGTTTGTTGGAGGGCTCCTTTCTTCTTTTGAGCAGCTCTCAGTGAAATATAACTTATCAAGTACCCACTTTTTTCGATATCTACAGATTAGAGATATTCCTACCAGCCCAGAAAAGAACAAAATAGGTGTAATTTTTAATTAGATTAGATTATGAAGACATGCAGTCCTCTTTTATTGTCATTTAGTAATGCATGCATTAAGAAATGATATAATATTTCCTCCGGTGTGATATCACAAAACACAGGACAGACCAAGACTGAAAAAAACTAACAAAACCACATAATTATAACATATAGTTACAACAGTGCAACAATACCATAACTTGATGAAGAACAGTCCATGAGCACAGTAAAAAGTTCAAAGTCTCTCAAATGTCCCACATCTCACGCAGACGGGAGAAGGAAGAAAAACTCTCCCCACCATACCCAACCACAGTCCAACTCTGAGTCACCTGAAAACTTCGAGCCTCCGATCAGCTCTCCGACACCGAGTGCCATCTCTGTCCGAATGATTCGACCTCAATCTCGGTTGTCAACAGCAGGCACAGCCGGAGATTTTGAGGCCTTCGCTCTGGAAGTTTCCCGACCACGCAGTAACAACAGCAGCGAACTGGCATTTCAGAAATTTCTCCAGATGTTCCTCTGTGCTTTCACGTCCGTCTCCATCAAATCAGAATTGTCCACGGCCCCTATTTAACAGATACAATATCATTTTTCACTGGAGGGCTGCGCACGCACGGCGTGCTGCTCTCTCTCCTCCCGCCTTTTGAAACCTTTTGATAATGGCTCAATATCTTATGGTCTGTTGTTGGGACTGAGAATGGCTCCTTTAGACAAAATTTGAAAAGATTGGGGAAAGGATTTACAGACTTCAATATCTGATGAGACCTGGAGGGCTATTTTCAAAATGGTTAATTCTTCATTATTATGTGCTCCATTATTCCCTCCTACAATTTAAAGTTTTACATAGGGCTCATATGTCTAAAGACAAGCTCTCTCGTTTTTTTGCAGATACATCTCCTTATTGTGGTAGATGTAATAATGGAGAGGCTTCATTAATTCATATGTTTTGGTTATGTTCGAGCCTTGAAAAATATTGGAAAGATGTATTCCAAACTTTTTCTGTACTTTTTAAAGTTAATTTTAAGCCCAATCCTTTGACTGCCTTATTTGGTATTGTTGAGGAAAGAGCTATAATTTTGGAGCCTTCTCATTTGCGGGTACTGGCTTTTATTTCTCTTATGGCTAGGAGAGCGATCTTGCTTCATGGAAAGAGGTCCCCCCCCTCCCCCCAACACATGCCCAATGGTTATGCGATGTTATGTCATGTTTAAATTTAGAGAAGATTCGTTGTTCGATTTCTGATTCTAATCAAGATTTTCACACATTATGGGGACTCTTTCTGAACTATTTTAAAAACCTTTGAATTGTTATTGTTATTAAAATATTGATGTGGGCTATTATTATAAAACACTATATGGTAAAGTACTCTTTTTTCTGTTTTTTTTTAACAATCAGCTTTGTCTTGGTAGTGGGTGTAGATTTTTTTAAATAATATAATTAACCATATTATTGTATTTCATAATTCAATTTAATTTATTTGTTTGATCAGGAGTATGGGATACCGTGATTGCATCAGTGTGATTTATATATAGTGCATTATGTGCTACCTTATTTTGATTTATAATAAGTATCCTTATGAATTCTGTATTTATGTATATGAAATTTAAATTTAATAAAAATATTGGGAAAAGAAAGAAAGGAAGGGCACTAGGGCTGATACAGCTTGAAGCCGGTGTCGTCGCAGAGCAATGTGTGGTTAAGTGCCTTGCTCAAGGACACAACACACTGCCTCAGCTGAGGCTCGAACAAGCAACCTTCAGATCACTAGACCGATGCCTTGACCACTTGGCCATGTGCCAACATGTCCCCTGCTCACTGTGAAAATGGGGGACACCTCCTTCTCCCTTGCCAGGGAGAGAGAGAACCTGTGGGTTGTCGAATTTCGGATGAAATGCAAAGCCTTTGGGGTAACTTTGGTCTGTGTCTTTGCTATTGCTTAGCACACGCTTGGGCTCGGTGATAGTACCGGTGCACATTTATTTTTGCTGGTGGGGGAGGGGGATCGTTGCTCGCTGCTGCTTATGCATGGGATCAGGGAGCTGGGGGCGGATTTTCTGGTTCTCACATTTAACTGTCATTTATTCTTTGTTTTCATGGATGTTTGCGAAGAAAAAGCATTTCAGGATGAATATTGTATACATTTCTCTGACATTAAATTTGAACTTTGGACCTTTGACTCCTCAGTCTACATTTGCAGATAGGCTTGTGACGTCAATCTTTGAAAACTTCTCCCTGCCTGCCAAAGATGCAAAAATATATTCTATTCCTGCACAATACACAGTAGCGGGTTAATGCTGACTTTGAAATCCCCACATATGCAAATGGCTCCGGCCTTCCTTTTCTTGCTCACCATTACAATGGGTATAGCCCAATCACACCACTCAGAATGAGCGGGGACCTCACTGAAACCAATCGAATGTTGAAAGGCCTAGATAAAGTGGATGTGGAGAGGATGATTGCTATACTGTGGGGGCTTTGGACCAGAATGCATAGGTCAGTATTGTTTCCTTCAGGGGAAATGCTTCCTGGCAAATCTGTTGGAATGCTTTGAGGAAATAATAGGCAGGATAAACAAAGGAGAGTCAGTGTATGTTGTTTATTTGGATTTTCAGTTGGCCTTTGACAAGATGTTACACATGAGGCTGCTTAACAAGAGCCCATGGTATTGCAGGAAAGATACTAACATGAACAGAAGATTGGCTGATGAGCAGAAGGCAAAGAGTGGAAATAAAGGGGGCCTTTACCCATTGACTGCTGGTGACTACTCTTTTGCCACAGGACCTGTTGTTGAGACCGCTTCTTCTCACGCTTTATCTCAATGATTTGGATGAAAGATTTGATGGCTTTGTGGCCAAGTTTGCGGACAATATAAAGATAGGTGGAGAGGCTGGTAGTGTTGAGGTAGCGGAGTGTCTGTAGAAGGACTTAGACAGATTAAGGGAATGGGCAAAGTGTCAGATGGAATATTATGCAGGGAAGTGCACTGTCATGCAATTTGACAGAAGAAATAAAAGTGTGGACTATTTTCTAAATGAGGAGGAAATTCCAATATCAGTGAAGCAGAGAGACTTGGAAGTCCTAGTGTAGGATTCCCTAAAGGTTAACTTGCAAGTCGAGTCAGTGAGAAGGAAGCCAAATTGAACGTTTGCATTCATTTCAAGAGGACTGGAATACAAAAGCAAGAATGTATTGCTGATGTTTTTTAAGGCACTGGTGAGACCACACTTGGAGTCCCTGATCTACAAAAAATTTTCTGGTATTGGAGAGGGTCCAGAGGAGGTTTACGAGAATGATCCCAGGAATTAAAGAGATAACAGATGAGAAGTATTTGATGGCTCTGGGCCTGCACTCCCTGGAGTTTCAGAGAATGAGGGGGGATCTCATTACAACTTACGAAAGTTGGAAGGTCTGGATGTGGAGTGGATGTTTCCTCTAGTGGAGGAGTCTAGGACCAGAGGGCACAGCCTCAGAATGGAGGAATGTCCATTTAAAACAGAGATTTGGAAACATTTCTTCAGCCAAAGGTTGCTGAATCTGTGGAATTCATTGCCACAGACAGCTGTGCAGGCCATCATTAGGTATATTTGAGTCGGAAATTGATAGATTTCTGGATCAATCAAGGCATCAAAGATTACAGGGAGATGCCATGGTGGAATGGTTGAGCATACCTGATGGGCCAAATGGCCTAATTCAGCTCCTATGTTTTATGGTCTTAAATCAAGGCATATTTGCTACTTTCCAGTCACTGGCCCCTCACCTGTCCAATTTTGCAGCCAGTTCTCCTGCAAAGGGATACCGATCATAGACTCAAAGTTATACAGCTTGGAAACAGACCCTTCAGCCCAAAATGCCTCCCTGAGCTTGATCCATCTACAGTTTTTTGCCCAGTTTCCCTTGAATGTTTCCTACCCAAGTACCCGTCCAAGTGGCATTAAAGTGCTGTGGTACAGTGAGGTGCCGGAAAAGTGCCAGGTCATGAAGGATCCGACCAACCCTGCTGACGAACTCCCATCAGTGAGGACTCTATGTGGCATCCATGCCAGGACCACCAGACTCAGAAACAGGTAATTTCCCCAAGCAGTAAAGCTGATCAACACCTCCACGCACTAACCCACCCCTAACCACCACCTCTTTATCATTTCCTGTCTGAGTCACCTTTGTAGAGACACTCCTGTGCCTAGCGTCACTTTATGGACACATGATCAATGTATGTATGTAAACCATCTTATGTATTTATATTTATTCGTGTTTTAATTATTGTGCTCTTCATTGAATTGTGTTTTTTTGTGATGCATCGGATGAGGAGTAACAATTGATTTGTTCCCTTTACACTTATGCACTGGAAATGACATTTTAAAATCTTGACTCTTGAACCTCTTGTCAGCAGCTCGCTCCAGATGTAAGGGGTTTCTTTTTTTTATGTCACTGCATAGTCTAATTAAAATGGCGGGGCCGAGAGCTATTTCCCAAGACGACAGCGAGCCCAGCGACCCTGAGGCTGGCCAGGGGGGCTACGCAGATATCCACCATCTTCTATGTGGGAAACTTATCCCTCAGGTCCCCTTTAAATCTTTCCCCTTTCATCTTGAACCTGTGCTCTCTCATCTCAGATTCCCCTACACTGGAGAAAAGACTGTGACCACCCACCTTAGCTGAGCCCCTCATAATTTTATAAAGGTTCATAAGGTCACCCATCAGTTTCTAGAATTCCAGGGGAAACTGTCTCAGTTTATCCAGCCTCTTCTAACCCAGCCCCCACAATGACACAGTTACACCTCGTGAATCTGTTTTGCTCCCTCTCTAACTGATCATATTTGTTCTGTAGCAAGGAGACTGGACTGGACACAATACTCTGAATGTGGTCTCCAGAAGTGACTGGCATATTGTGGACAACACTCTCACCTGGTGGATCTCTGCTGGAATGATAGCTTCCTAGCAGACAACACTCCCACCTGGTGGTGTTCTGCTGCAATGACAGGTCCCTTTGGCTCACACTCGCACCTGGTCTGATTCTGATACAATGACAGGCCCCCATGTGGACAATGCTCAGGGACAAACGCATTCTGCTGAATTGAGGCAGAGCAGCAGCGAGGTCATAGATCCTATTCAGATTACAGAAGAAAAGGTGTTTGCTGTCTTGAAGCAGATTAGAGAGGATAAATCCCCAGGATCAAAGTGTTCTCTTGGACGTTGTGGGGGGCTTGTGCAGAAATTGCTTCATCCTCAGCAGAGATACTGTATTTAAAACATCCTTACCAATAGGTGAGGTTCCAGAAGATTGAAGCACAACTAATGTTGTTGTTTAAGAAAAGCTCTGAGAATAACAGAGGAAATTTTAGGCTGGTAGGCCAGACATAATAGTGGGTAAGTTAGACCATTCTCCTGCCCTCTGGAATCATTCTCATGAACCTCCTCTAGACCCTCTCCAATGCCAGCACATCTCTCTCAGATAAGGGGCCTAAAACTGTTCACAATACAAGTGTGCTCTGAAATATACCCAATAACATGGCCTGCACAGCCATCTGTGATAAGGAGTTCCAAAGATTCACCACCTCCTTGCTGAAGAATTGTTTTTCTCATCTCTATTCTAAATTAATAACCCTCTATTCTGAGGCTGTGCCCTCTGGATCAAGACTTCACCAGTACAGGAAACCTCCTCTCCACATCCACCCTATCTAGGCCTTTCAATATTCAATAGGTTTCAATAAGATCCTCCCTCTCTCATTCTTCCTAGCTCCAGGCCCAGACCCAGACCCAGAGCCATCGAACACCTTAACTATGTTAACCCTTTCATTCTGAGATTATTCTTCTGAACCTCCGCGGTACCCTCTCCAATGCCAGCACATCTTTTCTCAGATAAGGAGCCTTAAATGGCTCACAATACTCCCTGTGTAGTCTGATTAGTGTCTTATAAAGCCTCAGCAGTATTCTGGTCTTTTTAAAATAATTGCTAATATTGCATTTGTCTTCATTACCACCAACTCAACCAGCAAGTTAACTTTCAGGGAATTATGCATGAGGTCTCCCAATTTCTTTTGCACCACTGATTTTTGAATTTTCTCCCTGTTTTGCAAATACGTTATTGGAAGATATTCTAATAGCCTAGCTATACATGTATTGGGATAGACCAGAACTGATTGGGGATTGTCAACAGGACTTTGTGTGTGTTTGGTCATGTCCAACCAATCTTATCGATGCTTTCAAGGAAGCTAGCAGGAAAGTTGATGAAGGCAAGGCAGTGGATATTGTCTACATGGTCTTTAGCAAGGTCTTTGATGAGGTCCCGCATGGGAGGTTGGTCAAGAAGGTTCAGTCGCTTGGTATTCAGGATGATGTAGTAAATTGGATTAGACATTGGCTTTCTGGGAGAAGCCAAAGAGTGGTCGTAGATGATTACCTGTCTGACTCGAGGCCTGTGACTGGTGTTGTGCCGCAGGGATCGGCTGATTGTTGTTATCGGTATCAACAATCTGGATGAGAGTGTGGTAAACTGAATCAGCATATTTGTGGATGACACCAAGATTGGGGGTGTAGTGGACAGTGAGGAAGGCTATCAAAGTTTGCAGCGAGATCTGGACCACCTGGAAAATGGGCTAAAAATTATCATACAGAAGTTAATGCAGACAAGCGTGAGTTGTTGCAGTTTTGGAGGACAAACCAGGGTAAGAGTCACACGGTGAATGATAGGGCACTGAGGAGTGCAGCAGAACAGAGGGATCTGGGAATACAGTTCCCAGTTCCTTGAAAGTGCCGTCACAACTAAAGAAAGCTTTTGGCGCATTGGCCTTCATAAATCAAAATATTGAGTACAAGACTTGGAATGTTTTTGCTGAAGTTGTATGAGATATTGGTGAGGCCTAATTTGGAGTACTTTATGCAATTTTGGTCACCTAACCTAACAACAGGAAGGATGTCATAATTTTCATAAGGATGTTGCCAGTACTTGAGGACCTGATTTATAGGGAAAGGTTGAGTACATTTGGATTTTATTCCCTCGAGTGGAGAAGAATGAGGAGAGATGGGACACCACAGCAGCAAAGTGGATGGTGGACGTTATTATTACAGCTTGGGCTGTCAGAGTTCGGATTTAAATTCCGGCACAGTCAGTAAGGAGTTTGTACGTCCTCCCCGTGGAATGTGTGGATTTCTTCTGGGTGCTACAGTTTCCTCTCACAGTCCAACGATCTACTAGTTGGTAGTTTAATTGATCATTGCAAATTGCCCCGTGATTAGTCTTGGGTTAAATCAGGTGTTGCTGGCGGTGCAGCTCAAAGGGCTGGAAGGTCCTGTAATGATCTTTGCCCCACTGACCGCCCGTTGCCTAGGGTGAATAGCCATCGACCCTGCCAAACAGTGCAATTGCTTTGGTGTGGATAAGGTGTGAGTTGCCCAATGATCAGCCACGACACAAATATGAAACAATATACAAAGTGCGAGCAAAGAATTATACTTTATAGCAAATTTTTGGTGATGGGTCAGTAGAAACAACTGCAAGAAAAGGCGCCACATAAGTAACTTACCAGTCTTGTGCACATAATATTTTAATACGTTGGAGCTTACGCCTCCAATTCCATCCACAACGTCCTTCCGAGACTCCGGCCACCTTCCAAACCCCCGAGGTCCGGTGTCCGCTGCCCTGGAACCGCTGTCCGTTCCTCACACGTCCGTCCTCTCTGCTCGCCTCCCGAAAAAGCCCGCGCTCCTCAACTCAGCACACATATGCAAAATAACAGAACATGACTTCCATTGGCTAACGAATGAATACAATTTCCATTATCACACTGTATAAACCAAACATTGCAGTTACAGAGAACCCCTTGCTCAGCAGTTAACATTACGAGAAGCCATTTTAATATAACACTTCAGAGAAGCCATTTTGGTAATAAGCAATCAACACTAACCTTCCAATGCAGGAAAATGTAACGGTCTTTGCCCCACTGACCTCCCGTTGCCCAGGGTGAATAGCCGTCAACCCCGCCAAACAGTGCAATTGCTTTGGTGCGGATAAGGTGTGAGTCGCCCAATGATCAGCCACGACACAAATATACATAGTGTGAGTAAAGAATTATACTTTATAGCAAATTTTTGGTGATGGGTCAGTAGAAACAACTACAAGAAAAGGCGCCACATAAGTAACTTATCAGTCTTGTGCACATAATATTTTAATACGTTGTCCTTTCAATGAAATCCCCCTGCATTCTTCTAAATTCCAATGAGTACAGGCCCAAAGCTGCCAAACACTCCTCATATGTTAACCCTTTCATTCCCAGAATCATCCTCGGGCACCTTTTCTCTTCATTTTAGCAATGGATTGGCTTATGAGGGAAACAATCACAGAAACGAAAGGGGGTATTCAATGGACACTTACCTCAACACTTGAAGACCTAGTTTTTGCTGAAGATATCAGTCTGCTAGCAAGTCGTCATTGTGACATGCAGGAGAAATCAGACAGACTTACATCATATGCGTCGCAACCTGGGATGAACATTCAAGTGAGAAAAACAAAGATCATGAAGATGAACGCTTCCAACCACCAACCAGTAATCATCAATAATCAGCAAGTGGAAGAGGAAGATGAGTTCACATACCTTGGGAGTAAAGTCAGCACTGATGGAGATAGTGGTAAGGACGTATTAACAAGACTACCTAAAGCAAATCAAGCTTTTGGCAGCCTCAGTGCAGTTTGGAAATCCACACAACTCAAACTTAACACCAAAATCAGAATTTTTAAAAGCAATGTCCTGGGCATGCTACTTTATGGAAGTGAATGTCGGAAGATGACGAAAGACATCTGTAAGAAACTTGACACGTTCCAGACAAAATGTCTACGATGTATCAAGAAGATCTTCTGGCCTGAGGAAATCAGAAACCAAGACTTGCTTACATCTTGCAATATGGAATCAATCTCAGTTTGTGTGAAACGAAGACGATGGAGATGGCTGGGCCATGTAATGAGAATGCCAAATGATCAACCAGCAAAAGTAGCACTAAGGTGGACCCCACAGGGAAAGCGAAGTAGGGGCAGGCCCAAGATGACGTGGTGAAGATCTGTGGAAGCAGAACTGAAAGAAGTAGGCATGAACTGGGTAACGGCAAGCAGCAGAGCGAAAGACCGGCAGAAATGGAAGACCCTTGTGGAGGCCTCGTGTGCCACCTTGGCACTAAGGGTTCAGACGACGATGATTGTTCCTTTTACCAAAAGGGATTATCATACATTTCCCAACACTGTATTTCATCTGCCACTTTTTTGCCCAATTTTCAATTTGTCTCAGTCCTGTTGCAATCACATTGCTTCCTCAGCACTACCTACTCCCCCACCTATCTTCGTATCATCCACAAACTTTGCCACAAAGCCATCAATTCTATTATCCAAATCATTGACAAGCAATGTGTAAAGTCACAGTCCCAATACTGACCCCTGAGAAACACCACTGGTCACTGGCAGCCAACCAGAAAAGGTCCCTTTTATTCCGATATGGACATGAATTCTGACTGCTCACCCTCCCTTTGCAGCATATTGTGGACACATTCATGAACATCCTGGACACCGGCATCTGGGAGGTAAACTACCATCTGTGTTTCCTCTTTCCGTCCACAGCATCGCCTGTCTGTACCCCTGACTATAGAGTCTCCTATTACTGCTGCCAAACTCTTCAGTTCCTTTTCTGAGACACAGGGCCAGACTCAGTGCCAACAGTACTCAAAATGGAGTACTTATTGTTGAGAGGAATGGCCACAGGGGTGCTCTCCACTGTCTGACATTCTCCCTTCCCTCTCCTGACAGTCACCTGTTTACCTTTCTCCTGTAGCCTTGGGGTGACTACCTTCCTGTAGCTCCTGTCTATCACTGTTTCACTTTCCCTAAGCCAAAGTTCATCAAGCTGCAGCTCCAGTTCCCTCACGTGGTCTCGAAGGCGGTGCATCTCGATGCACCTGGTGGAGATGTGGCCATCAGGGAGGCTGGAAGTCTCCTGGAAATCCCACATCTCAAGGCTATTGTGACACCAGTGGGACACATCACAGCAGGATTTAAATTCTGGTCAGTTGGAGACCAGAGACAGAACAATCACTTCGAGCGTGACTGGAGGATTGTTTGCTGGTCTGGAGGCTGGTGTAGACACGATGTGTGAAAATGACTCATTGTGGGCTCCAGATTTCACCGATACTCCGACAATGATGTTGAGATTTGCCAGGTCCTCAAGTGCCAAATCTGGTTCTTGGATCTTCCTGCTTATCGGTGTTCCCAATGGAGTAGCACTGATTGGGTCAGGACCTGGTCAATTTGAAACATCAGCTAGCAGACCAACAATGGGCTGAACAGTCTGATCTTGCAGTCAGAAATTGTCCCCTCATTGGGATTTATTCATAGCCTCAAATTCCTCTCATGGACTGCATTTTCCATGTGAAGAGGAAGGAGGAAACCTGGACCAGATGAAGAGACTGCCTGAGAGAGAAAACTCCAGCAACAGTGAGACAATGTGCTAATTCCTTCCAATCCTACAAGAGGCAAGGTTTAGAATGATTGTCTTCAGAAGGGGTGATAGATTAGTTGTTGAGATTTTGGGGGTCAACTCTGGGTAACTGGATGTAATTACTGCTTGGGGCCCACTGTATTTAGTGATCCTGGGACTTTGTTAAGGGTCTGCTCCCTGCGTGATGTCAACAAAGTCCCTTCAATGATGTCATATGCATCCCTTGAGCACGTCTGAAGATGGTGTCCAATGTCCAAATACAGACCGGGAAATGTGTTGTCCTTAATACTCAGGGTTCCTTTACCTTAAGCTTCCTAATCAAATCTGGTTGATTACTCTACAGCCAATCCAGAATTGTTTTGCCCCCAGTGGGCTCAAACACAAACTGCTCTAAAAAGCCTTCCCACAGGCATTCTACAAATTCCCTCTCTTGAGGTCCAGCACCAACCTGATTTTCCATGTTGACCTGCATGTTGAAATCCTGAGGGGGACCAATATGCTTGTTGGCAAGTTTGCCAGAGCTGTTGTGGACGGTTTCAACTAATTTGGCATGGAGATAGGAACTGGAGTGATAGGGCTGGGGGTGGGACAGTTGGTATACAGCTCGATGCAGTGTGTAGTGAGACTGTGAGGAAAGACAGGCAGATGATAGGGCAAAATTGCAGTTAGTGGGTTCGGTTAAAGTGTACCAGGGGTACAAAATTGAAAAGGATGATGAATACAGGATTAAAGGTGTGATATTTCAATGCACGCAGTATACGGAATAAGGTAGATGATCTTATAGCACCGTTAGAGATTGGTAGGTATGACATTGTGGGTATCATGGAGTCATGGCTGAAAGAAGATCCCAGTTGGGGGGTTAACAATCAAGGATACATATTGTCTCAAAAGGACAGGCCGGTAGGCAGAGGGGTAGGGGAGGCTCTGTTGGTAAAAAACTGAAATCAAAGCCTGAGAGAGAAGTGACATAGGAATGGAAAATGTTGAATTCTTGTGAGTAGAGTTAAGACCTGCAAGGTAAAAAGACTCTGTTGGGAGTTATGTACAGGCTGCCAAACAGTAGACAGGATGTGGGATAGAAATTTCAACAGGTAATAGAAAAGGCATGTAATAAGGACATTATTACGATAGCGATGGCATATTTCAAAATGCAGGTAGATTGGGAAAATCAGGTTGCTGCTGGATCCCAAGAAAGGGAATTTGTAGAAAACCTATGAGATGGCTTTTTAGAGCATCTTCTGGTTGAGCTCACTAGGAGAAAAGCAATTCTGGATTGGGTGTTGTATAATGAACCAGATTTGGTTAGGGGGCATAAGGTAAAGGAACCCTTAGGAGCTAATCATCATAATATGATAGAATTCACCGTGGAGTTTGAGAAGGAGAAGATAAAGTCAGATGCATTAGTCTTAGAGTGGAGTAAAGGAAATTACAGAGGCATGAGAGAGGAGCTGGCCAAAGTTGACTGGGAGGGGAGGCTGAGTGGTTGTCGACAGGGCCTATGGAGAGGTCATTACAGCCAAGGTGAAAGGACACAGGAAACTGGGTGACAGTCAGGAGGGTGAACGACCGATGCAGAATACCCCTGTGGCCACCCCTCTCAACAACAGCTAATTCACTTTGGATACTGTTGGAGGGATGTCCCAGCAGAAGAATGTTACAGCAGTCAGGTCCCTAGCACTGAGTCTGGCTCTGTGGCTCAGAAGGAAAGAGTGGACAACAGGTGAGCTGTGGTTAGAGAGGGTTCATAAGTTAGGGGAACAGAAAGGAGAATCTGTGGATGACAGTGAGATTCCAGGTTGCTATGTTCCCTCCCAGATTCCGAGGCATCTGACATCGAGGCCTCAGCATTCGTAAGTGGGAGGGTGAGCAGCCAGAGGTCGTGGTCCATATAGATACCAATGAGGGGGAGGGTGAACTCTCTGACCCCAGAAAAGATGGGAAGAAAATGACCCTGAGACAAGAGAGGTGGTTTCACACCATCACCACGACTCAGTCGATCCGTGGAGGAGAATGGTTGTGGCTATTGGGTTAGTACCAAGAAGTAGAAGGGACACAAATGTTATCCACATATTCCACGGGGAGGATGTACAAACTCCTTACAGACAGCGCTGGAGTTCAACTCCGAACTCTGACAGCCTGAGTAGTAATAACGCTGCACTAACCGCTGTGTTTCTGTGGTGCCCATCTCTCCTCATTCTTCTCCACTTGAGGAAATAAAGTCCTAATATATTCAGCCTTTCCCATTAATTCAGGTCCTCAAGTACTGGCAACATCCTTGCAAAATTTATCTTTCAATCTTATTGACATCTTTCCAGTTGCAAGGTGATCAGAACTGCACAAAATACTCCAAATTAGGTCTCACCAACAACTTATACAACTTCAACATAACATCCCAACTCCTGTACTCAGTGCTTTGATCCATCAAGGCCAATGTGCCAAAAGCTTTCTTCACGACCCTCTCTATCCATGATGCCACTTTCAAGGAATTATGGATCTGTATTCCTGGATCCCTCTGTTCTACCACACTCCTCAGTGTAAGTCCTACCCTGGTTTGTCCTCCCAAAGTGCAACACCTTACACTGGTTTGCATTGCCCTCCATCTGGTATCTTTAGCCCATTTTCCAGTCGGCCCAGATCCCGCTGTAAAATTCGATAGCCTTCCTCATTGGCTATCGTAGACAGTTGATTTTAGATTTGCCACTATTGTGAGGCCCCTCCAGAAAGTATCTCTTCCCAGTCAGCCAGATCTGCCTCAGCTTTAGGCCTCACAGGCAGTCAGGAGCTTCAGCATTTAATTGATCATAAGAACGGTTTTGCTCTGGTCGTTTTCACTCTGGACCATGGGGAAAGACATGATGTACTGTCGTTTGTTTCTGTATATGAGAAGTCCCAGCTGAATGGTCCATGACACCTACCAAACTCTAACTGTGCTACTAGATCATCTGCCTCATTCTGTATACTTCATGGATTCAAACATAACACCTTCAGTCCTATATTCATCACCCTTTTAGATTTTGCCCCCACGTTACACTTCAACTCATCCCACTGACTGTGGTTTTGTCCTATCATCCCTCTGTCCTTCCTGTCAGTCTCACCACACAATGCACCTGCCTGTATATGAAATGCCCCATCCTCAGCCCTAGCACTCCAGTTGCCATCCCCCTGCCGAATTAGTTTAAATCCTCTTTGACAGCTCCAGCAAACCTGTCCAAAAGGATATTGGGCTCCCTTGGGTTCAGGTGTAACCTATCCTTTTATAAAGGTCACACATAAATCCCAATAACCCAGAAATCTGAACCCTGTACTGCCATCCTATCCTGTCCTGACTCAGATGTGGCACTGAGAGTAATACAGAGATTGCTACCTTGGAGGTCCTGCTCTTCAGCCTCTTCCCTAACTCCTTGTCCTCACTGCACAGGACATCTTCCCCTTTTCTACCTGTGTCATTGTGCCAATGTGCACCACGTCCTGCAGTTTGGTTCTTACCAAAAGGTCATTGAGGCATCAGTTGTGTTCGGGCTGCTGTTGGGTGGGTGGGTGGGGGTCAGTTATGGATTGTGTTTGTAGTTGATACAAAGATGTTTAAGGACCTTTTCTGTTTTTTTTGGGATTGGACATTTGGGAAGGTTAACACTTGTTGTTTGAACATCAGCCTCTTTCCACATTGATTATATACAGACTGTATTGGTCAAGAGTGAGGTGTCAGACTGCAGGCAGTAACAGGACTGGAATACAAAAGCAGGAATGCAATGCTGATGCTTTTTACGGCACTGGGAAGACCACACTTGGAGCATTGTGAACAGATTTTGGCCCCTTGTCTACAAAATAATTGTGCTGGCAATGGAGAGGGTCCAGAGCAGGTTTATGAGAATGACCCCAGGAATTAAAGAGTTAACATATGAGAAGCAGTTGATGGCTCTGGGCCTGTACTCCCTGGAGTTTAGAAAAATGAGGGGGATCTCATTGCAACCTATTAAATGTTGAAAGGTCCAGCAGTACAGTGGATGTTTCCTATAGTGGAGGAGTCTGGGACCAGAGGGCACAGCCTCAGAATAGAGGGGTGTCCGTTTAAAACAGAGAGGTAGAAAAATGTCTTTAGCCAGAGGCTGTTGAATCTGTGGAATTCATTGCCACAGACAGCTGTGCAAGCCATCACTGGGTATATTTGAGTCACAAGTTGACAGATTCTGGATTAATCGTGGCATCAAAGGCTGTGGGGAGATGGCAAAAGAATGAGGTTAAGAGGGACAATAAATTAGCCATGATGGAACGGCAGAGTCTACCTGATGGGCTGAATGGTTTAATTCTTTAATGTGTCTTATGGTCATTTGGTGTTAAATAAAGGCATATTTGCTACCCTCCAGTCTGCCGGCACCTCACCTGTCACTAATGATGAATCCAATATCTCAGCCAGTTCTCCTGCAAAAGGATACAGATCATAGACTCAGAGTTATTCAGCTTGGAAACAGGCTCTTCAGCCCAAAATGCCTCCCTGATCTGGTACCATCTGCCAGCTTTTTGCCCTGAACGTTTCCTATCCAAGTACCTGTTCAAATGGTATTGAAATGCTGTATTTGTAGTTCTACCCGCAGCTACTACTTCCTCTACAATTGGGAGAGTTCAGAGCCTCTTCCCATCAGGAAAGCTAACCAACACCTCTACTTTCTGAGGAGGCTGAAGAGAGCTGGACTATGCACATCTGTACACACAACCTCCTGCAGGTGCACAGTAGAGAGCTTCCTAACATGCTCCATCCCTGATTGGAACAGAAACTGCACTGTGGTGTACTGGAGGGCTCTGTAATGGGTAGTCAAAACTGCCTATAGCATCACTGGCACCAGCCCTCCAGCTAAAAAGGATATATATACAGAAAGGTGCTGGAAAAGGGCCAGTAACATCATAAAGGATCCCACCCTGCTCACGGACTACTTGTCCCACTCCCAACAGGGAGGCTACGTAGCATCCACACCAGGACCACCTGACTCTAAAACAGTTACTTTCCCCAAGCAGTGAGGCTGTTCAACACCTCCACCCACTACCTCACGTCTCCACACCCCCAACCACCACTACTTTATCACATCCTGTCAGTCACCCAATGTACAGACACTCCTGTGCCTAGCGTCACTTACAATCAATCTATGTATATAAGTTATATTTATTGTGTTTTTTATTATTGTGTTCTTAATCATTTTGTGTTTTATTCAGTGCTGATTCAGATGAAGAATAACAATTATTTTGTTCTCCTTCACACTGATGTACTGGAAATGACATTTAAAAATCTTGAATCTTGAATCTTTCATCAGCAGCTCAATCGATGTGCCCACCACCTTCTGTGTGGGAAACTTATCCCTTAGGTCCCCTTTAAATCTTTCCTCTCTCACCTTGAACCTGTGCCATCTACTCTCAGACTCCCCCACCTTGGAGAAAAGACTGGAAGGACTGTTTAGGGCCCTGGATGGTAGGAGATGTCCTCCTTTTTAAAGAAAGGGGCTTCCCTTCCTCCACCATCAACACTGCCCTCAACCACATCTCTTCCATTTCACGCACGTCTGCTCTTACCCCATCCTCCTGCCACCCTACAAGAGATAGGGTTCCTCTTGTCCTCACCTACCACCCCACCAGCCTCTGCGTCTCCACATAATTCTCAGAAACTTTCACCACCTCCAGTGGGATCCCACCACCAAGCACATCTTTCCCTCCTCCCGCCACCACTCTCTGCTTTCCACTGGGATCACTCCCAACACCACTCCTTTGTCCATTCGTCCCTCCGCACTGATCTCCCTCCTGGCACTTATCCTTGCAAGTGGAACAAGTGCTTCACCTGCCCCGACACCTCTTCCCTCACTGCTATCCAGGGCCAGAAACAGTCCTTCCAGGTGAGGCGACACTTCAGCTGTGAGTCTGTTAGGGTTATATACTGTGTTTGGTGCTGTCGGTGTGGCCTCCTGTATATCGGTGAGACCCGACGTAGATTGGGAGACCGCTTCGCCGAGCATCTACGCTCCGTCTGCCAGGGCAAGCGGGATCTCCCAGTGACCACCCATTTTAATTCCACTTCCTATTCCCATTCCCATTCCCATTCCCATTCCCATTCCGATATGTCCATCCATGGCCTCCTCCACTGTCGTGATGAGGCCACATTTAGGTTGGAGGAACAACACCTTATATTCCGTTTGGGTAGCCTCCAACCTGATGGCATGAACATTGATTTCTCAAACTTCTGGTAATTTCCCCCACCTCCCCCTTCATTCACCATTTTCCATCCTCTTTTCCCTCTCTCACCTCATCTCCTTGCCCACACATTGCCTCCCTCTGGTGCTCCTTCCCCCTTTCACTTTCTTCCATTGCCTTCTGTCTCTTACACCGATCGACTTTCCAGCTCTTTACTTCCCTCCCTCCTCCAGATTTCACTCTTCCCTCCCCCACCCTTTAAACCTACTCCTTAGCTTTTCTCTCCAGTCCTGCTGAAGAGTTTCGGACTGAAATGTCGACTGTACTTTTTTCCAGAGATGCTGCCTCGCCTGCTGAGTTCCTCCAGCATTTTGTGTGTGTTGCACAGTTCACTCAATGTGGTGTCTGGCTGTGGACAACACTGCCACCTGGTGGCTCCCTGCAGCAATGACATATTCTCTGTGGACAACACTCCCACCTGGTGGCTCCCTGCAGCAATGACATGTTTTCTGTGGACAACACTCCCACCTGGTGGTGCTCTGCCATGATGAGGAGCTGAAATTGGGGTTGAAGGCCCAGCAATCGTTTTTCACAAAACATGCTCTCAAAATAAGGCTGCTATTGAAGCATCATTTCGTGTAAGTCACTTTTTGGCTGAACACAAGAAGCCTTTTACGGATGGCAATTTACTCAAGGAAGCAATAGCCATTACCGCAGAGACTGTTTTTAATGACTTTAAAAACAAAAATGGCATCACAACTGCAATACGTAATATACCGCTTGGTCCTGCAACAGTGACAGGGAGGGTAGAGTCACCGTCAGAGGATGTGAATATTTTTTCACTACAGTTCGATGAATCCCTGGATGTAATGAAAACAGCTCAGCTTGTTGTATTTGTCAGAATGGCTTTCCAGGATTTTACAACAAAGGAGGACTTCCTCACTCTTTTGCAATTAAAGGAAAGAACGAGAGGTGAGCATATTTACAATCAGTTTAAAAAAATATGTCTGTGAAAATGACATCCCCATTCATAAACTGGTGGCAATTACTACTGATGGGGCCGAGCAATGCCTGGTGTGCGCGTTGGTTTTATATCACTAAAAGTCAGTGCCTACTTCGGGTCAACTTATCTATGTGAAATTGCATTTTCACAGATGAAAATTATTAAATCAAAGTACAGGAGTTGACTTACTGACAGACACCTCACTAGGGTTGCCAATTTTCTCACTCCAAAATAATGGACAAAAGTAGTAGTCAAATCCCGGGACATTTGTGTTTACCCCGAGAAAGGCTACCATGACCATGAAGCCTTGCGCGGGCACCTGTGTGCGCATACGTGATGTGCTGATTTCATTTCTTTACCCCACCAATCGGTTTTGGCTTAATTTTCATTATTTCTACTTTATATAGGCTGTGTATTTATCATATTATTCCTGCTTTTACTATATATTAGATCCTGAGGATTGGAGGGTGGCTAATGTAACCCCACTTTTTAAAAAAGGAGGGAGAGAGAAACCGGGGAATTATAGACCGGTTAGCCTAACATCGGTGGTGGGGAAACTGCTGGAGTCAGTTATCAAAGATGTGATAACAGCACATTTGGAAAGCGGTGAAATCATCAGACAAAGTCAGCATGGATTTGTGAAAGGAAAATCATGTCTGACGAATCTCATAGAATTTTTTGAGGATGTAACTAGTAGAGTGGATAGGGGAGAACCAGTGGATGTGGTATATTTGGATTTTCAAAAGGCTTTTGACAAGGTCCCACACAGGAGATTAGTGTGCAAACTTAAAGCACACGGTATTGGGGGTAAGGTATTGATGTGGATAGAGAATTGGTTAGCAGACAGGAAGCAAAAAGTGGGAATAAATGGGACCTTTTCAGAATGGCAGGCAGTGACTAGTGGGGTACCGCAAGGCTCAGTGCTGGGACCCCAGTTGTTTACAATATATATTAATAACTTGGATGAGGGAATTAAATGCAGCGTCTCCAAGTTTGCGGATGACACGAAGCTGGGCGGCAGTGTTAGTTGTGAGGAGGATGCTAAGAGGATGCAGGGTGACTTGGATAGGTTGGGTGAGCGGGCAAATTCATGGCAGATGCAATTTAATGTGGATAAATGTGAAGTTATCCACTTTGGTGGCAAAAATAGGAAAACAGATTATTATCTGAATGGTGGCCGATTAGGAAAAGGGGAGGTGCAACGAGACCTGGGTGTCATTATACACCAGTCATTGAAAGTGGGCATGCAGGTACAGCGGGCGGTGAAAAAGGCGAATGGTATGCTGGCATTTATAGAGAGAGGATTCGAGTACAGGAGCAGGGAGGTACTACTGCAGTTGTACAAGGCCTTGGTGAGACCACACCTGGAGTACTGTGTGCAGTTTTGGTCCCCTAATCTGAGGAAAGACATCCTTGCCATAGAGGGAGTACAAAGAAGGTTCACCAGATTGATTCCTGGGATGGCAGGACTTTCATATGAAGAAAGACTGGATGAACTAGGCTTGTACTCGTTGGAATTTAGAAGATTGAGGGGGGATCTGATTGAAACGTATAAAATCCTAAAGGGATTGGACAGGCCAGATGCAGGAAGATTGTTCCTGATGTTGGGGAAGTCCAGAACAAGGGGTCACAGTTTGAGGATAAGGGGGAAGCCTTTTAGGACTGAGATTAGAAAAAACTTCTTCACACAGAGAGTGGTGAATCTGTGGAATTCTCTGCCACAGGAAACAGTTGAGGCCAGTTCATTGGCTATATTTAAGAGGGAGTTAGATATGGCCCTTGTGGCTACGGGGATCAGGGGGTATGGAGGGAAGGCTGGTGCAGGGTTCTGAGTTGGATGATCAGCCATGATCATAATAAATGGCGGTGCAGGCTTGAAGGGCTGAATGGCCTACTCCTGCACCTATTTTCTATGTTTCTATGTTTCTAATGCACAAAAACATTTTATAAAAGGAAAAGAAGGAAAAAAGAGAACCCCGCTAACTAAAAGAAAACCCACTAACTATAAAACAAAAAAAAGCAAAAAAACCCATTAGGAACCAACTCCCAGAGCAACACGTCTTACAATCATTTATATATATAAAAGAAGAAAAAGAAAGCAACAACCACCAAATCATATTTATACAACATAAAATAGGAAGGAAACCATGTAAATTGATTCAAATTAAATGATAATATTTAGCAAAAGAGCCCCACCTTCACTCAAAATCAAATCGGGGATCAAAAGTTCTAATTTTTTCCAAACTAAGACATAACATTACTTGGGAAAACCATTGAGTTAGTGTAGGAGCAGAGGTATCTTTCCACTTCAATAAAATAGCTCTTCTTGCCAACAATGTAACGAATGCAATTACATGTTGGTTTGAAAATGAAATACCCTGAATGTGATGCGGAACTATTCCAAATAGAATAGTCAATGTATTAGGTTGCAAATTAATTTTCAAAGCATTAGAGATTGTAGAAAATAAAGATTACCAAAGAGATTTCAATAAGGGACGTGACCAGAACATATGTGACAAAGTAGCTACTTCATTTTTGCACCTATCACAATAATTATATATATTAGGAAATATTTTGGATAGCCTCTCCTTTGTTAAATAATAACAGTGAACAATTTTAAACTGAATTAAACAATGATTGGCACATATCGAAGAAGAATTAACCATTTTCAGAACTCACGACCAATCTTCATTAACAGAAGTCATATTAAGTTCTCTCTCCCAATCTTGTTTAATCTTTAGTGAGAGGTTATCTTTTTGTAGTAAAAATAAATTATAAATTCTACCAATGGAGCCTTGCACTAAGGGATTCATATTCAAAATGGTATCCAACAAATCAGATTCTTGCATATATGGAAACGTGGAAACATATTTTTGTAAAAGATGTTTAACCTGTAAATATTGCAAGAAATGTATGTGTGAGAGAATATTTACTAATTAACTCTTCAAAAGACATCAATCGACCATCACTAAATAAATCTGCAAAAGAACAAATCCCCTTATTTCTCCATAAAACAAAGATGGGATCAGTAATTGAAGGTTTAAATAGCAAATTTCGAAATACAGGACTAGACAATTTAAATTGTTTAAGATTAAAAGAGTTGCAAAATTGAAACCAAATCTGTAAGGACTGGTTAATAACAGGGTAGAAATTTAAATTAGAAATTTTATCAAGTTGTAAAGGTAATGGAGCTCCTAATAGTGAAGTTAAATAAAATTGATTAATAGCTTTAAATTCCAAATCAATCCAAGCTGGTGTTCGGTTCTTATGGAGCCAATATAACCAAAAACATAATTGTCAACTCTTAACAGCCCAATAATACAATCTTAGATTAGGTAACGTGAGTCCACCATCTTTTTTAGATTTTTGTAAATGAAACTTATTAATTCTTGGTTTTTATTATTCCAAATAAAGGATGAAATAGTAGAATCAATTTGATCAAAAACATTTTTGGTTAGAAAGATAGGTATATTTTGAAAAATATATAAAAATCTAGGTAAAATCATCATTTTCACAGCATGAATACAACCTATTAAAGAAAGTGTAAGAGAATTCCATCCAGATAATAATTGTTTCATAGAGTCCAATAAAGGAACTACATTAGTTTTATAAAGATCCTTATATATTTTTTGTAATGATAATACCCAAATATTTAAAAGAATTCACAATTCTAAATGGAATATCCTTATATATAAAAATGGGAACATTTAAAGGGAACAATTCACTTATTTAAATTAAGTTTATATCCTGAAAATTTTCCAAAATCATTTAATAATTCCAAAAGATTAGGAATAGATTCTTCAGGATTCAAGATATTAACCATAAGATCATCTGCATAAAGAGAAATCTTATGTATGGTCCCATTTATAGAGATACCATGAATATTTTTAGCTTCACGGATTGTTATAACCAAAGGCTCCAGTGCGAGATTAAATAATAAAGGTCTTAATGGACATCCTTGTTGAGTACCTCGTGAAAGTAAAAAAAAGGGAGACCTAAGATTATTAGTAATAAACGTAGTGATAGGGTTCTTATAGATCATTTGAATCCACTTATTAAAATTATTACCAAAGCCAAATCTCTCTAATACATTAAACACATAAGTCCATTCAACTCTATCAAATGCCTTTTCTGCATCCAGAGAAATAACACATTGGGGTGTTTTGGATAATGGTGAATAAATAATATTCATCAATCTCCGAACTTTAGAAAAAGAGTAACGGCCTCCAATGAAGCCTGTTTGATCCACAGAGATAATTTTAGATAAAATGTTTTCCAAACGGTTAGCCATTACTTGGAAAGAATTTTAGCATCCACATTTAGTAGCAAAATAGGTCTATAAGATGAGCATTCAGTAGGATCTTTGTCTTTCTTAAGGATTAAAGAAACAGAAGCTTCATAAAAAGAAGAGGGTAAATTACCTTTCTCAAAAGATTCATGAAATATTTCCAAGAGGTATGGAGAAAGTAATTTTTCAAATTTTTTGTAAAATCCTACCGAATAACCATCAAGTCCAGGAGCTTTACCTGATTGCATTGACCATACAGCTTTCTGAATTTCATGCTCAACAATTGGAGCATCGAGGGTCTGTTGATCTTCAGCAGTAATTTGAGGAAATTTAATCTTATATAAAAAAGCTTTCATTTTAGAGGAATTTGCTGGAAACTGAAATTTATAAAGATCAGAATAAAAATTCTGAAAGATATTATTAATATCTTCATAATTACTTACTATGTCTCCATTATCTTTACGAATCTTTAAAATTTGTCTTTTAGCTTTGGCAGCCCTTAACTGGGAAGTTAATAGCCTATTATTTTTATCCCCAAAAATATAAAACTGACTTTTTAATTTAAGCAAATATCCTTCAATGGGATAAGTTAATAATAAATTATATTGTGATTGTAGTTCCACTCTTCCTTTAAACAATTCAACCTTTGGAAGGATTGTGTTGATATTATCTAATTCTTTGTTTGTTAATCTAATTTGTTTAGCAATTTTATCTAATTCTATTCTTGTCTGTTTCTTCAACTTAGCTAAATAAGAAATAATCTGACCACATAAATAAGCTTCTAACGTATCCCAAATTACTAACTTTGAGACATTTCCTGTATTATTAAAGAGAAAAAACTCTTTTATCTGAGTTTCAATAAACTCAACAAAATCTGAACTTTGTAACAAATGTTCTGGAAAACACCAAGGTGGTCTTGTAGAAATAACACCTTTCAAATCAAATATTCAATTTAAAGGAGCATGATCGGAAGTAGCAATTGCATCATATTCACATTTCTGAACATTAAGTAAAAGTCGAGGGTCAGCTATGAAATATTTGATTCTCGAATATTTATTATGAACATGTGAAAAAATGGAATATTCTCTATTAGTAGGATGGATATGTCTCCAGACTTCAATTAAACCATAAACAATTAAAAAAGAATTAATAAGTGATGCAGAATGATTAGGGAGTTGATGTCTAGATGATGATTTATCTAACAAGGGATTTAAGCAAATATTAAAATCTCCACCCATATATTCATTTAAATCAGGTAATAGAGCAAAAATATCTTTAAAAATGAAGGATCATCAGTATTTGGTCCATATATATTAACCAAAACCATTTTCTTATCGTAAAGTGTTCCTTTAACAATCAAAGATCTACCATTAATATCAGATATAATATCCTCCTGATTAAAGGGAATATTGGAATCAATAAAAATGGAAACACCCCTAATTTTACTTTGAGAGTTTGCGTGAATCTAAGGGTTCTTCCAAAATTTTAAAAAATCGATTGTTATCACATAACTTGACATGTGTCTCTTGTACAAAGATTATGTCAGGTTGGAATCGATTAATAATTTTAAATACTTTCTTACACTTAATAGGATGATTCCAACCACGGACATTCCAACTTAAAACATTTAACTGTTTAACTAAAATCATGAAACTTTATATCTAAAGAAAACAATTAAACACATGTCAGGATAAAGAAATTTTGAATGGCGGTGATAAACAACAATGATAACAATTTGCGTACGCTCCAGAGTTCCATAATGGGAATAAAAAATAGAAATAAAAAAATAAAAAATCCCACCCAACCTACAAAGCCCAGAGATAAGGCGATATTAATCGACGCAAGCCCCAAGAAATGCACAGAAGCAATTCTGAACTCCACCTGCCTAAGTGAAAGGTACAAATAAAAAAAAGTAATCTGTCTCCCTCTCCCGGGTATACCACTCATTACAGTCGACGTACAGCCCATCACAATTAAATTAGAAAAAACAGTTAACAGAAACAGCCTTCAATTTAGAAAGTAACCTTCATAACATTAGATAGGGTAAAAAACACTTCCAAAACAAATTCTTGAAATATTTGCACAGAAGAGAAAACATCGCCATCTTTAAAATTTTTACATCTATCCTCAAAACGTAAAAGAAAACCTGAATAGTAGTTAAAAGTTCTTAACAAAACCATACAAAGCAAAAAGAAACAATTAATTCATATATGTAGCAAACAGAAAGAAATTCTAAATGGTTTAAAATTTCTACAGTCTTCCAAAGATCCCATAAAATATCTTCTGAAGTTAAAACCGGCCAAGCCAGTCTATTTCCAAGGTAAAGCTACTTTTTAATAGCAAGACTTTCTGTACTTCTCAATTATTCCGATCTCATCATTCCCTATATCGCAAAACGATCGAATAATTGTAAGTCTTTTAAACTTCAGGCTTCAGACTCATCCGAGAGAGAATTAATAAAACGCAGTGCATCGGCTGGATCCACAAAGATACGAACCCCAGAGTCTTTAGCGAAAAGCCTTAATCTAGCTGGATAAAGAAGGGAGGGATATATCTGTTTCTGAAAGGCGATTCGCGTTACGGTCGCAAATCCGGAACTTTGCTGAAGAACTTCACGTGGAAAATCTTGAAAGAAACGAATCTCAGAGCCTTGAAATTTAAACAGTCTTTGTTTTCTTGCCAGTTTAATAATATGGTCTTTGTCACGAATACAGAGGAAACGCACAGTAACATGTCTGTTTTTACCTTGTCTCGGAGTTCCAATCCTGTGGGCTGTTTCGATGTGGGGCAATTGTGAAAAAAGCCTCAGGAAATAGAGATTGAAACATTTTAGTGAAATAGTCCAGTATATCGGCAGATTCTGATTGCTCTTTCAATCCAACTATTCTAATATTATAATGACGAGAACGAGCTTCCAAGTCAACAATTCGACGTTGTGCTTTTTCCAAACGAGAAGAAATAGCAGCCGCATTACGAGTTACTTCTTTAAGATCCAAGCTCAAAGAATCAATTTTTTCCTCCAAAGGAAGAAGACTTTCTTTTAGTTGAGTTAATTCAGCGACGATAGAGCTCTCTTGAGTCTCTAATCTAGTAACCCAGGCTGGCTCTTCAGAAGCTTCGCCAGTTTTTGTAGATTTACCATTACCTGTATCGGGAATTTTTTTAGTGCTTCTAAAAGGTAGCCATGGTTATAATTATCACTTTAAAAAATCCGACTGAATAAAGTTAAAATTTCAAAGTTTAAGTCGGGAAAGGGAGAAATTAAAGGCAGACAGAAAGACACTGCGTCTGACGTGTCCACAGGCGGAAGGCGGAGTCCGAGTACTTTGTCTCAGTACTTACCCAGGAAAAGGATATGGAGGACCAGGAGATCAGTGCTAAGTGTATAAACACATTAGGGTGTTTAGAGGTCAAGGAGGAGGATCTGTTGGGCCTCCAAATTAGTATTAAAGAGGATAAGTCCCTGGGGCCTGATAGGGAATGAGAGATTGATGATGTTGTCTACATGGAGTTTCGTCAGGTGTTTGAAAAAGCTCCTCATGGGAGGCTACTCCAGAAGATTAAGATGCATGAGATCTGCGGCAAATTGACTGCTTGGACTCAGAGCTGGGTTGCGCAAAGAGGACCGAGGGCAGTGGTTGAAGGGACTTACTCACACTGGAGGTCTGTAATTCATGGAGTTCTGCAAAGTCTGTGTTGGGAACTCTGATGTTTGTAATGTATATAAATGACCTGGATGAAAATGTCGGTGGGTGGCTTAGTAAATTTATGGATAACAGCAAGATTGGTGCAGTTGTGGATAGCGTAGAAGACTGGCAAAGAACACAGCACAATATTGATCAGTTGCAGATATGGGCTGAGAAATGGCAGATGGAATTTTATCCAGATAAATGTGAGGTGTTGCACCTCAGTTGGGCAAATGCAAGGAGACAGTACACTGTTCAGGGAAAGGTCCTTAACAGTGTTGCTGAGCAGAGAGATCTTGGGATCCAAGTTCATAGCTCCTTGAAAGTGGCTACACAGGTTGATGGTAAGAACGCTTATGGAATGCTTGCTTTGATGAGTTGAGGCATTGAGTTCAAAAGTCAGGAGGTTATGTTGCAATTTTATAAAACTCTGGTAAGGCCTCATCTGGAAAATTGCATACATTTCTGGTTGCCCCACTGTAGGAAGGATGCTGAGGCTTTGAAGAAGGTGCAGAAGAGGTTTACCAGGATGCTGCCTGGTTTAGAGGGCATGTGCTATCATGAGAGGCTGGATAAACTTGGGTTGTTTTCTCTGGGGCATCGGAGGCTGAGGGGAGACCTGAAGGAGGTTGACAAGATGATGAGAGGCATTGATAGAGTAGACAGGGAGTATCTGTTTCCCAGGGTTTAAATGTCTCATACCAGAGGGCATGCATTGAAGGTGAGAGGCAGTAGGTTCAAGGGGGATGTGAGGTGTAAGTTTTTTTACTCAGAGTTATGGATACCTGGAATGTGCTGTCTTGTATGGTAGTAGAAGCAAATACATAAGAGGTTTTTATTTGGATGTAAGGAAGATGGAGGGACATGGACATGGTGTAGCTGGAGGGATTTGTGTTTTGGATTTGCTGTATAGCTGATTTGTCACAACATCTGCCTGTGTGTTTACCAACTGCTGTCTCCTCAGCCCGATCACTCCGGTTCCCATCCCCTTGCCAACAGCTCTGGCAAACCCGCCTGTAACCATATTGGTTCCCCTCAGGTTGGGGTGTAATATGGGGGCCGAGGGCACGAAAGCAGAGGGTCATCACTACCTTGGGTATTCTGGTGCCAAGCACTTGACAGAGACACTCCTAGTGCTTCCCCTTGGCACCACTGGCAGTGGACTAATCCAACTCCTCCACCTTGGGTGACAACTGCAGGAACAGTGCTTTGGAAGGTGGCACTGGACATGGGCTTGGAAATGACTGGCTGCAAAAGTTTCATCTGGAATGATGAGCCAAAGGACATTGAGATGCAAGCACAGCCTCAGAGAGGCTAGGGGAGGGGGTCAATGATAGGGGTCAAAGCGACCAGTGAGCCATGTCCCTGCTCCTTCAGTACCAGTGAGGGATCTCCTGGAGGCTCTGACGCTGCAGCACAGGACCTGGAGGAAGCCCGACGTGGAAATGCAGGTGCTCAGTACATTTCAGCCGAAATGACAGGAGGTCGTGACCAACTCAGGCTCCCTCTTGGCTTCAAAAGGTGGAGAACCCTTGGGAAGCTTCCTTGAGGTGAACCGGCAGGAAGGGAAGGTTGAAAGGGAATCCCTAGGAATAGGGATGAGGGCAGCTATCCAGGTCCGATCTCATGATTGCAGCTGCCGAAGAGGTTCAACCCTCACCAAGAGCCCCTGCCACTCGGAGGAGGTGCCACTGGGGCCCACATACCCTCCCTGGGTGTGCCACTACAGGAACAAAGATTTCCCCCACAGGAATTGTGGAAAGACGCTGCGGGAACGTCCAAAAGAGTGGTTCCCCTAAATTCCCTAAAAGTAGCGTCACAGGTAGATAGGGTCGTAAAGAGAGCTTTTGGTACATTGACCTTTATTAATCAAAGTATTGAGTATAAGAGCTGGAATGTTATGATGAGGTTGTATAAGGCATTGGTGAGGCCGAATCTGGAGTATTGTGTTCAGTTTTGGTCACCAAATTACAGGAAAGATATAAATAAGGTTGAAAGAGTGCAGAGAAGCTTTACAAGGATGTTGCCAGGACTTGAGAAACTCAGTTACAGAGAAAGGTTGAATAGGTTAGGACTTTATTCCCTGGAGCGTAGAAGAATGAGGGGAGATTTGATAGAGGTATATAAAATTATGATGGTTATAGATAGGATGAATGCAAGCAGGCTTTTTCCACTGAGGACATGGGTTAAGGGTGAGGGGGGAAAGTTTAAAGAGAACATTGGGGGGGCTTCTTCACACAGGGAGTATGGAATGAGCTGCCAGACGAGGTGGTAAATGCGGGTTCTTTTTTAACATTTAAGAATAAATTGGACAGATACATGGATGGGAGGTGTATGGAGGGATATGGTCCGTGTGCAGGTCAGTGGGACTAGGCAGAAAATGGTTCGGCACAGCCAAGAAGGGCCAAAAGGCCTGTTTCTGTGCTGTAGTTTTTCTATGGTTTCTAAGTTTCATTATTTAATTTTATTTCAACACGAGAAATAAATGAATAAAAATTGACTGTTGCACTCAGTGTGATGACTGAATACTTTCTGCTAGTTCCCTGAAATTTGGCTCATAACAAATGATGCTTCAATAGCAGCCTTATTTTGAGCAGCATGTTTTGTGAAAAACGATTGCTGGGCCTTCAACCCCAATTTCAGCTCCTCAACTTTCCAGGCACGAATTGCACTCTTTGTGGGGTAGGTGTCTTTAAATTCCTGGTGGTTGGTGTTGCGGAGCCGCTCCAGATTCCCTCTTTTAGTCAGTGCTTGTGTTTGGTGGCACAACATACATACACACTTGTCTTTCACCAAGTGAAATAGAAATTCCTCTTCCCATTCTGGATGGAATTTGTATGTTTGTGCCTTCTTTCGTGGAGCCTCCGCCACGCTGTCAGAATATCACGAGCGATTGCCGATTGCGTCACCTCTGATCTGAGCCGACATTCACCTAATTAATTAGCTTGTTTATTTCGGCTTTTTTTCTTAAAAATGTGCTGTGTGCAACCCGACTACCGCTGCACCACTGCCTGCTTCGCGGCCCGGAGGTTGGGGACCACTGCCGTATATTGATGTTTGCGACAGTCAGTACTCTTATCCCGAATCTGATTGGTCACGTTGATGCAGCACAGGCTACGCTGTAAATGCGGTGCATGGCGAGGGAACTAGACACATGCGCACCGGGCAGAAAGAACGGAACTAAACCCCTGCAACCCGGAAACAATCTCTCTTTACAAACAGCTTTTTAGCGAAAATATTGCTATATTACCATTATCCTAATTAGTATTACTTACTTTTATCATGCTCACACTACAACAGTATTTGTGTATTTATTTTTGATTTTTCTTCGGGATCTACTGGGAAAGTCTGAAAGATCGACGGGTTGGCGACCCCTAACCTGGACGGTATATGAGGTGTTGCTCCTCCAGCCTGAGTTTAGCCTCATCATGGCAGTAGAGGAGGCCAGGTATGGACATATCCGAATGGGACTGGGAGGCAGAGTTGAAGTGGCTGGCTACTGGGAGATCCTGTCTGTTGTGGCGGACGGAGCGGAGGTGCTCGACGAAGCGGTCCCCAATCTGCGTCGGGTTTCACCGATGTAGAGGAGGCCGCACCGGGAGCACCGGATGCAATAGATGACCGTAACAGACTCACAAGTGAAGCGTTGCCTCACTTGGAAGGACTGTTTGGGGCCCTGAATGGTGGCAGGAGAGGAGGTGTAGGGACAGGTGTAGCACTTGTGCTAACAGGGATAAGTGCCGGGTAGGAGATCCGTGGGGAGGGACGTGTGGATCAGAGAGAGACGGAGGGACCGCTCCCTGCGGAATATGAAGAGGGGTGGAGAGGGAAAGATGTGTTTAGTGGTGGGGTCCTGTTGAAGGTGACCCAAGTTGCGGAGGATAATGTGCTGCATCTGGAGGCTGGTGGGGTGGCAGGTGAGGCATTGGGGCAGAGCCAGACGCCACATTGAGTGAACTGTGCAACACACACAAAATGCTGGAGGAACTCAGCAGGCGAGGCAGCATCTCTGGAAAAAAGTACAGTCGACATTTCAGTCCGAAACTCTTCAGCAGGACTGGAGAGAAAAGCTAAGGAGTAGGTTTAAAGGGTGGGGGAGGGAAGAATGAAATCTGGAGGAGGGAAGGAAGTAAAGAGCTGGAAAGTCGATCGGTGTAAGAGACAGAAGGCCATGGAAGAAAGTGAAAGGGGGAAGGAGCACCAGAAGGAGGCAATGTGTGGGCAAGGAGATGAGGTGAGAGAGGGAAAAGAGGCTGGAAAATGGTGAATGAAGAGGGAGGTGGGGGAAATTACCAGAAGTTTGAGAAATCAATGTTCATGCCATCAGGTTGGAGGCTACCCAAACAGAATATAAGGTGTTGTTCCTCCAACCTAAATGTGGCCTCATCACGACAGTGGAGGAGGCCATGGATGGACATATCAGAATGGGAATGGGAATGGGAATGGGAAGTGGAATTAAAATGGGTGGTCACTGGGAGATCCCGCTTGCCCTGGCAGACGGAGCGTAGATACTCAGCGAAGCGGTCTCCCAATCTACGTCGGGTCTCACCGATATACAGGAGGCCACACCGACAGCACCAAACACAGTATATAACCCTAACAGACCCACAGCTGAAGTGTCGCCTCACCTGGAAGGACTGTTTCTGGCCCTGGATAGCAGTGAGGGAAGAGGTGTCCGGGCAGGTGAAGCACTTGTTCCACTTGCAAGGATAAGTGCCAGGAGGGAGATCAGTGCGGAGGGACGAATGGACAAAGGAGTGGTGTTGGGAGTGATCCCAGTGGAAAGCAGAAAGTGGTGGGGGGAGGAGGGAAAGATGTGCTTGGTGGTGGGATCCCAGTGGAGGTGGTGAAAGTTTCTGAGAATTATGTGGAGACGCAGAGGCTGGTGGGATGGTAGGTGAGGACAAGAGGAATCCTATCTCTTGTAGGGTGGCAGGAGGATGGGGTAAGAGCAGACGTGCGTGAAATGGAAGAGATGTGGTTGAGAGCAGTGTTGATGGTGGAGGAAGGGAAGCCCCTTTCTTTAAAAAGGAGGACATCTCCTACCATCCAGGGCCCTAAACAGTCCTTCCAGTCTTTTCTCCAAGGTGGGGGAGTCTGAGAGTAGACGGCACAGGTTCAAGGTGAGAGGGGAAAGATTTAAAAGGGACCTAAGGGATAAGTTTCCCACACAGAAGGTGGTGGGCACATCGATTGAGCTGCTGATGAAAGATTCAAGATTCAAGATCTTTAAATGTCATTTCCAGTACATAAGTGTAAAGGAGAACAAAATAATTGTTATTCTTCATCTGAATCAGCACTGAATAAAACACAAAATGATTAAGAACACAATAATAAAAAACACAATAAATATAGCTTATATACATAGATTGATTGTAAGTGACGCTAGGCACAGGAGTGTCTGTACATAGGGAGACTGACAGGATGTGATAAAGTAGTGGTGGTTGGGGGTGTGGAGAGGTGAGGTAGTGGGTGGAGGTGTTGATCAGCCTCACTGCTTGGGGAAAGTAACTGTTTTAGAGTCAGGTGGTCCTGGTGTGAATGCTACGTAGCCTCCCTGTTGGGAGTGGGACAAGTAGTCCGTGAGCAGGGTGGGATCCTTTATGATGTTACTGGCCCTTTTCCAGCACCTTTCTGTATATATATCCTTTTTAGCTGGAGGGCTGGTGCCAGTGATGCTATAGGCAGTTTTGACTACCCATTACAGAGCCCTCCAGTACACCACAGTGCAGTTTCTGTTCCAATCAGGGATGGAGCATGTTAGGAAGCTCTCTACCGTGCACCTGCAGGAGGTTGTGTGTACAGATGTGCATAGTCCAGCTCTCTTCAGCCTCCTCAGAAAGTAGAGGTGTTGGTTAGCTTTCCTGATGGGAAGAGGCTCTGAACTCTCCCAATTGTAGAGGAAGTAGTAGCTGCGGGTAGAACTACAAATACAGCATTTCAATACCATTTGAACAGGTACTTGGATAGGAAACGTTCAGGGCAAAAAGCTGGCAGATGGTACCAGATCAGGGAGGCATTTTGGGCTGAAGAGCCTGTTTCCAAGCTGAATAACTCTGAGTCTATGATCTGTATCCTTTTGCAGGAGAACTGGCTGAGATATTGGATTCATCATTAGTGACAGGTGAGGTGCCGGCAGACTGGAGGGTAGCAAATATGCCTTGATTTAAAACCAAATGACCATAAGACACATTAAAGAATTAAACCATTCAGCCCATCAGATAGACTCTGCCGTTCCAACATGGCTAATTTATTGTCCCTCTTAACCTTATTCTTTTGCCATCTCCCCGCAACCTTTGATGCCACGATTAATCCAGAATCTGTCAACTTCTGACTCAAATATACCCAGTGATGGCTTGCACAGCTGTCTGTGGCAATGAATTCCACAGATTCAGCAGCCTCTGGCTAAAGACATTTTTCCACCTCTGTTTTAAATGGATGCCCCTCTATTCTGAGGCTGTGCCCTCTGGTCCCAGACTCTTCCACTATAGGAAACATCCACTGTACTGCTAGACCTTTCAACATTTAATAGGTTGCAATGAGATCCCCCCTCATTTTACTAAACTCCAGGGAGTACAGGCCCAGAGCCATCAACTGCTTCTCATATATTAACTCTTTAATTCCTGGGGTCATTCTCATAAACCTCCTCTGGACCCTCTCCAATGCCAGCACAATTATCTTGTAGATAAGGGGACAAAATCTGCTCACAATGCTCTAAGTGCGGTAACCATGTTGTTTGAATATTAACCTCCTTCCACATTGATTATATACAGACTGTATTGGTTAAGAGTGAGGTGTCAGACTGCAGGCAGTAACAGGACTGGAATACAAAAGCAGGAATGCAATGCTGATGCTTTTTACGGCACTGGGCACTTGGAGCATTGTGAGCAGATTTTGTCCCCTTATCTACAAGATGTCCAATCCCAAAAGAAACAGAAAAGGTCCTTAAACATCTTTGTATCAACTACAAACACAATCCATAACTGACCCCCACCCACCCAACAGCAGCCCGAACACAACTGATGCCTCAATGACCTTTTGGTAAGAACCAAACTGCAGGACGTGGTGCACATTGGCACAATGACACAGGTAGAAAAGGGGAAGATGTCCTGTGCAGTGAGGACAAGGAGTTAGGGAAGAGGCTGAAGAGCAGGACCTCCAAGGTAGCAATCTCTGTATTACTCTCAGTGCCACATCTGAGTCAGGACAGGATAGGATGGCAGTACAGGTTCAGATTTCTGGGTTATTGGGATTTATGTGTGACCTTTATAAAAGGATAGGTTACACCTGAACCCAAGGGAGCCCAATATCCTTTTGGACAGGTTTGCTGGAGCTGTCAAAGAGGATTTAAACTAATTTGGCAGGGGGATGGCAACTGGAGTGCTAGGGCTGAGGATGGGGCATTTCATATACAGGCAGGTGCATTGTGTGGTGAGACTGACAGGAAGGACAGAGGGACGATAGGACAAATCCACAGTCAGTGGGATGAGTTGAAGTGTAACGTGGGGGCAAAATCTAAAAGGGTGATGAATAAAGAACTGAAGGTGTTATGTTTGAATCCATGAAGTATACAGAATGAGGCAGATGATCTAGTAGCACAGTTAGAGTTTGGTAGGTGTCATGGACCATTCAGCTGGGACTTCTCATATACAGAAACAAACGACAGTACATCATGTCTTTCCCCATGGTCCAGAGTGAAAACGACCAGAGCAAAACCGTTCTTATGATCAATTAAATGGTGAAGCTCCTGACTGCCTGTGAGGCCTAAAGCTGAGGCAGATCTGGCTGACTGGGAAGAGATACTTTCTGGAGGGGCCTCAAAATAGTGGCAAATCTAAAATCAACTGTCTACGATAGCCAATGAGGAAGGCTATCGAATTTTACAGCGGGATCTGGGCCGACTGGAAAATGGGCTAAAAATACCAGATGGAGGGCAATGCAAACCAGTGTAAGGTGTTGCACTTTGGGAGGACAAACCAGGGTAGGACTTACACTGAGGAGTGTGGTAGAACAGAGGGATCCAGGAATACAGATCCATAATTCCTTGAAAGTGGCATCATGGATAGAGAGGGTCGTGAAGAAAGCTTTTGGCACATTGGCCTTGATAGAACAAAGCACTGAGTACAGGAGTTGGGATGTTATGTTGAAGTTGTATAAGTTGTTGGTGAGACCTAATTTGGAGTATTTTGTGCAGTTCTGATCACCTTGCAACTGGAAAGATGTCAATAAGATTGAAAGATAAATTTTGCAAGGATGTTGCCAGTACTTGAGGACCTGAATTAATGGGAAAGGCTGAATATATTAGGACTTTATTTCCTCAAGTGGAGAAGAATGAGGAGAGATGGGCACCACAGAAACACAGCGGTTAGTGCGACGTTATTACTACTCAGGCTGTCAGAGTTCGGAGTTGAACTCCAGCGCTGTCTGTAAGGAGTTTGTACATCCTCCCCGTGGAATATGTGGATAACATTTGTGTCCCTTCTACTTCTTGGTACTAACCCAATAGCCACAACCATTCTCCTCCACGGATCGACTGAGTTGTGGTGATGGTGTGAAACCACCTCTCTCGTCTCAGGGTCATTTTCTTCCCATCTTTTCTGGGGTCAGAGAGTTCACCCTCCCCCTCATTGGTATCTATATGGACCACGACTTCTGGCTGCTCACCCTCCCACTTAAGAATGCTGAGGCCTCGATGTCAGATGCCTTGGAATCTGGGAGGGAACATACCAACCTGGAATCTCACTGTCATCCACAGATTCTCCTTTCTGTTCCCCTAACTAATGAACCCTCTCTAACCACAGCTCACCTGTTGTCCACCCTTTCCTTCTGAGCCACAGAGCCAGACTCAGTGCTAGAGACCTGACTGCTGTAACTTTCCTCTGCTGGGACATCCCTCCAACAGTATCCAAAGTGAATTAGTTGTTGTTGAGAGGGGTGGCCACAGGGGTATTCTGCCTTGGCGGTTCACCATCCTGACTGTCACCCAGTTTCCTGTGTCCTTTCAGCTTGGCTGTAACTACCTCTCCATAGGCCCTGTCGACAACCACTCAGCCTCCCCTCCCAGTCAACTTTGGCCAGCTCCTCTCTCATGTCTCTGTAACTTCCTTTACTCCACTCTAATACTAATGCATCTGACTTTATCTTCTCCTTCTCAAACTCCACTGTGAATTCTATCATATTATGATGATTAGCTCCTAAGGGTTCCTTTACCTTATGCCCCCTAACCAAATCTGGTTCATTATACAATACCCAATCCAGAATTGCTTTTCTCCTAGTGAGCTCAACCAGAAGCTGCTCTAAAAAGCCATCTCATTGGTTTCCTACAAATTCCCTTTCTTGGGATCCAGCACCAACTTGATTTTCCTGCATTTTGAAATATGCCATCGCTATCGTAATAATGTCCTTATTACATGCCTTTTCTATTGCCTGTTGAAATTTCTATCCCACATCCTGTCCACTGTTTGGCAGCCTGTACATAACTCCCAACAGAGTCTTTTTACCTTGCAGGTCTTAACCCTACTCACAAGGATTCAACTTTTTCCATTCCTCTGTCACTTCTCTCTCAGTCTTTGATTTCAGTTTTTTACCAACAGAGCCTCCCTTACCCCTCTGCCTACTGGCCTGTCCTTTTGAGACAATATGTATCCTTGATTGTTAACCCCCCAACTGGGATCTTCTTTCAGCCATGACTCCATGATACCCACAATGTCATACCTACCAATCTCTAACGGTGCTATAAGATCATCTACCTTATTCCGTATACTGCATGCATTGAAATATCACACCTTTAATCGTGTATTCATCACCCTTTTCAATTTTGCACCCCTGGTACACTTTAACTGAACCCACTTGCTGCAATTTTGCCCTATCATCTGCCTGTCCTTCCTCACAGTCTCACTACACACTGCATCGAGCTGTATACCAACTGTCCCACCCCCAGCCCTATCACTACAGTTCCTATCTCCATGCCAAATTAGTTGAAACCGTCCACAACAGCTCTGGCAAACTTGCCAACAAGGATATTGGTCCCCCGCAGGATTTCAATATGCAGGTCAACATGGAAAATCAGGTTGGTGCTGAACCTCAAGAGAGGGAATTTGTAGAATGCCTGTGGGAAGGCTTTTTGAAGCAGTTTGTGTTTGAGCCCACTGGGGGCAAAACAATTCTGGATTGGCTGTAGAGTAATCAACCAGATTTGATTAGGAAACTTAAGGTAAAGGAACCCTGAGTATTAAGGACTACACATTTCCCGATCTGCGTTTGGACATTGGACACCATCTTCAGACGTGCTCAAGGGATGCATATGATATCATTGAAGGGCCTTTGTTGACATCACCCTGGGAGCAGACCCTTAACAAAGTCCCAGGATCACTAAATACAGTGGGCCCCAAGCAGTAATTACATCCAGTTACCCAGAGTTGACCCCCAAAATCTCAACTACTAATCTATCACCCCTTCCAAAGACAATCATTCTAAACCTTGCCTCCTGTAGGATTGGAAGGAATTAGTACATTGTCTCACTGTTGCTGGAGTTTTCTCTCTCAGGCAGTCTCTTCATCTGGTCCAGGTTTCCTCCTTCCTCTTCACATGGAAAATGCAGTCCATGAGAGTAATTTGAGGCTATGAATAAATCCCAATGAGGGAACAATTTCTGACTGCAAGATCAGACTGTTCAGCCCATTGTTGGTCTGCTAGCTGATGTTTCAAATTGACCAGGTCCTGACCCAATCAGTGCTACTCCATTGGGAACACCGATAAGCAGGAAGATCCAAGAACTAGATTTGGCACTTGAGGACCTGGCAAATCTCAACATCATTGTCGGAGTATCGGTGAAATCTGGAGCCCATAATGAGTCATTTTCACACATCGTGTCTACACCAGCCTCCGGACCAGCAAACAATCCTCCAGTCACGCTCGAAGTGATTGTTCTGTCTCTGGTCTCCAACTGACCAGAATTTAAATCCTGCTGTGATGTGTCCCACTGGTGTCACAATAGCCTTGAGATGTGGGATTTCCAGGAGACTTCCAGCCTCCCTGATGGCCACATCTCCACCAGGTGCATCGAGATGCACCGCCTTCGAGACCACGTGAGGGAACTGGAGCTGCAGCTTGATGAACTTTGGCTAAGGGAAAGTGAAACAGTGATAGACAGGAGCTACAGGAAGGTAGTCACCCCAAGGCTACAGGAGAAAGGTAAACAGGTGACTGTCAGGAGAGGGAAGGGAGAATGTCAGACAGTGGAGAGCACCCCTGTGGCCATCCCTCTCAACAATAAGTACTCCATTTTGAGTACTGTTGGCACTGAGTCTGGCCCTGTGGCTCAGAAAAGGAACTGAAGAGTTTGGCAGCAGTAATAGGAGACTCTATAGTCAGGGGTACAGACAGGCGATGCTGTGGACGGAAAGAGGAAACACAGATGGTAGTTTACCTCCCAGATGCCGGTGTCCAGGATGTTCATGAATGTGCCCACAATATGCTGCAAAGGGAGGGTGAGCAGTCAGAATTCATGTCCATATCGGAATAAAAGGGACCTTTTCTGGTTGGCTGCCAGTGACCAGTGGTGTTTCTCAGGGGTCAGTATCAGGACCGTGACTTTACACATTGCTTGTCAATGATTTGGATAATAAAATTGATGGCTTTGTCGCAAAGTTTGTGGATGATACGAAGATAGGTGGAGGAGTAGGTAGTGCTGAGGAAGCAATGTGATTGCAACAGGACTGAGACAAATTGAAAGATTGGGCAAAAAAGTAGCAGATGGAATACAGTGTTGGGAAATGTATGATAATCCCTTTTGGTAAAAGGAACAATCATCATCGTCTGAACCCTTAGTGCCAAGGTGGCACACGAGGCCTCCACAAGGGTCTTCCATTTCTGCCGGTCTTTCGCTCTGCTGCTCGCCGTTACCCAGTTCATGCCTACTTCTTTCAGTTCTGCTTCCACAGATCTTCACCACGTCATCTTGGGCCTGCCCCTACTTCGCTTTCCCTGTGGGGTCCACCTTAGTGCTACTTTTGCTGGTTGATCATTTGGCATTCTCATTACATGGCCCAGCCATCTCCATCGTCTTCGTTTCACACAAACTGAGATTGATTCCATATTGCAAGATGTAAGCAAGTCTTGGTTTCTGATTTCCTCAGGCCAGAAGATCTTCTTGATACGTCGTAGACATTTTGTCTGGAATGTGTCAAGTTTCTTGCAGATGTCTTTCGTCATCTTCCGACATTCACTTCCATAAAGTAGCGCGCTTAGGACATTGCTTTTAAAAATTCTGATTTTGGTGTTAAGTTTGAGTTGTGTGGATTTCCAAACTGCACTGAGGCTGCCAAAAACTTGATTTGCTTTAGGTAGTCTAATTAATACGTCCTTACCACTATCTCCATCAGTGCTGACTTTACTCCCAAGGTATGTGAACTCATCTTCCTCTTCCACTTGCTGATTATTGATGATTACTGGTTGGAGGTTGGAAGCGTTCATCTTCATGATCTTTGTTTTTCTCACTTGAATGTTCATCCCAAGTTGCGATGCATATGATGTAAGTCTGTCTGATTTCTCCTGCATGTCACAATGATGACTCGCTAGCAGACTGATATCTTCAGCAAAAACTAGGTCTTCAAGTATTGAGGTAAGTGTCCATTGAATACCCCCTTTCTTTTCTGTGATTGTTTCCCTCATAAGCCAATCCATTGCTAAAATGAAGAGAAAAGGTGCCCGAGGATGATTCTGGGAATGAAAGGGTTAACATATGAGGAGTGTTTGGCAGCTTTGGGCCTGTACTGGTTGGAATTTAGAAGAATGCAGGGGGTTTCATTGAAAGGACAAGATTGGGTGAATGTGGAGAGGATGTTTCCTATGGTGGGTGTATCCAGAACTAGAGGGCACAGCCTCAACATTGAAGGGTGACCTTTTGGAACAGAGGTAAGGAGGAATTTCTTTTCGACAGACAGTAGTGAATCTATGGAATGCTTTAGCATAAACTGCCGTGGAGGCCAAGTCCGTGGGTATATTTAAGGTGGAAGTTGACTGTTTCCTGATCGGTCAGGGCACCAAAGGATATGGCGAGAAGGCAGGCGCTTGGGGTTAAGTGAGATCCAGGATCAGCCATGATGGAATGGTGAAGCAGACTCGATGGGCTGAATTGCCTAATTCTGCTCCTAACCTTAACCCTTTCTATATTCCTCATAATCTTGGAGACCTCTATCAAATTTTCATTTTATTTGATTTTATTTAGAAATACAGCACAGAATAGGCCTGTCGGGCTCTCAGTATACTAGATGGAGTGTTAACTGTTGATTGCTTATTACCAAAATGGCTTCTCTGAAGTGTTATATTAAAATGGCTTCTCCTAATGTTAACTGCTGAGCAAGGGGTTCTCTGTAACTGCAATGTTTGGGTTATACAGTGTGATAATGGAAATTGTATTCATTCGTTAGCCAATGGAAGTCATGTTCTGTTATCTTGTATATGTGTGCTGAGTTGAGGAGGGCGGGCTTTTTCGGGAGGCGAGCAGAGAGGACGGACGTGTGAGGAACGGTCAACGGTTCCAGGGCAGCAGACACCGGACCTCGGGGGTTCGGAGGGTGGCCGGAGTCTCGGAAGGACGTTGTGGATGGAATCGGAGGCGTGAGCTCCAACGTATTAAAATATTATGTGCACTAGACTGATAAGTTACTTATGTGGCGCCTTTTCTTGTTGTTGTTTCTACTAACCCATCTCTACAAATTTGCTATAAAGTATAATTCTTTACTCACACTATGTATATTTGTGTCGTGGCTGATCATTGGGCGACTCACACCTTATCCGCACCAAAGCAATTGCACTGTTTGGCGGGGTTGACGGCTATTCACCCTAGGCAACGGGCGGTCAGTGGGGCAAAGATCATTACAGGACCTTCCAGCCCTTTGAGCTGCACCGCCAGCAACACCCGATTTAACCCAAGACTAATCACGGGGCAATTTGCAATGATCAATTAAACTACCAACTAGTAGATCGTTGGACTGTGGGAGGAAACTGCAGCACCCAGAAGAAATCCATACATTCCACGGGTACAAACTCCTTACTGACTGTGCCGGAATTTAAATCCGAACTCTGACAGCCCGAGCTGTAATAATAATGTCCACCATCCACTTTGCTGCTGTGGTGTCCCATCTCTCCTCATTCTTCTCCACTAGGGAATAAAATCCAAATGTATTCAACCTTTCCCTATAAATCAGGTCCTCAAGTACTGGCAACATCCTTATGAAAATTATGACATCCTTCCTGTTGTTAGGTTAGGTGACCAAAATTGCATAAAGTACTGCAAATTAGGCCTCACCAATATCTCACACAACTTCAGCAAAAACATTCCAAGTCTTGTACTCAATATTTTGATTTATGAAGGCCAATGCGCCAAAAGCTTTCTTTAGTTGTGACGGCACTTTCAAGGAACTAGGAACTGTATTCCCAGATCCCTCTGTTCTGCTGCACTCCTCAGTGCCCTATCATTCACCGTGTGACTCTTACCCTGGTTTGTCCTCCAAAACTGCAACAACTCACGCTTGTCTGCATTAACTTCTGTATGATAATTTTTAGCCCATTTTCCAGGTGGTCCAGATCCCGCTGCAAACTTTGATAGCCTTCCTCACTGTCCACTACACCCCCAATCTTGGTGTCATCCACAAATATGCTGATTCAGTTTACCACACTCTCATCCAGATTGTTGATACCGATAACAACAATCAACCGATCCCTGCGGCACAACACCAGTCACAGGCCTCGAGTCAGACAGGTAATCATCTACGACCACTCTTTGGCTTCTCCCAGAAAGCCAATGTCTAATCCAATTTACTACATCATCCTGAATACCAAGCGACTGAACCTTCTTGACCAACCTCCCATGCGGGACCTCATCAAAGACCTTGCTAAAGACCATGTAGACAATATCCACTGCCTTGCCTTCATCAACTTTCCTGCTAGCTTCCTTAAAAACATCAATAAGATCGGTTGGACATGACCAAACACACACAAAGTCCTGTTGACAATCCCCAATGAGTTCTGGTCTATCCCAATACATATATAGCTAGGCTATTAGAATATTTTCCAATAACATATTTTCAAAACAGGGAGAAAATTCAAAAATCAGTGGTGCAAAAGAAATTGGGAGACCTCATGCATAATTCCCTAAAAGTTAACTTGCTGGTTGAGTTGGTGGTAATGAAGACAAATGCAATGTTAGCAATCATTTTAAGAAGACTAGCCTCAGAAAAGAGGGTTATTCATTTAGAATCGAGATGAGAAAAACAATTCTTCAGCCTGGGGGTGCTGAATCTTTGGAACTCCTTATCACAGATGGCTGTGCAGGCCATGTTATTGGGTATATTTCAGAGTACACTTGTATTGTGAACAGTTTTCGGCCCCTTATCTAAGAATGATGTGCTGGCATTGGAGAGGGTCTAGAGGAGGTTTACGAGAATGATCCCAGAGGGCAGGAGAATGGGATTGGGAGGAATAATATATCAACCATGATGGAATGGTGGAGCAAGGCTCGATGGGCCATTTGGCCTATTTCTGCTCCTATGTCTAATGGTCTTATGGTCCAACTTACCCACTATTATGTCTGGCCTACCAGCCTAAAATTTCCTCTGTTATTCTCAGAGCTTTCCTTAGTTGTGCTTCAATCCTCTGGCAACTCACCTATTGGTAAGGATTTTTTAAGTACAGCATCTCTGCTGAGGATGAAGCAATTTCTGCACAAGCCCCCCACAACGTCCAAGAGAACACTTTGATCCTGGGGATTTATCTTCCCTGATCTGCTTCAAGACAGCAAACACCTTTTCTTCTGTAATCTGAATAGGATCTATGACCTCGCTGCTGCTCTGCCTCAATTCAGCAGAATGCGTTTGTCCCTGAGCATTGTCCACATGGGGGCCTGTCATTGTATCAGAATCAGACCAGGTGCGAGTGTGAGCCAAAGGGACCTGTCATTGCAGCAGAACACCACCAGGTGGGAGTGTTGTCTGCTAGGAAGCTATCATTCCAGCAGAGATCCACCAGGTGGGAGTGTTGTCCACAATATGCCAGTCACTTCAGGTGACCACATTCAGAGTATTGTGTCCAGTCCAGTCTCCTTGCTACAGAACAAATATGATCAGTTAGAGAGGGAGCAAAACAGACTCACAAGGTGTAACTGTGTCATTGTGGGGGCTGGGTTAGAAGAAGAGGCTGGATAAACTGAGACAGTTTCCCCTGGAATTCTAGAAACTGATGGGTGACCTTATGAACCTTTATAAAATTATGAGGGGCTCAGCTAAGGTGGGTGGTCACAGTCTTTTCTCCAGTGTAGGGGAATCTGAGATCAGAGAGCACAGGTTCGAGGTGAAAGGGAAAAGATTTAAAGGGGACCTGAGGGATAAGTTTCCCACATAGATGATGGTGGGTATCTGGAACGAGCTGCTGACGAGAGGTTCAAGAGTCAAGATTTTAAAATGTCATTTCCAGTACATAAGTGTAAAGGGAACAAATCAATTGTTACTCCTCATCCGATGCATCACAAAAAAACACAATTCGATGAAGAACACAATAATTGAGACATGAAGAAATATAAATACATAAGATAGTTTACATACATATATTGATCATGTGTCCATGAAGTGACGCTAGGAACAGGAGTGTCTCTACAAAGGTGACTCAGACCGGAAATGATAAAGAGGTGGTGGTTAGGGGTGGGTTAGTGGGTGGAGGTGTTGATCAGCTTTACTGCTTGGGGAAATTACCTGTTTCTGAGTCTGGTGGTCCTGGCATGGATGCCACATAGAGTCCTCACTGATGGGAGTTCGTCAGCAGGGTTGGTCGGATCCTTCATGACCTGGTACTTTTCCGGCACCTCACTGTACCACAGCACTTTAATGCCACTTGGACGGGTACTTGGGTAGGAAACATTCAGGGGAAACTGGGCAAAAAACTGTAGATGGATCAAGCTCAGGGAGGCATTTTGGGCTGAAGGGTCTGTTTCCAAGCTGTATAACTTTGAGTCTATGATCGGTATCCCTTTGCAGGAGAACTGGCTGCAAAATTGGACAGGTGAGGGGCTAGCAACTGGAAAGTAGAAAATATGCCTTGATTTAAGACCATAAGACATAGAAGCTGAATTAGGCCATTTGGCCCATCAGGTATGCTCAACCATTCCATCATGGTATCTCCCTGTAATCTTTGATGCCCTGATTGATCCAGAATCTATCAACTTCCAACTCAAATATACCTAATGATGGCCTGCACAGCTGTCTGTGGCAATGAATTCCACAGATTCAGAAACCTCTGGCTGAAGAAATTTTTCCAAATCTCTGTTTTAACTGGACATTCCTCCATTCTGAGGCTGTGCCCTCTGGTCCTAGACTCCTCCACTATAGGAAACATCCACTCCTCATCTAGACCTTTCAACTTTCGATAGGTTGTAATGAGATCCCCCCTCATTCTCCGAAACTCCAGGGAGTGCAGGCCCAGAGCCATCAAATACTTCTCATCTGTTATCTCTTTAATTCCTGGGATCATTCTCGTAAACCTCCTCTGGACCCTCTCCAATACCAGCACATTTTTTTGTAGATAAGGGACCCAAAGCAGCTAATAATACTCCAAGTGTGGTCTGACCAGTGCCTTAAAAAACGTCAGCAATACATTCTTGCTTTTGTATTCCAGTCCTCTTGAAATGAATGCAAACGTTCAATTTGGCTTCCTTCCCACCGACTCGACTTGCAAGTTAACCTTAAGGGAATCCTACACTAGGACTTCCAAGTCTCTCTGCTTCACTGATATTGGAATTTCCTCCTCATTTAGAAAATAGTCCACACTTTTATTTCTTCTGTCAAACTGCATGACAGTGCACTTCCCTGCATAATATTCCATCTGACACTTTGCCCATTCCCTTAATCCGTCTAAGTCCTTCTACAGACACTCCGCTACCTCAACACTACCAGCCCCTCCACCTATCTTTATATTGTCCGCAAACTTGGCCACAAAGCCATCAAATCTTTCATCCAAATCATTGAGATAAAGCGTGAGAAGAAGTGGTCTCAACAACAAGTCCTGTGGCAAAAGAGTAGTCACCAGCAGTCAATGGGTAAAGGCCCCCTTTATTTCCACTCTTTGCCTTCTGCTCATCAGCCAATCTTCTGTTCATGTTAGTATCTTTCCTGCAATACCATGGGTTCTTGTTAAGCAGCCTCATGTGTAACATCTTGTCAAAGGCCTTCTGAAAATCCAAATAAACAACATACACTGACTCTCCTTTGTTTATCCTGCCTATTATTTCCTCAAAGCATTCCAACAGATTTGTCAAGAAACATTTCCCCTGAAGGAAACAATGCTGACTTTGGCCTATTTTATCATGTGCTTTCAAGTACCCAAATATCATCCTCAATCAGAGATTCCAACATCTCCCCAACCTCTGAAGACAGGCTAACTTGTCGATAATTTCCTTTTTTCTGCCTCCCTCCCTTCTCAAAGAATTTCATGACATTTGCAATTTTCCATCCTCAGGAGCCATACCAGAATATATTGATACTTGAAAGATCATTACAATGCCTCCACAATCCCTTCAGCTACCGCTTTCAGAACCCGGGGTGTAGTCCATCTGGTACACCTTTATCTTTTCAGCTTCCCAAGCATCTTCTCCTCAGTGATAGCAACGACACTTCAGAAAATCACAAGACATAGGAACAGACAGGCCATTTGGCCCATCATGTCTGCTACACCATTTCATCATAGCTGAGATTTTTTCCTTCTCAACTCCTTCCTCCTGCCTTCTCCCCATATCCTTTCACTTCCTGACTGACCAAGAACCTGTTAACCTCTGCCTAAGATACACCCAATGATGGGGCCTCAACCGCTGCCACAGATTCCCACCCCATGGTGAAAGAAATTCCTCCGTATCTCCATTCTAAATGTGCGTCTTTCTATTCAGAGACTGTGCATTCTGGTCCAAAGCTCCCACAGTATAGCAATCATCCTCTCCACATCCACTTTATCTAGGCCTTTCAACATTCGATTGGTTTCAGTGAGGTCCCCTCTCATTCTGAGTGGAGTGATTGGGCTATACCCATGGTAACGGTGAGCAAGAAAAGGAAGACCGGAGCCATTCGTATATGTGGGGATTTCAAAGTCAGCATTAACCCGGAGCTGTGTATTGTGCAGGAATAGAATACATTTTTGCATCTTTGGCAGGCAGGGAGAAGTTTTCAAAGATTGACGTCACAAGCCTATCTGCAAATGTAGATTGAGAAGTCAAAGGTCCAAAGTTCAAATTTAATGTCAGAGAAATGTACACAATATACATCCTGAAATGCTTTTTCTTCACTAACATCCTTGAAAACAGAGAAGTGCCCCAAAGAATGAACGACAGTTAAGTATGAGAACCCCAAATTCCACCCCCCAGCTCTTCCTTCCCGCGCGTAAGCGGCAGGAAGCAACAATCCCCCCCTCCTCCCACCATCAAAAATAAACGTGCATCGGTACTATCACCGAGCCCAAGCGTGTGCTAAGCAATAGCAAAGACACAGTCCAAAGTTACCCCAAAGGCTTCGCATTTCATCCGAAATTCGACAACCCGCAGGTTCTCTCTCTCCCTGGCAAGGGAGGGGGAGGTGTCCCCCATCTTCACAGCGAGCGGGAGACATAACAACCCACTGGTTTATGATGTTAAAAGTCCGTATCGTCGCTTTTTTCGAGCTATGTGTCCGAAGATCACAAAGACCTCGGGTCTTCGGGCCTACAGCGAAAGATTTTCTGGCCTCCCTAACGACACACGAGTCTCCTGCCTTGACACTGACCTTCGATCCGCCCGTCCCTGGAGCCCTGAGATCTTAGGCTTCCAAACACGATTGAGATTCTCAGGCCATGTCGAATAGTGGCCAGTCGTGGAACCCCGAGAAGGGGTCCCATTCCCCCAAAAAAAGGAACCTGCGTGTAACTCCAGGTCAGGATCTTTAAAAGAACCCTGAAAGGGAAAAATAAAGATATTAAAGGTAGAAATAGAGCTGTTTCCAAAGATGCAAGTAAAGGAGTCGCTGTTAGGTGCCATCATTCCTCCTAAGCTCTGCCTCCTCACAATCAGCACTTACAAGGGACTGTTCCAGTATCATCGTCTCGTCTTTGGTGTCGCATCAGCTCCAACATTTGGCAGAGAGCAATGGACCAAGTGCTCCAAGATATCCCAGGGACACAATGTTACCTTAATGACATCATCCTGACTGGATGGAGCACCTCCAGAACCTTGGCAAAGGGCTTACCAGGCTGAGTGAGTATGGAGTACGCACGAAGAAAGTTTTCCAAGTATGAAATTTCATATTGTGGACATGTCATTGACAGGCATGGCTGACATAAGTCACAAGAGAAGATGGAAGCAGTGCTACAGGCACCCAAACCAGAAAATGTGTCACAACTCAGGTCATACTGGACCTTGTAAACTCCTTTATTTGAAATCCTGAAATCCAGAAAGCTCCGAAAACCGAAGTTTTTTTCGCCAACAGCTAACGTCACTCAGGTGTGACGTGGCAGCACTGTCAGAGGACACCAGACGTCAGTTGTGTCTCAGTGCTCGTACTGGTTACATATGCATTTGCTGTTCGCTGATATTTTGTGTTCACTGTTGACTTTGTGTTTAATTTCACTGTGACACTCCACAGCCTCCGAAGAAGTTGTGGGCATTTCTTATACACCTTATAAGGTATGCCGCTTGGGCCTGGGGCAGCTGATGCTTTAGCTTTCCGGATGATGTCCTGGATTTCCTGCCATGTAGGCTCCTTCACATTCAGCACAATTGATGGATTTTCCGGTCTACGCACAGCCCGATTGGTTCCTAGTCCCTGACCCCTCCGTGGGTCTCTGTGTGCCTCCCGCAGGAACTCCTCTACCTCTGGCTTCGAGCTGGATGGTATACCAGATTTCTGTTGGCCGAGAAGAGTCCTGGTGAAGCTGAATGGATCTCTCACAAACTGCGTTCGCCTCTTCTCTTTCTTCCTTCTTTGCTGTCGTAGATGTTCCGCCCTCTGGAGTTTGCACAGCTTTTCCCGCAGCATACTGGTCAAGTCCTTGATACTTTCTTTTTCTGCCGGTGAGCTGGTTTTAAACCTCTTGTTGAGCACCTTTAATTCGCCTCTCAAGCAACGAATCTCAGTTCCTCTCCTGTCTGGTTGCCACAGTAACTCAGGCTGGCTTCTCCGCTCTACTGGGCCAAATCGTTCTTTAGCTAGATTGTACGCTATGGCTGTGAGTGAGTCGATCTTTCTGTGTACTGGACCTGCTAAGGCAACTTCCAGGATGCTGTCCATTTCATCATCGAGCTGCATCCAGGCGACGTTGTCTGACGATCTAGGCCATTTGATCCTGTCTTTCCTTGATGAATGGATTGGGGTAGTCGAAGAGGAACTCACTAGGTCTGTTGTTTGGTGCTGAGGCGACTCAAGTACGGAGAGATCTTCAGCTCTCTGGAGTGCTTCCTGGATGGAATTCTCCTTCGTCTCACCGGATACTACGTCCATGCGCTGCACTTGGGTCACCATTGATCCACATTTAGACCTGCTCTGGTGTATCTTGAGCCCTCTGATATTTTTGCAGACTTTCCCACAATGACACCTTACCGTGAATTCCTCTCTGGTCAGTGTTGGTTGCTTTAGCTTCCTCGTAGTCATGTTTCCTGTCCTGGCCATTGCCAGTACGACGGTCCTGTTGAGTCTCTCATCCTCCCCCTCCTCTCAGGAGACTCTGGGGGTATTGCTCTTTGTGTTCAGTCGTAGCTTGAGTGGTGCCCTCTTGCGAGTGCTGCCCACAAGGTTGCTAGCCTTGTGAGCCCATACCAGTCTTTCCTGGAGGGCAGCTGTCTCTCCAGTGTCACCGACCTTCCTCAGTTGCCATCCAGTCTTTCCTGAAAGCCACTGGTACAAACCAGAGATTACTTGTTACATACACCTGTTAGGGTACATTCTCCAGTTACCTTATAAGGTAACCGTAGCCTTCAGCCAGGAGCAGATGTCATCAGGTGGTTCCCAACCTTCACAGAGTGTTTCGACCCTTAATCACGACACTCTCTGGGCCAGCAGTGATTTAAAGTGTAGGTAAAGGATGTGCGCAGGTTTGGTGTGCCTCTGGGTCTTAAAGTCCACCGCACTGAGCCAGGTTATATAAGGGACTTGCGCATACGTGTTTTTTGGTATCGGTGCAGGGGAGGAGGCTAAATTCCAAAAAAACTCTGAATTCCGAAATGCAACTGGCCCCAAGGATTTCGGATAAGGGATTGTGGACCTGTATCACCAGTTTCTCCCAAACGTTGCTACAGTTTTGCACCCATTGAATGCCATGTTGCAAACAGGAACAAAGTGCGAATGGTCAGGAAGATGTGAAAGCGCATTCAAGGAAACAGAGTCTAATAACATCTGATCAACTGCTCACCCGTTAGGATCCATCTCTGCGCACCAGACTGGCGTGTGGTGTGTCCCCTTATGGCATTGGTGCCATTTTGTTACACACTGTGAAAGATGGATCTGAACGCCCGATTGCATCTGTGTCTGTCACCGGGTACGGACATGGCCCAAGTGTGGAGTGAGAAACACTGAAGCGGGTCAATACTTCACAGACTTTAATGCCAGCAATGTTAAAGGGAAAAGAAAACAATAAACACTAGGCCAAACAGGGCCGTTGACTATAACACTCAAATGGAAAATGAAGCCTCCACTGCGGCTGAAAAGAACAAATAAGAACAAAACAAATACCGCTCGTCTTCAGAGTCAGTTGACTCGACAGTCCAATTTTCTCAGGCAATGCAGAATGCAGATAATGGAGCGTAGCCATGTCCAAGTCTCGATAAGTACTACGACAACAAGTATGGAGTTAAATACTGTCACAATTAGGTAATAATTAGCTGACACGTGCATATTCACAAGTGCAATTTCCATTTCTACTGTGCTGCTGAATCTGTGGTCGTGACGGTGTCAAGATCACTGACCAGCACAGAACGTAACTATGCACAGATTGACAGAGACACCCTTAGTCTGGTATGGGGAATAAAGAAGTTCCACCACCACCCTTACGGACAGAAGTTTATTCTGGTGACAGAGCACCAGCCCCTTGCATCCGTTTTCAATCCCAGGAAGGGAATTCCAGTGATGACTGCTACCCAGTTACAATGTTGGGCACTGTTCCCAGGAGCCCACTCTTATGACAGAGAGTTCAACGGTACCAAACAACACAGCAATGCTGACCGTTTGTCATGTCTTCCACTTGGCAACTGAAGAAGAAAAGTCTTCATTCTGTGATCCAGCAGGGGTGTTCCACACAGCATTGGTGGACCAGTTGCTGGGAACAAATTCTGAAATACAAAGGGAAACAAGGAATAATCTGACATTGTTAGGTAAATTGAAGGGATTGAAGGCAGATAGATCCCCCGGGCCAAATGGTCTGCATCCCAGAGTGCTTAAGGAAGTAGCACAAGAAATAGTGGATGCATTAGTGATAATTATTCAAAACTCTTTAGATTCTGAATTAGTCCCTGAGGATGGGAGGGTGGCTAATGTAACCCCGCTTTTCAAAAAAGGAGGGAGAGAGAAACTGGGGAATTATAGACCGGTAAACCTGGCATCGGTGGTAGGGAAAATGCAAGAGTCAGTTATCAAAGGTGTGATAACAGCACATTTGGAAAGCAGTGAAATCATCAGACGAAGTCAGCATGGATTTGTGAAAGGAAAATCATGTCTGATGAATCTCATAGAATTTTTTGAGGATGTAACTAGTAGTGTGGATAGGGGAGAACCAGTGGATGTGGTATATTTGGATTTTCAAAAGGCTTTTGACAAGGTCCCACACAGGAGATTAGTGTGCAAACTTAAAGCACACGGTATTGCGGGTATGGTATTAATGTGGAGAGAGAATTGGTTGGCAGACAGGAAGCAAAGAGTGGGAATAAATGGGACTTTTTCGGAATGGCAGGCAGTGACGAGTGGGGTACCGCAAGGCTCAGTGCTGGGACACCAGTTGTTTACAATATATAGTAATGACTTAGACAAGGGAATTAAGTGCAGCATCTCTAAGTTTGCGGATGACATGAAGCTGGGCGGCAGTGTTAGCTGTGAGGAGGATGCTAAGAGGATGCAGGGTGACATGGATAGGTTAGGTGAGTGGGCAAATTCATGGCAGATGCAACTTAATGTGGATAAATGTGAGGTTATCCACTTTGGTGGCAAGAACAGGAAAACAGATTATTATCTGAATGGTGGCCGATTAGGAAAAGGGGAGGTGCAGCGAGACCTGGGTGTCATTATACACCAGTCATTGAAAGTGGGCACGCAGGTACAGCAGGCGGTGAAAAAGGCGAATGGTATGCTGGCATTCATAGCAAGAGGATTTGAGTACAGGAGCAGGGAGGTACTACTGCAGTTGTACAAGGCCTTGGTGAGACCATACCTAGAGTATTGTGTGCAGTTTTGGTCCCCTAATCTGAAGAAAGACATTCTTGCCATAGAGGGAGTACAAAGAAGGTTCACCAGATTGATTCCTGGGATGGCAGGACTTTCGTATGATGAAAGACTGGATCGGCTAGGCTTATGCTCTCTGGAATTTAGAAGATTGAGGGGGGATCTTACTGCAGCATATAAAATTCGAAAAGGATTAGACAGGCTAGATGTAGGAAGATTGTTCCCGACGTTGGGGAAGTCCAGAACGAGGGGTCACAGTTTGAGGATAAAGGGGAAGCCTTTTAGGACCGAGATGAGGAAAAACTTCTTCACACAGAGAGTGGTGAATCTGTGGAATTCTCTGCCACAGGAAACAGTTGAGGCCAGTTCATTGGCTATATTTAAGAGCGAGTTAGATACGGCCCTTGTGGCTAAAGGGATCAGGGGTATGGAGAGAAGGCATGTACAGGGTTCTCAGTTGGATGATCAGCCATGATCGTACTGAATGGTGGTGCAGGCTCGAAGGGCCGAATGGCCTACTCCTGCACCTATTTTCTATGTTTCTATGTTTATGAAATCACCATGCAAGAATGGTCAACTCACGATAACCCAATGTCTCCAGAGTTCTCAGTGAGATGAGACCAGCCATAGATATGTCAAAGAACCCTGATGTGTGAATCTCATGTTGTGCTTCCCTCTAAACTGCACACCAGAGTGTTAGAGAATTTACACAAAGGACACCTGGGTACAGTCAAGACAAATAGTCTCGCATGGAACTGTGTGTTGTGGCTGGGAATAGATAAACAGATCAAAGACCTTTGCTCACACGGGAGAATAAGGAGGTGATAGATAGGAGCTACAAGGAGATAGTCACCCCTAGGTTGCAGGAAGCAGATAACTGGTTGACTGTTTGGAGAGGGAGAGGGGAGGAAGAGGGAAAGGGAATAGGCAGCCAGTGCAGAATATCCGTCTGGTCATTCCCCTCAATAAAAAGTGCACTGGTTACTGTTGGGTGGGTGGCCTAGCAGGGGGAAGCCACAGTGTTCAGGTTTCTGGCACTGAGTCTGGCTCTGTGGCTCAGGAGGGAAGGAGGTTCCATAATTAGAGGAGAAGGAAGCAGATTCTGTGGATGTGAAAGAGACACCCACATGGTATGTTGCCTCCCACGTGCCAGGATCAGGGTTATCTCGGATTGGGTGCATGGCATTCTAATGAGGAAGGGTAAACAGCCCGATGTCACGGTACATCTTGGCATCAATGACATAGGTAGGAAAAGGGAGGAGGTTGTGAGGAGAGAATATAGGGAGTTCGGCAATAAGATGAGAAGTAGGACCTCCTCTGGACTGCTGCTTGAGCCAGGTGCCAGTGATGGTAAGAATAGGATGACTTGGCAGATGAATGTGTGGCTGAGGAACTGGTGCAGAGGATGGGGTTTCAGATTTCTAGATCTTTGGGATCTCTGCTGGGAAAGGCATGAGTTCTACTAAAAGGACAGATTACACCTGAACCCGAGGGGGACCAATATCCTTGTGGGCAGGTTTGCGAGAGCTTTTGGGAGGGTTTATACTATTTTGGAAGGGGAATAGTGTTACATACTTCATGGATATCTTGTGATTGTCTTATGAGGATGATGTAATGGTCTTGCAGAGGTCACATGATGTAATTTTCCCACCGATGTGAGGTCACATGATGACCTGTTCTCAACAGGTCAGTTAGTTAGTTTTCAGTCAGATCGTCAGTCAGATACTCCGCTACGCTCCTTATTAATCTCATGAAGCAGTATAGTTTTAAAACAGAGTTTTACTTTCTATTGTAAGGTACAGAAGTGTTGGGCTGGTAGATTTACCAATCGCTGCCAGATTTGTTGATGTACCTTTTCAGTAGTATTAGAGAGTGAAGACGGGAAACTGAAGGAGTCGTTCCGCAGTTTTGGAGAGGATCGACCATTTTTGAATTCGTTCAAGTAAGAGTGATCTGCATGAGGTAACCTCTGCTAAAAGAAGCAGAAAAGGTTGTGCAGAATCTAGTCTATTCTACAGAGGAAAAAGGTCAGTGACTTTAAACCATTTTATTTCTGTCGTCGTGAATCCTGCGGACAAGGCAGGTTCTGGCTGGGATCGACAGTAACGTCGTGTCTTTGAGGAATTTGTTACTTCAGGAAAGTCTGTCCTAATTGACTGTATAAATATCTTGCACTTTCAAATTTACCATTCGTAGGACTGTGTTTGAATTTACCACTTTAAGACTGTTTTCGCATTTACCGCTTTAAGAACTAGTACTGAGTTTGGTGGTTTGTTAACTGGCCGCATAGCAGTTTAATTCCAGTTCAGGTTTTTCATTTGTTTATCTTTTTACTAATTTTGAGCAGAGTTTAATAAATGTTTATTTGTTTATAAAACCTGACTCATTTCTATATTCATTGTTGCTGGTCACGTGACAATGGGAACTGGAGTGATAGGGCTGAGGATAAACCAGATGATGTACAACCAGATGCAGTTTGTCGTGAGATTGTGAGGAAGGTTGGGCAGATGATTGCGAAAAATTGTAGTCAGAGAAAGGGCAATTGCAGTTAAAGAGTAACAGGGGGCCGAAATCAAAAAAGTTGATGGATAAAGGACTGAAGGTGTTGTATTTGAATGCGCACAGTATACAGAATAAGGTAGCTGATCTTGTTGCGCAGTTAGAAATTGGGAGGTATGACATTGTGGGCATCACTGAGTCATAGCTGAAAGAAAATCCTAACTGGCAGTTTAACATCCAAGGATACTTGATGGATGGAGTAGATTTGGTGGCCAAATTGCCAAATTCTGCTCCTTGGCCTTATGGTCTTATGGATACACATTGCATCAAAAGGACAGGCAGGTAGGAGGAGGTGGTGGGGTGGCTCTATTGGTATAAAATGAAATGAAATCCTGGAAAGTGGTGACATAGCATAAGAAAACATTGAATCTTTGTGGGTAGAATTAAGAAATTGTAAGGGTAAAAGACCCTGATTGGAGTTATAAACAGGCCTCCAAACAGTAGTCAGGATGTGGACTACAGATTACAACAGGGCACAGAAAAGACGTGTCAAAAGGGCAATGTTATGATCATCATGTGGGATTTAAATAAGCAGGTAGATTGGGAAAAGTAAGTCGGTTCTGGATCCCAAGAAAGAGAATTTCTAGAATGCTTACGAGATGGCCTTTGGAGTAGCTTGTGCTTGAGCCCACTAGGGGAAAGACTAGTCTGGATTGTGTGTTATGTAATGAATCAGATTGATTCAGAAGCTTAAGGTAAAGGAACCCTTTGGACACAGTCAACATAATATGATAAGATTCACCCTGCAATTTGAGAAGGAGAAGATACAATCAAGAAATTGCAATGGAGGAAAGGGAGTTACAGAGGCATTAGAAAGGAGCTGGCTGAAGTAGATTTTAAAGGGACACTTGCAGGGATGTCAGAAGTTTAGCAATTACTGGAGCTTCTGGGAGCAATTCAGAAGGTGCAGGAGAGATACATCACAAAGAAGTTTTCTAAAGGCACGATGATGCATCCATGTCTGACAAGGGAAGTCAGAGACAACATAAAAGCAAAATATAGGGCATATAACAGAGCAAAAATTAGTGGCAAGTTAGAGGATTACGAAGCTTTAAAAATCCTACAGAAGGCACCTAATAAAGCCATAAGGAGGGAAAAGATTAAATATGAAGGTCAGCTAGCCAATAATATCAAGCAGACACCAAAAACTTTTTCAGATATTTAAAGAGACGGGGGAGTAGATATTAGACTGCTGGAAAATGACACTGGAGAGGTAGTAATGGGGGACAAGGAAATGGCGGAGAAACTGAATAAGTATTTTGCATCACTTTTCTCTGTGGAAATCACTGGCAGTATGCTGGCAGTTTGAGAGTTTCAGGGGACAGAAGTGATTGCAGTTGCTACAACTAAGGAGAAGATGCTTGGGAAGCTGAAATATCTAAAGATAGAATAGTCATCTGGACCTGATGGACTGCACCACAGGCTCTGAAAGAAGTAGCTGAAGAGACTGTGGAGGCATTAGTAATGATCTTTCATGGATCACTAGAGCCTGGCATGGTTCCAGAGGACAGGGAAATTGCAAATGTCACTTGACATTTGAAGAAGGGAGGGAGGCAGAAGAAAAGAAATTATTGGCTAGTTCACCTGACATCAGTCTTTGGAAAGATGTTGGAGTCTATTGATAGATAGATAGATAGATAGATATACTTTATTAATCCTGAGGGAAATTTGGTTTTGTTACAGCCGCAACAACCAAGAATAGAGCGTAAATATAGCAATACAAACAACCCCAACAATCAAACACCAAAATGCAAACCATGCCAGATGGAAAATAAGTCCAGGGCCAGTCTATTGGCTCAGGGTGTCTGACCCTCCACGGGAGGAGCTGCACGTTCGATGGCCACAGGCAAGAACAACCTCCCGTGCCGCCAAGTGTTGTATTACGGTGGAATGTGGCCGAAGTCCAACAGTAAAAAGTTCAATATCCAGTCTGCAAACACGTTCCTCGATCGTAATATACCCGGGATTGCACCATCTGTTGTTAGCCAGAACAGTAAGCACCCAATTCCTTTACGCTTACCGCTGTCAGTGCACTTCCGGTCAGCCAGAACGGTATTACCCACCGAACTCTCTTCTCCAAAAGTCTCTGTTGTCTCGACCCGGTCCTCTTTCCTCGGCTTTGTGATCCCCCTCTGTGTGTTTTCCTCCGGATTTCAGCAGGGGTGTCCACCGCTCTGTTCGCTAAGCCGGCCGGTGTTTGCTGGTCCGTGGAATACACAATGCGACCTTGCTTCTGTCCCATGTGTCAGGATGTAACCATTTCCAGCGCTAAAGAAAACCCAAATAAAACTCTCCCTACCAGCATGTCAGAGAGGGTGCAGCTTCGACGTAATACCGTGAGAAAAAAAATACAGGATGAGGTCTCAGAGTGCATGCAGGCACATGATAAAATAGGCCAAAGTCAGCATGGTTTCCTGAAGGGAAACTCTTGCCTGACAAATCTATTGGAATTGTTTTTGGAAATAACAAGCAGAATAGAGCCCATGGTATGAGAAGAAAGATACTAGCATGGATAGAGGACTGGCTGATGACCAGGAGGCAAAGAGTGGGAATGAAGTGGGTTTTTTTCTGGTTGACTACTGGTGACTAGTGTTGTGCCACAGGAGTTGGTATTGGGACCACTTCTTTTCATGTTGTATATCAATGATTTGGATGAAGGAATTGATGGTTTTGTGGCCAAGTCTGTAGACAATACAAAGATAGATGTAGAGGCAGGTTATGAAGAGGAAGCTGGGTGTCTGCAGAAGGACTTGGATTGGGGAATGGGCAAAGCGACAGATAGAGTATTATGCAGGGAAGTACATGGTCATATACAAGTACATTGGACACATCAACCTTTGGAAGATTTGAGCTCCAACCTTGTGCACAACTGACTGTTTTAATTATGATGGACCCTCTTGTTTTTTCTCCTTTTTTTCTTTCCTCTTCAGTAATGGTTTGGTGAAGCTAACATTCAGAAATATATTTTCTTCATAATTGTATGCAGTGTACGATCTGTTATTGCTTGCCGATGGGCAATTGCATGGCAGCAGTAGTTACACTGTATTCACACAGATCGGGGTTCAGGTCGGCAAGACATCCCAACTTCCCGGGTTTGGTGGGACCCAAGACATATAGACCCTGGATATACAGAGTATGAGAAAGGTGGTTTTATTGCTGGTGAGTCCAGTGGCTGTTAGTGAAGGGATAACAACTCTTCGGGAGTGAAGCCCACCCCCCAGGGGGAGGGGAAATAGGAGACTTGAGTGGAGAGAACATCTCAGATGCTGGATGAGTGGCAGTACTCCGATAATCTGAAAAGACAGTGACTAGTGGAGAGTCTAAAAGGTCTGGCTGCTGAGGTGGTGAGGTCCTTAAAAGCACAGAATCCATTTGCCAATTCAGTGGGCTACATGCAAGTGTTAGAAAACATTTCTGGCATGGCGGGAAGACCAATGCAGCTTAATGATTCAGGTCACCTGAGGTTTGATAAAACCTTTGGATTGGTCTGAGATCAGTTCTACTGGCCCAAATGAAGCCTGAGGTTGAGGAGTACTGTAAGTCGTGTATTCGATGTATACAGAGGAAGACGCTGCCTTTGAAGGTTTCTCCCTTATCATCCCATTTACAGAGTTCATGGCCACTTGATCTTATGTGGACTTATGTGGACTTCCTCTCCATAGAGCGAATGTCTTGGTTATGACTGATCACTACACCAGATATACTCAAGCCTTCTCTTCAAAGGATCAGAGAGTGTTCACCGCGGGAAAAGTATTTCATTCATTATGGCCTTCCAAGATGGATACACAGCAATCAAGGAAGGGATTTTGAGAATAGGCTCATACATGAGTTACTGGGCATGCTTGCAGCCGAGAAGTCAAGGACTACGCCTTATCACCCTCAGGGAGATCCCCAGCCTGAGAGGTTCAACTGGACTTTGATAGACATGCTCAGAACCCTGGATATCAGTAAGAAGAACTGATGGAGTCAGCATATTGGGCATCTGGTCCACTGCTACAACTCTACACAGACTGAAGCTACTGGATACTCACCTTATTATTTGATGTTTGGACGCGAAACGAGATTGCCTGAAGAACTCCATTTTGGGACTGGCGGGGAAGACTTGCCACAGAAGACCTATCTTAATGATGTGTCTGACATAAAGAAGGAATTGCAAAAGGCTTATGAACAATCAGAGGTCTCTGCTACCAAGCAGGATCAAGGAAACAAGAGGAGACATGATCAAAAGATTAGGTTGTCCCAACTGATGCCTGGAGACAGAGTTCTAATAAGGAATTTGGGGCCACCAGAGAAGCACAAGTTGGCTGACAGCTGGGTGGCTACATCTTATGTAGGGGAGAGTCAGATGCCAAATGTGCCAGTTTTCCGAGTGAAGCCAGAAGATGGGAATGGGCCTGACAGAATTCTCCATCGGAACTTCCTTTTACTTCTAGGACAGGAGGTACATGTTGCCCCACAGCCTGACATGAACTCTATACCTAGTAGGAGGGCTCTGTGCCGAAGTGGGAGAACCAAAAGACAATCAGTGGAGAGACCTAAAAGGGACCTAACCATTGAATACTGTCCAGAACCAGAGGATGAGGAAACAGGGTTGTGGTATATGTTACCTTATGCAAACTCCCCAATAACTGATGAAGAGATTCCTGGCCTATCCCCGCTGACTCGGATGCAGTGGGGGGAACTAGCAGTGGACAGGCAGACTTGCAGCTGGACAATGAAGGGAAGCTGGGCTCCAATGTAATTGGGGATGAAGCTGAGCTCAGTCAAAGTGTCAGGGGGACCCGAGTTGCCAGAAAGCACGAGTAATGGATAGGGGGAGGCATCTCCAAGTAGACAGGAAAGATCCCAAGGAGTGTCTGAAACTGAAGAAGCAGAAGGTGGGATAATGAGGTCTCAAAGAGTCAGGAAACTCCCCAGATAAGCCGGCCTATGACACACTGTGGGAACTGAGTGTTGTTTCTATGCCCCTCGTGAGATAAGTCACTATCATTTACAAATGGATTGGAGGTCATGACATCACAAAATTCTTGTGAAAACTGTTATTAATAATGGGTTGGTAAATTTCAAAGTCATGAGGACGTAACTATTTTTAGTGGAGGGAGAATGTAAAACCCTGGTTAATACTTTGCTGCTCATTTCATTCAATGGTGTTCTGTAGAAGCAGTATGTTCTGCTGTTAGTGTTTGGGTTACCGGTAAAGATAAGAGGTCATGTTGTTAATGCTTAGGAATGTAGTGTCATCCAATCAGGATGATGGAATTGGGAGAAGGTTCTAGAGAACGTTGGGTGGAGACGTTTTTGGTAACGGGCACTTTGGTGGGTTGAACACTATTTGGCGGGAGATGGAGAGAGAAGCTCGAGAGAACTGGCCATCGGATTCGATCCAATGGGAATGTGCAATTTGAAGAGGTCCAGGAGGGGAAATCCTACTGGCGATCAGTGAATAGGAGCTGGCATTGTGGATACATCAGACACATCAACTTTTGGAAGATTTCAGCTCCAATCTTGTGCACATTTGACTATTTTAATTATGATGGGTGCTTTTGTTTTTTCCTTTTTTTCATTCTTGTTTATAATAGTTTGGTTACATTAACATTCATAAAATACTTTCTTTCCAACTGTATGCAGTGTATAGTCTGTTATTTCTTGCCAATGGGCAACTGCATATGGGGGCAGTAGTAACACAGTATTTCCACAGATCCGTGTTTGGATGTGTGAGATATCCCAACTTCCTGGGTTTGGTGGGACCCAAGTCATATCGACCCCAGGTGTGCAGAGTCTGACAAATATGGTTTTTTCACATTAAACAACCCAAGATTTCATGCCCATTCATTTCCCACCCACCCAAAACTGAAGACCTGATGAAAGCAGTGCATTCAACACTCCACTAACGTTGGCAATACTGGAGGACCAACTTTATGTCCTCATATGTTAAACCAATAAACCATTGCTAACTGTAACCTGCATAGATGTAAAGGTACTTTACCCATTTCTACCAGTAATGCGGAAATTGGAGATGATTTAACGGCACCACAACATAATCTCCATGACTGAGTTTGAACTTTATATCGGAGGCTGTAAGACTGCTGGTGAGACTGACCCATGAGCAGTACACCCATAATCAAAGACAGATGTGATTAAAGCAATATACGTTTGTTAAAGTGACTTCCTATTCGCACCCTCATCACACCCAACTATGCACCCCAGTACACTAAGGACATTATTTACACATCTTTAGAATTATATATACATGCACCTTCCACGTTGAGATTTTCCATATAAATTGAGATCAATTGTGGGTATCATGTTCCTTTCAGGAAAACAATTAACACGAGTCTTTGCAACAGAAAATTTTAACCCCCACTGCCATCCCCCATTCCTCTTCTTCATTTGTAGCTGCCTACATTATTTGAACTATATAATTTATATTCCTACCTCTCTTCCACACTGCACCATTGTCAGCATATTATGGTGTGGAAACATCTGAGCCATCCTTTAAGAAAATATCATCAATCATAATATTAAAAAGTAGTGGACTACACTGAGTCCTCTACGGAGTCTGATTCTCTATCTCATATTCCTTAAAGAATGTATTCCCAACATAACTTGTATCTTCCTATCACATAAAAAATCTTGAATCAAATTCAACATTCTACCACCTGCTTCCGTCTTTTCCAGTGTACGTAACCCCTGAGTACATGACATATGATAAACTTGCTCTGCATCAATGAATATTGCTATCACTGGTACTTCATTAACTTGGGCTTTATGCATATCAGATTCCAAATTTAACACCAAGTCCATGGCCGTTCTCCCTAAACAAAATCCAGACTGGTACACAGCTAATTTTCCACTATTCTTCCCAAAATAAGAAAGCCTTGTTCTCACCAGTCATTCCGTTATATTGCATGCATGTGAAGTTAGCAAATTGAGTCTATAATTGGAAAGCCTGAAATGTTGACTGGACTATTTTCCATAGATGCTGCCTGGCTGCTGAGCTCCTCCAACATTTTCTGTGCGTTGGTTGGATTTCCAGCACTGCAGATTTTCTCTTGTCTATAACTGGAAGGATCTGATTTGATCCTTACCAGGTTTTAATAGAGGGATAACTACTGCTATTTTCCAGGAAGTCACACACACTTGTGAGATCCTCAGATACCAGTGTAAGGTCTATATAAGAAACAGTGTTATGAAAGAGATTTATCCTTGTATTCCTGCCATCATTCAAGCACACCAAACACTTCTTCCGGAAAGTCTTCAGCCACACATTAATTACACCCCAGGGGTCTGAAAGAGGTAGCTGAAGAGATTTTGTGGGCATTAGTGATGATCTTAAAGAATCACTAGACTCTGGAATGGTTGGAAGACTGGAAAATTGCAAATGTCACTCCACTCTTTAACAAGGGAGGGAGGAAGGAAGGAAAAAGTAAATTATAGCTAGTAATCCTGACTTCAGTGGAAGATATTGGGAGTCCGTCATTAGGGACAAGGTTTAGGGGTACATGGAGGTTCACGACAAATTAGGCCAAAGTCAACGGTTTCTTTAAGCAGGAATGTTGCCTGATGAAACTGTTGGGAGTTTTTTGAGGAAATAGCAGGCAGGATAGACAAAGGAGAGTTAGTGGATGTTGTTGACTTGGATTTTCAGAAGGCTGTTGACAAGGTGCCTCACAAGAAGCTGCTTAACAAGAGCACATTGTATTACAGGAGAGATAACAACATGGATAGAAGAATCAACACCCATAGAAGTTGCTGGTGAACGCAGCAGGCCAGGCAGCATCTGTAGGAAGAGATACAGTCAACGTTTCAGGCTGAGACCCTTCGTCAGGACTAACTGAAAGAACAGCTAGCAAGAGATTTGAAAGTGGGAGGGGGAGGGGGAGATCCAAAATGATAGGAGAAGACAGGAGGGGGAGGGATGGAGCCAAGAGCTGGACAGTTGATTGGTAACAGGCATATGAGAGGATCATGGTACAGGAGGCCAAGGAAGAAAGAAAAGGGGGAGGAGGAAAGCCCAGAGGTTGGGCAAGGGGTATAGTGAGAGGGACAGAGGGAGAAAAAAGGAAAGAGAGAAAAAGAATGTGTGTATGTATATATATATATATATATAAATAAATAACAGATGGGGTATGAGGGGGAGGTGGGGCATTAGTGGAAGTTTGAGAAGTCAGTGTTCATGCCATCAGGTTGGAGGCTACCCAGACAGAATATAAGGTGTTGTTCCTCCAACCTGAGTGTGGCTTCATCTTTACAGTAGAGGAGGCCGTGGATAGACATATCAGAATGGAAATGGGACGTGGAATTAAAATGTGTGGCCACTGGGAGATTCTGCTTTCTCTGGCGGACAGAGCGTAGGTGTTCAGCAAAATGGTCTCCCACTCTGCGTCGGATCTCGCCAATATACAGAAGGCCACATTGGGAGCACTGGACGTAGTATATCACCCCAGCCGACTCACAGGTAGTGTTGCCTCACCTTGAAGGACTGTCTGGGGCCCTGAATGGTAGTGAGGGAGGAAGTACAAGGGCATGTGTAGCACATGTTCCGCTTACAAGGTTAAGTGTCAAGAGGGAGATCGGCAGGGGGAGACGAATGGACAAGGAAGTCGCGTAGGGAGTGATCTCTGGGGAAAGCCGGGCCGGGGGGGGGGGGGGGGAAGGGAAAGATGTGCTTAGTGGTGGGATCCCGTTGGAAGTGGTGGAAGTTACGGAGAATTATATGTTGGACCCAGCAGCTGGTGGGGTGGTAGGTGAGGACAAGGGAAACCCTATTCCTGGTGGGGTGGCAGGAGAATGGAGTGAGAGCAGATGTGCGTGAAATGGGGAAGATGTGTTTGAGAGCAGAGCTGATGGTAGAGGAAGGGAAGCCCCTTTCTTTAAAAAAGGACAGCTCCTTCATCCTGGAATGAAAAGCCTCATCCTGAGAGCAGATGCGGTGGAGACGGAGGAATTGCGAGAAGGGGATCCTGAGAGCAGATGCGACGGACTGACTGGCAGGAGGCAAAGATGGTGAATAAAGGGGGTCTATTCTGTTTGGCCGCTGGTCTTCTGCAAGGGTCAGTATTGAAACACTTATTTTACATTATATATCAGTAATTTGATTGGATTGATGGCTTTACGGACAAGTTTGCAGATGATACAAAGATAGGTTGAGGGGCAGGTAGTATTAAGAAAGCAGGGAGTCTGCGGAGGACTTGGACAGATTGGGAGATGGGGAAAGAAGTGGCAGATGGAATATAGCATAGCGAAGTGTATGGTCATGCACTTTGGTTGAAGGAACAAACGTGTAGACTATTTCTAAACGGGGAGAAAATTCAGAAAATAGGGGTGCAAAGGGACTTGGGAGTCCTTGTGCAGGATTCCCTGAAGATTAACTTGCAGGTTAAATCAGTGGCAAGGAAGGCAAATGCAATGTTTGCAATCATTTTGGGCGGACTAGAATATAAGAGCAAGGATGTAATCCTGAGGCTTTATAAGGCATTGGTCAGATCGCACTTGGAGTGTTGTGAACAGTTTTCAGCCCCTTATCCAAGAAAAGGTGTGATGGCATTGGAGATGGTCCAGAGGAGGTTCATGAGAATGATTCCAGGAATGAAGAGTAAACGTGTGATGGCCCTGGGCCTGCACTTGCTGGAGTGCAGAAGAATGAGGGGAGATCTCATTGAAAACTATCAAAAATTGAAAGGCCAAGATGGAGTGGATGTTTTCTATGGTGGGTGAGTCTAGAACCAGAAATCACAGTCTCAGAATAGAAGAACAGAGATGAGAAGGAATTTCTTTTGCCAAAGGGTGGTAAATCTGTGGAATTCATTGCCATGGACCACTGTGGAGAACAAGTCTTTGAGTTTATTTAAAGCAGAGTCTGATATGTTCTTGGTCAGTTAAAGTTCACGGGGAGAAGGCAGGAGAATGGGATAATAAACCAGCCATGGTGGAACGGCGGAGCAGTGTTGTACACCCCACCCCTCATTCGTGGCAAACCCCAGACTTTTCTCTTCCCCTTGTCAATCAGTCCTGGGTCCTGCACCTTCCTATTGTTACAATGTATAAATCCCACCCCTTCTGATGCACCTCCCTACTACTCACCAAATCCAGCCCACTCCCACCCTGTTGATAAATTTCCCAACTCCTCCAACCAGTCAATTATCATTAATACCCTCATCCTTCTCCAACTGACTTGATCTACAACCCACCATTTCATTCTACTTGTCTATCATTTGCCCAGTACCACCCACTTTTCACCTCCTTATCAAACATTCCCACCTCCCTGCCCATCCACCCCCACCCCTCACACCCAGAACCTTCAACCTTACAGAGTGACTGCAGAGGAAGAGATGTGGTATGACAAGCAACTTGTTGAATCAGTTTATTACTTGCATCAGCATCCCAGGCACACAGCATCAGAAATGCAGCATTCATAGGTAAATATAACAAATTATCGACCACAGTGCAGTGCAGAAACAGGCTACTCAGTCCACGATGTTGCAAAGTCCGCAGAGCTTAGGCCAGAGACCATAGACAACAAACCGAAATGCAAAGTTCATGGAGCTTAGGCCAGAGACCAGAGACCAGACTGCAGTGGACAGGCCGTAGTGAAACTCAATGATTTGCATGCCACTCAGTGATTATTTCAACACGCATTAAGGTGCAAGGGCCATAACGATTGTGAGCATAACAATCTTAACGATCTTAGCATAAGTGTTTTATAATGGAATAGTAGTTGTCTTGAGCCTGGTATGTGTGCTTTCAGGATTTTTTATCTTCCACTTGAAGAGGGGTGGGGAGAAGAGAGAATGACATGCCTTGTCCCGTACTGGGAGCACTGGACAAGATAAGGAGGAATGCAGGATGCTGTCAGGCAGCAAAAGGAAGGTCCAGCTCAAGTTTTAAGGGGTGGTGTTGGGTCCGCTCACTCACTTCCTTCCCTGTTCCGAACAAGCTTCCACTCCCCCCCACCGCACCAAGACATCTACCTCTGAGTCACACAACTGCCATACCCTGACATCCTGGTGAAGTCCAGGACAGACTTTTCTGGAGTGAGCCCAGAGAAAGGATCATAGCACAGCCTCTCTCTGTCTGCACCTTTCAGTCATTGCCAAAGACCAACCAACTTCAGAAATTTCTGTAACCTACATGAATCAAATAAGTCTCTTGTTAGACTGGCAACTACCTGCCAGATAACAGAGGGAAGAAGAGAGAACCAGTGAGACGAGTGGGTGGAGGTTTACAGGGGAGTGTCAGAGGGCTGGGAAGATGAGGCGAGTGTACAGCAAATTCCCCTGGGAGGTGGATGAATACACATGGGGGTTGCAGGACAATTCTTCAGTTAGGCCTGCAGTGAGGGGCCAAGGATCAGAAGTAAACAGTAAATGATGGCAATGTCGGTGTGTCCTCCTCTCTCTCCCAACACTGGCTATCAGCCACATCATCCTCTTCCCCCTCTGGGAGCAGACACTGAGCATGCTGCCCCTCCCCCTCTGGAACTGGGCATCGGACTTGCAGTCCTCTCTGATAAGACTGTGGTGTTTTGCATGTGTATTAGGTACATGTGAGCAAAATCATCACACACTCTCTAATTAACCCTCCTACAATCAATGGACAGCAACTTATTAAAACCAATCGCCCTTTACTGCTCTTGAGACTGCCTTTGTATATTTTTATTGTTTGTTTTAACATCCACTGTGGGACTTGGTACGATGCCAGTTCTCCAACTGATGGGAAATCTCTGTTTCAGGCTACATCACGCACAGTTTTTGACCTCATTTCCGTGGGTCAGACCACACCAAGGCAACTGTCCAGCACAAAGTTAGGTTTCAAGAAATTCACAATCTCTTTCCACTGTGTTCCTAGTCATGTTGCAACTGTGACAGTCCATCTACAATTCTGATGGATGAGCAGCAAGACACGGAATCTCATTCAGTGGGAACCCAGACAGGCCTTTGTCTCCTGATTGAAAATTCTGATTGAATCTTATACAGCAGGACTGCAAAACATGGATTAAATCCGCAAAGGAGCACAGTCCTGCACAGTGCAATAATTCCGCACCTTTGAAATTTCTTTCCACAGAGTTGCCAGTCCTATTGCAGGGGCAGCAGCCTGTCGACACTGAACGTGCAGTCGGGCAAAGAATCATATATAATAGGAACAATGACAAGGCTTCGTTCCCTGCTGGATGCCCCTAGAATATTAGGTACAGGTACTGAGAGTTTAACACTCCGACTGTCAAAACATGGCTTAAATCTGAAATGAGCTGTTTCAGACTCATACTGGTAGGCATGTACGAAACACCAATTTACTTCTGGGTCAAACACACACTTGGAGGACCACACACAGTTCCCGCCTCCATAATCCTCAGTCAGCACTCCAGGAGCACTGTGCACAATTCTCTCCTCCCTGTGCCTGGGTCAGAAACACTGGGAGCACAGTGCATGCATGGGAAATTCGAAAACTTGTTCTTAGTTCTGAGCTCCTGACACTCTCTGGAATACTAACAGACAGTGAATCATGATGCCATGCCAATTTCTGTCACCCATTGCCTGTCATCGAGGGGATCCACAACGCGGGATTCTGCTCCGATTGTGCGTGCCATTGCCTTTGGGGCATCACGGGGCAGTAATCTCTGAACCTCCATAGGCATTCAGCAACAATGGAAAAACTCATCAACCTGGAATATCAATCACATGCAGTGAGGATGAGGCAGTGGGATTGTTGAATGTGGGTTAAATCTGGAAAGGGCTGGATGAGACCCACACTGGAAACACCATGCCCTTTTCTGTCTCCCAATTACAAGGTCAGACCCACAGAGGGAGTACCATGCACAGTTCCCATCTCCATATCCCATGGGTTAGAACGACACCATAGCCTCCTGCCAATATGGGAAGTGTGGATAATTCCTGCTTCTTTGGACATTCTAACCCCTCTCCCATTCCCAGTATATGAGCCACCACGTGCCTATGTAGCACAGCCAATCTCTGTCTCCCCTTGCCTCAGCTCGAGGGTGACCCTGGCATGGCATCATCCTGTGACTGTGCTCACTGCAACCTTTGGGCTGTCATTGGCCAGTTGTTTTGTCCACGGGTGCGTCCACGTCCTGATGCAGGAGAATACTGGTGTTAATGATGAATCTGAGTTGTATACTGCATACATTCTTTGACAATAAATGTACCTTGAACCTTAATGCAGTCAGGTACAGTTGGTAAGGACAACATTGGTGCTGACAGTCCTAGTTTCCAAACGCTGTCACCCTCGTCCTAGCCCTTACCACGATGGTCAATGGCCACTCTCCCACATCCCGTAGAACCACCATCTTACAACCTCTGCAGTCAGCTCTCAGGCCTACACCAGCCATGAACGGTCACGGCAACTGGCCAATGGAGAGGTCTGCTGTGCAATCACTTTCCACAAGGTTCCCTGTCCTGCTGCAATTGTGACAGGTGATCTACCATCCCAGAGGTGAAGCAGCAGGGGAATGAATCACCTGGATTTTCAGAGTTGGAAATCACGTCTGCGGTGCCGACACCACCATCCTGTCGTCTGGCAAACGGCCGCTGCAGATGCCTGCTCATCCCCATCTGGGCCCAGGAGATGGTTCATCCTCGGCACCTCCCTCCAGTGGAAGAGAACGCCAAGTATGATGAGGCAAGGGGCAGGGCAAAACCCAGCCTTGATGCAGAACAATGCTCCAGCAGGGATGTAATTAAAGATCTCGGTCACTCACCCATTTCCCTCCACTGCCCCCCGAAAGGTTCTGAGTGTCAGGTGTAGAGCCTGAACCAACAGCTGACAGGACAGGTTTCTTCTTCCACCCCAGTCCCAGACAGCCAGTTGGTCTGGATGTCCCGCACTGATCTTGAGTGCTGGGCCAAATTCTACTTTACCAGAGAAGTGCAGGCATCGAGGAAGCTGCTGAGGGAGCGCCAGCCCAAGGCCACAATGTCCAGAGGGTCCCATGGGTCCAGGTCAAGAGGGATTGGTTCTTCTGAAGGAAGAGGGGTGCTGTTTAGGTCTGATGTGGAACGAGGAGTGAGGGGTCAGGTTCCAGGATTGGACCAAGTCCACGGGCACAGCTTAGTTCGAGACTCCTTCAAAGTGTCCTCCGATTCCAAGTGACTCTGTATGTGTTTTTAGAGGAAGGAGAGGGGAAAGGGTGGAAATGGAAAAGGGAGAAGGGAGAAGGGAATGAGATCTTCTGTATTAAACAATAATGTCTGAGGGACTGGTGGGCTTGTGACAAGTCTGCACCACCATCCCTCCCCCCTGTCCCATCCTCAACAAGCCCCTCACCACCAATCCACCTCCCCCATGCACCCTCCCTCCCCATAACCAATTCCCCCCACCCTCAAACTAGCCCATCCTCACTGTGACCCCTGCTCCCTCCCTCCCCACCCCCATGTCCCTCACCCTACCCGCTCCAGCCTCAGCCCTCCCTACTCCTTCCGACCTGCCCCAACCCCATCCCTCCTCCCTCTTCACCTCAGGAGTGATCATTCCCTGGTCCTCTCTCCCTGCTATCTCCCAGATAACGCTGCCCCCGGCTACCCCTTCGCTCAGAGAAGGAGCGGCCCCGAGATCCAGCGGGCGTGGCTTTGCAATGAAAGAAAATGTGTGTCGAATAACAGAATCAGGGCCCTACCTGGTGCCCTGGGGCGGGCCGTTCAGCTGTCGGGGGGGACGGCCGGCCGGCCGACAAGGTGCCAAAGGACGGAGACGAGAAACCGGGGCAGCCGAGCAATCTCTTTCCACTGTGTTCCAAGCCATTTTGCAGCTGTGACAGTCCATCTTCAATTCTGATGGATGAGCAGCAAGACACGAAATCTCATTCAGTGGGAACCCACACAAGCCTTCGTCTCCTGATTGAATCTTATACAGCAGGACTGCAAAACATGGATTAGATCCGCAAAGGAGCACAGTCGTGCACACTGCAATGATTCCGGACCTTTTAAATTTCTTTCCACAGAGTCCCCAGTCCTATTGCAGGGGCAGCAGCCTGCTGACACTGAACGTGCAGTCGGCAAAGAATCATATATAATAGGAACAATGACAAGGCTTCGTTCCCTGCTGGATGCCCCTGGAATATAGGTACAGGTACTGAGAGTTTAACACTCCGACTGTCAAACATGGCTTAAATCTGAAATGAGCTGTTTCAGACTCATACTGGCAGGCATGTACGAAACACCAATTTACTTCTGGGTCAAACACACACTTGGAGGACCACACACAGTTCCCGCCTCCATAATCCTCAGTCAGCACTCCAGGAGCACTGTGCACAATTCTCTCCTCCCTGTGCCTGGGTCAGAAACACTGGGAGCACAGTGCATGTATGGGAAATTGGAAAACTTGTTCTTAAACATTCGGATCTCCTTCCACTCTCTGGAACACCAGCAGACAGTGAATCATGATGGCATGCCAATTTCTGTCACCCATTGCCTGTCATCGAGGGAATCCACAACGCGGGATTCTGCTCCGATTGTGCATGCCATTGCCTTTGGGGCATCACGGGGCAGTAATCTCTGAACATCCATAGGCATTCAGCAACAATGGAAAAACTCATCAACCTGGAATATCAATCACATGCAGTGAGGATTAGGCAGTGGGATTGTTGAATGTGGGTTAAATCTGGAAAGGGCTGGATGAGACCCACACTGGAAACACCATGCCCTTTTCTGTCTCCCGATCACAAGGTCAGACCCACAGAGGGAGTACCATGCACAGTTCCCATCTCCATATCCCATGGGTTAGAACCACACCATAGCCTCCTGCCAATATGGGAAGTGTGGATAATTCCTGCTTCTTTGGACATTCTAACCCCTCTTCCATTCCCAGAAAATGTGCCACCACGTGCCTATGTCGCACAGCCAATCTCTGTCTCCCCTTGCCTCAGCTCGAGGGTGACCCCGGCATGGCATCATCCTGTGACTGTGCTCACTGCAACCTTTGGGCTGTCATTGGCCAGTTGTTTTGTCCACGGGTGCGTCCACGTCCTGATGCAGGAGAATACTGGTGTTAATGATGAATCTGATTTGTATACTGCATACATTCTTTGACAATAAATGTACTTGAACCTTAATGCAGTCAGGTACAGTTGGTAAGGACAACATTGGTGCTGACATAGTCCTAGTTTCCAAACGCTGTCATCCTCGTCCTAGCCCTTACCACGATGGTCAATGGCCACTCTCCCACACCCCGTAGGAGAACCACCATCTTACAACCTCTGCAGTCAGCTCTCAGGCCTACACCAGCCATGAACGGTCACGGCAACTGGCCCATGGAGAGGTCTGCTGTGCAATCACTTTCCACAAGGTTCCCTGTCCTGCTGCAATTGTGACAGGTGATCTACCATCCCAGAGGTGAAGCAGCAGGGGAATGAATCACCTGGATTTTCAGTCCGAAATCACGTCTGCGGTGCCGACACCACGTTCCTGTCGTCTGGCAAACGGCCGCTGCAGATCCCTGCTCATCCCCATCTGGGCCCAGGATATCGTTCATCCTCGGCACCTCCCCCCAGTGGAAGAGAACGCCAAGTATGATGAGGCAAGGGGCAGGGCAAAACCCAGCCTTGATGCAGAACAATGCTCCAGCAGGGATGTGATTAAAGATCTCGGTCACTCACCCATTTCCCTCCACTGCCCCCTGAAAGGTTCTGAGTGTCAGGTGTAGAGCCTGAACCAACAGCTGACAGGACAGGTTTCTTCTTCCACCCCAGTCCCAGACAGCCAGTTGGTCTGGATGTCCCGCACTGATCTTGAGTGCTGGGCCAACTCCTACTTTACCAGAGAAGTGCAGGCATCGAGGAAGCTGCTGAGGAGCGCCAGCCCAAGGCCACAATGTCCAGAGGGTCCCATGGGTCCAGGTCAAGAGCGATTGGTTCTTCGGAAGGAAGAGGGGTGCTGTTTAGGTCTGATGTGGAACGAGGAGCGAGGGGTCAGGTTCCAGGATTGGACCAAGTCCACGGGCACAGCTTAGTTCCAGACTCCTTCAAAGTGTCCTCCGATTCCGAGTGACTCTGTATGTGTTTTTAGAGGAAGGAGAGAGGAAAGGGTAGAAATGGAAAAGGGAGAAGGGAGAAGGGAATGAGATCTTCTGTATTAAACAATGTCTGAGGGACTGGTGGGCTTGTGACAAGTCTGCACCACCATCCCTCCCCCCTGTCCCATCCTCAACAAGCCCCTCACCACCAATCCACCTCCCCCATGCACCCTCGCTCCCCATAACCAATTCCCCCCACCCTCAAACTATCCCATGGTCACTGTGACCCCTGCTTCCTCCCTCCCCACCCCCATGTCCCTCACCCTACCCGCTCCAGCCTCAGCCCTCCCTACTCCTTCCGACCTGCCCCAACCCCATCCCTCCTCCCTCTTCACCTCAGGAGTGATCATTCCCTGGTCCTCTCTCCCCAGCATCTGCAGATTATTTTGTGTCTCCGACACCGAGCACCATCTCTGCCGAGTGCTTCGACCCCGGCCCCGGCAACAGGCAAAGCCGAGGATTTGGGGCCTTCCTCTCTGCAGATTCTCGATCACACAGTAGCAGCGGGTAGCGAAGCAGGCAGTTCAGAAGTTTCTCCAGATGTTCCTCCGTGCTTCTCACGGCTGTCTCTATGAAATCAGGATTGTGCACATTATCCAACTTCGCAAATACACTATCAATTTGGAGCGGCCGTGCACGCTGCGTCGTGCCGCCATCTTCTCCTCCCCTCCATTTACCTTGGGTAACCAATAGCCCTCTTTTTTTCTGAGCTCCATGTCCCTATCCAGGAGTCTTTTCAAAGACCCTATCGTATGCGCCTCCACCACCATCGCCGGCAGCCCATTCCACGCACTCACCAATCACTGCGTAAAGAACTTGCCCTGGCATCTCCCCTATACCTACTTCAAAAACACCTTAAAACTGTGCCCACTTGTGATAGCCATTTCAGCACTGGGAAAAAGCCTCTGACAATCCACATGATAAATGTCTGTCATCTTGTACACCTCCATCAGGTCACCTCTCATCCTCTGTCACGCCAAAGAGAAAAGGCCAAGTTCACTCAAATTATTCTCGTAAGGCATGCTACCTGATCCAGGCAACATCTTTGTAAATCTCTGCACCCTTTCTATAGTATCACATCCTTCCTGCAGTAAGGTGACCAGAACTGAGCACAGTACTCCAAGTGGGGTCTGACCAGGGTCCAATACAGCTGTAATATTACCTCCCGACTTCGAAACTCAGTCCCACGGTTGATGAAGGTCAATGCATCGTATGCCTTCTTAACCACAGATACAACCTGCCCAGCAGCTTTGAGCGTCCTATGGACTTGGACCCCAAGATCCCTCTGCTCCTCCACACTGCCAAGTGTCTTACTATTCATACTACACTCTGCCATCACATTTGACTTAGCAAAATGCACCACATCACATTTATCTGGGATGAACTCCATTTGCCACTTTTCAGCCCAGTCTTGTATTCTACCAACGTCCCCCTGTAACCTCTGACAGCCCTCCAACACAACCAACTTTGTATCCTTCACTAACCCATCCCTCCATTTCCTCATCCAAGTCATTTATCAAAATCACAAAGGGATCCCAGGACAGATCCCTGAGGCACACCACTGGTCACTGACCTCCATGCAGAATGTCACTCGTCTACAACCACTCTTTGCCTTCTGTCGGCAAGCCAATTCTGGATCCACAAAACAGGGTCCCTTTGGATCCCATGCATCCTTACTTTCTCAATGAGCCTTGCATGGGGTACCTTATCAAATGCCTTGCTGAAATCCATATAAGCTACATCTACTAGTCTACCTTCATCAATATATTTGGTCACATACTCAGAAAATTCAATCAGGCTCGTAAGGCACAACCTGCCGTTGACAAAGCCATGCTGACTATTGCGAATCATATTATGCCTATCCAAGTGTTCATAAATCTTGCCTCTTAGGATATTTTCCACCAACTTACCAACCACTGAAGCAAGGCTGACTGGTGTATAATTTCTTGGACTATCTCTACTCCCTTTCTTCAATAAGGGAACAACATCTGCAACCCTCCAATCCTCCAGAATCTCCCCCGTCCCCATTGATAATGTAAAGATCATTGCTAGAGGCTCAGTAACCTCCCCCCTCACCTTCCACAGTAGCCTGGGGTACATCTCGTCCGATCCCAGAGACTTATCCAACTTGATGCTTTCCAAAGGCTCCAGCACATCCCCTTTCTAATGTCTATATGCTCAAGCTTTTCAATCCGCTGTAAGTCAACCCGACAATCGCCAGGATCCTTTTCCTTAGTGAATACTGAAACAGAATATTCATAAAGTACCTGAGCTATCTCCTGTTTCCTGCACACTTTTCCACTGTCACACTTCATTACTCCTATTCTCTTATGTCTTATCCTCCTGCTCTTCACAGACTTGTAGAATGCCTTGGGGCTATCATAAATCCTGCTCGCCAAGGCCTTCTCGTGGCCCCTACTGCCTCTCCTAATTTCATGGCTTTTGCTTCCCCTTTATGCAAAGGCACCACATTTACTTTCTTAATTTGAAGTAATTGCTCAGCTAGAAGGTCTGGCACCTTGTTCCCTGCAACCTCAACAAGGGCTGGGACCCATATGAAATGTATACACAACCCTGCAGCTTCAACAGATGTTGTCCAATCTCAATGTAACACCCTAATAGAGGTTTCACTGTTGATGTAATGGTATTTCTGTAGGAGCAGTGTTTGGATTATAGTTGGATTTGGAGATAATAGGTGCTTTGGAATGAGAGCCATCCATCCGGGGAGCGGGTTGTTTTTCAGTGTGCCTGACATCGGTGTGATCTGGGGTCTTGCTTCGGAGGGACACGAAGAGAGAAGACACTGGAGAGAACTGGTTGCAGGATTCAACCCGGGGGAGGACTATCATTCGATGGAGTAAGGTGCAGAGGTCTATTGAGTATCGGTGAATATAACTTTCAGAAGAGCTGAGCTCCAACTTGTGCACATTTGACTGTTTCATTATAATGGGCCTTTTTTGTCTTTTTCTTTCTTTTCTTTACTAACCCTTTAGTTCAGTTAACATTCATAAATATAATCCATATAATCGCATGCAGCACGCTGTTATTTCTTGGCACTGAGATGTACCAGGGGAGCAAAATACACAGTCTCCACACAAACCGAGGTTTGAGGTGGGAGTACCGTCCCAATCTCTTGGATTTGGCAGGACCAGAGTGTGTATTCCCTGGACTAGCACAACCCAGGGAAAACAGGGGTTTTCATCAAGAACAACGTCTGACCTACAATTTAAAGTACATTTTTTAACGGATGTCAAAACAGATCAAATCAGAGCACGGAAGTACATAATCAGGATGTACTTCTCCGGCCCATTCCAAGATTAAAATGATAGCAACCACCTCAGCTGTGAATACAGATACTTTGTATGATAATCCTTTCTCAATAATCACCTGAACCTTTGGAACATAATCAGAGACACCTGAACGACCTGTCACTGGGTCTTTTGAATTAACTGTGATGTGTAAGAATCCACAATGTCTGCCTTGCATGTATTGCTGAATTCCCTATACCACGGATGTACAATCAATTGTCATCTTGATCTTTTCTTGAAGGCTAAAGTCAACCACCTGCAAAGGGAAAAACCATGGAGTAGTGACAGAAAGGGGTACACCGGGACCATATTTCACATCAAGGAACCCAAGATTTTCTGCCCATTCATTTTCCATCCACCCAAAACAGAATACCTTGCGAATACAGTCATCGCAACATGACTGATGTTGGCAATCTTTTAGGACCAGCTTTATGTCCTCTTACATTAACCCAATAAACCATTGCTAACTGTAACCTGTGTAGATGTAAAGGTACTTAATCCATTTCCACTAGTAATGCTGAAATTGGGGATGATTTAATAGCACCAAAAAATAATCTCAATGATTGAATTTGAACTTCATCTAACGGGCTTTAAGACCACTGGTGAGGCTGACCCAGAAGCAATACATTCATAATCAAAGACAGGTTTGATTAAAGCAAAATACATTTAAGTGACCTCCCACTCGTACCCTCATCAGATCCAAATCAGCGACTTGAGCACATTAAAGACATTATTTACGCATCTGCAGATTGTTATTGACATGATCCTTCCAAATTATCCTTGTGTCCATCCACATACCGAGACACTTTATCACTGACTGGACCCCTGATTTAACATGTAAATTGAGATCAATTGTGGGGGCAATGTTCCTTTTAGAACACAAAATAAACAGCTCAAGTTTTCACAATGGAAAATTTCAGTCCCCACTCATGTCCCCATTTCACTACTTCATTAATAGCTGCTTGCATTTCCCTAACTATATAATTTATATTCCTACCTCTCTCTCACAATGCACCATCATCACCATTTCACGCTGCTCTTTCCGAAGGCCCTGCTCGTTTGTTTAAATCTCGCGCTCACTCTCGCGATATCTCAATCCCGCCGAAAGGCTCCTCTCACGCCCGATGACCTCCACAGAAACGGCTGCTCGGCTGCCCCGGGTTCCTGTCTCTGTTCGTCGGCACCTTGTCGGCCCGCCGCGCCCGACACCTCAACGCCCCACCCCGGGCACCAGGTAGGGGCCTGATTCTGTTATTCGACACACATTTTCTTTCATTGTAAAGCCACGCCCGCTCGATCTCTGGCCGCTCCTTCTCTGCGTGAAGGGGAAGCGGGGGGCAGCATTATCTGGGAGATAGCGGGGAGAGAGGACCAGGGAATGATCACTCCTGAGGTGAAGAGGGAGATAGGGAATGGGGGAATGGGGATGGGGGAGGTCGGAAGGAGTGAGGAGGGCTGAGCCTGGAGGGGGTAGGGAGAGGAGATGAGGAACATGGAGATGGGGTTCAAATTCAGGGACACTCTAGAGTTCAGGCGAGGGGTGACAGAAATTCGCATGCCATCATTATTCACTGCTTGCTGGTGTTCTTGAGTGGAAGGAAATTAGATTGTTTGAGAGCAAATTTTCCAATTTCCCACACATGCAACGTGCTCCCAGTGTGCTGACGGATGATTCTGAAGGCAGTAACTGTGTGTGGTGTTCCAAGTGCATATGGAAATGGGAATTAAAACTATGTAGAGGTGTAAGAAGCTACAATGGCTGCCTTGCACGTATTGCTGAGTTGCCTCTGCCATGGATGTACAATCAGTTGTCATCTTGATCTTTTCTTGAAGGCTAAGGTCAACCACTGGCAACCACCATGGGTCCAGGTCAAGAGAACCACCATCTTACACCCTCTGCAGTCAGCTCTCAGGCTTGCACCAGCCCTGAATGGTCATGGCAACTGGCCACTGGAAAGGTTTGCTTTGCAATCTCTTTCCACAAGGTTCCCTGTCCTGCTACAATTGTGACAGATGGTCTACCATCCCAGAGGTGAAGCAGCAGGGGAATGAATCACCTGGATTTTCAGAGCCAGAAATCACATCTGCGGTGCCGACACCACCCTCCTGTCGTCTGGCAAACAGCCGCCGCAGATGCCTGCTCATCCCCATCTGGACCCAGGACATCGTTCATCCTCGGCACCTCCCTCCAGTGGAAGGGAACGCCAGATATGATGTGGCAAGGGGGAGGGCAAAACCCAGGCCTGATGGAGAAGAATGCTCCAGCAGGGATGTAATTAAAGATCTTGGTCACTCACCCATTTCCCTCCACCACCCCCGAAAGGTTCTGAGTGTCAGGTGCAGAGCCTGAACCAACAGCTGACAGGACAGGTTTCTTCTTCCACCCCAGTCCCAGACAGCCAGTTGGTCTGGATGTCCCACACTGATCAAGAGCGCTGGGCCAACTTCTACTTTACCAGAGAAGTGCAGGCATCGAGGAAGCTGCTGAGGGAGCGCCAGCCCAAAGCCACAATGTCCAGAGGGTCCCATGGGTCCAGGTCAAGAGGGATTGGTTCTTCAGAAGGAAGAGGAGTGTTGTTTAGGTCTGATGTGGAACGAGGAGTGAGGGGTCAGGTTCCAGGATTGGACCAAGTCCACGGGCACAGCTTAGTTCAAGACTCCTTCAAAGTGTCCTCCGATACTGAGTGACTCTGTATGTGTTTTTAGAGGAAGGAGAGAGGAAAGGGAGAAGGGAATGAGATCTTCTGTATTAAACAATAATGTCTGAGGGACTGGTGGGTTTGTGACATGTCTGTACCACCATCCCTCCACCCTGTCCCATCCTCAACGAGCCCCTCACCACCAATCCACCTCCCCCATGTACCCTCCCTCCCCATAACCAATTCCCCCACCCTCAAACTATCCCATCCTCACTGTGACCCCTGCTCCCTCCTCCCCACCCCCATGTCCCTCATTCCCCCACCCTACCCCATCCCTCCTCCCTCTTCACCTCAGGAGTGATCATTCCCTGGTCCTCTCCCCCCGCTATCTCCCAGATAACGCTGCCCCCGGCTTCCCCTTCGCACAGAGAAGCAGCGGCCCGAGATCGAGGAGGCGTGGCTTTACAATGAAAGAAAATGTGTGTCGAATAACAGAATCAGGCCCCTACCTGGTGCCCGGGGAGCGGTGTTGAGCTGTCGGGCGCGGCGGGCCGACAAGGTGCCGACGGACGGAGACGGAGACGGGAACCCGGGGCAGCCGAGCAGCCGTTTCTGTGGAGGTCATCGGGCGTGAGAGGAGCCTTTCGGCGGGATTGAGATATCGCGAGAGTGAGCGCGAGATTTAAACAAACGAGCAGGGCCTTCGGAAAGAGCAGCGTGAAATGGTGATGATGGTGCATTGTGGGAGAGAGGTAGGAATATAAATTATATAGTTAGGGAAATGCAAGCAGCTATTAATGAAGTAGTGAAATGGGGACATGAGTGGGGACTGAAATTTTCCATTGCGAAAACTTGAGCTGTTTATTTTGTGTTCTGAAAGGAACATTGCCCCCACAATTGATCTCAATTTACATGTTAAATCAGGGGTCCAGTCAGTGATAAAGTGTCTCGGTATGTGGATGGACATAAGGATAATTTGGAAGGATCATGTCAATAACAATCTGCAGATGCGTAAATAATGTCCTTAATGTGCTCAAGTCGCTGATTTGGGTCTGATGAGGGTGCGAGTGGGAGGCCACTTAAATGTATTTTGCTTTAATCAAATCTGTCTTTGATTATGGATGTATTGCTTCTGGGTCAGCCTCACCAGCGGTCTTAAAGCCCGTTAATGAAGTTCAAATTCAATCATTGAGATTATGTTGTGGTGCTATTAAATCATCCCCAATTTCAGCATTACTAGTGGAAATGGATTAAGTACCTTTACATCTACACAGGTTACAGTTAGCGATGGTTTATTGGGTTAATGTAAGAGGACATAAAGTCGGTTCTAAAATATTGCCAACATCAGGAGTGTTGAGACTACTGTATTCGCAAGGTCTTCAGTTTTGGATGGATGGAAAATGAATGGGCAGAAAATCTTGGGTTCTTTGATGTGAAATATGGTCCCAGTGTACCCCTTTCTGTCACTACTCCAAAGTTGGTGGTGGTGTGGATAGTGTGGAGAGCTGTCAGAGGTTACAGGGGGACATTGGTAGAATGCAAAACTGGGCTGAAAAGTGGCAAATGGAGTTCAACCCAGATAAGTGTGATGTGGTTCATTTTGCTAAGTCAAATATGATGGCAGAGTGTAGTATGTAAGACACTTACATACAAAGCAGTAAGACACTTGGCAGTGTGGAGAATCAGAGGGATCTTGGGGTCCAAGTCCATAGGACACTCAAAGCTGCTGGGCAGGTTGAATCTGTGGTTAAGAAGGCATACGATGCATTGGCCTTCATCAACCGTGGGACTGAGTTTCGAAGTCGAGAGGTAATGTTACAGCTATATAGGACCCTGGTCAGACCCCACTTGGAGCACTGTGCTCAGTTCTGGTCACCTCACTGCAGGAAGGATGTGGAAACTATAGCAAGGGTGCAGAGGAGATTTACAAGGATGTTGCCTGGATTGGGGAGCATGCCTTACAAGGATAGTTTGAGTGAACTTGGCCTTTTCTCCTTGGAGTGACAGAGGATGAGAGGTGACCTGACAGAGGTGTACAAGATGACGAGAGACATTGATCATGTGGATAGTCAGAGGCTTTTTCCCAGGGCTGAAATGGCTATCATGATAGGGCACAGTTTTAAGGTGCTTGGAAGTAGGTACAGAGGATATGCCAGGGGGAAGTTCTTTACTCAGAGATTGGTGTGTGCATGGAATGGGCTGCTGGTGATGGGGGTGGAGGCGAATACGACAGGGTCTTTGAAGAGACTCCTGGACAGGTACATGGAGCTCAGAAAAACAGAGGACTATTGGTTACCCAAGGTAATTTCTAAAGTAAGTACATGTTCTGCTCAGCATTGTGGGCCAAAGGGCCTGGATTGTGTTGTTTCTCTGTTTCTAATTAAAAATTCCATTTGATCACTGTGGTAACAAAGTTGGGGTAAGGAAAAGGATGGCATTGGTATAAAAATCAGAGGATGGGGAGAGGTCAACTAGGAGATGGTTATAAAAGGAAGGAAGAAGTTATACTTCCACGTTTACATATTGGACGTAATCGGTTGGATAATTCCTTGTTCAGAATTACTGTGCATGATGCAGGCATTTGTAGGGAGTGCACTTGTCAACAAACAGTGCCGCATAGACTGTTTCAATGCAGTTCCTATGAGGTGCAAAGGAAATGTCAATTGCTAAATTGAGATCTTTAGGACAGACACAGTTAATGTGGAAAGTTGGTTAGGATTTACTGCCACCGTAATGCATAGAAGTGAAGATCTGACTTTCTGAAAAGCAATAGACTTTTTGATAGTACTTGATTTTTATCTTGGAGGGGAATTGAAGTGCGTTAAACATGACTCGAAGTAGAAGAAGAAACTTAACCGTGGTCTTCAAATATCGTGGTTTATCAGGTACTTGACAAAGGTCTTTCAAAAGAAGTCAAGTTTCAGCTGAGTGGTCATCGTATGCGTGGATAGGGTTAGAGTGGGGAGCTGGAGGCTTTGGCAAGAAGAGGTGGAGGCTAAGGTGAGTTTCTGGTGAATTGCTTTCATTCCTTGTCTGTTCGGCCTGGCCAGAGTAGTGAGAATGGATCCAGGGTCAGTGGTGTGTTCTTCATGCCAGATTTGGGAGTTCTGTGAGACCTCCAGTGCACTTTATAATTGCATCAGTGTAAAGTTCATCCAGCTGCACCTCCTTAGAGACCGTGTTGGGGAACTGGAGCTGCAACTGGATGACCTTCGGTTGATATGGGAGAATGAGGAGATGATAGATGAGAGGTTCAGAGAGGCAGTCACCCTTAAGTTGCAGGAGGCAGGTGAATGCCAAGAGACGGATCGAGAAGACAGACAGAACAGAGAATACCCGTGGCTGTTCCCCTCAATAACAGGTATATCACTTTGGATATTGCTGAAAATCTGTCTGAACCACCACCCCTGGCAGTGCATTCCACCACTTACCAGTCCTGTAAAACACTGGTCCCCAACCACTGCGCCACGGACCGGTATCGGGTGGCGAGGAAACGATATGATTTGGTGATATGAGTCAGCTGCACCTTTCCTCATTCCCTGTCACGCACTGTTGAACTTGAACACCCCCCTCCCCCCTTGTCAGCTGGTCTGCAAGAATATTGTCAATTTTTTTAAATTTCAAAATATACTTTATTCAAAAATAAAATTATATACATTAAACCATTCGATGACTCTGAATCCTTTACATACGTTTCCCTTATGGTCTCTAGATATCCATACTTTTGGCCACCCACATGGCACTCCGTTGGTTCACCTTCCCAAACCATTGTTGAGGGGTATACTCCCCGCCACTCGACCCCTCCCACTCCGGCGGGAGAAGAACCCTAAACTGTGGTCCTTCCCCACCGGGCCCTTGCGGTGGCTGCACCAAATTTCAGCACGTACTCCTGCAGCTGAAAATGTGCCAGTCGGCAGCATTCTCCCACGGACATCTCCATGTGCTGGTAGATCATCAAGTTTCGGGCTGACCAAAGAGCATCTTTCACCGAGTTGATGATCTGCCAGCAACACCGGATGTTGGTCTCCGTGTGCGTCCCCGGGAACAGCCCGTAGATCAGAGAGTCCTCTGTTACACAGCTGCTGGGGATGAAACGTGACACCAGCCCGTCCATCCTCCTCCACACCCTCTCTGTGAACTGACAGTGTGCAAAGAGGTGGGTCACAGACTCCTCCTCACTTCAGTCCTCCTGTGGGCAGTGGGGTGTGGAGGCAACGTTCCAGGTGTACAGGAGAGATCTGACTGGGAGAGCCCCTCTCACCGCCAGCCAGGCGAGGTCCTGGTGCCTGTTGGTGAGATCTGGTGATGAGGCATTTTGCCAGATGAACTGGACGGTCCGCTCGGGGAACCACCCCACTGTGTCCATCACGTCCTTCTCCTGCAGAGCCTGCAGGACATTACGTGCCGACCACTGCCTGATGGCCCTATGGTCAAAGGCATTCTCCTGGAAGAACTTTTCTATGAAGGACAGGTATGGCAGCAACGACCAGCTGACTGGGGCGTTGCGCGGGAGTGGGGCCAGACCCATCCTTTGTAGCCAGGGCGACAGGTAGAACCTGGGCACATAGTGGTACTTGGTGCCCATGTACCTGGGTTCTACACACAACCTGATGCAGCCACACACGAAGCTGGCCATCAGGGTGAGGGCGACATTGGGGACGTTCTTGCCCTCATTGTCCAGGGACTTGTGCATGATGGTCCGTCTGACCTGCTCTATCTTGGATCCCCAGACGAATCTGAAGACAGCTGGGGTGATTTCCGAGCTGTAGGAGCGGGGGACGGGCCACACCTGCGCCAAGTACAGCAGCCCTGAGAGCACCTCACACCTGATGACCAGGTTCTTGCCCGTTATCGACAGGGAGCGCCCTCTCCACAGTCCCAGTTTCTGTTTCACATTGGCAGTCCACTCCTGCCAGTTCCTGTTGCACGCCTCGGCCCCTCCGAACCAGATCCCCAACACCTTCACGTGGTCAGACCTGATGGTGAAGGGGACACTGGATCAGTTGGGCCAGTTGCCGAAGAGCATGGCTTCGCTCTTCGTGCGGTTGACCCTGGCCCCCGATGCTAGCTCAAACTGTTCGCAGATGCCAATCAACCTGCGAACTGACCTCGGATCAGAGCAGAAGACAGTGATGTTGTCCATGTACAGGGAGGTTTTCACTTAGGTCCCTCCACTGCCTAGCAGTGTCACCCCTCTTATGCCCTCATCCCTCCTGATGGCTTCGGCAAAGGGTTCTCTGCAGCAGACAAACAAGACAGGGGAGAGGGGACATCCCTGCCTGACTCCAGACCTTATGGGGAAGCTGTCTGTTTCCCACCCGTTGACCTGGACTGCAGTACGGATGTCTGTGTAGAGCAGTCTGATCCACTTCCGGATTCCCTCCCCAAATCCCATTTTGGAGAGCACGTCTGCCATGTACGTGTGGGATATCCTGTCGAAGGCTTTCTCCTGGTCCAGGCTGACCAGGCAGGCGTTCACCCCCGCTGTCCTGCACGTAGGCGATGGTGTCCCTCAGTACCGCGAGGCTGTCTGAGATCTTCCTGCCCGGTACAGCACAGGTTTGGTCTGGGTGGATCACCTGTCCCAGAGCAGACTTGACTCTGTTGGCGATAGCCTTGGACAGGATCTTGTAATCCACATTCAGGAGAGAGATGGGCCTCCAATTTCTAAGTCCTCCCTTTCCCCCTTCTGCTTGTAGATGAGGGTGATGATGCCCTTCCTCATGGACTCTGACATGCTGCCGGCCAGAAGCATAGCGTTGTACACTTCCAGCAGGTCTGGGCCCATCCAGTTCCACAGAGCCGAGTACAACTCAGCCGGTAACCGGTCTGCAGTGCAAAAAATGTTGGGGACCCCTGCTGTAAAATATGTCCCTGTGACATGCTCCCTATGCTTTCGTCCAATCACCTTAAAATGATGATGTCTCATTTTAGCCATTGCCCCCCTGGGAAATAGGCACTGGTTGTTCACTCTGCATTTGTCTCTTAACATCTTGTACTCCACTACCAAGCCACCTCTCATTCTATTTGCTCAAAGAGAAAAGCCGTAACGTGCTCAACTTTTCTTTTGTAAGACATTGGCTCCAATCTTGGTAAATCTCCTCTGCACCCTCTCCAGAGGGTTCCTGTTGTGACTGAACTGAAACTGCTAATTAGGAGCTCAAACTGGGAAATATAAGTCTTTATTCACACAGCGGGGGTCGGGGGGAGGGAGGGGGTTTGAGAGAGAGAGAGAGAGAATATGAGAATGAGCATCCAGGAGAATCAAGCAACATACATAAAAGTTGCTGGTGAACGCAGCAAGCCAGGCAGCGTCTCTAGGAAGAGGTGCAGTCGTGCAGTCCTGACGAAGGGTCTCAGCCTGAAACGTCGACTGCACCTCTTCCTAGAGATGCTGCCTGGCCTGCTGCGTTCACCAGCAACTTTTATGTGTGTTGCTTGAATTTCCAGCATCTGCAGAATTCCTGTTGTTTGCATCCAGGAGAATCGAAGTTATTGTTACTTTTGTTCTTAATAAAGACAAACTTGGCGTCTGCAAACATTGGAACATTTTGTTACTGGACTGCTGCTCAACCCCAATGTGCACAACCAGGTCACCTTCACAGCTTCAGGTTCCGGGTGAACCCCTGGTATTGCTCACTGGGAAATGAAGTTCTTTATTATGCACACATAATAAAACATCTTTCCCTTCCACCCATGAAAGACAAACAAATACAATACTTTGTCCTCATCAACCTGCAAGGAACAAGAATCCTTTCCAACAAAGATATCTCCATTCGTAGCTGGTCTCTTTCCTTTCTTTTTGCTGAATTTTCAGCTGTTCAACATTTCAACTTCAATTGTAATGAGCAACTACAGTCTCTTATGCACTCACCTTCAGTCAGTCTCTGAGATGGTTTAATGGTCCTTTTGGTCTGCTGGTTGTTTCCACAGGAGTATTGCTTGCATTTGCTGTGTTACAATTTGTGTTTTTCTGAGAACTCTGATCAACATGTTCATCTTTTACATATGCTGACCCCTTTGTGTCCTGACAGGTGACGTCACAGCCATGGGTTGGAGCCTGTGGACGTAGATCCATACGGTTCTTTCTCAGAGGTGTTCCTGCTCTGTCTGAATCTGATAGGAATGTGGAGTGACTTCCTCTTGGACGTATCCTGACATGGACCATGTTCCAGAATTGTGAACTGGGATTCGAGTTTGATCTCCAGGCTTCAGAACTGGTAGGCTTTTTGTAGACTTGTCATGATACCATTTCTCTTTTTCTTTCCCTTTCACTTTAGCCAGTTTGACCTAATGTGCTCCTGTGGGTGTCAACATGTTTTCATGCATTGGAAGGTTAGTGTGTTTGTGTCGACCCATCAGCATTTGGGCTGGTGAAAGGGCATTTTGCGGTGGCACACTTCTGTAAATCATTAGACTTGTGGAAATCCTCTCATCCATCTAAGAACATAGGACAGAGAAAACCTACAGCACGATACAGGCCCTTCAGCTCACAATGCTGTGCCGAGCATGTCCTTACCTTAGAAATTACCCAGGGTTACCCTTTGCCCTCTATTTTTCTGAGCTCCATGTACCTGTCCAGGAGTCACTTAAAACACCCTATCATAACCGCCTCCACCACCTTCGCTGGCAGCCCATTCCACGCACTCACCACTCTTTGCGTGAATAAAATGTACCCCTGACATCTCCTCTGTATCTGTTTCCAAGCCCCTTAAAACTGTGCCCACTCCTGCTAGCCATTTCAGACCTGGGAAAAAGCCTCTGACTATCCACACGATCAATGCCTCACATCATCTTGTACACCTCTATCAGGTCACCTCTCATCCTCCGTCGCTCCAAGGAAAAAAGGCCAAGTTCACCCAATCTATTCTCATAAGGCATGCTCCCCAATCCAGGCAATATCCTTGTAAATCTCGTCTGCACCCTCTCTATGGTTTCCCCATCCTTCCTGTAGTGAGGCAACCAGAACAGAGCACAATACTCACAAGTGGGGTCTGACCAGGGTCCTATGTAGCTGCAGCATTACCTCTCGGCTCCGAAACTCAACCACTTGATTGATGAAGGCCAATGAACCGTATGTTTTGTTACCCACAGAGTCAACCTGCGCAGCAGCTTTGAGTGTCCTGTGGACTCGGACTCCAAGATCCCTCTGATCGTCCACACTGCCAAGAGTCTTACCATTCGTACTATAGTCTGCCATCACATTTGACCTACCAAAATGAACCACCCCACACTTATCTGGGTTGAACTTCATCTGCCATTTCTCAGCCCAGTTTTGCATCCTATCAATATCCCCCTGTAACCTCTGACAGCCCTCCACACTATCCACAACACTCCCAACCTTGGTGTCATCAGCAAATTTACTGACCCATCCCTCCACTTCCTCATCCAGGTAATTTATTAAAAATCACAAAGAGTAGGGGTCCCAGAACAAATCCCTGAGGCACACCACTGGTCACCGACTTCCATGCAGAATACGACCCGTCTACAACTGGTCTTTGTCTTCTGTGAGCAAGCCAATTCTGGATCCACTAAGTAAGGTCCCCTTTGATCCCATGCTTCCTTACTTTCTCATTAAGCTTTGTCAAATGCCTTGCTGAAATCCATATGCACTACATCTACGACTCTACCTTCATCAACGTGTTTAGTCACATCCTTAAAAATTTAAGTCAGGCTCATAAGGCACAACCTGCCTTTGACAAAGCCATGCTGACTATTCCTCATCATATGCCTCTCCAAGTGTTTATAAATCTTGCCTCTCAGGATCTTCTCCATCAACTTACCAACCACTGAAGTAAGACTCACTGGCTTATAATGTCCTGGGCTATCTATACTCCCTTTCTTGAATACGGGAACATCTGCAACCCTCCAATCCTCTGGAACATCTCCCATCCGCTTTGATGATGCAAAGATCATTGCCAGAGGCTCAGCAATCTCTTCCCTTGCCTCCCACAGTAGCCTGGGGTACATTTCATAAGATCCCAGAGACTTATCCAACTTGATGATTTCCAAAAGTTCCAGCACATCCTCTTTCTTAATGTCTGTACGCTCAAGGTTTTCAGTCCGCTGTCAGTCATCCCTACAATCACCAATATCCTTTTCCGTAGTGAATACTGAAGCAAAGTATTCCTCAAGTTTGCACTATAATTCTGGTAAATTCTAAGAAGTACTGGTAAATATAGAGCAGCCTCTCTATTCAACAAAATGAGATACAGCAGGCATCAGATGGAGACCCTTTCAGAGGAGAGTGGTCTGCCTTGACCCAACGCTACACGACATCTTATGCGCTAAAGATCAAAGGAAAATTCTCTATTTACAATGCATCCACAATGCTTTCTTTGAACTACACACAAATAGGCCTCCCGCTTCACACCCGCACCACAGACATGTCAGTGAATTTTAATCAGCATTGTCTGGTCTTCCTAATAACTGTGGTTCACAGTTCTTAGGAACCCAGGAGCTGCATTTTAGATTTAATCCACAGTTCATATTGGCATCTGAAGACTGGTGGCTGCAAGTCAGTTGCTGAAATTATTTGCCATATGTGCTGACCCCAAAAACATTCTAACAGAAGCCAAGTCATTGCGTCTGTTTAAAATGGAGGTTGATAGGTTTTTGGTTTGTCAGGTTACAGTGAAAAGGTAGGAGAATAAGGTTGAGAGGGATAATCAATCAGCCATGATGGAATGACAAGAGCAGACTTGATGGGCCGAGTAGCCTCATGTTTTATGGTCTTATGATTTAATTGAAGAAGAAATTAGTGAAGCTGCACCTGAAGTATTGTGTTCAGTTTTGGTCATTCTTCTCTCGCAAAGATGCCACTAAGCTGGAACAAGTCAGAGGAGATTTACGAGACTGTTGCTGGCTCTCATGGGACTGAGTTATGGACAGAGATTGGGCAGGTTTGGACTTTTTGCCTTGGAGAATGAGGGGTGACCTCATACAGGTGTATAAAACCATGAGGGTCACAGAGAGAGTGAATGCGCATGGTCTTTCCCAATGGTTGTGGAATCAGGAACCAGAGAGCAGGAGTTTAAGGTGATAGAGAGAGATTTAATAGGGACCCGAGGGAAAAATTATTAACCGAGCAGGAGGTCCAAATATGGGATAAGCTGCCAGAGAATTTGGTTGAGGCAGCTACATAGATTAACAACATTTAAAAGACACTCAGACAGGTTGATGGATAGGAAGGGTTTAGAGAGCTACAGGCCAAATGCAGGCAGATGGGAATGGCTCAGATGGGGATCCCTCTGCTTCCTCCCGCTCCATTACTCCCCGAACCCCAGATCATCCAAACGAGCTGGTACCATTGGCTCAAGGATGATAAATATTATTAACAGATCTGGCCAAATTGAATTGCCTGATTGGCTTTGGGATATTGATATCATTGAGAAATCCTTCCAGACCGGTTTCTGTGATTGGCTGTGGGACAGTAACATCACCAACTTCATTGACCAAGCCCTTGGCTGTGAGTGCTCCCAGAACTCTCAACTCCAACAGTTTCTGCAGCAATGACTCCTGTGATTGGCTGTTGTGTTGTGCCTCCAGTAATGGTGATTGGCTCCAGAGCTTTGATGTCATCATGCAGGCCAACCAATTTCACCCAATTTTGATAGGTCCTGGGTCCTCCTGCAGCCCCATTGGCTCGTGGTCTGTCTGACTGGTGATTGGTTCATCAACTGTGACACAGCGAAGGGATCCTATCCAGTCTCACCTGTCGATGGTGGGTGGTCCTTCAGCAACAGAATCAGCAATTGGCTCTTATCCAATAACTCCACTGATTATCGGTCCACAGAAGGATAGCTACTTGGTGACCTCATTAGCTGGCATGCCCAGGACCCATCAAATACTTTGGAAGTCCAGTTAAAAATTGCAGTGCAGTAATCAAATCTATTCGATATAAAGGCATGTATTAGTTTTTCAGCTTCATTACATGGCAGAAATGGGCGTACGTTTGCAATATTTGTAACGTGTAGAAATGCTGCTTTGGTTAGTTTCTTTATGTGGGATTAAAATTCAAATCTGAGTCAAGGATAACACCCAGGCTTGTTACTTCTGATTTTACAAAGGGAACCAAGTTCCCAAGTTTATCAAGAAGTATATCTGTTTTGGCTTTGGGACCAACTGAAAGTGTTTCAGTTTTATCTTCATTTATTGTTAGGAATTTATTGCTCATCCATTTGTTTATTGCAGCCATACCAGAAGACAGGGAAGATATGGTGTTATCATCATCAAGCTCATCTGAGATGAACAATTGTGTGTCATCAACGTAACTGTGGAGATCAAGTTTGTGCTCTCTAATGGAGTCTCCAAAGGGGAGCATGTGTAAGGAGAATAGTAGGGGACCAAGACAGTTTCCCTGAACAAAAGTAAAAGTGAATGCAGACAAATCTCAAGGTTGTATATTTTATACATACTTTGATAATAACTGTACTTTGAATCTTGAATCAGAACTGAGAGTCTGTTGGCATCAGTGCTGAGCCTGAGGTTGCTGATGATTTTGGTAAAGCCCTTAAACACCTTACACTCCTTCAACACCTCATTTGATTCATATTGCCTACACCTGATCAGTCATTCCTTCTTCTAAACCTAGGCCTCAACATCACTGCAAAACCAAGGTTCCCTAAACGTGTTAGCCTTGCCTTTTATTCCAACAGGAACATGCAAGTTCCTACTTTCAATATTTCACTTATGAGGATGTTGCAGTTGCAGGGGAAGTGTGTAATAGAGGGGGAGGGTAGTGGATGGGAGTGGATCTGGGAGTCCAAAGTGAATGGTCCCTGCAAAACCCCGTGATATCCTTACACTGGAAAGAGGGCAAAGGAGATTTCCAGTGATGTTGCTGGGACTGAGTTGTGGAGGGAGTTTGAACGGGTTGACTCTATCTTCCTTGGGTTGAGGAGAACAATGAGGGATCTTGTAGAGGTGTATAAAATCATTGGTTAATTGATTTACTATTGTCCCACGAACTGAGGTGCAATGAAGTCAAGTCAAGTCACTTTTTATTGTCATTTCGACCGTAACTGCTGGTACAATACACAGTAAAAATGAGACAATGTTTTTCAGGACCATGGTGCTACATGAACAATACAAAAACTACACTGAACTACGTGACAAAAACAACACAAAACTACACTAGACTACAGACCTACCCAGGACTGCATAAAGTGCACAAAACAGTGCAGGCATTACAATAAATAATACACAAGACAGTAGGCACAGTAGAGGGCAGTAGGTTGGTGTCAGTCCAGGCTCTGGGTAGTGAGGATTTTTTTTTTTTTTTTTAATTTTATTTTTACTTGGATAAGGAATTCACAAATATCATGTACTTTTTTCACACACATAACCTTTTCCATTTTTTATATCTATAAAACTACAATTATTTATACATTCTTAAGTACACATTGAGATGATATAAAAGGAAAATAAACATTTAAATAGATAATAATGTACTGTGGTAAATCTAACCTATTAGGCTAAGTAATGGAATTAGTTGTTAAGAAAAATAGTAATAATAGTTTCCATATAACCCTTCTGGACCATTTCCACTGGTCCAAAATGTTGTACATAAGCCTATGTAGCAACCATTGTAGGTGTTTATATCCTAATTTGTTCATGCTTGCTTCTGCCCGCAGACATAATTATCCAATCCCTATGTACTTATTTACTTAATTTTTTCATTTTTTTTATCCCTTTCCCAAATCTTTCCCTTCACTTGTGTTAATTCTCTATTTTCCAAAAGAAAACAAAAAAAACAAACATTTAGACTAGGGGTGCTTATGTTAGCAATATTACTGTGTTGATGAGAAGAGCAGTATAAATCATTAGGAGAGTCATCTAAAGTCTGCTCGCATTGGGGTTATATATTCAATCCATTTATTCCAGATTTGATAAAATTTTTCTTTTTGCGTTCTCAGGGAGTAAGTCAACTTTTCCATTTTAAATATTTCCAAGATAATTTCGTACCAATCTTCTAATGTAGGTGGTATTGGATTTAGCCATTTTCTAGTGATTGATTTCTTACTTGCCGCTAAGAGGGCCTGCAGCAACTTTATATCTTCCTTCTGTTCAAGAAACAATACATGCCCCAAATAGAGCGTCTCAAAGTTCAGAGGTATCTGGGACCTAAGTACCTTAACTAATGTTCTATGAATACCTTTCCAAAATAGACTTAATTTAGGGCAATCCCAAAAAATATGAAAATGATTTGCCTCCTTGGAGCCGCACCTTCTCCAACACATCACATTTGTATCTTTATATTTTTCCTGATATGGGGTCTTGAAGTATCTTATAATATTTTTCCAACAATGTTCTCTCCAAGTCAAAGAATTAGTCGAGGACCATTGAAAGCTGCAGATTTTCCCCCAAGCCTCCTCTGAAAGTACCAACCCCGCTTCTTTCTCCCACTTCTCTTTAATATACAGTGTATTTACATTTTTAGCATGGGAGAGTGCATTATATACTCGAGAAACTGATTTACTAGGTATTGAACTGCAAGCCGAATTCAGAATCTTGAAAAATTCTAATTCTACTGTTGATAGGTCTGTATATCTACAACTCTGGTTAACATAGTTTCGTACTTGAAGGTACCTAAAAAAGTCATTATGTTCTAGGCCATGTTTGTCCTGCAGGATTTGGAAACTTTGTAATACTCTTTTATCTATAAATGAGAGGTAGGTTGTAAGACCTTTCTTTATCCATAGCTCAAATCTTTTATCTCCTCTGTTGGGAAGGAATTCAGTATCATATGCACACCATCTAAAGAGTTTTAACATGTTATTAATTCCACATTCTGCCATACTTTTAATGTAAGATTTATCCAAGCGTTTTTAAATTTTTCCAACTGGGCCATCAATCCTTTGTCAGCTATTGAGGCCTGAAGAGGAAAACTGTCAACTAATCCAAATTCTATTTCCTTCCATCTAGCCTTATATTCCCTATTACACCAATATAACAGAGGGGTTATCTGTGAGGCATAAAAATAATTTCTCAGGCAAGGAAGAACCATACCTCCTCCTTCCTTCCCGAACTGTAAGGTGTTATATCGAATTCTAGGTTTCTTTCCTTGCCAAATGAAGCGGGAAATCCATTTGTCCCATTCCCTGAATTGATTATCATCCACCTCCACCGGTAAAGTACGGAAAAGATACAATAACCGAGGAAGAATATTCATTTTTATAGTATTTATCCTTGAATTTAAACTTAAAAAGGGGATAAGATTCCATCTATGCATATCTGCTTTTATCTCTGAGATTAATGGCCCATAATTTACCTGTGACAGTGTTGAAAGATCCTTCGGCAGGGTTATTCCTAAATATTTTAATGATTTAGCTTCCCACTTAAGATCATATGTATCCTGCAATTTTTTGGATGGTGTATAATTTAGGGACATAACCTGCGTTTTCTTTACATTTATTTTATAACCTGATATTTTCCCAAAGTCACCCAACAGTGTAAACAATCCTATAAATGATTTTTCTGGTTCACTCAGATAGACCAAAACATCATCTGCGAATAATGCCACTTTCTGTTCAATCCCTGCCACCTTGATACCTTTTACGATTTCGCTCTGTCTTATTAGTTGGGCAAGCGGTTCAATATATAGCGCAAAAAGGAGAGGAGAAATTGGGCATCCCTGTCTGGTGCCTCTCTCTAAGATGAAGGAGTCAGAGAGGTCCCCATTTATCTTAATTCGGGCTGTAGGGCTGTCATATAGAGTCTGAATTACTTTAATAAACTTTTCTTGAAAGCCGAATCTTCCTAACACTCTGTATAGGAATGCCCAACTAACCGAATCAAAAGCTTTCTCAGCATCCAATCCTACTACCATTGTCTCTGTCTCGTTCTTATTAACCTGTTCTAATATGTGCAGAGTTCTCCTTATGTTGTCCTGTGTTTGTCTTTGTTGAATAAATCCAGTCTGGTCTAAATGGATTAGGCCAGGTAAAAGCTTTTCCAATCTGAGCGCTAATATAAATAGTTTAAGTTAAGAACATTAATTGGCCGATAATTGCCACATTCTAGTTTATCTTTACCCTCTTTAGGAATAACTGAAATAATTGCTTCTCTCCAGGAAGGTGGAGTTTCTCCTCTCTGCAAGATCCAATTAAAGGTGTTAAGTAGTAATGGGGCTAACTGTGTCTTCAGGGACTTGTACCACTCTGAGGTAAACCCATCAGAACCCGGGGACTTTCCAGCCTTTAACCTAGAGATGGCCACGTTCAGTTCTTTGACAGTTACTGGTTCTAATAAACTTTCATTTTGTAAATCTGTAAGTTTAGGTAGATCTAAAGAATTCAATACACTGTCTATATAGGGCTCATTGGGGGCCTGGGGTTGGGAGTACAGCTCTCGATAATACGTTTCAACACTCTCTTGAATTTTCCCTATTGTACTCTCCACAAGCTTTGTCTTTGGATTCTTTATTTTATGAATTGTATTGTCTGCTTGTTGTTTTCGTAATTTATATGCTAATAATCTAGCTGATTTACCTCCTACTTCATAACTCTTTTGTCTCAGGTAAAGAAAATTTCTTTGAGTTTCCAACGTATAAATATCGTCAATTTCACTTTGCAATTTCCTAATTTCCCGTTTTTGATTTGAATTACTTTTGTTGCTATCTACAACTTGAAGTTGTTTTAATTTTCCTTGAAGGTCTGCTAATTTTTGTGCATTGATTTTTTTCATGTGAGTGGTAATGGAAATAATTTTCCCTCTCAGTACAGCTTTCAATGTATCCCATAAGATCACTGGTGCTGTTTCTCCCGTGTCATTAAGGTCTAGATATTCTTTGATTTCTCCCCTTAATCTCTCCATTACTTTCGGGTTATTGAGTATATGTGAGTTTAGCCTCCGTAGTGTTTTCCTCATTTTCCTTTCCAGGATTAGAGACATAGAGACTGGGCTATGATCCGACAGATCAATTGTTGCAATATTACAGTTTTTTATCCTGAGTCTATCTGTATTAAAGATAAAGAAATAGTCTATCCTTGAATAGGCTGAATGAGGGAAAGAGTAATATGTATAATCTTTACTAGTAGGGTATAATTCCCTCCAGACATCTATAATTCCCAACTCCTCCATCAATGAATTCACTTTCCGAGTCAGAGGTTTATTCTGAGTAACTATTCTTGAAGAATCTAATATAGGATTTAATCTAATATTAAAATCCCCTCCACAAATTACTACCCCTTGAGAACTGACCATTAGGTCAAAAATGTGTCTATAAAATGACCATTCACAACCTGGAGGAGCAGAAACATTCAGCAATGTTATTTCTGTACCTTCTATTCTTCCTGTGATTTTTACGAACCGTCCTTCTTTGTCTCTAGTCTCTGAAATATGTTCATAATTAAGAGTACTTGATATTAAAGTAGCTACCCCTCTTTTGTGACTCAGTTTATATGATGAATAAAATACATGCTTAAAGCCCGTTCTTTTTAATTTTCCATGTTCAGATTGGCTCATATGTGTTTCCTGGAGGAAAGCTATTTGTGCCCTCTCTTTTTTCAATTTAGACATAATCTTATTTCTTTTAATTGGATTCAAAACCCCATTAACATTATAGGAAATTATTTTTACCAATTCAGTTTGCATTTTTCTCTAGTAGAAAAAAAAACTCTCCTTTTCTAACCAAACAGTAAGCAATCCCTTCTCAGCAGTAAACCAAGACATATAACCACACCCTAGACATTTTTGAATGTGTAACATTTGAAAATTTTTCCCGACTTCCCACAGTGAGGTCTGAGCACCGACCCGCCTCAGTTCAGAGGGATAACCTCTATCTTCACCCTGTGTTAGAGGGCCCTCAGCAGTTTGAATAATCATAGAGAATTTTCTCCTATTTATGTCTCGACCAAATTGCTCATTCAAGTTATTCCGCCTAGTTTATTTTCAGTTACCAGTTTTCATTTTACCTTTAAGTCCGATTTACTCTTTTCAGTCATTTCTCTTAATTAATCTGTGTTCTCTGTACATTCGCGTCTGAATATTTGCAGCTTTTCCTTGTAGTTTGACACTCTGGTTCGTGTGGAGCGTCCTCGCCACACTGGCTTCCACGACTTCTGCCGAATCCTCTCCAGTAGCGACTCCGGTTGGGTGATAACTTTAATAGGTAGTCCCCGGTCCGCCAGGTCCGACGTTGCCTCCTCCACCGTAGCGTAAGTTTTTGTCCCTTCGTCGTAAAAGACTCTCAGCCGAGCTGGATACAGGGTCTGGAATTTGATGTTGTTTTCCTTCAGGACCCTCCGTGTTTCCGTATATTCCTTCCGTCTGGCAAGAATCCCTGGTGCGTAGTCGTGGTCTAAACTGATTTTACAGTTGTTCCACATGAAACCTTTCTCTTGCCATGCCCGTTTAAGCACCTCTTCCTTCGTTCTGTAACTGAGAAATCTGACCAGAATCGATCTGGACTGGGCGCCTGCCGGAGGCTGTGGTGCCAACGCGCGGTGAGCTCTTTCTATCTGTAGGACTTTTGCGGCCGGTATGTTAAGGTTCTCTCTAAGTAGCTTCTCCACGAAGGGAATCATCAATCTGGGTTTACCTTCAGTTCCTTCGGGAACTCCGTAAATCCTCACATTTTCCCTTCTCGAGCGGCCTTCTTGATCTATTAGTTTCCACTGGAGCTGGTCTTGCAGCTTCAGCATTTCTGCTATCACCTCCTCTGCGTTTTGTAGCTTCTCTTCAATTCCAACAATCCTCGCTTCGGCTTCATCTATCCGTGAGTTAGTTTTTACTATTTCTCCTTTAATATCTTCCAGCTGTTTGCTGTTATCTTGTCGGAACTCGCGAATCTCTCCGAGAATCAAGGACAGAGTCACCGATTCCCCCTCATTCTCTCCGTCCTGGCTTGCCGTGGGGGAGCTAGGCCCGTCGCCTTGCTGCGTCTCTTTACGTTTATCAGCCTTCGGAGCGGACTTTTTAATCTTGTTCTTAGACATCATCCTTGCCCCTTTTATTAATATAGTTATGCAATATTAAGTATTTGTCTAAATTCGATTATGGGGCAGTTTACCTTCTTTTTTGTCGAGAGACCTTTTCCGTACGCCTCCATTCCCTTGATGACCCGGAAGTCCCCCCAGGTATTGAGGATTCTGATGACTTGGGGGAAGAAACTGTTACATAGTCTGGTCGTGAGCCCGAATGCTTCGGTGCCTTTTGCCAGATGGCAGGAGGGAGAAGAGTTAGTATGAGGGGTGTGTGGGGTCCTTCATAATGCTGTTTGCTTTACGGATGCAGCATATGGTGTGAATGTCTCTTATGGCAGAAAGAGAGACCCCGATGATCTTCTCAGCTGACCTCACTATCTGCTGCAGGGCCTTGCGATCCGAGATGGTGCAATTTCCGAACCAGGCAGTGATACAGCTGCTCAGGATGCTCTCAATACAACCTCTGTAGAATGTGGACTTTCCTCAGCCTTCGCAGAAAGTAGAGATGCTGCTGGGTTTTCTTTTCCATGGAGCTGGTATTGAGGGACCAGGTGAGATTCTCCGCCAGGTGAACACCAAGAAATTTGGTGCTTTTAACAATCTTTACGGAGGAGTCGTGGATGTTCAGCAGAGAGTGGTTGTTCTGTGTCCTCCTGAAGTCAACAACCATCTGTTTTCTTTTGTTCACATTCAGAGACAGGTTGTTGGCTCTGCACCAGTTCGTTAGCCGCTGCGCCTCCTCTCTGTATGCTGACTCATTGTTCTTGCTGATGAGACCCACCATGGTCGCGTCATAAGCAAACTTGACGATGTGGTTCGAGCTGTGTGTTGCAGCACAGTCGTGGGTCAGCAGAGTGAACAGCAGTGGACTGAGCACACAGCCCTGGGGGGCCCCCGTGCTCAGTGTGATGGTGTTGGAGATGCTGCTTCCAATCCGGACTGACTGATGTCTCCCTGTCAGGAAGTCTCGGATCCAGTTGCAGGGGGAGGTGTTCAGGCCCAGTAGGCTCCTTGTCCTGCATACTGCATAATGAAAACCTTGTCCTGCATACTGTTCATAGATATCAAATCATTGTACAGTACATTGAGGTAGAAGAAGATAAAATAATAACAGAATACAGAATAAAGTGTCAAAGCGCTGCACAGGTAGACAAGAAGGCGCAAAATCATAATGAGGTAGACTGTGAGGGCAAGTATCCATTTTATCATATCGGAACCATTTAATAGACTTCTAACAGTGCAGTGGAAGCTGTCCTTCAGCATTGTAGGACATGCTTTCAGGTTTTTGTATGTTCTGCCCAATGGAAAGGAGAAGAAATAATGTTTGGGGTGGGTGTCAAAGTGACATGGAACATATTATGACCAGCAGGGCACTAGGGAGTTTAGTGGAACTGAGGGACCTAGGTGTACAAGTGCATTGTCCATTGAAAGCAGCTTCACAGGTACACAGGGTGGTGAAAGAAAGCATTTCATTTTTAAATCTTTTTATTAATTATTATTGAAAATTGACAAGAAAAATACATTAATCAAGTCAATATATCAATATGTATAATAAGAGTCAAACTATTAACCAAGCTAAACAGTATATCAATAATAATGATAAGAAAAAACAAAATGTTAAAGCTTTTTTTTGGAAAAAAGGAAGAAGGAAAAAAGAAACCCGGCTAACTAAAACAAAAAAAACGAGAAAAAAAAACCCATTTGGAGCACAAACCTGGAGCTATACGCCATACAAGCTTCCTTTAAAAAAAAATCAATCCCTTTACCCAAGAATCAGAAGGGGACCATGTTAATTAACTCCAATCAGATGATAGTAGCAGGCAAAAGAGCCCTACCTTTTCTCAAAGTCAAATCGAGGATCAAAAGTTCGACTTCTGATTTTTTCCAAACTAAGACATAGCATCACCTGAGAGAACCATCTTTCCCAATCTTGCTTAATCTTAAATAGAGGATAATTATCCTGTTGTAATAGTAAATTATAAATTTTCCCAATAAAACCTCCTACAGTTTTGGGCATCCTCTTAAAGGAAGGATATGGTTAACCTGGGAAGAATGCGGAGGAGATTTACGAGGATTCTGCCAGGATGAGAAGGCCTCAGTTACAGGGAGAGATTGACCAGGCGAGGTCTTTAATTGTTGGAATGCAACAGATGATGGGTGACCTTGGGGAAGTGTTTAAAATGGGTTGTTAAGTCCTCAGACAAGGTCTGGAATCAAAAGATTGGGTATGGTACGACTAACCATTTAAACGGCTGGCTCTCATTGACCCGGTTCAAGTTGTTGGGCCAGATAATTGGCTGTGTCATGGCTGACCCACTGTATGAGCCAATCGGCGGCACTGTGGTGTTAAAGTCGAATCTGAATAAAACTCGGGAGACCAGCTTCTTATAACTACCAGTTTATTGTGCACCCTCCTGCAGGAGTTTGAGACTCAGTTGTCAAAGGGAAGGCACCTAAGTACTGCCACCATCTGACAAGTGGACCCGCTCCCTCAGGTTACAGCCATATATTTATACATAGTAAGCACCACACATCTATAATAACTAAGCAGTATCTATAGCAAATAACTCCAGGCAAATCAATAAAATCAACTTGTAGACACGAGGAAAGTCCACCTGGCAAGGAAGTCGTACCTGGTGGGTGTGCAGGGTACAGGTTACCAACCATTCCCTCCTTTCCCAGGTGTGTACAATTATGTATATAATCGACCAATATTGGTAAAAACTGTGTGGGAACACAAACCTATCGCGCTGGGATGATCCAAAGACCTAGGTCGGGGTCTTTCTGGCACCCCATCTGGGACCACAGTTTGCGCTCCTCCTCAGAGGCGTCTCCCTGAAAGGTACGTACCTCCCGCATGTCTGGCGTACCCATTCTGATTGAGTTGTGGTGGGTTGCATGATGTGAACCTGAGGGGACTACAACCAACGAGGATTGTACCGCACTCTTCACTGACTCATCCGCTAAAGAACTGCCTTTAGAGACCCAGTCAAACATGCGGGTGTGGGCTGCACATTTAATGATAGCCAAAACTCGAGGTAGCTGTAGAGCAGTGAGTAAGTTGTCTACAAAGGTGGCATTACTAATGGGGTGGCCAGAGGAAGTCAGAAATCTCCGATGTTCCCAGAGAGCCCCATAGTCATGTGTAACTCCAAATGCATAACGAGAGTCTGTGTAAATGTTTGTACTTCTGTCTGTTACTAGGATACAGGCACGAGTCAGAGCAAACGGCTCAGCCTTCTGGGCTGAGACAGCTGCTTCAAAAGAGGCCTGCTCAACTACTTCACTGACGTCACTATCGCAAAGCCAGAACATCGTTTCCCTGCTGGATCCACAAAAGAGCTATCATCCACATAAAATGTCAAGTCTGCACCTGCAAGGGGCTGGTCAGTTAGATCCTCTCGAGCGGTAGTGAAAAGATGATTTCTAAGCACACAATCATGTTGTGGAGAGGAGGTATGCTTTGAAGGTCAGTTAGGAAGGTGGTGGGATTAAGCATTGTGCAGTGAGAGAAAGTAAGCAATGGATTAGTTAGTAGAGCTGTTCATATCGATTCTGTCGTGCTTGAATGAGATACTGGGTCTGCTTAGAGGTCAACAATTCTACCAATGAGTGGGGTGTCAGGACAGTTACAGGTTGGTGCAATGTTATGTTGGATGCTGCTGTTACTAAAACGTAGATGGCTGGAAGTACTTGTATGCATGAAGGTACTCCCCCAGTTACGGGATTAAGCTTGTTTGAGTAATAGGCTACTGGACGCTTTCTGTCTGAACACTGCAGTAGCACATTCTTCCTTTACGGTTACGTAGAGCTGGAATGGTCAGTCATAGAGTGGACGACCAAGAGCCGGTGCTCGAATGAGGCTCTCCTTTAGCTCATTGAAAGCTTCCAACTGTGTGTCTGCAAGCGAGAAAGTAGATGGTGAGTTTGATGAAGCGAGGGGGGTCAGGTGCTTGGTGTGAGTGGCGATGTGAGGAATCCATTGCCGACAGAAATTCAGGAGCCCCAAGAAGGCTCGCATCCGTCTCGGGGTAGTAGGTGGGGGAGTATTTACAATGGGTGTTATCCGATCTTCTGTGGGGCACCGCTCTGCTGCACTTATCAGGATGCCCAAGAATTTTACCTCGGGCTGTGATCGCTTTACTTTGTGGGGTGGAATAATGTATCCCAATGAATGCAAAAAGTTTAGTAGGAGTTTCACAACTCTTCAAAGTGTCACTTGCCAGTAATAAATCATCCACATACTGGACTGTAGTAGAGTTGCCAGGCAACTGGAGATCACGTAACTGCTTCTGGAGCGTCTGTGAGAAGAGTGTGGGAGAATGTACAAATCCTTGGGGTAGATGCGTCCAAGTGTACTGACACCCCTGATAGGTAAATGCGAATAAATATTCAGAATCCGGGTGCAAAGGGACAGCGAAAAATGCGTGCTGTAGGTCAATGATAGTAAATACCAGGGCAGTAGCTGGTACGTGACTCAAGATCGTTGCGAGGTTCGGAACCAGAGCATGGAGAGCAGCCACAATCTCATTTATTTTGTGCAAACCTTGGACAAGACGCCAGTCCTTGCTTCCTGGTTTAGGTACCGGGAAGATAGGTGTATTGCATGGAGAGGTGCAAGGGATCAAGATTCCTTGTGCCAAAAGGGAGTCAATTAACGACTGCACCCTTTGTATTGCCTCGGGTTTGAGGGGGTATTGTGGAATGGATGGGGGAGTCTGTCCTTCTTTCACGGTGATCTGGACAGTGGGGCAGTTGGTGTGGCCGACTTCATGGTCCAAAATTGCCCAGAGATGGAGTACAACATCCTGGGTTCGGTAAATATTAATAGAGTGTCTTACCAGATGTCCCATCTTCCAGTATGGGAGCTGGCCCGCATGCAAGTCTTGCCAGTCTCCCTTCGGGGTTGATCAGAATTCAGAAGCCGGGTCCCAATGATATGTCAAAGCTCCTCGCATTCGATTTCGGTCATTGTCAGGCCAATCCATATTATTTGTTGTAATCATGTTGGCTGACTTAGTGGGTAATCATTGGAGTAGTAAGGCATTAAACTGGGGGGACGGATTCCCATTATCAAAGGCCTGGTCTCCTGCGAAAGTGCTGTAGCAGGCCACAAATAGCTCACAATAGTCTGGTCCCGATTCCCCAGGCTTAGGTTTGGATTCAAGTACTTTAGTGATGTTTACAGGTTGCTGGAGAGCCCTTTCCAAGGCTTGGATAACCTGGTCTGTCTGTTCATTCTCATTGTGGTATCTTAATTCTGCCTTCCATTTCTGCCCCTCATCAGCTGAGAGAATCATGCAGCAGAGACGGAATAAATCTTGCAGGGTCACCTTATACATGTGTATAGTACTGCTGACATACTGAGCAAACTGTGCTGGTTGTTTTTCTACCTGAGGCCTGATTCATGATCATTATCATTTCTTGAGGCTTCCAGGGTGCATACACAGGGATCACGGAGGGCTGTCCCTCCTCCACTGCTTGTGGACTGGGCAGCATTCGGGTGGGCAATTGTCTTGGTGGAGCCGTTAACTCTGGGGTTTTATTGGATTCTTCCCTCCCCGTCTCGGAACAGTCCTCGGTATTCCCTTTATGGATCTCAGGGTAGAGAGGCCTCCCGTTCCCTGCTGCCGCTGTTTTACCTGAGCGGCCACCGTATCTGAATACTGGGAGGATTGGGTTTTGGGTGCATTTGGCCCCTAGTAAGATGCCGGGGTTGTGCGGGGGGGGGTCACTGTCTTCAAACAGGGTTGGTATGCCAGACATGGGTTCGGGATCCCTTGTTTCTGTATTAGTTCGAACTCCAGACTGACTTTCCTGCCCTTCTCTCCTATCAAGGTCAGCCTTGGTTTGCTTACGTTGTTCTTCCTGCTCTCTTTTTCAGCCCCCATCCATCCATTCACACTCCGCCTTTAGCGTCTCCCAACTTTTTGACGTTCCTTCTCCTGTACATACCTCTATGCCTTTGTCACATGCATTATTCCTCCAACTTGCTAATAATGTACCCTTCCACTTTACAACTGCCTTTTCCTTCCATTCCTTTATCAACAATTTCCACTTCTTTCCACAGTTCTTTTTCCATATCAAATTTACTGCTTGTTCAGATGAGCTAATATCCCAGGTTCCCCCCAGTGGCCACATTTTGTTCCCCAATTTCTTATTCAGCGTTGCACTCAACATTTGCAAATCTTTTTCCTTGTCTGGAAAACTCTCACACATGTTGTGTAGGGCTGTTCCTGGCCCAGTCGTATCAATCGACTGCAATTGACCCATGTTCTAAACTCCAGTGAGTACAGGCCCAGAACCATCAAATGCTTCCGATATGTTAACCCTTTTATTCCTGGAATCATTCTCGTGTACCTTCTCTGGAACCTATCCAATGCCAGCACATCTTTTCTTCGATAAGGGGCCCAAAATTGCTCACAATACTCCAGATGTTGTCTGACCAATGCCTTATAAAGCTTCAATATCACGTCCTTGCTCTTATATTCTCATCCCCTTGCAATGAATGCATTTATTGTATTTGCCTTCCTTACAATCAACTCAATCTGCAAATTAACCTTTAGAGAATCTGAAGCAACACACACAAACCACTGAAGGAACTCAGCAGGTCAGGGAGCATCTCATTTTCTTTACTGCCTGTTGCACTGTGACCTTTAGGGCAGCAACGAAGGTCCTCCATTTCTGGTGGTGTTCATGGCTTCCTTCATCATGTCAGTAGATCCTCAGTTTTCACTCCTGTCAGTCCTGCAAGTCCTGGGTGGAGATTCAGGAATACGATCACAACCAAACGTAGAAGGATTCTTCATTGCTGTTTCCATAACAACTTTGTTTTACCAGAGTTGTTTGTCCTGAGCTGAACCCCTGAACCTGGAGGACCTGTGGACCACTCTTAGTCTGGTCTCTGCTCTTTGACCTACACGGCATAGGTGACCCTACCAGGTGCCAAAGCATAAAGTCCTGGCCCCTGACAACAGAGCTCTCTGAGTCATTGAGGCACACATGCCTCCATACCACGACAAGGTTGTGGTCCTCTTGGAGGAGACCTCATCCATGTTGACGTTTCAGGCCGAGACCCTTCTTCAGGACTGAGAGGGAAGGGGGTAAGATGCCTGAATAAAAAGGTAGTGGGAGGGGAAAGATGGCAGTTGGAAGGTGAGGTGATGGCTGAAGCCAGGTGGGAGGGAAAGGTTAAGGACTGGAGAAGAAAGAATCTGATAGGAGAGGAGAGTGGACAACAGGAGAAAGGGAAGGAGGAGGGGACCCAGGGGGAAGTAATCGGCTGGTGAGAAGAAATGAAAAATCAGAGTGGGGAATAGAGGAATGGGAGTGGGGGGTGTGGTTTTGGTCACCGGAAGGAGAAATCGATGTTCATGCCATCAGGTTGGAGGGTAACCAGACAGAATATAAGGTGTTGCTCCACTCCTTGAGGGTGGCCTCATCTTGGGCACGAAAGGAGGCCATGAATTGACATGGCAGAATGGGAATCTGAATTGAAATGTTTGACCACCAGGAAGTCCCGCTTGTGATGGATGAAGTGTAGGTGCTCGATGAAGGGGTCCCCCACTTTACGAGGGGGCTCAACAGTGCAGAGGAGGCTGCATTTTGGAACACTGAACACAACAGACAACCCCAGCAGATTTGCAGGTGAAGTGTTGCCTCATTTGGAAGGAGCGTCCGGGACCCTGAATGGAGGTGAGGGAGGAGGCGTATAGGTAGCTGTAGAACTTGAGCTGCTTGCCAGGTTAAATGCCTGGAGGGAGATTAGTAGGGAGGGACAAATGGACAAGGGAATAACAGAGGGAGTGATCCCTATGGAAAGTGGGAGAGGGGTAGGGAGGAAAAGAAATGATCAGTGGTAGAATCCCTGCACAAGGGATTTCGGGAATCCTGTGCAAGGACTCCCACATCTCTTTCCACCTCTGATTTTTGAATTTTCTCCCCATTGAGGAAATATTCTATGCCTTTATTCCTTCTATCAAAGTACTTGATCATACACTTCCCTACACCTTATTCTATCTACTACTGCCTTGCCTGTTCTCCCAATCTGTCCAAGTCCTTCTGCAGACTCCCTGGTTCGTCAGCACTACCTGCCCCTCCACCTATCTTTGTTTCATCTGTAAACTTGACATTCAAGCCATCAATTCTGTCATCAAAATCGTTGACATATACTGTAAAAAGGAATGGTCCCGATACCAAGCCCTGTGAAACACCAACAGCCAATAATAATTGGCCTATGTTATTCCGAGACAGTGTAAGATGTGGATGTGGGGTCCATTTCAACATTAAAGAGAAATTTATATGTGTACATGGATGAGAGTGCAGGGTGATGGGACTAGGCGGATAGAGTCACAGAATCATAGAAAAACACAGAGCACAACTGGCCCTGCGACCCATCTAGTCAGTGCCAAACCATTTAAACTGCCTCGTTCCAGCATCCTGCACCCAGACCTTAGCCCTCTACACCCCTAACAGCCATGTACCTGTCCAAACATCTCTTCAACATTGAAATCAAAATCATATCCACCTCTTGCTCTGGAAGTTTTTTCCACACTCTCACAGCCCCCTGAGTAAAGATGTTTCCCCTTGCGTTCCTCTTAAACATTTCACCTTTCACCCTTAAGCCATGACCTCTAGTTGTAGTCTCACCCAACCTCAGTGGAAAAAGCCTGGTTGCATTTCGCTCATCTATACCCCTCATAACTTTGTATACCCTATCAAATATCTCCTCACTCTTCTAAATTCTGGGGAATAAAGTTATAACCAATTCAATCTTTCCTTATAACTCACGTCCTCCAGACCTGGTGACATCCTTGTAAATTTTCTCTGTGCTCTTTCAACCTTGTTTCCATCTTTCTTGTCGTAGGTGACCAAAACTGCACACAATACTCCAAACTAAGCCTTGCCAACATCTTGTATAACTTCAACGTAATATCCCAACCCTTGTACTGAAAACTTTGATCAACGAAAGCCAATGTACCAAAAGTTTTCTTTGTGACCTGATCTACTGTGACACCACTTTCAAGAAACATGGACACATATTCCCAGAAACCTTTGTTCAACAAAGAGCAACACCTTACACTTGTCTGCATTGAATTGCATCTACCATTTTTCAGCTCTATATTTTTTCGGCTGGTCCAGAACCCACTGCAGGCTTTGATACCCTTCCTCACTGTCCACTGCACCATCATTCTTGGTATCAACTGCAAATTTGCTGATCCAGTGAGCCAGATTATTTATATCGTTGATATGGACGACAAAAAACAACAGACCAAGCACCGATCCCTGCACAACTCCACAAGTCACAGGCCTCCAGTCAGAGAAGCAACCATCTGCTACCACTCTAGTTTCTCCCGCAAAGCTAATGTCTCATCCAATTTACTACCTCATCCTGAATGCCAAGTGACTGAACCTTCTTGAACCCGTGGAATACATCCCCACCAAGTGGTGTCCTAGCACAATGACATGTCCCATGTGGAATACACCCCCACCAAGTGGTGTCCTAGCACAATGACATGCCCCCTGTGGAATACACCCCCACCTAGTGGTGTCCAGCCACAATGACATGTCTCCTGTGGACAAGACTCCCACTTAGTGGTGGCCAGCCACAATGACTTGTCCCCTGTGGATAACATCCCCACCTAGTGGTGTCCTAGCACAATGACTTGTCCCCTGTGGGCAACACCCCAACCTAGTGGTGTCCTAGCACAATGACATGTCCCCTGTGGAATACACAAGGGGATGGACACAGTCTGCGAAAGTGAGGCAAAGCAGCAGCGAGGTCATGCACCCGATAGAGATTACAGAGGAAAGGCTGTTTGCACATATTAGACATGTGGAAGGTGTTTGATGATCAATTGCACAGAGTACAGGAAAGGTGTGTTCCTCTTAGAGGGAAGGATGGGGATGGGATAGAAAGATAAGAGAGTCCTGGAAGCCCAAGGAAGTGATAAAGTTCATCAAGAAGAAAAAGGAAGTATATGTAAAGCTTCGGAAGTCAGGATCAAATGAAACACGTGAGGACGGCAGTGGATGTTGTCTACATGGAGGACCGAGGGCAGTGGTTGAAGGGACTTACTCACACTGGAGGTCTGTCATTAATGGAGTTCCGCAAAGTCTGTGTTGGGAACTCTGATGTTTGTAATGTATATAAATGACCTGGATGAAAATGTAGGTGGGTGGGTTAGTAAATTTATGGATAACAGCAAGATTGGTGCAGCTGTGGACAGCGTAGAAGACTGGCAAAGAACACAGCACAATATCGATCGGTATTTATATGGACCACAACTCTGGCTGCTTACCCTCCCAGGTAAAAATGTTGAGAACTCTGTCTGAGATGCCTTGGATTCCGGCACCTGGGATGCCACATACCATCCCGGAATCTCGTTCTCATCCACAGAACTTCCTTTCTGTTCGCCTAACTAATGAATCCCCTTGAACCACAGCTTGCCTCTTGTCCCCTGCTTTCCTTCTGAGCTACAGAGCCTGGAGACTGGACTGCTGTGACTTTTCTCTGCCATGCCATCCCCCGCAACAGTGTCCAAAGTGAATTACCTGTTGTTGAGGGGGATGGCCACAGGGGTACTCTGCATTGGCTGTTCACCCTCCTGACTTTCACCCAGTTTCCTGTGTCGTTTTAGTCAGGAGGTTATGTTGCAACTTTATAAAACTCTGGTAAGGCCTCATCTGGAATATTGCATACATTTCTGGTTGCCCCACTGTAGGAAGGATGTTGAGGCTTTGAAGAAGGTGCAGAAGAGGCTTACCAGGATGCTGCCTGCTTTAGAGGGCATGTGCTATCATGAGAGGCTGGGTAAACTTGGGTTGTTTTCTCTGGGGCATCAGAGCCTGAGGGGAGACCTGAAGGAGGTTTACAAGATGATGAGAGGCATTGATAGAGTAGACAGGGAGTATCTGTTTCCCAGGGTTTAAATGTCTCATACCAGAGGGCATGCATTGAAGGTGAGAGGCTGTAGGCAGTAGTGAGTGGTAATATGTTCAACTCAGAGTGATGGATGCCTGGAATGTGCTACCTGATATGGTGGGTGAGGCAAAAATACATGAGATGATTTTAAGAGACGTTCAGATATGTACATGGATGTAAGGAAGAAATAGGCCAATCAACCCATCGGGTCTGCTCCACCATTCCATCATGTCTGATATATTATTCCTCCCAACCCCATTCTCCTGCTTTTTCCCATTAACCTTTGACACCCTGATTAATGAAGAACTTATCAACCTCTGCCTGAAATATTCTCAGTGACTTGGCCTGCACTGCCGTCTGTGGTAATGTATTCCATAGGTTCATCAACCTCTGGCGAAAGAAATTCCTCCTCATCTCTATTCTAATGGACGTCCCTCTACTCCGAGTCTGTGCCCTCTGGTTTGAGACTTCTTCACTGCAGGAAACAACCTCTGCGCATCTGCTCTATTTTCCATAGGTCTCAGTGAGATCCCCCCTCCTTCTAAACTGCGGACAGTACTGTCCCAGAGCCATCAAACGCTCCTCATATGTTAACCCTTTCATTTCTGAGATCATTCTCGTGAAACTCCTCTAATGCCAGCACATCCTTTCTTAGATAAGGAGCCTAAAACTGCTCACAATACTCCCCAGGTGGTCTGACCAATGTCTTACAAAGCCTCAGCTTTTCATCTTTGCTGTTGTATTCTAGTCCTCTTGGAAATGAATGCTAACATTGCAGTTGCCTTCGTTACCACCGACTCAACCTGCAAGTTAACCTTTACGGAATGATGCACGAGGACTCCCTACTGATTTTTGAATTTTCTTCCTATTTAGAAAATAAGTTATTGGAAGGTATTCTGATGGACTGGCTATGTAAATATTGGGATTGGTTGGGGATATCTGTATGGCTTTGTGTGTATTAGACTGTGCCAAATTCACTAATCTAATTCACTGTGACTGGTGTTGAGCTGCAGGATGGGTTGGTTGTTGTCATCTGTATCAACAATCTGAATGATAATGTGGTAAACTGAATCAGCATATTTGTGGATGACACCAAGATTGGGGGTGTAGTGGACAGTGAGCAAGGCTATCAAAGTTTGCCGTGGGACCTGGACCATCTGGAAATGGGCTAAAAAATATCAGATGGAGGGTAGTGCAGACAAGTGTAAGGTGTTGCACTTTGAAAGGACAAACCAGGGTAGGACTCACACAGGGAGTGGAAGAGTACCGAGGGGTGCGGTAGAACAGAAGGAACTGGGAATATAGGTCCAGAATTCCTTGAAAGTGGCATCACAGATAGAGAGGGTCATAACGAAAGCTTTTGGCACACTGGCCTTGGTTGATCAAAGCACTGAGTGCAGGACTCGGAAAGTTATGTTGAAGTTGTTGGTGAGGCTGAATTTGGAGTATTTTGTGCAGTTCTGGTCACCTAACAACAGGAAAGATGTCAATAAGACTGAAAGAGTGCAGAGAAAATTTACAAGGATGTTGCCAAGATTTGAGGACCTGAATTATGGAAAGGTTGAATAGGTTTGGACATGATTCCCTGGAGTGGAGGAGAAATTTGAGAGATGTGACGCCACGGTAGCATCGTGGTTAGTGCGACACAATTACAGTTTGGGCTGTAATAGATCAGAGTTCAATTCCGGCACCGTCTGTAAGGAGTTTGGACGCACTCCCTGTGGAATTCGTGGATTTCCTCCAGGTGCTCCAGTTTCTACCCACGATCCAAGGGTATCTGGTTAGTTGGTCATTGTAACTTGCTCTGTGATTAGTCTCGGGTTAAATCATGGGCTGTTGGCAGTGTGGCTCAAAGGGCTGGAAGGGCCTATTCCACACTGTATCTCTAAATAAAATAAAACAAAATAAAAATAAGAATTTGATCCGGGTCTACCAGAATTCTGAACCCCTGTTCTCTGCACCAATTCCTCAGCCATTCATTCATCTGTACTTTCATCCTATTCCTGCCCTGACTAGCACTGGGAGTAATACAGAGATTCCTACCTTGGAGGTCCTGCTGTTCTGCCCCTTCCCTAACTCCCTGTACTTACTGTGCAGGACATCTTCCCCCTTTCTCTCCATGTCAATATGCCAATGTGCACAACAATATCTGGTGCTCACCCTCCCTCTTGAGAATCTTGAAGACCTGCACTTTGGTTCGACCAAAAGACCAGAAGGTTCTTACCAAAAGGTCTTTAAGGCTTCAGTTATGTTAGGGCTGGTGCTGGGAGGTCAGTTATCTATAGTGATTGCAGTTGATACAAAGATGTTTCGGGAGCTTTCCTGATTTTCGTTGGAATTGGATATTTGGGAAGGTGGACAGTGGTTCACACTCGTTGGTTGAGTAATAACCACCTTCCACATTGATTATGTACAGACTGTATTGGGTTTAGGGTGAGGTATCAAACGGCAGGCAGTCACACTTGTATTTCAATGGTTCAATGGTTCCATTGTTCAATTTAATGTCAGAGAATGTAAACCGTCTACAACCTGAAATCCTTACTCTTCACAGACATCCACAAAACAGAGAGAGAAAAACACCAAAGAATGAATGACAGGAGAACGTTAAAACCCCAAAGCCCCCTCACCCTCCCATGCACAAGCAGTTGCAAAGCATCAACCCTCCCCTTTCCTCTCCCCCCATGTGTCCCAGCAGAAAGCATGAGCCCCCACACCACCCAACACGCAAGCAATAGCAAACCCCCAGAGACTATGATCTATCATCCATCAAAAACGACTTTTCATCCCAACGCCTCGACATCCCAGTCACTTCATTATCAGCCACACTGGCAACTTCGATCTGGTCATGCAGAACCATGTAATGCCCTGGTTCACAACTTTACTGTTAGGCTGTATGTATTTCATTTGGAAGTTCTGTATGAGCAATCTGTTCTGCTTTCAGCCTTTTTGGGTTATTGTTGAACATAAAGGATGATGAGAAATGTGTGCCATCCAATTAGGATGGTGGAACTGGGGCGAGGTTTTTTTGGTGAGGGTCACTAAGGTTGGTCTTGGGTCTTTTGTTCAGTGGGAGATGAAGGGAGAAGATGCCGGGGAGAACCTGTTGTAGGATACGACCCAGTGGGAGACCTGATTGTTCGAGATGGATTGTGAGTGACGTTCAGAAGGTGGTGTGTGCTTTCACGCAGACCTGAGGCCCAGTGCGTGAGTGACAGAGAAGTTCAAGATGAGCTCCAACTTGTACACATTTGACTGTGTTTTAGCTAAATAAGATTCATAAATATAATTCCTTTAGTCGTATGCAGTGTGCTGTCTGTTATTTCTTGGCACTGAGTTGTAACAGGGTAGCAAATTACACAGTATCCACACAAGCCGGGGTTTGGGGTAGGAGGGTCGTCTCAATCTCACGGGTTTGGCAGGACCAGAGTGTGTTTTCCCTTGACTTGTACAGCCAAGGAAACCAACGAGGTTTCAACCATACTTCATACAATATGGAAACAGGCCATTTGGCCCAGTTAGTCCATGCTGACCAAGATACCCCATCCAAGCTGGACCCATTTGCCAGCATTTGGCCCATAACCTTCCCAACCTGGGTTTGATGGACCCCTCAGTTAATGGGAGGGGTCGCTGGCATAAAAGAAGGTTGAGAACCCCTGTTCTAAACCTTTCCAATCTATGTACCTGTTGAAAGTTGTTATTGTACCTGCCTCAACCACTTCCTCTGGCAGCTCACTACATATAGATACCACACTCTGTGTAAATAAAGTTGCCCCTCAGGTTCCTATTCAGTCTTTTCCCTCTCACCTTCAGCCTATGCCCTCTAATTCTTAATTCCTTACCTCACGGAACAAAGCAGTGTGCATTCAGCCTACTAATGCCCCTCAGCATTTTATACACCTCCATGAGAACACCTCTCAGTCTCCTTTACTTGAAGCAATAAAGTCCCAGCCCATCCAAACTCCCCCTGTAACTCAGTCCCTCAAATCCTGGCAACATCCTAATAAATCTCAGCTGCACTCTTTCCAGTTTAATAACAACTTTTCTATAGCAGGGCAAACAAAACTGAACATGATACTCCAAGTAACATTCACAGAATGCTAGAGAAACTCAGCAGGTCAGGCAGCATCTATGGAGGGGAATAAATGATCACCTTCCAGCTTGTCCTCCTGACCCACTCCCCACCTTCTTGTTCTGGATTCTTCCCCCTTCCTTTTCAGTAATGATGAAGGGTCTCTGTCTGAAGTGTCAACCATTTGTTCCCCTTCATTGATGCTGCCTGACCTGCTGAGGTCTGATATTTTGTGTGTGTTGCTCCAGATTTCCAGCATCTGCAAAATCCTTTGTGCACTGTAATCTCCAAACCTTTAAACTCAATGTCTGATTTATGCAGCTGAGCGTGCCAAAAGCCATCTTCACTGCCCTGTCAACCTTTGACTCCAGTTTCAGTGAGCCTTGCATGTGTACTCCAAGGTTTCTCTGTCCTACAACACTCCTCAGGCCCTTTCCATTCACTATGAATGTCCAACCTGAATTCGACTTTCCAAAATTGCAATATTCCAGACTTTTCTGAAGTAAACTCCACTTGCCATTCCTCAGTCCATGTACTCAGCTGATCAAAATTGCTCTGTAATTTTTGAAACCCTTTTTCACTGTTCACTATACTATCTATTTCTGTGTCATCTGCAAACTTACTAACCTTACCTTGCACATTCTTGGTGGGCAGGCAAGGAGAGAGGAAAGGAGATGGGGTATGGTGAAGGAGAGGGCGAGGGGGAGTTGGGGGATGTCATTACTGGCAGGTTCTGTGGTCTGGAGACGGGTGATCTTCCGATCCTTGCAGGATGTGAGAAAGTCAAAGAACTGATGATTGAAAGTGCGGATTTGGCGGAGGATAAAGTAGTAGACAGGTCCATTACAGGCAGGTGGAGAGAGAGTCCCAAAGTTGTGGAAGTGACTGGGATAGGGACTCCAGGTACCTCCTCATGGCGGAAAGCGTGGGGCATAGAGCGCATTGAGAGAAGCAGCGAAAGAAACAGTCGACGGACTCCCCCTTCTCCAGCCTTGCATCTCTTTCACGTTCAACTTCCCAGCTGTTTATTTCATCTTCCCCCTCCTGGTTTCACCAATCACCTTGTGTTTCTCTCTCCTTCCGCCACTTTTTATACTTACTCCTCACCTTTTTTTCTCCAGTCCTGCTGAAGGGTCTGGGCCCAGAACGTCCACTGTACTCTTTTCCAGAGATGCTGCCTGGTCTGCTGAGTTCCTCCAGCATTTTGTGTGTGTAGCTCGGATTTCCAGCATCTGCAGATTTTCTCTTGTTTGTGATGTAATGCTGATCTTCTATCAGGCACTGGTCAGACCACACTTGAAGTATTGTGAGCAGTTTTGGGTCCCTTATCTACGAAGAAGGTGTGCTGGCGCTGGGGAGAGTCCGGGGGAGGTTTATGAGAATGGCCCCAGGAATTAAAGAATTAACATGTGAGAGGCATTTGATGACTCTGTGTCTGTACTCCCTGGAGTTGGGAGGAATGAAGGATGGAACCTATCGAATGTTTAAAGGTCCAGATGAAGTGGATGCTGAGTGGTTGTTTCCTCCAGCGGGGGAGTCTAACATCAGCAGTGGGTAAGACACAGGAGGTGGCCCATTGAGTCTGCTCCACCATTCCATCATAATCGATTTATTATTCCTCTTAGCCCCATTCTCCTGTCTTCTGGGATCATTCTCGTGAACCTCCTCTGGACCCTCTCCAATGCCAGCACATCTTTCTTAGATAAGGGGCCTGAAACTGTTCATAGTGGTCTGAAATATTGATTCACCACCTTCTTGCAGAGGAAATTTTTCCTCATTTCTGTTCTGAGCTAACGTCCCTCTATTCTGAGGCTGTGCCCTCTGGTCCGAGACTTCCCACCACAGGAAATCTCCTCTCTACATGCACTCTATCTGGGCCTTTCAATATTTGATGGATTTCAGTAAGAACCACCCCCCCCACCCGCCTTCCTCGTTCTTCTGGGCTCCAGGCCCAGACCCAGAGCCATCAAACACCCCTCATGTTGACCCTTTCATTCCTGGGGTCATTCTTGTGAACCTCCTCCGGATCTTCTCCAGTGCCAGCACGTCTTTTCTTGGGTGTGGAGTCTAGAACTGCTGACAGTACAACGTGTGGTCTGAGCAATGTCTTATAAAGCCTCAGTATGACAGCCTTGCTGTTGTGTTCCAGTTCTCTTAAAATGAATGCTAACATTGCATTTGCCTTCATTACCACCAACTCAACCTGCAAGTTAACCCTCAGGGAATCATGCACGAGGACTCCCAATTTTTTTTGCACCACTGATTTTTGAATTTTCTCCCTATTTAGAAAATAAGTTATTGGAAGATATTCTAACGGCCTGGCTATATGAGTATTAGGATGGACCAGAACAGATTAGGGATTATCAACAGGACTTTGTGTGTGTTTGGTCATGTCCAACCAATCTTATCGATGTTTTCAAGGAAGCTGGCCAGGAAGTTGATGAAGGCAAGGCAGTGGAGGTAGTCTACGTGGACTTTAGCAAGGTCTTTGATGAGGTCCCATATGTGAGGTTGGTGAAGGAGGTTCAGTCGCTTGGCATTCAGGATGATGTAGTAAATTCGACTGGATATTGACTTTCTGGGAGAAGCCAAAGAGTGGTAGTAGATGGTTGCCTCTCTGACTCGAGACCTGTGACTGCTGTTGTGCTGCAGGGATCGGCTGATTGTTGTTTGTCATGTTTTTCAACAGTCTGGATGATAATGTGGTGAGCTGAATCAGCACATTTCTGGATGACACCATGACTGGGGTGTAGTGTCGGCAACGAAGGGCATCGAAGTTTACAAAGGGATCTGGACCAGCTGGATAAATGTGCTAAAAAATATCAGATGGAGGGTAATGCAGACAAGTGTAAGATGTTGCACTTTGGGAGGACAAACCAGGGTAGGGCTTACACGGTGAGTGGAAGGGCACTGAGGGGTGCGGTAGAACAGAGGGATCTGGGAATACAGATCCCTAATTCATTGAAAGTGGCATCATAAATAGATAGGGTTGTAAAGAAAGCTTTTGCCCATTTGGCATTCATTAATCAAAATATTGACTACAAGGGTTGGGATGTTTTCCTAATTTTGTTTTAGGTGTTGGTGAGTACCTTGTGCAGTTCTGGTCACCTACCAATAGGAAGATGTGAATAAGATTGAAAGATAAATTTTACAAGGATGTTGCCAGTACTAGAGGAGTTGATTTATAGGGAAAGGTTGAATATGTTAACCCATTATTCCCTGGAGTGGAGGAGAATGAGGAGAGATGGGGCAGCACGTAGCATAGCGGATGGTGCGACGTTATTACAGCTCAGAGAGTCAAAGATTAGAGTCAAATTCCAGTGCTGTCTGTAGGAAATTTGTACGTCCTCCCCATGGAATGTCTCGATTTTCTCTGGGTATCCCAATTTCCTCTCACAGTCCAAACGCCTAGCCTTTGGTAGGTGGACTGGTCATTGTAAATTGCCCCATGATTAGTCTCAGGTTAAATTGACGGCTGCTGGTGGTGCGGCTCAAAGGGCTGGAAGGGCTTATTCCACGCTGTATCTCCAAATATAGATGTCTACAAGATTTGGAGGAGGCGAGAAAGGGTTTGGCTTTGCTCCCCCGTGGTTCATACTGCCACCTGGTGGCCTTCTGCCACAATCACAGGTCCACTGTGGACAACACTCTGGTGGTATCCTGTTGTAATGACAGATCCAGGGGCAGCAAGTAAACCAGTTATTCGTTTCACCCTCATCACGTCATTGTAACCCAGCCAAATGACCAAGGCGTGTACTAAATATGGAGATGTTGAGGTGTGGTCACTCAGGGAGAGATCTGACATCTCAAGGCCATTGTGACACCAGTGAGAAACATCACAATGAGATGCAGCATCACAATAGGATTTAAACTCTGGTCACTTGGAGATGAGAGGCAGAACATCCACTTTCAGCTTGACTGGAGGATAGTTTGCTGATCTGGAGGTAGGTGTTGACATAATGTGTGAAAATGCCTCATTGTGGGCTGCAGATTACATTGATACTCAGATGATGATGTGGAGATTTGCCAGATCCACAAGTGACAAATCTGGTGCTCGGATCATCCTGCTCATTGGCATTCCCAATGGAATGGCACTGATCGGGTCAGGAATTCACCACCTAGCACAAAGGTCTCACCTTGCAGTCGGGAATTGTTACCTCATTGGGATTTATTCATGGCCTCAAGTTCGTTTCATGAACAACATCTTCCGTGTGAAGAGGAAGGAGGAAACCTGGACCAGATGGAGAGACTGCCTGAGAGAGGGAACTCCAACAACAGTGAGACAATGTATGAATTCCTTCCATTCCTTTGAGCGGCAATGTTTAGAAGGATTGTATTGGTGAGGGATGATAGTTTAGTTGTTGGGATTATGGGGGTCAACTCTAGGTCAATATATGTAATTACTGCTTGGGGCCTATGGTGTTTATTGATCCTGTGCCGTTGCTAAGGATCTGCTCCCAAGGTGATGTCAACAGAGGCCCTTCAGTGATGTCAGATGCACTCCTTGGGCCTGTCTGAAGATGGTGTCATGCATCCGCATCAACGTTCCGGCTCCATAAGACACAGGGACAGAATTAGGTCATTTATTTCATTGCCATTCCATCATGGTTGATCCTGGATCTCAGTCAACCCCATGCACCTGCCCTTCTCACCATATCCTTTCCAGCCCTGGCTGATCAGGAAATAATGAACTTCTGCCCCTTTACGCCACAAACAAGCTGCTCTCTTATTGAAAAATGTAGGCACAAAGTTGCTCCTCTTCCTCCTGAAACATGCACCTGAACCCATTCTTAAGCTGCATTGGTCTTCCCGCCATGCCAGAAATGTTTTCTAACACTTGCATGTAGCCCACTGAATTGGCAAATGGATTCTGTGCTTTTAAGGACCTCACCACCTCAGCAGCCAGACCTTCTAGACACTCCACTAGTCACTGTCTTTTCACATTATCAGAGTACTGCCACTCATCCAGCATCTGAGATGTTCTCTCCACTCAAGTCTCATATTTCCCCTCCCCCTGGGGGGTGGGCTTCACTACTGAAGGTTTGTTATCCCTTCACTAACAGCCACTGGATTCACCAGCAATAAAACCACCTTTCTCATACTCTGTATGTCCAGGGTCTATATGACTTGGGTCCCACCAAACCGGGGAAGTTGGGATGTCTCACCGACCTGAACCCCAATCTGTGTGAATACAGTGTAACTACTGCTGCCATGCAATTGCCCATCGGCAAGAAATAACAGATCGTACACTACATACAATTATGAAGAAAATATATTTCTGAATGTTAGCTTCACCAAACTATTACTAAAGAGGAAAGAAAAAAGGGAAGAAAATCAAGAGGGCCCATCATAATTAAAACAGTCAGTTGTGCACAAGGTTGGAGCTCAAATCTTCCAAAGGTTGATGTGTCCAATGTACTTGTATATGACCATGTACTTCCCTGCATAATACTCTATCTGTCGCTTTGCCCATTCTCCAATCCAAGTTCTTCTGCAGATACCCTGCTTCCTCTTCATAACCTGCCTCTACATCTATCTTTGTATTGTCTACAGACTTGGCCACAAAACCATCAATTCCTTCATCCAAATCATTGATATACAACATGAAAAGAAGTGGTCCCAATACCAACTCCTGTGGCACAACACTAGTCACCAGTAGTCAACCAGGAAAAAACCCACTTCATTCCCACTCTTTGCCTCCTGGTCATCAGCCAGTCCTCTATCCGTGCTAGTATCTTTCCTCTCATACCATGGGCTCTATTCTGCTTGTTATTTCCAAAAACAATTCCAATAGATTTGTCAGGCAAGGGTTTCCCTTCAGGAAACCATGCTGACTTTGGCCTATTTTATCATGTGCCTGCATGTACTCTGAGACCTCATCCTGTACAATAGACTCCAACATCTTTACGAAGACTGATGTCAGGCAAACTAGCCAATTGTTTCTTTTCTTCTGCCTCCCTCCCTTCTTCAAATGTGAAGTGACATTTGCAATTTCCCTGTCCTCCAGAACCATGCCAGGCTCTAGTGATCCATGAAAGATCATTACCAATGCCTCCACAGTCTCTTCAGCTACTTCTTTCAGAGCCTGTGGTGCAGTCCATCAGGTCCAGATGACTATTCTATCTTTAGATATTTCAGCTTCCCAAGCACCTTCTCCCTAGTTGTACTAACTGCACTGACTTCTGTCCCCTGAAACTCTCAAACTGCCAGCATACTGCCAGTGATTTCCACAGAGAAAAGTGATGCAAAATACTTATTCAGTTTGCCCGCCATTTCCTTGTCCCCCATTACTACCTCTCCAGTGTCATTTTCCAGCAGTCCAATATCTACTCCCCCTTCTCTTTAAATATCGGAAAAAGTTCTTGGTGTCTGCTTGATATTATTGGCGAGCTGACCTTCATATTTAATCTTTTCCCTTCTTATGGCTTTATTAGGTGCCTTCTGTAGGATTTTTAAAGCTTCATAATCCTCTAACTTGCCACTAATTTTTGCTCTGTTATATGCCCTATATTTCGCTTTTATGTTGTCTCTGACTTCCCTTGTCAGACATGGATGCATCATCGTGCCTTTAAAAAACTTCTGTGTGATGTATCTCTCCTGCACCTTCTGAATTGCTCCCAGCAGCTCCAGCTATTGCTAAACTTCTCACATCCCTGCAAGTGTCCCTTTAAAATCTACTTCAGCCAGCTCCTTTCTAATGCCTCTGTAACTCCCTTTCCTCCATTGCAATTCCTTGATTGTATCTTCTCCTTCTCAAATTGCAGGGTGAATCTTATCATATTATGTTGACTGTGTCCAAAGGGTTCCTTTACCTTAAGCTTCCGAATCAATCTGACTCATTACATAACACACAATCCAGACTAGTCTTTCCCCTCATGGGCTCAAGCACAAGCTACTCAAAAGGCCATCTCGTAAGCACTCTAGAAATTCTCTTTCTTGGGATTCGGAACCAACTTCTTAATTTTCACAATCTACCTGCTTATTTAAATCCCACATGATGATCATAACATTGCCCTTTTGACATGTCTTTTCTGTGCCCTGTTGTAATCTGCAGTTCACATCTTGACTACTGTTCGGAGGCCTGTTTATAACTCCAATCAGGGTTTTTTACCCTTACAGTTATAGAGTGGTACATCCAACATCTGTGGTCGGTAAGTTGCAAGAGAGGCAGTGAACGAAGGGTAGTAGAGGTAGTTCATATCGGCTTCAGCAATGCCTTTCATAAGGTTACACATGGTAGGCCAAAGTCACCATGGCTTGTGGCCAAGTTTGTGGATGATACAAAGATCAGTGGGGGGGCTGGAAGTGTTGATGAAGCAAAAAGACTTAGACAGATTGGGAGAATGAGCAAGGAAGTGGGAGGTGGAATATAGTGTGGGGAAGTATGTGGCCATGCACTTTAACAAAAGGAATAAAGGTGTAGACTATTATTAAACAGTGAGAAATTTCAAAAAATGGGAGGTGCAATGGGACTTGGGAGCCCGTGTGCTGGATTCCCGAAAGGTTAAATTGTAGGTTGAGCCAATGTTCTATCCATTCTCCTATCTTTCCTTGAGTACCATGGGCTCTTACCTTGTTAAGCAGTCTCATGTGCGGCATCCTGTCAAATGCCTTCTGAAAATCAATATAAACAACATCCACTGACTCTCCTTGGTCTCTCCTGCCTGTTATTTCCTCAAAGAATTCCAACAGATTTCTCAGGCAAGATTTCCTCTTCAGGAAACCATGCTGACTTTGACCTACTTTCTCAAGTGTGTCCAAGTACACCAAAACTTCATCATTCATAACGAACTCTAACATCTTCCTAGCCACTGAAGTCCGGCTAGCTGGCCTATAATGTCCCTTCTGCCTCTTTCCCTTCTTAAAGTATGGAGTGACATTGCAACTTTCCAGTCTTCCAGAATTATTCCAATATGTAGTGAATCTTGAAAGATCATTACTACTGCCTCCAGAACCTCTTGAGCTACCAGTTTCAGAACCCTTGAGTGCAGTTCATCTGGCCGAGGTGACTCAGCTTCCCAAGTAACATCTCCTTAGTTATCAGAACTATTCTCACCTCTTTCCTGACACTCTCAAATTACTAGCATACTGCTAAATGTCTTCCACAGTGAAGACTGAGCAAAATATTTATTGTTTGTCTGCCATTTTGGTCCCCCATTACTATCTCTCCAGTGTTATATTCCCATGGTTCAATATACACTCTTGCCTCTCTTTTATTCTTTGCAAATCTGAAAAAGCTTTTGGTATCTTCCTTTATGCTATTGGCTTGCTTACCTTCATATTTTATCTTTTCTCTTCTTATGGTTTATATAGTTTCCTTCTGTTGGTTTTTAAAGGGCTATTTAGTTCTCTATCTACTCACTAATTTATGCTGTATTGTACGACTTCTCTCGTCAACCACATTGCCTCATCCTCCCTTTAAAATACTTGTTTATCTTTGGGATGTATCGATTCTGCTCCTTCTGAATTGACCCCAGAAACTCCAGCCATTGCTGTTCTGTCATTATAGAAACATAGAAAACCTTCAGCACAATACAGGCCCTTCGGCCCACAAAGCTGTGCTGAACATGTCCTTATCTTAGAAATTACCTTGGGTTACCCATAGCCCTCTTTTTTTTTCCCGAAGCTCCATGTACCTATCCAGGAGTCTCTTAGTTGCAATTCCTTGTGAATGCTTAATGTGCTCATTAGATAATGCTGCAAACTGCTATTCTTCCCTAATTTTGTTACGTTTTCATGTAGTTGCATTACCTCAATTACATTGACTTCTTCTACGTCACTTGTAAAACTAAAATCGTCTTGCTAAAGAATAGTAATTATCACACATTATACTTTTAAATTGCCGTTTTTCCAAGTCTATCTGCTTTTTCAGGTTTTCCTTTACTTGGATCGTAGCCTGCAGTTCTTTACTGAGACCTCGGAGTTCTTCTTCATTTGCTTCCATGCTTTTATTATATAATCTGAATGTAGATAATTCACTTTGCAACAAATTCCTTTTCCTTTTGTATCCTTGTAATAATTTCCTCCATTTTCCAATCTCTTTTCCAACTCACAGTTGTTCCTGTCAGGTACTTCTATTTGTTGTTGGAGTTCTGCACATTTACCCTGGCTTCAACCATAAAATCTGAGAATTTTCCTTAAGTTCTGAAACATTTTTCTTAAATTCTTGATCATTTGCGATACATATACTGCCATTAAGATTCCATCTCCCCTGCCTGTGAACTGTTGGATCCTCCAGTCAGCATTTCTTTGACTTCTTCCCACCGAATCCCTTCTGCAGACTTGACGATAATTTTAATTTTTTCAGTCCTTTTGCTTGTTTGCACTGAACAATTAATTGCATCCACCATAAAAAGTACTAAATCCTTTCTACTCATTAATAGTGTATCCTTATTTTCCATATTACAGCCCTCACAATTCACCAGTTTATTCCCTGTATTTGTTTGCTTGACAGCCTTTTTTTCAGCAAATTCTTTCACTGCCTCTGCATAACTGATTCCTCATGTTACTTTTACATATTGTATCTCAGCAGCCTTCTTGCTATAAATGCACCCTCGATAAGCTGCGCTGTGTTCCTCACCAAAACTGCAGCATTTCAGCCTAGCTCCCGCTTCACATTTCCCATATTCATGTTCTCCAGCACATCACCCACATCTTTGTTTTATAATTGTTTTAATCTCATCTTCTTTCCATTGTTTTGCTGTCCTCTTTTGGTCATCCACTGACTCCTCAGAGTTTGATATCCCATACCTCTGCTTTCTTTTCTTCCTCTTTTCCATTCCATTCCTCTTTCCCACCAACCTCCATCTCGAGTTCACTTCCACTCTCGCCAAAAACTTCCTTCAACAGCTTGGCTCTTTCCTTGATGTTCTCGCTCTCTGCCATTTTCCAGTGAGCTCCACAATCAACTCTTGCTATCACTTTTCCCCAGCCAGTCTCTTGAGGCAATAGCTTTGCCTGAATCACTGCCAGAGACTCCATCCTGAAGCTATTTATGAAGCCAGCACAAACGAGAATCAGCCACCTCAACAGAAACTGGGGAAAACCTGGAGTAAGGAACATGGACTGGACCGTGAACCGGAATGTGGATTTCACAGACTGGACCATGACACCATCACTCCAAGGAGAAAAGGCCAAGTTCACTCAACCTATTCTCGTAAGGCATGCTCGTCAACCTAGGCAACATCCTTGTAAATCTCCTCTGCTCCCTTTCTATCGTTTCCACAGCCTTCCTTGTAGTGAGGTGACCAGAACTGAGCACAGACTTCCAAGTGGGGTCTCACCAGGGTCCTTCTCGCTGCAACTTTACCTCTTGGCTCCTAAACTCAATCCCATGATTGATGAAGGCCAATGCACCGTATATGCTTTCTTAACCATAGAGTCAACCTACGCAGTAGATGTGTCTGTAGAGAGAGAGACTGTGTCTCTGTAAGTGTGTCTGTGAGAGAGAAAGTACAAAGACTGTGCCTTTAAGAGGTTACATCGTGTGAATGTGTTGGGGCCCCCACCCAGCAGCTTTAACTCACTTCCTTGGTTCTTTGAAAACTGTGCAAAAGCTTTTCAGGATGGGAATTAACTGTTTATTTTAAGTTTTGCAGTTACTTGCAAGGAAGAAGAGTAGAAGTATGGATTTTTTTTCTTTGTCTTGTCTGTGTTTTTGGTCTCTGTTTCTCTTTTCCATGGGACTGATTTTAGAGAAACTCAGATTCCATACTGACCAGGTGTAAACTGGGTTGAGATGGAAACAGGCATTTGGGGGAAATTGTTCATCAGCAGATAATTAAATTGGAAATTTGGAATTACCGAATTTGAAAAGATTTGAGTATTTTGGGAGTCATTCTAAAAGTTGCTTTACTCATGTAATGGCTTCTTTGCAATATTTCACTGCTGAGGCTAATGTAATAGCTTCTCTGTAATGTTAACTACTGAGGTATGGTTTCTCTGTAGCAGAAATGTTTGGGTTATGGCTGGAGATAATTATGCATGTTAGACAATCAGGATTCTGTTACCCTGTCTGGTGATTCTGGAAGCTGTTGGTTTCGCGGGCTTCTGCCGGAGGGCGAGAGAGGGACGAAGAGAGAAGACGTGAATGGAGAGATTTAGTAGGCCGCCAGACAGAGTGGACTCTGAGCGGGGGTCCGAAGGTCGGCGACGCTCGGAGGAGATCGACTGGTGGAAGGAAGACTACTGAGTGAGCTCCAACGATTGTGCACAGACTGTTTTATTAGATTGGCGCCCTTTTTCTTTTATATTTTGTATCTCTACTAACCACATAGTCAAAGTAAGAGTTATAAAGCTTAATCATTTAATCGCATATTGTGTACGTTTGTTATTTCGGGGGACTGATTTGTAACAGGGGACACATTGTGCAGCATTCACCAAAACGAGATTTCTTAAGTTTGGCCGGCCAGGGGGGTTATCACCCCTGAGATGTAGCTGCTGGAAGACTGCTTTCTTTTATAGAACAAAAAAGATGTTACCTGAGACTTCTGACATAATTGATTTAGAGTTTGAGATTCCTTGGAAAACAGTTTTGATGCAATCATTGTTTTGAATGTAAATTGCAAATGGAAGAAGGTAAGGAGTTTCCCCAGGGAATTGGCTCTAATGCAATATGTGGATGACCTCCAGTTGACCTTCCCAAGCAAGGAAACTTCTGAGCAGGACTCCTCTACCTTTTACATAGACGAGCTAAGAAAGGTCAGAAGGTATTTAAGCAGAAGCTACAGTTTGCACAACTAGAAGTTACTTACCTGGGTCATACCCTACTGTGGGATACAAGGGGCGGGGTCCTGGCCGACCCTTGCCCTGTCTCAACGGATGTCAGTGCGGCTCAGGTGTGTGGAACGACTCGGGCTGAGCTGCTCGTCGGGCCCAGGCCCCGCAGCCTTACCCGAGAGACGAATCCACACAACTTGAGCCGTCTTTCATCAACACCCACAATCCCATTTAGGGATGCAGGCAGGAGGTACCTTTATGGGCTGCTGCTCCACACCCTCCACTTCCTAGCATTTGTCCACCGTCCCGACACGCCATGGCGGTTGGTCTTTCCACCTGGAGGTGAGGGGGGTCCCCAGTGGAAGTCCCTCTACAAGGGAGTCCTTCCCATGCACCTTGGGGATCTCGGCTGGAGGGTGCTGCATAAAGCGGTGCCCTGCAATAAGTTCTTTAGTTTGTACACGGATCTCCCAGCCGCGTGTCACTTCTGCGGGCTGGAGGAGACCGTGTACCATATGTACGTGGAGTGTGTGAGGCTGCAGCCCCTTTTCGCGTATTTGCGTGGGCTGCTTCTCGCCTTCTGGTTGCATTTCAGTCCCACCCTATTCATATGTGGTCATCCAGTAAGGAGGGGGGCACAGAGGGATGAGGATGTCCTTGTCAACTTGCTCCTGGGGCTGGCGAAAATTGCCATCCGTGGCTCCTGGAAAAGGGTGGCAGGAGGTTCTCCCCGGGCGGACTGCCTGGCTATGTTTAGGGGGTATGTTCGAGCCCGGGTGAACATTGAAAAGGAATACGCACAGTCCACGGCGACCGTCGAGATGTTCCGGGACCGTTGGGAATGACAAAGGCATGAGAGAGGAGCTGGCCAGAATTGATTGGTGGTAAGGGAGGAAGTGTAAGGGCATGTGTAGCAGTTGTTCCACTTACAAGGATAAGTGCCAGGAGGGAGATCAGTGGGGAAGGATGGGGGTGACGAATGGACAAGGGAGTCGCATAGGGAGCGATCCCTGAGGAAAGCAGAAGGGGGGGAGGGAAAGATGTGCTTAGTTCTGGGATCCCGTTGGAGGTGGCGGAAGTTACAGAGAATAATATGTTGCACCCGGAGGCTGGTGGGGTAGTAGGTGAGGACCAGGGGCACCCTATTCCTAGTGGGGTGGCGGGAGGATGGAGTGAGAGCAGATGTGCGTGAAATGGGGGAGATGCGTTTGAGAGCAGAGTTGATGGTGGAGGAAGGGAAGCCCCTTTCTTTAAAAAAGGAGGACATCTCCCTCGTCCTGGAATGAAAAGCCTCATCCTGAGAGCAAATGTGGCGGAGACGGAGGAATTGTGAGAAGGGGATGGCATTTTTGCAAGAGACAGGATGAGAAGAGGAATACTCCAGATAGCTGTGAGAGTCAGGAGGCTTATAGTAGACATCAGTAGATAAGCTGTCTCCAGAGATAGAGACAGAAAGATCTAGGAAGGGGAGGGAGGCATCGGAAATGGACCAGATAAACTTGAGGGCAGGGTGAAAGTTGGAGGCAAAGTTAATGGCTATGTTGGTAAAGAAATGAAATCAAATCCTGACAATGAGGTGACATTGGATTGGAAGATGTGGAATCCTGGTGGGTAGAATTAAGAAACTGCAAGGGTTAAAAGTCCCAGATAGGAGTTATATACAGAACTCCTAACAGTAGCTGGAATGCGGGATATAAATTACAACAGGAGATAGAAAAGACATATCAAAAGGGCAGTGTTATGATAGTCATGGGCTTTTCAATATGCACGTAGATTGAGAAAATTAGGTTAGCGCTCGATCCCAAGACAGATTATTTGTGGAGTGCCTGCAAGATGACTATCGAGCAGGGGAAAGACGACTCTGGATTGGGTATTGTACAATGAGCTGGAATTGATTAGGGTAAAGGAATCCCCAGGAGATAGTGATCATCATTTGCTGGAATTCATCTGACAATTTGAGAGGGAGAAGCTAATGTCAGATGTATCGGTATTACAGTGGAGTAAAGGGAATGACAAAGGCATGAGAGAGGAGCTGGCCAGAATTGATTGGAAGAAGTTAGTAGCGGGGATGGCAGCAAATCAGGAAAGGCTGGAGTTTCTGAGAGCAATTTGGAAGGTGTAGAATAGATAAATCCCAAAGAAAAACTATTCTAAAGGCAGGATGACGCATCCCTGTCTGACAAGAGAAGTGAAATACACCATAAAAGCAAAAAAGAGGGCATTTAATAGAACAAAATTTAGTGGGATTGAGAAGCTTTCAAAAACCAACACAAGGCAACTAATAAAGGCATAAGGAGGGAAAGATAACATATGAAGGTAACCAAGCCAATAATATAAAAGAGGACACCAGATTTTTTTCAGATATGAAAATAGTAAAGGAGAGGCAAGAGTCGATATGGAAAATGATGCTGGACAAGTAGTAATGGGGCACAAGGAAATGGCGGATGAAGTGAGGAAGTATTTTGCATCAGTCTTCACTGTGGAAGACAATAGCAGTATGCCAGAAGTTTGGGAGTGACAGGGGGCAGAAGTGAGTGCAGTTGCTATTACTAGTGAGAAGGTCCTTGGGAAGCTGAAAAGTCTGAAGGTAGATACATTTCTCAGACCAGATGGACTAAACACCAGATTGTGAAAGAGGTAGCTGAAAAGATTGTGGAGGTAGTCATCATGATCTTTCAAGAACTAATAGATTCTGGCATGGTACCGGAGGACTGGAAAATTGCAAATGTCACTCCACTCTTCAAGAAATGAGGGAGGCAGAAGCAAAGAAACTTTGGGCCAGATAGCCTGACCTCAGTGGTTGGGAAGATGTTGGAGTTGACTATTAAAGATGTGGTTTCGGGGTACTTGGAGGCATATGATAAAATTGGCTAAAGTCAGTATGGTTTCCTTAAGGGAAAATCCTGCCTGCCAAATCTGTTGGAATTGTTTTAGGAAATAACAAGCAGGATAGGCAAAGGATAAGCGGTGGGCATTATGGACTTGGATTTTCAGAAGGCCTTGACAAGGTGCTACACATGAGGCTATTTAACAAGGTAAGAGCCCATGGTATTAATGGGAAGATACCAGCATGGACAGAGCATTTGCTGATCAGCAGGGGCAAAGACTGGGAAGAAAGGAGCTATTTCTGGTTGGCTGCCAGTGATTAGTGGTGTTCCACAGGGGCCTGTGTTGGGACTGCTTCTTTCTATGTGAAAGTTAATGATTTGTATGACTAATTGATGACTTTGTGGCCAAATTTGCGGTCGAGATGAAGATAGGTGGATGGTTTGGTAGTGCTGGGGAAGCAGGGAGTTTGCGGAAGGGCATAGGTAGATTCAGAGACTGGGAAAATAAGTGGCAGAGGCAGATCAAATACAGTGTTGGGAAGTGTATGGTCATACATTTTAGTAGAAGGAATAAAAGTGTATGGGGAAAAAATTCAAAAGTCCAAATTGCAAAGGGACTTGGAAGTCCTTGTGCAAGATTCCCTAAAGGTGAACTTGCAGGTTGAGTTCGTGGTGAAGATGGTAAATGCAATGTTGGCATTCATTTTGAGAGGACTAGAATAGAAAAGCAAGGCTTTATAAGGCACTGGTGAGGCCTCACATGGAATATTATGAGCAGATTTGGGCCCTTATCTAAGAAAGCATCTGCTGACATGGAGAGGGTTCAGTGGTGGTTCACGAGAATTATTCTGGGAATGAAAGGGTCATCATACGAGGAGCATTTGTTGACTCTGGGCCTCTACTCCCTGGAGTTCAGGAATATGAGGGGGGACCTCATTGAAACCTATTGAGTGTTGAAAGGCCGAGATGAAATTGATGTAGGGAAGATGTTTACAATACTGTGGGAGCTTTGGACCAGAATGCACGGCCTCTGAATAGAAAGACACACATTTAGAATGGAGATAAGGAGGGATTTCTTTTGCCACAGGGTAGGGATCTGTGGAATTTGTTGCCACAGGCGGCTGCAGAGGCCCCATCATTGGGTGTATTTAAGACAAAGGTTAACTGGTTCTTGATCAGAGAGGATGTGAAAGGTTACAGGGAGAAGGCAGGAGAAAGGGTTTGAGAAGGAAAAAAGATCAGCCGTGATGAAATGGTGTAGCAGGCATGTTGGGCCAAACGGCCCACCTGTTCCTATGTCTTATAATTTTTCTGGAGTGTCGTTGCTAAAACTGAAGAGCAGGGAGAAGGTGCTTGGGAAGCTGAAAAGCATGGAGGTGTACCAGATGGACTAAACCACAGGGTTCTGAAAGAGGTAGCTGAAGAGATTGTGGAGGTATTAGTAATGATCTTTCAAGCATCAATAGGTTCCGGTGTGGCTCCTGAGGATGGAAAATTGCAAATGTCATGATATTCTTTAAGAAAGGAGGGAGGCAGAAGAAAGGAAATTATCGGCAATTTAGCCTGACTTTAGAGTTTGGAAAGATGTTGGAATCTCTTATTAAGGATGAAGTTTGGGTACTTGAAAGCACATGATAAAATAGGCCAATTGTATCCTTGAGGGGAAATGTTTCTTGACAAATCTGTTGGAATGCTTTGAGGAAATAATAGGCAGGATAAACAAAGGAGAGTCAGTGTATGTTGTTTATTTGGATTTTCAGTCGGCCTTTGACAAGATGTTACACATGAGGCTGCTTAACAAGAGCCCATGGTATTGCAGGAAAGATACTAACATGAACAGAAGATTGGCTGATGAGCAGACGGCAAAGAGTGGAAATAAAGGGGGTCGAACTGATTGTCTGATGGTGACCAGTGATTTGCCACAGGAGCAGTTGTTGAGACCGCTTCTGTACACGTTTTATGTCAATGATTTGGATGAAGGATTTGATGGCTTTGCGGCCAAGATTGCAGACAATATGAAGATAGGTGGAGGGGCTGGTAGTGTTGAGGAAGCAGAGTGTCTGTAGAAGGACTTAGACAGATTAAGGGAATGGGCAAAATGTCAGATGGAATATTGTGCACTGTCATGCAATTTGACAGAAGAAATAAAAGTGTGGACTATTTTCTAAATGAGGAGGAAATTCCAATATCAGAGAAGCAGAGAGATTTGGAAGTCCTAGTGTAGGATTCCCTGAAGGTTAACTTGCAAGTCGAGTCGGTGGGAAGGAAGCCAAATTGAACGTTCACATTCATTTCAAAAGGACTGGAATACAAAAGCAAGAATGCAATGCTGATGCTTTTTACGGCACTGGGCAGACCGCACTTGGAGCATTGTGAGCAGATTTTGGTCCCTTGTCTACAAAATAATTGTGCTGGCATTGGAGAGGGTCCAGAGGAGGTTTATGAGAATGACCCCAGGAATTAAAGAGTTAATATATGAGAAGCAGTTGATGGCTCTGGGCCTGTACTCCCTGGGGTTTAGAAAAATGAGGGGGGATCTCATTGCAACCTATTAAATGTTGAAAGGTCTAGCAGTGCAGTGGATGTTACCTATGGTGGAGGAGTCTGGGACCAGAGGGCACAGCCTCAGAATAGAGGAGCGTCCGTTTAAAACAGAGGTGGAAAAATGTCTTTAGCCAGAGGCTGCTGAATCTGTGGAATTCATTGCCACAGACAGCTGTGCAAGCCATCACTGGGTATATTTGAGTCAGAAGTTGACAGATTCTGATTTAATCGTGGCATCGAAGGTTGCGGGGAGATGGCAAAAGAATGAGGTTAAGAGGAACAATAAATTAGCCATGTTGGAGCGGCAGAGTCTACCTGATGGGCTGAACGGTTTAATTCTTTAATGTGTCTTATGGTCATTTGGTGTTAAATCAAGGCATATTTGCTACCCTCCAGTCTGCCGGCACCTCACCTGTCACTAATGATGAATCCAATATCTCAGCCAGTTCTCTTGCAAAAGGATACAGATCATAGACTCAGAGTTATTCAGCTTGGAAACAGGCTCTTCAGCCCAAAATGCCTCCCTGAGCTGGTACCATCTGCCAGCTTTTTGCCCTGAACGTTTCCTATCCAAGTACCTGTTCAAATGGTATTGAAATGCTGTATTTGTAGTTCTACCCGCAGCTACTACTTCCTCTACAATTGGGAGAGTTCAGAGCCTCTTCCCATCAGGAAAGCTAACCAACACCTCTACTTTCTGAGGAGGCTGAAGAGAGCTGGACTATGCACATCTGTACACACAACCTCCTGCAGGTGCACAGTAGAGAGCTTCCTAACATGCTCCATCCCTGATTGGAACAGAAACTGCACTGTGGTGTACTGGAGGGCTCTGTAATGGGTAGTCAAAACTGCCTATAGCATCACTGGCACCAGCCCTCCAGCTAAAAAGGATATATATACAGAAAGGTGCTGGAAAAGGGCCAGTAACATCATAAAGGATCCCACCCTGCTCACGGACTACTTGTCCCACTCCCAACAGGGAGGCGATGTAGCATCCACACCAGGACCACCTGACTCTAAAACAGTTACTTTCCCCAAGCAGTGAGGCTGATCAACACCTCCACCCACTACCTCACCTCTCCACACCCCCAACCACCACTACTTTATCACATCCTGTCAGTCTCCCAATGTACAGACACTCCTGTGCCTAGCGTCACTTACAATCAATCTATGTATATAAGTTATATTTATTGTGTTTTTTATTATTGTGTTCTTAATCATTTTGTGTTTTATTCAGTGCTGATTCAGATGAAGAATAACAATTATTTTGTTCTCCTTTACACTGATGTACTGGATATGACATTTAAAGATCTTGAATCTTGAATCTTTCATCAGCAGCTCAATCGATGTGCCCACCACCTTCTGTGTGGGAAACTTATCCCTTAGGTCCCCTTTAAATCATTCCACTCTCACCTTGAACCTGTGCCATCTACTCTCAGACTCCCCCACCTTGGAGAAAAGACTGGAAGGACTGTTTAGGGCCCTGGATGGTAGGAGATGTCCTCCTTTTTAAAGAAAGGGGCTTCCCTTCCTCCACCATCAACACTGCCCTCAACCACATCTCTTCCATTTCACGCACGTCTGCTCTTACCCCATCCTCCTGCCACCCTACAAGAGATAGGGTTCCTCTTGTCCTCACCTACCACCCCACCAGCCTCTGCGTCTCCACATAATTCTCAGAAACTTTCACCACCTCCACTGGGATCCCACCACCAAGCACATCTTTCCCTCCTCCCCCCACCACTTTCTGCTTTCCACTGGGATCACTCCCAACACCACTCCTTTGTCCATTCGTCCCTCCGCACTGATCTCCCTCCTGGCACTTATCCTTGCAAGTGGAACAAGTGCTTCACCTGCCCCGACACCTCTTCCCTCACTGCTATCCAGGGCCAGAAACAGTCCTTCCAGGTGAGGCGACACTTCAGCTGTGAGTCTGTTAGGGTTATATACTGTGTTTGGTGCTGTCGGTGTGGCCTCCTGTATATCGGTGAGACCCGACGTAGATTGGGAGACCGCTTCGCCGAGCATCTACGCTCCGTCTGCCAGGGCAAGCGGGATCTCCCAGTGACCACCCATTTTAATTCCACTTCCCATTCCCATTCCCATTCCCATTCCGATATGTCCATCCATGGCCTCCTCCACTGTCGTGATGAGGCCACATTTAGGTTGGAGGAACAACACCTTATATTCCGTTTGGGTAGCCTCCAACCTGATGGCATGAACATTGATTTCTCAAACTTCTGGTAATTTCCCCCACCTCCCCCTTCATTCACCATTTTCCATCCTCTTTTCCCTCTCTCACCTCATCTCCTTGCCCACACATTGCCTCCCTCTGGTGCTCCTTCCCCCTTTCACTTTCTTCCATTGCCTTCTGTCTCTTATACCAATCGACTTTCCAGCTCTTTACTTCCTTCCCTCCTCCAGATTTCACTCTTCCCTCCCCCACCCTTTAAACCTACTCCTTAGCTTTTTTCTCCAGTCCTGCTGAAGAGTTTCGGACTGAAATGTCGACTGTACTTTTTTCCAGAGATGCTGCCTCGCCTGCTGAGTTCCTCCAGCATTTTGTGTGTGTTGCACCGTTCACTCAATGTGGTGTCTGGCTGTGCCCCAATGCCTCACCTGCCACCCCACCAGCCTCCAGATCCAGCACATTATCCTCCGCAACCTGGGTCACCTTCAACAGGACCCCACCACTAAACACATCTTTCCCTCTCCACCCCTCTTCATATTCCGCAGGGAGCGGTCCCTCCCCACGGATCTCCTACCCGGCACTTATCCCTGTTAGCACAAGTGCTACACCTGTCCCTACACCTCCTCTCTTGCCACCATTCAGGGCCCCAAACAGTCCTTCCAAGTGAGGCAACACTTCACTTGTGAGTCTGTTACGGTCATCTATTGCATCCGGTGCTCCTGGTCCGGTCTCCTCTACATCGGTGAAACCCGACGCAGATTAGGGGACCGCTTCGTCGAGCACCTCCGCTCCGTCCGCCACAACAGACAGGGTCTCCTGGTTGCCACCCACTTCAACTCTGCCTCCCAGTCCCATTCGGATATGTCCATACCTGGCCTCCTCTACTGCCATGATGAGGCGAAACTCAGGCTGGAGGAGCAACATCTCATATACCGTCCAGGTTAGGGGTCGCCAACCCGTCGATCGTGATCGACCGGTCGATCTTTCAGACTTTCCCAGTAGATCCCGAAGAAAAATCAAAAATAAATACACAAATACTGTTGTAGTGTGAGCATGATAAAAGTAAGTAATACTAATTAGGATAATGGTAATATAGCAATATTTTCGCTAAAAAGCTGTTTGTAAAGAGAAATTGTTTCCGGGTTGCGGGGGTTTAGTTCCGTTCTTTCTGCCCGGTGCGCATGTGTCTAGTTCCCTCGCCATGCACCGCATTTACAGCGTAGCCTGTGCTGCATCAACGTGACCAATCAGATTCGGGATAAGAGTACTGACTGTCGCAAACATCAATATACGGCAGTGGTCCCCAACCTCCGGGCCGCGAAGCAGGCAGTGGTGCAGCGGTAGTCGGGTTGCACACAGCACATTTTTAAGAAAAAAAGCCGAAATAAACAAGCTAATTAATTAGGTGAATGTCGGCTCAGATCAGAGGTGACGCAATCGGCAATCGCTCGTGATATCCTGATAACATAGCAGAGGCTCCACGAAAGAAGGCACAAACATGCAAATTCCATCCAGAATGGGAAGAGGAATTTCTATTTCACTTGGTGAAAGACAAGTGTGTGTGTGTGTTGTGCCACCAAACACAAGCACTGACTAAAAGAGGGAATCTGGAGCGGCTCCGCAACACCAACCACCAGGAATTTAAAGACACCTACCCCACAAAGAGCGCAATTCGTGACAGGAAAGTTGAGGAGCTGAAATTGGGGTTGAAGGCCCAGCAATCGTTTTTCACAAAACATGCTGCTCAAAATAAGGCTGCTATTGAAGCATCATTTGTTATGAGCCAAATTTCAGGGAACTAGCAGAAAGTATTCAGTCATCACACTGAGTGCAACAGTCAATTTTTATTCATTTATTTCTCGTGTTGAAATAAAATTAAATAATGAAACTTAGAAACCATAGAAAAACTACAGCACAGAAACAGGCCTTTTGGCCCTTCTTGGCTGTGCCAAACCATTTTCTGCCTAGTCCCACTGACCAGCACACGGACCATATCCCTCCATACACCTCCCATCCATGTATCTGTCCAATTTATTCTTAAATGTTAAAAAAGAACCCGCATTTACCACCTCGTCTGGCAGCTCATTCCATACTCCCTGTGTGAAGAAGCCCCCCCAATGTTCCCTTTAAACTTTCCTCCCTCACCCTTAACCCATGTCCTCAGTGGAAAAAGCCTGCTTGCATTCATCCTATCTATAACCATCATAATTTTATATACCTCTATCAAATCTCCCCTCATTCTTCTACGCTCCAGGGAATAAAGTCCTAACCTATTCAACCTTTCTCTGTAACTGAGTTTCTCAAGTCCCAGCAACATCCTTGTAAACCTTCTCTGCACTCTTTCAACTTTACTTATATCCTTCCTGTAATTTGGTGACCAAAACTGAACACAATACTCCAGATTCGGCCTCACCAATGCCTTATACAACCCCATCATAACATTCCAGCTCTTATACTCAATACTTTGATTAATAAAGGCCAATGTACCAAAAACTCTCTTTACGACCCTATCTACCTGTGACGCTACTTTTAGGGAATTTTGTATCTGTATTCCCAGATCCCTCTGTTCCACTGCACTCCTCAGTGCCTTACCATTAACCCTGTATGTTCTACCTTGGTTTGTCCTTCCAACGTGCGATACCTCACACTTGTCTGTATTAAACTCCATCTGCCATTTTTCAGCCCATTTTTCCAGCTGGTCCAAGTCCCTCTGCAGGCTCTGAAAACCTTCCTCACTGTCTACTACACCTCCAATCTTTGTATCATCAGCAAATTTGCTGATCCAATTTACCACATTATCATCCAGATCATTGATAGAGATGACAAATAACAATGGACCCAGCACTGATCCCTGTGGCACACCACGAGTCACAGGCCTCCACTCGGAGAAGCAATTCTCTACTACCACTCTTTGGCTTCTTCCATTGAGCCAATGTCTAATCCAATTTACCACCTCTCCATGTATACATAGCGACTGAATTTTCCTGACTAACCTCCCATGGGGGACCTTGTCAAAGGCCTTACTGAAGTCCATGTAGACAATATCCACTGCCTTCCCTTCATCCACTTTCCTGGTAACCTCGTGGAAAAACTCCAATAGATTGGTCAAAGATGACCTACCACGCACAAAGCCATGTTGACTCTCCCTAATAAGTCCCTGTCTATCCAAATGTTTGTAGATTCTGTCTCTTAGTACTCCCTCCAATAACTAACCAAATACCGACGTTAAACTTACCGGCCTATAATTTCCCGAGTTACTTTTCGATCCTTTTTCAAACAACGGAACAACATGAGCCACTCTCCAATCCTCCGGCTTAGAATTAAAGGTGTGAAGTATTGTAATATTCTTAAAGAAAGACAGCTATGGCCTGTTTGATCTGCTAGTTACAGTGTTTTCTTGTTTGAATTAATTTGAAAGTTTGACAAAAGTATTTTTTGTAATTCAAATACAATTCGCCCAAATAAAAGGCCTCAAATTGGAAGTACGATCTGAGCTGTTTTTTCTCGAAACGATTTAGTAGGTAGATTTTGCCTTTCACTGAGGTTGAGGTAGGGGATCTTGGGCTTAAAAAGGTTGGTGACCACTAGTCTAGGTAGTCTCCAGCGCCTTGGTATGAACATAGAATTCCCCAACTTCTGGTAATTCCCTCCCTCTCCCTCCCCTATCCCTATGTCACTCTGCCCCCTCCCCCAGCTGCCTATCACCTCCCTCATGGTTCTGCCTCCTTCTACTACCCATTGTGTTTTCCCCTATTCATTCTTCACCTTTCCTGCCTATCACCTCCCTGCTTCCCCTCCCCCACCCCTTTATCTTTCCCCTTACTGGTTTTTCACCTGGAACCTACCAGCCTTCTCCTTCCCACCCTCCCACCACCTTCTTTATAGGGCCTCTGCCCCTTCCCTCTTCAGTCCTGACGAACGGTTCCGGCCTGAAACATTGACTGATCATTTCCATGGATGCTGCCCGACCTGCTGAGTTCCTGCAGCGTGTTGTGAGTGTTGCTTTGACCCCAGCACCTGCAAGTATTTTGTGCCCCAATGACAAGTTTTCTGTGGACAATACTCCCACCTTGTGGCTCCCTGCAGCAATAACATGTTCTCTGTGGACAACACTCCCACCTTGTGGCTCCCTGCAGCAATAACATGTTCTCTGTGGACAACACTCCCACCTTGTGGCTCCCTGCAGCAATAACATGTTCTCTGTGGACAACACTGCCACCTGGTGGTTCCCTGCAGCAATGACATGTTTTCTGTGGACAACACTCCCACCTTGTGGCTCCCTGCAGCAATGACATGTTCTCTGTGGACAACACTGCCACTTGGTCTGATTCTGACACAATGACAGATCCCCATGTCGACAACGCTGAGGGACAAACGCATTCTGCAGAATTGAAACAAAGCAGCACCAAGGTCAGAAATGCTGTACAGATCACAGAGGAGGAGGTGTTTGCTGTCTTGAAGCAAATTAGGGAGGATAAATCCCAGGGCCTGACAAAGTGTTCTCTTGGACATTGTTGGAGGCTCGTGCAGGGTCTCCAGCAGAGATACTGTATTTAAAATATCCTTACCAACGGGTGAGGTGTCAGAGGGTTGAATGTTGTTTTGTTGTTTAAGAAAGCTCTAAGAATAACCTGGGAAATTTTAGGCTGTGGGCCTGACATCAGCAGTGGGTAAGACACAGGAGCTAAAATAGGCGGTTCGGCCCATTGAGTCTTGCTCCACCATTCCATCATAATCGATTTATTATTCCTCTCGACCCCATTTTCCTGTCTTCTGTGATCATTCTTGTGAACCTCCTCTAGACCCTCTCCAATGCCAGCACATCTTTCTTAGATAAGGAGACTAAAAGCAATAAATAAGGGCCCAATCCACATGGTCAATTCTAGCCAATGGCTGTGATTGCCACCCAGGCACTGAGGCAAACAGAGTCACAGGAGTTTCCCTCGGTTGTTGCACCCGTTGGTACAGAGTGAGAGCGGCAGGTTAAGGACACTTGACAACCAGTTGCTGACCTCCCAGGCCATTTAGTCGGGTAAACTCCAGTACACATTAGTACCGAGACATCCCAGAATAGAAGAAGGGTCCTTGTCAGGCCCCAGATGCCTCTGAGGAGTCTCTACCCACCGTTAGCAGAATCAGGCTGGTTTCCTCCAGCTCCTGTTGGTGCATGCTTCACCAAAGGCACACATCATGCTCTCTGCTGGCACCAAGCCAGTCTCAGGACCCTGGTCTCCTGTTGGCACCAGCTCATTTAGGGGAACCACTCTTTTGGACGTTCCCGCAGCGTCTTTCCACAATTCCTGTGGGGGAAATCTTTGTTCCTGCAGTGGCACACCCAGGGAGGGTATGTGGGCCCCAGTGGCACCTCCTCCGAGTGGCAGGGGCTCTTGGTGAGGGTTGAACCTCTTCGGCAGCTGCAATCATGAGATCGGACCTGGATAGCTGCCCTCATCCCTATTCCTAGGGATTCCCTTTCAACCTTCCCTTCCTGCCGGTTCACCTCAAGGAAGCTTCCCAAGGGTTCTCCACCTTTTGAAGCCAAGAGGGAGCCTGAGTTGGTCACGACCTCCTGTCATTTCGGCTGCAATGTTCTGAGCACCTGCATTTCCACGTCGGGCTTCCTCCAGGTCCTGTGCTGCAGCGTCAGAGCCTCCAGGAGATCCCTCACTGGTACTGAAGGAGCAGGGACATGGCTCACTGGTCGCTTTGACCCCTATCATTGACCCCCTCCCCTAGCCTCTCTGAGGCTGTGCTTGCATCTCAATGTCCTTTGGCTCATCATTCCAGATGAAGCTTTTGCAGCCAGTCATTTCCAAGCCCATGTCCAGTGCCACCTTCCAAAGCACTGTTCCTGCAGTTGTCACCCAAGGTGGAGGAGTTGGATTAGTCCACTGCCAGTGGTGCCAAGGGGAAGCACTAGGAGTGTCTCTGTCAAGTGCTTGGCACCAGAATACCCAAGGTAGTGATGACCCTCTGCTTTCGTGCCCTCGGCCCCCATATTACACCTCAACCTGAGGGGAACCAATATGGTTACAGGCGGGTTTGCCAGAGCTGTTGGCAAGGGGATGGGAACTGGAGTGATAGGGCTGAGGAGAGAGCAGTTGGTAAACACACAGGCAGATATTGTGACAAATCAGCTATACAGCAAATCCAAAACACAAATCCCTCCAGCTACACCACGTCCATGTCCCTCCATCTTCCTTACATCCAAATAAAAACCTCTTATGTATTTGCTTCTACTACCATACAAGACAGCACATTCCAGGTATCCATAACTCTGAGTAAAAAAACTTACACCTCACATCCCCCTTGAACCTACTGCCTCTCACCTTCAATGCATGCCCTCTGGTATGAGACATTTAAACCCTGGGAAACAGATACTCCCTGTCTACTCTATCAATGCCTCTCATCATCTTGTAAACCTCCTTCAGGTCTCCCCTCAGCCTCTGATGCCCCAGAGAAAACAACCCAAGTTTATCCAGCCTCTCATGATAGCACATGCCCTCTAAAGCAGGCAGCATCCTGGTAAACCTCTTCTGCACTTTCTTCAAAGCCTCAACATCCTTCCTACAGTGGGGCAACCAGAAATGTATGCAATTTTCCAGATGAGGCCTTACCAGAGTTTTATAAAGTTGCAACATAACCTCCTGACTTTGAACTCAATGCCTCGACTCATTAAAGCAAGCATTCCATAAGCGTTCTTACCATCAACCTGTATAGCCACTTTCAAGGAGCTATGAACTTGGATCCCAAGATCTCTCTGCTCAGCAATGCTGTTAAGGACCTTTCCCTGAACAGTGTACTGTCTCCTTGCATTTGCCCAACTGAGGTGCAACACCTCACATTTATCTGGATAAAACTCCATCTGCCATTTCTCAGTCAATTTGCCGCACATCCCATGCATCTTAATCTTCTGGAGTAGCCTCCCATGAGGAGCTTTTTCAAACACCTTTCTAAACTCCATGCAGACAACATCATCAATCTCTCATTACCTATCAGGCCCCAGGGACTTATCCTCTTTAATACTAATTTGGAGGCCCAACAGATCCTCCTCCTTGACCTCTAAACACCCTAATGTGTTTATACACTCAGCACTGATCTCCTGGTCCTCCATATCCTTTTCCTGGGTAAGTACTGAGACAAAGTACTCGGACTCCGCCTTCCGCCTGTGGACACGTCAGACGCAGTGTCTTTCTGTCTGCCTTTAATTTCTCCCTTTCCCGACTTAAACTTTGAAATTTTAACTTTATTCAGTCGGATTTTTTAAAGTGATAATTATAACCATGGCTACCTTAAGAAGCACTAAAAAAATTCCCGATACAGGTAATGGTAAATCTACAAAAACTGGCGAAGCTTCTGAAGAGCCAGCCTGGGTTACTAGATTAGAGACTCAAGTGAGCTCTATCGTCGCTGAATTAACTCAACTAAAAGAAAGTCTTCTTCCTTTGGAGGAAAAAATTGATTCTTTGAGCTTGGATCTTAAAGAAGTAACTCGTAATGCGGCTGCTATTTCTTCTCGTTTGGAAAAAGCACAACGTCGAATTGTTGACTTGGAAGCTCGTTCTCGTCATTATAATATTAGAATAGTTGGATTGAAAGAGCAATCAGAATCTGCCGATATACTGGACTATTTCACTAAAATGTTTCAATCTCTATTTCCTGAGGCTTTTTTCACAATTGCCCCACATCGAAACAGCCCACAGGATTGGAACTCCGAGACAAGGTAAAAACAGACATGTTACTGTGCGTTTCCTCTGTATTCGTGACAAAGACCATATTATTAAACTGGCAAGAAAACAAAGACTGTTTAAATTTCAAGGCTCTGAGATTCGTTTCTTTCAAGATTTTCCACGTGAAGTTCTTCAGCAAAGTTCCGGATTTGCGACCGTAACGCGAATCGCCTTTCAGAAACAGATATATCCCTCCCTTCTTTATCCAGCTAAATTAAGGCTTTTCGCTAAAGACTCTGGGGTTCGTATCTTTGTGGATCCAGCCGATGCACTGCGTTTTATTAATTCTCTCTCGGATGAGTCTGAAGCCTGAAGTTTAAAAGACTTACAATTATTCGATCGTTTTGCGATATAGGGAATGATGAGATCGGAATAATTGAGAAGTACAGAAAGTCTTGCTATTAAAAAGTAGCTTTACCTTGGAAATAGACTGGCTTGGACGGTTTTAACTTCAGAAGATATTTTATGGGATCTTTGGAAGACTGTAGAAATTTTAAACCATTTCGAATTTCTTTCTGTTTGTTACATATATGAATTAATTGTTTCTTTTTGCTTTGTATGGTTTTGTTAAAAACTTTTAACTACTATTCAGGATGTTTTTACGTTTTGAGGATAGATGTAAAAAATTAAAAGATGGCGATGTTTTCTCTTCTGTGCAAATATTTCAAGAATTTGTTTTGGAAGTGTTTTTTTTCTTATCTAATGTTATGAAGGTTACTTTCTAAATTGAAGGCTGTTTCTGTTAACTGTTTTTTCTAATTTAATTGTGATGGGCTGTACGTCGACTGTAATGAGTGGTATACCCGGGAGAGGGAGACAGATTACTTTTTTTTATTTGTACCTTTCACTTAGGCAGGTGGAGTTCAGAATTGCTTCTGTGCATTTCTTGGGGCTTGCGTCGATTAATATCGCCTTATCTCTGGGCTTTGTAGGTTGGGTGGGATTTTTTATTTTTTTATTTCTATTTTTTATTCCCATTATGGAACTCTGGAGCGTACGCAAATTGTTATCATTGTTGTTTATCACCGCCATTCAAAATTTCTTTATCCTGACATGTGTTTAATTGTTTTCTTTAGATATAAAGTTTCATGATTTTAGTTAAACAGTTAAATGTTTTAAGTTGGAATGTCCGTGGTTGGAATCATCCTATTAAGTGTAAGAAAGTATTTAAAATTATTAATCGATTCCAACCTGACATAATCTTTGTACAAGAGACACATGTCAAGTTATGTGATAACAATCGATTTTTTAAAATTTTGGAAGAACCCTTAGATTCACGCAAACTCTCAAAGTAAAATTAGGGGTGTTTCCATTTTTATTGATTCCAATATTCCCTTTAATCAGGAGGATATTATATCTGATATTAATGGTAGATTTTTGATTGTTAAAGGAACACTTTACGATAAGAAAATGGTTTTGGTTAATATATATGGACCAAATACTGATGATCCTTCATTTTTAAAGATATTTTTGCTCTATTACCTGATTTAAATGAATATATGGGTGGAGATTTTAATATTTGCTTAAATCCCTTGTTAGATAAATCATCATCTAGACATCAACTCCCTAATCATTCTGCATCACTTATTAATTCTTTTTTAATTGTTTATGGTTTAATTGAAGTCTGGAGACATATCCATCCTACTAATAGAGAATATTCCATTTTTTCACATGTTCATAATAAATATTCGAGAATCAAATATTTCATAGCTGACCCTCGACTTTTACTTAATGTTCAGAAATGTGAATATGATGCAATTGCTACTTCCGATCATGCTCCTTTAAATTGAATATTTGATTTGAAAGGTGTTATTTCTACAAGACCACCTTGGTGTTTTCCAGAACATTTGTTACAAAGTTCAGATTTTGTTGAGTTTATTGAAACTCAGATAAAAGAGTTTTTTCTCTTTAATAATACAGGAAATGTCTCAAAGTTAGTAATTTGGGATACGTTAGAAGCTTATTTATGTGGTCAGATTATTTCTTATTTAGCTAAGTTGAAGAAACAGACAAGAATAGAATTAGATAAAATTGCTAAACAAATTAGATTAACAAACAAAGAATTAGATAATATCAACACAATCCTTCCAAAGGTTGAATTGTTTAAAGGAAGAGTGGAACTACAATCACAATATAATTTATTATTAACTTATCCCATTGAAGGATATTTGCTTAAATTAAAAAGTCAGTTTTATATTTTTGGGGATAAAAATAATAGGCTATTAACTTCCCAGTTAAGGGCTGCCAAAGCTAAAAGACAAATTTTAAAGATTCGTAAAGATAATGGAGACATAGTAAGTAATTATGAAGATATTAATAATATCTTTCAGAATTTTTATTCTGATCTTTATAAATTTCAGTTTCCAGCAAATTCCTCTAAAATGAAAGCTTTTTTATATAAGATTAAATTTCCTCAAATTACTGCTGAAGATCAACAGACCCTCGATGCTCCAATTGTTGAGCATGAAATTCAGAAAGCTGTATGGTCAATGCAATCAGGTAAAGCTCCTGGACTTGATGGTTATTCGGTAGGATTTTACAAAAAATTTGAAAAATTACTTTCTCCATACCTCTTGGAAATATTTCATGAATCTTTTGAGAAAGGTAATTTACCCTCTTCTTTTTATGAAGCTTCTGTTTCTTTAATCCTTAAGAAAGACAAAGATCCTACTGAATGCTCATCTTATAGACCTATTTTGCTACTAAATGTGGATGCTAAAATTCTTTCCAAGTAATGGCTAACCGTTTGGAAAACATTTTATCTAAAATTATCTCTGTGGATCAAACAGGCTTCATTGGAGGCCGTTACTCTTTTTCTAAAGTTCGGAGATTGATGAATATTATTTATTCACCATTATCCAAAACACCCCAATGTGTTATTTCTCTGGATGCAGAAAAGGCATTTGATAGAGTTGAATGGACTTATGTGTTTAATGTATTAGACAGATTTGGCTTTGGTAATAATTTTAATAAGTGGATTCAAATGATCTATAAGAACCCTATCACTACGTTTATTACTAATAATCTTAGGTCTCCCTTTTTTTTTACTTTCACGAGGTACTCAACAAGGATGTCCATTAAGACCTTTATTATTTAATCTCGCACTGGAGCCTTTGGTTATAACAATCCGTGAAGCTAAAAATATTCATGGTATCTCTATAAATGGGACCATACATAAGATTTCTCTTTATGCAGATGATCTTATGGTTAATATCTTGAATCCTGAAGAATCTATTCCTAATCTTTTGGAATTATTAAATGATTTTGGAAAATTTTCAGGATATAAACTTAATTTAAATAAAAGTGAATTGTTCCCTTTAAATGTTCCCATTTTTATATATAAGGATATTCCATTTAGAATTGTGAATTCTTTTAAATATTTGGGTATTATCATTACAAAAAATATATAAGGATCTTTATAAAGCTAATGTAGTTCCTTTATTGGACTCTATGAAACAATTATTATCTGGATGGAATCCTCTTACACTTTCTTTAATAGGTTGTATTCATGCTGTGAAAATGATGATTTTACCTAGATTTTTATATATTTTTCAAAATATACCTATCTTTCTAACCAAAAATATTTTTGATCAAATTGATTCTACTATTTCATCCTTTATTTGGAATAATAAAAACCAAGAATTAATAAGTTTCATTTACAAAAATCTAAAAAAGATGGTGGACTCACATTACCTAATCTAAGATTGTATTATTGGGCTGTTAAGAGTTGACAATTATGTTTTTGGTTATATTGGCTCCATAAGAACCGAACACCAGCTTGGATTGATTTGGAATTTAAAGCTATTAATCAATTTTATTTAACTTCACTATTAGGAGCTCCATTACCTTTACAACTTGCTAAAATTTCTAATTTAAATTTCTACCCTGTTATTAAACAGTCCTTACAGATTTGGTTTCAGTTTCGCAACTCTTTTAATTTTAAACAATTTAAATTGTCTAGTCCTGTATTTCGAAATTTGCTATTTAAACCTTCAATTACTGATCCCATCTTTCTTTTATGGAGAAATAAGGGGATTTGTTCTTTTGCAGATTTATTTAGTGATGGTCGATTGTTGTCTTTTAATGATAAATATTCTCTCACACACACACATTTCTTGCAATATTTACAGGTTAGACATTTTTTACAAAAATATGTTTCTATATTTCCATATATGCAAGGATCTGATTTGTTGGATACCATTTTGAATATGAATCCCTTAGTGCAAGGCTCCGTTGCTAGAATTTATAATTTATTTTTACTACAAAAAGATAACCTCTCACTAAAGATTAAATAAGATTGGGAGAGAGAACTTAATATGTCTTTTGTTAATGAAGATTGGTCGCGAGTTCTGAAACTGGTTAATTCTTCTTCGATATGTGCCAATCATTGTTTAATTCAGTTTAAAATTGTTCACTGTTACTATTTAACAAAGGAGGGGCTATCCAAAATATTTCCTAATATAGATAATTATTGTGATAGGTGCAAAAATGAAGTAGCTACTTTGTCAGATATGTTCTGGTCACGTCCCTTATTGAAATCTCTTTGGAAATCTTTATTTTCTACAATCTCTAAAGCTTTGAAAATTAATTTGCAACCTAATACATTGACTATTCTATTTGGAATAGTTCCGCATCACATTCAGGGTATTTCATTTTCAAACCAACATGTAATTGCATTCGTTACATTGTTGGCAAGAAGAGCTATTTTATTGAAGTGGAAAGATACCTCTGCTCCTACACTAACTCAATGGTTTTCCCAAGTAATGTTATGTCTTAGTTTGGAAAAAATTAGAACTTTTGATCCCCGATTTGATTTTGAGTGAAGGTGGGGCTCTTTTGCTAAATATTATCATTTAATTTGAATCAATTTACATGGTTTCCTTCCTATTTTATGTTGTATAAATATGATTTGGTGGTTGTTGCTTTCTTTTTCTTCTTTTATATATATAAATGATTGTAAGACGTGTTGCTCCGGGAGTTGGTTCCTAATGGGTTTTTTTGCTTTTTTTTGTTTTATAGTTAGTGGGTTTTCTTTTAGTTAGCGGGGTTCTCTTTTTTCCTTCTTTTCCTTTTATAAAATGTTTTTGTTCATTAGAAACATAGAAACATAGAAATAGGTGCAGGAGTAGGCCATTCGGCCCTTCGAGCCTGCACCGCCATTCAGTATGATCATGGCTGATCATCCAACTCAGAACCCTATACCAGCCTTCCCTCCATACCCCCTGATCCCTTTAGCTACAAGGGCCATATCTAACTCCCTCTTAAATATAGCCAATGAACTGGCCTCAACTGTTTCCTGTGGCAGAGAATTCCACAGATTCACCACTCTCTGTGTGAAGAAGTTTTTCCTAATCTCAGTCCTAAAAGGCTTCCCCTTTATCCTCAAACTGTGACCCCTCATTCTGGACTTCCCCAACATCAGGAACAATCTTCCTGCATCTAGCCTGTCCAATCCCTTTAGGATTTTATACGTTTCAATCAGATCCCCCCTCAATCTTCTAAATTCCAACGAGTATAAGCCTAGTTCATCCAGTCTTTCATCATATGAAAGTCCTGCCATCCCAGGAATCAATCTGGTGAACCTTCTTTGTACTCCCTCTATGGCAAGGATGTCTTTCCTCAGATTAGGGGACCAAAACTGCACACAATACTCCAGGTGTGGTCTCACCAAGGCCTTGTACAACTGCAGTAGTACCTCCCTGCTCCTGTACTCGAATCCTCTCGCTATAAATGCCAGCATACCATTCGCCTTTTTCACCGCCTGCTGTACCTGCATGCCCACTTTCAATGACTGGTGTATAATGACACTCAGGTCTCGTTGCACCTCCCCTTTTCCTAATCAGCCACCATTCAGATAATAATCTGTTTTCCTGTTTTTGCCACCAAAGTGGATAACTTCACATTTATCCACATTAAATTGCATCTGCCATGAATTTGCCCACTCACCTAACCTATCCAAGTCACCCTGCATCCTCTTAGCATCCTCCTCACAGCTAACACTGCCACCCAGCTTCGTGTCATCCGCAGACTTGGAGATGCTGCATTTAATTCCCTCATCCAAGTCATTAATATATATTGTAAACAACTGGGGTCCCAGCACTGAGCCTTGCGGTACCCCACTAGTCACCGCCTGCCATTCTGAAAAGGTCCCGTTTATTCCCACTCTTTGCTTCCTGTCTGCTAACCAATTCTCTATCCACATCAATACCTTACCCCCAATACCGTGTGCTTTAAGTTTGCACACTAATCTCCTGTGTGGGACCTTGTCAAAAGCCTTTTGAAAATCCAAATATACCACATCCACTGGTTCTCCCCTATCCACTCTACTAGTTACATCCTCAAAAAATTCTATGAGATTCGTCAGACATGATTTTCCTTTCACAAATCCATGCTGATTTTGTCCGATGATTTCACCGCTTTCCAAATGTGCTGTTATCACATCTTTTATAGCTGACTCCAGCAGTTTCCTCACCACCGATGTTAGGCTAACCGGTCTATAATTCCCTGGTTTCTCTCTCCCTCCTTTTTTAAAAAGTGGGGTTACATTAGCCACCCCCCAATCCTCAGGAACTAGTCCAGAATCTGAAGAGTTTTGAAAAATTATCACTAATGCATCCACTATTTCTTGGGCTACTTCCTTAAGCACTCTGGGATGCAGACCATCTGGCCCTGGGGATTTATCTGCCTTTAATCCCTTCAATTTACCTAACACCACTTCCCTACTAACATGTATTTCCCTCAGTTCCTTCATCTCACTGGACCCTCTGTCCCCTACTATTTCTGGAAGATTATTTATGTCCTCCTTAGTGAAGACAGAACCAAAGTAATTATTCAATTGGTCTGCCATGTCCTTGCTCCCCATAATCAATTCACCTGTTTCTGTCTGTAGGGGACCTACATTTGTCTTTACCAGTCTTTTTCTCTTCACATATCTATAAAAGCTTTTACAGTCAGTTTTTATGTTCCCTGCCAGTTTTCTCTCATAATCTTTTTTCCCTTTCCTAATTAAGCCCTTTGTCCTCCTCTGCTGAACTCTGAATTTCTCCCAGTCCTCAGGTGAGCCACTTTTTCTGGCTAATTTGTATGCTTCTTCTTTGGAATTGATACTATCCCTAATTTCCCTTGTCAGCCACGGCTGCACTACCTTCCTTGATTTATTCTTTTGCCAAACTGGGATAAACAATTGTTGTAGTTCATCCATGCGATCTTTAAATGCTTGCCATTGCATATCCGCCGTCAACCCTTTAAGTGTCATTTGCCAGTCTGTCTTAGCTAATTCACATCTCATACCTTCAAAGTTACCCTTCTTTAAGTTCAGAACCTTTGTTTCTGAATTAACTATGTCACTCTCCATCTTAATGAAGAATTCCACCATATTATGGTCACTCTTACCCAAGGGGCCTCTCACGACAAGATTGCTAATTAACCCTTCCTCATTGCTCAATACCCAGTCTAGAATAGCCTGCTCTCTAGTTGGTTCCTCGACATGTTGGTTCAAAAAACCATCCCGCATACATTCCAAGAAATCCTCTTCCTCAGCACCTTTACCAATTTGGTTCACCCAATCTACATGTAGATTGAAGTCACCCATTATAACTGCTGTTCCTTTATTGCACACATTTCTAATTCCTGTTTAATACCATCTCCGACCTCACTACTACTGTTAGGTGGCCTGTACACAACTCCCACCAGCATTTTCTGCCCCTTAGTGTTATGCAGCTCTACCCATATCGATTCCACATCGTCCCGGCTAATGTCCTTCCTTTCTATTGCGTTAATCTCCTCTCTAACCAGCAACACCACCCCACCTCCTTTTCTTTCATGTCTATCCCTCCTGAATATTGAATACCCCTGAATGTTGAGCTCCCATCCTTGGTCACCCTGGAGCCTTGTCTCTGTGATCCCAACTATATCATATTCATTAATAACAATCTGCACTTTTAATTCATCCACCTTGTTACGAATGCTCCTTGCATTGACACACAAAGCCTTCAGGCGCGCTTTTACAACTCTCTTAGCCCTTACACAATTATGTTGAAAAGTGGCCCTTTTTGATGCTTGCCCTGGATTTGCCGGCCTGCCACTTTTACTTTTCACCTCACTACTTTTTGCTTCTACCCTCACTTTACACCCCTCTGTCTCTCTGCACTGGTTCCCATCCCCCTGTTGTGAACTAACCTCCTCTCACCTAGCCTCTTTAATTTGATTCCCACCCCCCAACCATTCTAGTTTAAGGTCACCTCAGTAGCCCTCGCAAATCTCCCCGCCAGGATATTGGTCCCCCTAGGATTCAAGTGTAACCCGTCCTTTTTGTACGGGTCACGCCTGCACCAAAAGAGGTCCCAATGATCCAAAAACTTGAATCCCTGCCTCCTGCTCCAATCCCTCAGCCACACATTTATCCTCCACCTCATCGCATTCCTACTCTCACTGTCGCATGGCACAGGCAGTAATCCCATATATAGGCAGTAATCAGCATATATAAGTTTTTTTTTCCTTCAGCTTTATTAATTATATACATACTAATTTGTTGAATTTCTGTATTTTATAGCTGTAGAAGATTATATATTGATAAAAAGATTTAAAAATGAAATGAAACAAAGTACTCATTGAAGTGTAACATCGGGACAAAATCAAAAAGGGTAATGAATGCAGGGCTGAAGGTGGTATGTTTGAATGCACTCGGTATACAGAAGAAGGTAGATGATCTTGTAGCACAGTCAGATATCGGCATGTATGACTTTGTTGGCTGAAGGAAGATCGTAGCTCAGAGCTTAATATCCAAGGATACACATCATAGTGAAAGGACAGGCAGGCAAAGGGGGTGGGATGGCTCTGCTGGTAAAAAACGAAATGAAATCCTCAAAGAGGTGAAATAGGAACGGAAGATGTATAAACTTGCAGGCAGAATTAAGGAACTGTAAGGGAATTTTATACAGACCTCTGGACAGTAGCCAGGATGTGGGATATAAATTACAATGGGGGATAGAAAAGGCATATGAAGAAGGCAATGTTACAATCATCATGGGGAGATTTCAATATGCACGTAGGTTGGGAAAATCAGGTTGGTGCTGGATTGCAACAGAGAGAATTTGTAGAATGCCTACAAGATGGCTTTTTAGTGCAGCTGCGGTTGACCCACTAGGGAATCAGCTATTTTGGACTGTTTTTGTGTGATGAACCAGTTTTGATTAGGGAGCTTAATGTAAAGGAACCCCTAGGAAGCAGTGATCATAACGTGTTAGAATTCACCCTGCAGTTTGAGAGGGAGAATCTAAAGTTAGATATATCAGTATTATAGTGGAATAAAGGGAATTACAGAGGCATGAGAGAGAAGCTGGCCAAAGTTGATTGGAGGGGGATACTGGCCGAGATGATTGCAGAAAAGCAATGGCTGGAATTTCTGGGAGCAATATGGAAAACATCGTATAGGTACTGTACATCTCAAAGGTGAAGAAATATTCTAAAGGAAGGAAGAAGAAACTGTGGCTGACAAGGGAAGTCAATGACAGCATAAAAGCCAAAGAGAGGGCATATCTTATAGCAAAAGTTGGTGGGAAGTTAGTGGATTGGGAAACTTTTAAAACACCAACAGAACGTTTCATTATTATTGTACAGTTAAAACAGTAGGGATACCAGGCAGGAGAGTTGGATGCTCCTCTTGTGGGATGTGGGAAGCAGCTTCCAACACTCAGAGTTAAGGAGTTGGAGCTGGAGCTGGATGATGTACTGGAACTTACCCGGCCAAATGGGCTGGGAGGTCAGCAACTGGTTGTCAAGTGTCCTTAACCTGCCGCTCTCACTCTGTACCAACGGGTGCAACAACCGAGGGAACCCCTGTGACTCTGTTTGCCTCAGTGCCTGGGTGGCAATCACAGCCATTGGCTAGAATTGACCATGTGGATTGGGCCCTTATTTATTGCTTTTAGTCTCCTTATCTAAGAAAGATGTGCTGGCATTGGAAAGGGTCTAGAGGAGGTTCACAAGAATGATCACAGAAGACAGAAGAATGGGGTTGAGAGAAATAATAAATCAACCACGATGGAATGGTGGAGCAAGACTCAATGGGCTGAATGGCCTATTTTAGCTCCTGTGTCTTACCCACTGCTGATGTCAGGCCCACAGCCTAAAATTTCCCAGGTTATTCTTAGAGCTTTCTTAAACAACAAAACAACATTCAATCCTCTGACACCTCACCCGTTGCTAAGGATATTTTAAATACAGTATCTCTGCTGGAGACCCTGCACGAGCCTCCAACAAAGTCCAAGAGAACACCTTGTCAGGCCCTGGGATTTATCCTCCCTAATTTGCTTCAAGACAGCAAACACCTCCTCCTCTGTGATCTGTACAGCATTCATGACCTTGGTGCTGCTTTGTTTCAATTCTGCAGAATGCGTTTGTCCCTCAGCGTTGTCGACATGGGGATCTGTCATTGTGTCAGAATCAGACCAGGTGGCAGTGTTGTCCACAGAGAACATGTCATTGCTGCAGGGAGCCACCAGGTGGGAGTGTTGTCCACAGAAAACATGTCATTGCTGCAGGGAACCACCAGGTGGCAGTGTTGTCCACAGCCAGACAGTACATTGAGTGAACTGTGCAACACACACAAAATGCTGGAGGAACTCAGCAGGCGAGGCAGCATCTCTGGAAAAAAGTACAGTCGACATTTCAGTCCGAAACTCTTCAGCAGGACTGGAGAGAAAAGCTAAGGAGTAGGTTTAAAGGGTGGGGGAGGGAAGAGTGAAATCTGGAGGAGGGAAGGAAGTAAAGAGCTGGAAAGTCGATCGGTGTAAGAGACAGAAGGCCATGGAAGAAAGTGAAAGGGGGAAGGAGCACCAGAGGGAGGCAATGTGTGGGCAAGGAGATGAGGTGAGAGAGGGAAAAGAGGATGGAAAATGGTGAATGAAGAGGGAGGTGGGGGAAATTACCAGAAGTTTGAGAAATCAATGTTCATGCCATCAGGTTGGAGGCTACCCAAACGGAATATAAGGTGTTGTTCCTCCAACCTAAATGTGGCCTCATCATGACAGTGGAGGAGGCCATGGATGGACATATCGGAATGGGAGTGGGAATGGGAAATGGAATTAAAATGGGTGGTCACTGGGAGATCCCGCTTGCCCTGGCAGACGGAGCGGAAGATGCTCAGCGAAGTGGTCTCCCAATCTACGTCGGGTCTCATCGATATACAGGAGGCCACACCGACAGCACCAAACACAGTATATAACCCTAACAGACTCACAGCTGAAGTGTCGCCTCACCTGGAAGGACTGTTTCTGGCCCTGGATAGCAGTGAGGGAAGAGGTGTCGGGGCAGGTGAAGCACTTGTTCCACTTGCAAGGATAAGTGCCAGGAGGGAGATCAGTGCGGAGGGACGAATGGACAAAGGAGTGGTGTTGGGAGTGATCCCAGTGGAAAGCAGAAAGTGGTGGGGGGAGGAGGGAAAGATGTGCTTGGTGGTGGGATCCCAGTGGAGGTGGTGAAAGTTTCTGAGAATTATGTGGAGACGCAGAGGCTGGTGGGGTGGTAGGTGAGGACAAGAGGAACCCTATCTCTTGTAGGGTGGCAGGAGGATGGGGTAAGAGCAGACATGCGTGAAATGGAAGAGATGTGGTTGAGGGCAGCGTTGATGGTGGAGGAAGGGAAACCCCTTTCTTTAAAAAGGAGGACATCTCCTACCATCCAGGGCCCTAAACAGTCCTTTCCAGTCTTTTCTCCAAGGTGGGGGGAGTCTGAGAGTAGACGGCACAGGTTCAAGGTGAGAGGGGAAAGATTTAAAGGGGACCTAAGGGATAAGTTTCCCACACAGAAGGTGGTGGGCACATCGATTGAGCTGCTGATGAAAGATTCAAGATTCAAGATTTTTAAATGTCATTTCCAGTACATCGGTGTAAAGGAGAACAAAATAATTGTTATTCTTCATCTGAATCAGCACTGAATAAAACACAAAATGATTAAGAACACAATAATAAAAAACACAATAAATATAACTTATATACATAGATTGATTGTAAGTGACGCTAGGCACAGGAGTGTCTGTACATTGGGTGACTGACAGGATGTGATAAAGTAGTGGTGGTTGGGGGTGTGGAGAGGTGAGGTAGTGGGTGGAGGTGTTGATCAGCCTCACTGCTTGGGGAAAGTAACTGTTTTAGAGTCAGGTGGTCCTGGTGTGGATGCTACATAGCCTCCCTGATGGGAGTGGGACAAGTAGTCCGTGAGCAGGGTGGGATCCTTTATGATGTTACTGGCCCTTTTCCAGCACCTTTCTGTATATATATCCTTTTTAGCTGGAGGGCTGGTGCCAGTGATGCTATAGGCAGTTTTGACTACCCATTACAGAGTCCTCCAGTACACCACAGTGCAGTTTCTGTTCCAATCAGGGATGGAGCATGTTAGGAAGCTCTCTACTGTGCACCTGCAGGAGGTTGTGTGTACGGATGTGCATAGTCCAGCTCTCTTCAGCCTCCTCAGAAAGTAGAGGTGTTGGTTAGCTTTCCTGATGGGAAGAGGCTCTGAACTCTCCCAATTGTAGAGGAAGTAGTAGCTGCGGGTAGAACTACAAATACAGCATTTCAATACCATTTGAACAGGTACTTGGATAGGAAACGTTCAGGGCAAAAAGCTGGCAGATGGTACCAGCTCAGGGAGGCATTTTGGGCTGAAGAGCCTGTTTCCAAGCTGAATAACTCTGAGTCTATGATCTGTATCCTTTTGCAAGAGAACTGGCTGAGATATTGGATTCATCATTAGTGACAGGTGAGGTGCCGGCAGAGTGGAGGGTAGCAAATATGCCTTGATTTAACACCAAATGACCATAAGACACATTAAAGAATTAAACCATTCAGCCCATCAGGTAGACTCTGCCGTTCCAACATGGCTAATTTATTGTCCTTCTTAACCTCATTCTTTTGCCATCTCCCTGCAACCTTTGATGCCACGATTAATCCAGAATCTGTCAACTTCAGTACAGTCTGTATATAATCAATGTGGAAAGAGGCTGATATTCAAACAACAAGTGTTAACCTTCCCAAATGTCCAATCCCAAAAGAAACAGAAAAGGTCCTTAAACATCTTTGTATCAACTACAAACACAATCCATAACTGACCCCCACCCACCCACCCAACAGCAGCCCGAACGCAACTGATGCCTCAATGACCTTTTGGTAAGAACCAAACTGCAGGACGTGGTGCACATTGGCACAATGACACAGGTAGAAAAGGGGAAGATGTCCTGTGCAGTGAGGACAAGGAGTTAGGGAAGAGGCTGAAGAGCAGGACCTCCAAGGTAGCAATCTCTGTATTACTCTCAGTGCCACATCTGAGTCAGGACAGGATAGGATGGCAGTACAGGTTCAGATTTCTGGGTTATTGGGATTTATGTGTGACCTTTATAAAAGGATAGGTTACACCTGAACCCAAGGGAGCCCAATATCCTTTTGGACAGGTTTGCTGGAGCTGTCAAAGAGGATTTAAACTAATTTGGCAGGGGGATGGCAACTGGAGTGCTAGGGCTGAGGATGGGGCATTTCATATACAGGCAGGTGCATTGTGTGGTGAGACTGACAGGAAGGACAGAGGGATGATAGGACAAAACCACAGTCAGTGGGATGAGTTGAAGTGTAACGTGGGGGCAAAATCTAAAAGGGTGATGAATATAGGACTGAAGGTGTTATGTTTGAATCCATGAAGTATACAGAATGAGGCAGATGATCTAGTAGCACGTTAGAGTTTGGTAGGTGTCATGGACCATTCAACTGGGACTTCTCATATACAGAAACAAACGACAGTACATCATGTCTTTCCCCATGGTCCAGAGTGAAAACGACCAGAGCAAAACCGTTCTTATGATCAATTAAATGCTGAAGCTCCTGACTGCCGTCTAGGAGGCCTAAAGCTGAGGCAGATCTGGCTGACTGGGAAGAGATACTTTCTGGAGGGGCCTCACAATAGTGGCAAATCTAAAATCAACTGTCTACGATAGCCAATGAGGAAGGCTATCGAATTTTACAGCGGGATCTGGGCCGACTGGAAAATGGGCTAAAGATATCAGATAGAGGGCAATGCAAACCAGTGTAAGGTGTTGCACTTTGGGAGGACAAACCAGGGTAGGACTTACACTGAGGAGTGTGGTAGAACAGAGGGATCCAGGAATACAGATCCATAATTCCTTGAAAGTGGCATCATGGATAGAGAGGGTCGTGAAGAAAGCTTTTGGCACATTGGCCTTGATGGATCAAAGCACTGAGTACAGGAGTTGGGATGTTATGTTGAAGTTGTATAAGTTGTTGGTGAGACCTAATTTGGAGTATTTTGTGCAGTTCTGATCACCTTGCAACTGGAAAGATGTCAATAAGATTGAAAGATAAATTTTGCAAGGATGTTGCCAGTACTTGAGGACCTGAATTAATGGGAAAGGCTGAATATATTAGGACTTTATTTCCTCAAGTGGAGAAGAATGAGGAGAGATGGGCACCACAGAAGCACAGCGGTTAGTGCGACGTTATTACTACTCAGGCTGTCAGAGTTCGGAGTTGAACTCCAGCGCTGTCTGTAAGGAGTTTGTACATCCTCCCCGTGGAATATGTGGATAACATTTGTGTCCCTTCTACTTCTTGGTACTAACCCAATAGCCACAACCATTCTCCTCCATGGATCAACTGAGTCGTGGTGATGGTGTGCAACCACGTCTCTCGTCTCAGGGTCATTTTCTTCCCATCTTATCTGGGGTCAGAGAGTTCACTCTCCCCCTCATTGGTATCTATATGGACCACGACCTCTGGCTGCTCACCCTCCCACTTACGAATGCTGAGGCCTCGATGTCAGATGCCTTGGACTGCAAGATCAGACTGTTCAGCCCATTGTTGGTCTGCTAGCTGATGTTTCAAATTGACCAGGTCCTGACCCAATCAGTGCTACTCCATTGGGAACACCGATAAGCAGGAAGATCCAAGAACCAGATTTGGCACTTGAGGACCTGGAAAATCTCAACATCATTGTCGGAGTATCGGTGAAATCTGGAGCCCACAATGAGTCATTTTCACACATCGTGTCTACACCAGCCTCCAGACCAGCAAACAATCCTCCAGTCACGCTCGAAGTGATTGTTCTGTCTCTGGTCTCCAACTGACCAGAATTTAAATCCTGCTGTGATGTGTCCCACTGGTGTCACAATAGCCTTGAGATGTGGGATTTCCAGGAGACTTCCAGCCTCCCTGATGGCCACATCTCCACCAGGTGCATCGAGATGCACCGCCTTCGAGACCACGTGAGGGAACTGGAGCTGCAGCTTGATGAACTTTGGCTTAGGGAAAGTGAAACAGTGATAGACAGGAGCTACAGGAAGGTAGTCACCCCAAGGCTAAAGGAGAAAGGTAAACAGGTGACTGTCAGGAGAGGGAAGGGAGAATGTCAGACAGTGGAGAGCACCCCTGTGGCCATCCCTCTCAACAATAAGTACTCCATTTTGAGTACTGTTGGCACTGAGTCTGGCCCTGTGGCTCAGAAAAGGAACTGAAGAGTTTGGCAGCAGTAATAGGAGACTCTATAGTCAGGGGTACAGACAGGCGATGCTGTGGACGGAAAGAGGAAACACAGATGGTAGTTTACCTCCCAGGTGCCGGTGTCCAGGATGTTCATGAATGTGTCCACAATATGCTGCAAAGGGAGGGTGAGCAGTCAGAATTCATGTCCATATCGGAATAAAAGGGACCTTTTCTGGTTGGCTGCCAGTGACCAGTGGTGTTTCTCAGGGGTCAGTATCAGGACTGTGACTTTACACATTGCTTGTCAATGATTTGGATAATAAAATTGATGGCTTTGTGGCAAAGTTTGTGGATGATACGAAGATAGGTGGGGGAGTAGGTAGTGCTGAGGAAGCAATGTGATTGCAACAGGACTGTGACAAATTGGAAGATTGGGTAAGAAAGTGGCAGATGGAATACAGTGTTGGGAAATGTATGATAATCCCTTTTGGTAAAAGGAACAATCATTGTCGTCTGAACCCTTAGTGCCAAGGTGGCACACGAGGCCTCCACAAGGGTCTTCCATTTCTGCCGGTCTTTCGCTCTGCTGCTTGCCGTTACCCAGTTCATGCCTACTTCTTTCAGTTCTGCTTCCACAGATCTTCACCACGTCATCTTTGGCCTGCCCCTACTTCGCTTTCCCTGTGGGGTCCACCTTAGTGCTACTTTTGCTGGTTGATCATTTGGCATTCTCATTACATGGCCCAGCCATCTCCATCGTCTTCATTTCACACAAACTGAGATTGATTCCATATTGCAAGATGTAAGCAAGCCTTGGTTTCTGATTTCCTCAGGCCAGAAGATCTTCTTGATACGTCGTAGACATTTTGCCTGGAATGTGTCAAGTTTCTTGCAGATGTCTTTCGTCATCTTCCGACATTCACTTCCATAAAGTAGCGCGCTTAGGACATTGCTTTTAAAAACTCTGATTTTGGTGTTAAGTTTGAGTTGTGTGGATTTCCAAACTGCACTGAGGCTGCCAAAAGCTTGATTTGCTTTAGGTAGTCTTGTTAGTACGTCCTTACCACTATCTCCATCAGTGCTGACTTTACTCCCAAGGTATGTGAACTCATCTTCCTCTTCCACTTGCTGATTATTGATGATTACTGGTTGGAGGTTGGAAGCGTTCATCTTCATGATCTTTGTTTTTCTCACTTGAATGTTCATCCCAAGTTGCGATGCATATGATGTAAGTCTGTCTGATTTCTCCTGCATGTCACAATGATGACTCGCTAGCAGACTGATATCTTCAGCAAAAACTAGGTCTTCAAGTATTGAGGTAAGTGTCCATTGAATACCCCCTTTCTTTTCTGTGATTGTTTCCCTCATAAGCCAATCCATTGCTAAAATGAAGAGAAAAGGTGCCCGAGGATGATTCTGGGAATGAAAGGGTTAACATATGAGGAGTGTTTGGCAGCTTTGGGCCTGTACTGGTTGGAATTTAGAAGAATGCAGGGGGTTTCATTGAAAGGACAAGATTGGGTGAATGTGGAGAGGATGTTTCCTATGGTGGGTGTATCCAGACCTAGAGGGCACAGCCTCAACATTGAAGGGTGACCTTTTGGAACAGAGGTAAGGAGGAATTTCTTTTCGCCAGACAGTAGTGAATCTATGGAATGCTTTAGCATAAACTGCCGTGGAGGCCAAGTCCATGGGTATATTTAAGGTGGAAGTTGACTGTTTCCTGATCGGTCAGGGCACCAAAGGATATGGCGAGAAGGCAGGTGCTTGGGGTTAAGTGAGATCCAGGATCAGCCATGATGGAATGGTGAAGCAGACTTGATGGGCTGAATTGTCTATTCTGCTCCTAACCTTAACCCTTTCTATATTCCTCATAATCTTGGAGACCTCTATCAAATTTTCATTTTATTTGATTTTATTTAGAAATACAGCACAGAATAGGCCTGTAGGGCTCTCAGTATACTAGATGGAGTGTTAACTGTTGATTGCTTATTACCAAAATGGCTTCTCTGAAGTGTTATATTAAAATGGCTTCTCGTAATGTTAACTGCTAAGCAAGGGGTTCTCTGTAACTGCAATGTTTCGTTTATACAGTGTGATAATGGAAATTGTATTCATTTGTTAGCCAATGGAAGTCATGTTCTGTTATCTTGTATATGTGTGCTGAGTTGAGGAGCGCGGGCTTTTTCGGGAGGCGAGCAGAGAGGACGGACGTGTGAGGAACGGACAGCGGTTCCAGGGCAGCGGACACCGGACCTCGGGGGTTCGGAGGGTGGCCGGAGTCTTGGAAGGACGTTGTGGATGGAATCGGAGGCGTGAGCTCCAACGTATTAAAATATTATGTGCACAAGACTGATAAGTTACTTATGTGGCGCCTTTTCTTGCAGTTGTTTCTACTGACCCATCGCCAAAAATTTGCTATAAAGTATAATTCTTTACTCGCACTTTGTATATTATTTCATATTTGTGTTGTGGCTGATCATTGGGCAACTCACACCTTATCCACACCAAAGTAATTGCACTGTTTGGCGGGGTCGACGGCTATTCACCCTAGGCAACGGGCGGTCAGTGGGGCAAAGATCATTACAGGACCTTCCAGCCCTTTGAGCTGCACCGCCAGCAACACCCGATTTAACCCAAGACTAATCACGGGGCAATTTGCAATGATCAATTAAACTACCAACTAGTAGATCGTTGGACTGTGAGAGGAAACTGTAGCACCCAGAAGAAATCCACACATTCCACGGGGAGGACGTACAAACTCCTTACTGATTGTGCCGGAATTTAAATCCGAACTCTGACAGCCCAAGCTGTAATAATAATGTCCACCATCCACTTTGCTGCTGTGGTGTCCCATCTCTCCTCATTCTTCTCCACTAGGGAATAAAATCCAAATGTATTCAACCTTTCCCTATAAATCAGGTCCTCAAGTACTGGCAACATCCTTATGAAAATTATGACATCCTTCCTGTTGTTAGGTTAGGTGACCAAAATTGCATAAAGTACTCCAAATTAGGCCTCACCAATATCTCACACAACTTCAGCAAAAACATTCCAAGTCTTGTACTCAATATTTTGATTTATGAAGGCCAATGCGCCAAAAGCTTTCTTTAGTTGTGACGGCACTTTCAAGGAACTAGGAACTGTATTCCCAGATCCCTCTGTTCTGCTGCACTCCTCAGTGCCCTATCATTCACCGTGTGACTCTTACCCTGGTTTCTCCTCCAAAACTGCAACAACTCACGCTTGTCTGCATTAACTTCTGTATGATAATTTTTAGCCCATTTTCCAGGTGGTCCAGATCCCGCTGCAAACTTTGATAGCCTTCCTCACTGTCCACTACACCCCCAATCTTGGTGTCATCCACAAATATGCTGATTCAGTTTACCACACTCTCATCCAGATTGTTGATACCGATAACAACAATCAGCCGATCCCTGCGGCACAACACCAGTCACAGGCCTCGAGTCAGACAGGTAATCATCTACGACCACTCTTTGGCTTCTCCCAGAAAGCCAATGTCTAATCCAATTTACTACATCATCCTGAATACCAAGCGACTGAACCTTCTTGACCAACCTCCCATGCGGGACCTCATCAAAGACCTTGCTAAAGACCATGTAGACAATATCCACTGCCTTGCCTTCATCAACTTTCCTGCTAGCTTCCTTGAAAGCATCGATAAGATCGGTTGGACATGACCAAACACACACAAAGTCCTGTTGACAATCCCCAATCAGTTCTGGTCTATCTCAATACATGTATAGCTAGGCTATTAGAATATTTTCCAATAACATATTTTCAAAACAGGGAGAAAATTCAAAAATGAATGGTGCAAAAGAAATTGGGAGACCTCATGCATAATTCCCTGAAAGTTAACTTGCTGGTTGAGTTGGTGGTAATGAAGACAAATGCAATGTTAGCAATCATTTTAAGAAGACTAGCCTCAGAAAAGAGGGTTATTAATTTAGAATCGAGATGAGAAAAACAATTCTTGAGCTAGGGGGTGCTGAATCTTTGGAACTCCTTATCACAGATGGCTGTGCAGGCCATGTTATTGGGTATATTTCAGAGCACACTTGTATTGTGAACAGTTTTAGGCCCCTTATCTAAGAATGATGTGCTGGCATTGGAGAGGGTCTAGAGGAGGTTTACGAGAATGATCCCAGAGGGCAGGAGAATGGGATTGAGAGGAATAATATATCAACCATGATGGAATGGTGGAGCAAGGCTCGATGGGCCATCTGGCCTATTTCTGCTCCTATGTCTAATGGTCTTATGGTCCAACTTACCCACTATTGATGTCTGGCCTACCAGCCTAAAATTTCCTCTGTTATTCTCAGAGCTTTTCTTAGTTGTGCTTCAATCTTCTGGAACCTCACCCATTGGTAAGGATGTTTTAAATACAGTATCTCTGCTGAGGATGAAGCAATTTCTGCACAAGCCCCCCACAACGTCCAAGAGAACACTTTGATCCTGGGGATTTATCTTCCCTGATCTGCTTCAAGACAGCAAACACCTTTTCTTCTGTAATCTGAATAGGATCTATGACCTCGCTGCTGCTCTGCCTCAATTCAGCAGAATGCGTTTGTCCCTGAGCATTGTCCACATGGGGGCCTGTCATTGTGTCAGAATCAGACCAGGTGCGAGTGTGAGCCAAAGGGACCTGTCATTGCAGCAGCACACCACCAGGTGGGAGTGTTGTCTGCTAGGAAGCTATCATTCCAGCAGAGATCCACCAGGTGGGAGTGTTGTCCACAATATGCCAGTCACTTCAGGCGACCATATTCAGAGTATTGTGCACAGTCCAGTCTCCTTGCTACAGAACAAATATGATCAGTTAGAGAGGGAGCAAAACAGACTCACAAGGTGTAACTGTGTCATTGTGGGGGCTGGGTTAGAAGAAGAGGCTGGATAAACTGAGGCAGTTTCCCCTGGAATTCTGGAAACTGATGGGTGACCTGATGAATCTTTAAAAAATTATGAGGGGCTTATCTAAGGTGGGTGGTCACAGTCTTTTCTCCAGTGTAGGGGAATCTGAGATCAGAGAGCACAGGTTCAAGGTGAAAGGGAAAAGATTTAAAGGGGACCTGAGGGATAAGTTTCCCACATAGAAGATGGTGGGTATCTGGAACGAGCTGCTGACAAGAGGTTCAAGAGTCAAGATTTTAAGATGTCATTTCCAGTACATAAGTGTAAAGGGAACAAATCAATTGTTACTCCTCATCCGATGCATCACAAAAAAACACAATTCGATGAAGAACACAATAATTAAAACACGAATAAATATAAATACATAAGATAGTTTACATACATATATTGATCATGTGTCCATAAAGTGACGCTAGGAACAGGAGTGTCTCTACAAAGGTGACTCAGACAGGAAATGATAAAGAGGTGGTGGTTAGGGGTGGGTTAGTGCGTGGAGGTGTTGATCAGCTTTACTGCTTGGGGAAATTACCTGTTTCTGAGTCTGGTGGTCCTGGCATGGATGCCACATAGAGTCCTCACTGATGGGAGTTCGTCAGCAGGGTTGGTCGGATCCTTCATGACCTGGCACTTTTCCGGCACCTCACTATACCACAGCACTTTAATGCCACTTGGATGGGTACTTGGGTAGGAAACATTCAGGGGAAACTGGGCAAAAAGCTGGTAGATGGATCGAGCTCAGGGAGGAATTTTGGGCTGAAGGGTCTGTTTCCAAGCTGTATAACTTTGAGTCGAGGATAGGTATCCCTTTGCAGGAGAACTGGCTGCAAAATTGGACAGGTGAGGGGCCAGCGACTGGAAAGTAGCAAATATGCCTTGATTTAAGACCATAAGACATAGGAGCTGAATTAGGCCATTTGGCCCATCAGGTATGCTCAACCATTCCACCATGGCATCTCCCTGTAATCTTTGATGCCCTGATTGATCCAGAAATCTATCAACTTCCGACTCAAATATACCTAATGATGGCCTGCACAACTGTCTGTGGCAATGAATTCCACAGATTCAGCAACCTCTGGCTGAAGAAATTTTTCCAAATCTCTGTTTTAAATGGACATTCCTCCATTCTGAGGCTGTGCCCTCTGGTCCTAGACTCCTCCACTAGAGGAAACATCCACTGCACATCCAGACCTTTCAACTTTCGATAGGTTGTAATGAAATCCCCCCTCATTCTCTGAAACTCCAGGGAGTGCAGGCCAGGCCCAGAGCCATCAAATACTTCTCATCTGTTATCTCTTTAATTCCTGGGATCATTCTCGTAAACCTCCTCTGGACCCTCTCCAATACCAGAAAATTTTTTGTAGATCAGGGACCCCAAGTGTGGTCTGACCAGTGCCTTAAAAAACGTCAGCAATGCATTCTTGCTTTTGTATTCCAGTCCTCTTGAAATGAATGCAAACGTTCAATTTGGCTTCCTTCCCACCGACTCGACTTGCAAGTTAACCTTAAGGGAATCCTACACTAGGACTTCCAAATCTCTCTGCTTCTCTGATATTGGAATTTCCTCTTCATTTAGAAAATAGTCCACACTTTTATTTCTTCTGTCAAATTGCATGACAGTGCACTTCCCTGCATAATATTCCATCTGACACTTTGCCCATTCCCTTAATCTGTCTAAGTCCTTCTACAGACACTCCGCTACCTCAACACTACCAGCCTCTCCACCTATCTTTATATTGTCCACAAACTTGGCCACAAAGCCATCAAATCTTTCATCCAAATCATTGAGATAAAGCGTGAGAAGAAGTGGTCTCAACAACAGGTCCTGTGGCAAAAGAGTAGTCACCAGCAGTCAATGGGTAAAGGCCCCCTTTATTTCCACTCTTTGCCTTCTGCTCATCAGCCAATCTTCTGTTCATGTTAGTATCTTTCCTGCAATACCATGGGTTCTTGTTAAGCAGCCTCATGTGTAACATCTTGTCAAAGGCCTTCTGAAAATCCAAATAAACAACATACACTGACTCTCCTTTGTTTAACCTGCCTATTATTTCCTCAGAGCATTCCAACAGATTTGTCAAGAAACATTTCCCCTGAAGGAAACAATGCTGACTTTGGCCTATTTTATCATGTGCTTTCAAGTACCCAAATATCATCCTCAATCAGAGATTCCAGCATCTCCCCAACCTCTGAAGACAGGCTAACTTGTCGATAATTTCCTTTTTTCTGCCTCCCTCCCTTCTCAAAGAATTTCATGACATTTGCAATTTTCCATCCTCAGGAGCCATACCAGAATATATTGATACTTGAAAGATCATTACAATGCCTCCACAATCCCTTCAGCTACCGCTTTCAGAACCCGGGGTGTAGTCCATCTGGTACACCTTTATCTTTTCAGCTTCCCAAGCATCTTCTCCTCAGTGATAGCAACGACACTTCAGAAAATCACAAGACATAGGAACAGACAGGCCATTTGGCCCATCATGTCTGCTACACCATTTCATCATAGCTGAGATTTTTTCCTTCTCAACTCCTTCCTCCTGCCTTCTCCCCATATCCTTTCACTTCCTGACTGACCAAGAACCTGTTAACCTCTGCCTAAGATACACCCAATGATGGGGCCTCAACCGCTGCCACAGATTCCCACCCCATGGTGAAAGAAATTCCTCCGTATCTCCATTCTAAATGTGTGTCTTTCTATTCAGAGACTGTGCATTCTGGTCCAAAGCTCCCACAGTATAGCAATCATCCTCTCCACATCCACTTTATCTAGGCCTTTCAACATTCGATTGGTTTCAGTGAGGTCCCCTCTCATTCTGAGTGGAGTGATTGGGCTATACCCATGGTAACGGTGAGCAAGAAAAGGAAGGCCGGAGCCATTCGTATATGTGGGGATTTCAAAGTCAGCATTAACCCGGAGCTGTGTATTGTGCAGGAATAGAATACATTTTTGCATCTTTGGCAGGCAGGGAGAAGTTTTCAAAGATTGACGTCACAAGCCTATCTGCAAATGTAGATTGAGAAGTCAAAGGTCCAAAGTTCAAATTTAATGTCAGAGAAATGTACACAATATACATCCTGAAATGCTTTTTCTTCACTAACATCCTTGAAAACAGAGAAGTGCCCCAAAGAATGAACGACAGTTAAGTATGAGAACCCCAAATTCCACCCCCCAGCTCTTCCTTCCCGCGCGTAAGCGGCAGGAAGCAACGATCCCCCCCCTCCCCGACCATCAAAGATAAACGTGCATCGGTACTATCACCGAGCCCAAGCGTGTGCTAAGCAATAGCAAAGACACAGACCAAAGTTACCCCAAAGGCTTCGCATTTCATCCGAAATTCGACAACCCACAGGTTCTCTCTCTCCCTGGCAAGGGAGGGGGAGGTGTCCCCCATCTTCACAGCGAGCGGGAGACATAACAACCCACTGGTTTATGATGTTAAAAGTCCGTATCGTCGCTTTTTTCGAGCTATGTGTCCGAAGATCACAAAGACCTCGGGTCTTCGGGCCTACAGCGAAAGATTTTCTGGCCTCCCTAACGACACACGAGTCACCGACCTTCGATCCGCCCGTCCCTGGAGCCCTGAGATCTTAGGCTTCCAAACACGATTGAGATTCTCAGGCCATGTCGAATAGTGGCCAGTCGTGGAACCCCGAGAAGGGGTCCCATTCCCCCAAAAAAAGGAACCTGCGTGTAACTCCAGGTCAGGGTCTTTAAAAGAACCCTGAAAGGGAAAAATAAAGATATTAAAGGTAGAAATAGAGCTGTTTCCAAAGATGCAAGTAAAGGAGTCGCCGTTAGGTGCCATCATTCCTCCTAAGCTCTGCCTCCTCACAATCAGCACTTACAAGGGACTGTTCCAGTATCATCGTCTCGTCTTTGGTGTCGCATCAGCTCCAACATTTGGCAGAGAGCAATGGACCAAGTGCTCCAAGATATCCCAGGGACACAATGTTACCTTAATGACATCATCCTGACTGGATGGAGCACCTCCAGAACCTTGGCAAAGGGCTTACCAGGCTGAGTGAGTATGGAGTACGCACGAAGAAAGTTTTCCAAGTATGAAATTTCATATTGTGGACATGTCATTGACAGGCATGGCTGACATAAGTCACAAGAGAAGATGGAAGCAGTGCTACAGGCACCCAAACCAGAAAATATGTCACAACTCAGGTCATACTGGACCTTGTAAACTCCTTTATTTGAAATCCTGAAATCCAGAAAGCTCCGAAAACCGAAGTCTTTTTCGCCAACAGCTAACGTCACTCAGGTGTGACGTGGCAGCACTGTCAGAGGACACCAGACGTCAGTTGTGTCTCAGTGCTCGTACTGGTTACATATGCATTTGCTGTTCGCTGATATTTTGTGTTCACCGTTGACTTTGTGTTTAATTTCACTGTGACACTCCACAGCCTCCGAAGAAGCTGTGGGCATTTCTTATACACCTTATAAGGTATGCCGCTTGGGCCTGGGGCAGCTGATGCTTTAGCTTTCCGGATGATGTCCTGGATTTCCTGCCATGTAGGCTCCTTCACATTCAGCACAATTGATGGATTTTCCGGTCTACGCACAGCCCGATTGGTTCCTAGTCCCTGACCCCTCCGTGGGTCTCTGTGTGCCTCCCGCAGGAACTCCTCTACCTCTGGCTTCGAGCTGGATGGTATACCAGATTTCTGTTGGCCGAGAAGAGTCCTGGTGAAGCTGAATGGATCTCTCACAAACTGCGTTCGCCTCTTCTCTTTCTTCCTTCTTTGCTGTCGTAGATGTTCCGCCCTCCGGAGTTTGCACAGCTTTTCCCGCAGCATACTGGTCAAGTCCTTGATACTTTCTTTTTCTGCCGGTGAGCTGGTTTTAAACCTCTTGTTGAGCACCTTTAATTCGCCTCTCAAGCAACGAATCTCAGTTCCTCTCCTGTCTGGTTGCCACAGTAACTCAGGCTGGCTTCTCCGCTCTACTGGGCCAAATCGTTCTTTAGCTAGATTGTACGCTATGGCTGTGAGTGAGTCGATCTTTCTGTGTACTGGACCTGCTAAGGCAACTTCCAGGATGCTGTCCATTTCATCATCGAGCTGCATCCAGGCGACGTTGTCTGACGATCTAGGCCATTTGATCCTGTCTTTCCTTGATGAATGGATTGGGGTAGTCGAAGAGGAACTCACTAGGTCTGTTGTTTGGTGCTGAGGCGACTCAAGTACGGAGAGATCTTCAGCTCTCTGGAGTGCTTCCTGGATGGAATTCTCCTTCGTCTCACCGGACACTACGTCCATGCGCTGCACTTGGGTCACCATTGATCCACATTTAGACCTGCTCTGGTGTATCTTGAGCCCTCTGATATTTTTGCAGACTTTCCCACAATGACACCTTACCGTGAATTCCTCTCTGGTCAGTGTTGGTTGCTTTAGCTTCCTCGTAGTCATGTTTCCTGTCCTGGCCATTGCCAGTACGACGGTCCTGTTGAGTCTCTCATCCTCCCCCTCCTCTCAGGAGACTCTGGGGGTATTGCTCTTTGTGTTCAGTCGTAGCTTGAGTGGTGCCCTCTTGCGAGTGCTGCCCACAAGGTTGCTAGCCTTGTGAGCCCATACCAGTCTTTCCTGGAGGGCAGCTGTCTCTCCAGTGTCACCGACCTTCCTCAGTTGCCATCCAGTCTTTCCTGGAAGCCACTGGTACAAACCAGAGATTACTTGTTACATACACCTGTTAGGGTACATTCTCCAGTTACCTTATAAGGTAACCGTAGCCTTCAGCCAGGAGCAGATGTCATCAGATGGTTCCCAACCTTCACAGAGTGTTTCGACCCTTAATCACGACACTCTCTGGGCCAGCAGTGATTTAAAGTGTAGGTAAAGGATGTGCGCAGGTTTGGTGCGCCTCTGGGTCCTAAAGTCCACCGCACTGAGCCAGGTTATATAAGGGACTTGCGCATACGTGTTTTTTGGTATCGGTGCAGGGGAGGAGGCTAAATTCCAAAAAACTCTGAATTCCGAAATGCAACTGGCCCCAAGGATTTCGGATAAGGGATTGTGGACCTGTATCACCAGTTTCTCCCAAACGTTGCTACAGTTTTGCACCCATTGAATGCCATGTTGCAAACAGGAACAAAGTGCGAATGGTCAGGAAGATGTGAAAGAGCATTCAAGGAAACAGAGTCTAATAACATCTGATCAACTGCTCACCCGTTAGGATCCATCTCTGCGCACCAGACTGGCGTGTGGTGTGTCCCCTTATGGCATTGGTGCCATTTTGTTACACACTGTGAAAGATGGATCTGAACGCCCGATTGCATCTGTGTCTGTCACCGGGTACGGACATGGCCCAAGTGTGGAGTGAGAAACACTGAAGCGGGTCAATATTTCACAGACTTTAATGCCAGCAATGTTAAAGGGAAAAGAAAACAATAAACGCTAGGCCAAACAGGGCCGTTGACTATAACACTCAAATGGAAAATGAAGCCTCCACTGCGGCTGAAAAGAACAAAACAAATACCGCTCGTCTTCAGAGTCAGTTGACTCGACAGTCCAATTTTCTCAGGCAATGCAGAATGCAGATAATGGAGCGTAGCCATGTCCAAGTCTCGATAAGTACTACGACAACAAGTATGGAGTTAAATACTGTCACAATTAGGTAATAATTAGCTGACACGTGCATATTCACAAGTGCAATTTCCATTTCTACTGTGCTGCTGAATCTGTGGTCGTGACGGTGTCAAGATCACTGACCAGCACAGAACGTAACTATGCACAGATTGACAGAGACACCCTTAGTCTGGTATGGGGAATAAAGAAGTTCCACCACCACCCTTACGGACAGAAGTTTATTCTGGTGACAGAGCACCAGCCCCTTGCATCCGTTTTCAATCCCAGGAAGGGAATTCCAGTGATGACTGCTACCCAGTTACAATGTTGGGCACTGTTCCCAGGAGCCCACTCTTATGACAGAGAGTTCAACGGTACCAAACAACACAGCAATGCTGACCGTTTGTCATGTCTTCCACTTGGCAACTGAAGAAGAAAAGTCTTCATTCTGTGATCCAGCAGGGGTGTTCCACACAGCATTGGTGGACCAGTTGCTGGGAACAAATTCTGAAATACAAAGGGAAACAAGGAATAATCTGACATTGTTAGGTAAATTGAAGGGATTGAAGGCAGATAAATCCCCTGGGCCAAATGGTCTGCATCCCAGAGTGCTTAAGGAAGTAGCACAAGAAATAGTGGATGCATTAGTGATAATTATTCAAAACTCTTTAGATTCTGAATTAGTCCCTGAGGATGGGAGGGTGGCTAATGTAACCCCGCTTTTCAAAAAAGGAGGGAGAGAGAAACTGGGGAATTATAGACCGGTAAACCTGGCATCGGTGGTAGGGAAAATGCAAGAGTCAGTTATCAAAGGTGTGATAACAGCACATTTGGAAAGCAGTGAAATCATCAGACGAAGTCAGCATGGATTTGTGAAAGGAAAATCATGTCTGATGAATCTCATAGAATTTTTTGAGGATGTAACTAGTAGTGTGGATAGGGGAGAACCAGTGGATGTGGTATATTTGGATTTTCAAAAGGCTTTTGACAAGGTCCCACACAGGAGATTAGTGTGCAAACTTAAAGCACACGGTATTGCGGGTATGGTATTAATGTGGATAGAGAATTGGTTGGCAGACAGGAAGCAAAGAGTGGGAATAAATGGGACTTTTTCGGAATGGCAGGCAGTGACTAGTGGGGTACTGCAAGGCTCAGTGCTGGGACACCAGTTGTTTACAATATATAGTAATGACTTAGACAAGGGAATTAAGTGCAGCATCTCTAAGTTTGCGGATGACATGAAGCTGGGCGGCAGTGTTAGCTGTGAGGAGGCTGCTAAGAGGATGCAGGGTGACATGGATAGGTTAGGTGAGTGGGCAAATTCATGGCAGATGCAACTTAATGTGGATAAATGTGAGGTTATCCACTTTGGTGGCAAGAACAGGAAAACAGATTATTATCTGAATGGTGGCCGATTAGGAAAAGGGGAGGTGCAGCGAGACCTGGGTGTCATTATACACCAGTCATTGAAAGTGGGCACGCAGGTACAGCAGGCGGTGAAAAAGGCGAATGGTATGCTGGCATTCATAGCAAGAGGATTTGAGTACAGGAGCAGGGAGGTACTACTGCAGTTGTACAAGGCCTTGGTGAGACCATACCTAGAGTATTGTGTGCAGTTTTGGTCCCCTAATCTGAAGAAAGACATTCTTGCCATTGAGGGAGTACAAAGGAGGTTCACCAGATTGATTCCTGGGATGGCAGGACTTTCGTATGATGAAAGACTGGATCGGCTAGGCTTATGCTCTCTGGAATTTAGAAGATTGAGGGGGGATCTTACTGCAGCATATAAAATTCGAAAAGGATTAGACAGGCTAGATGTAGGAAGATTGTTCCCGACGTTGGGGAAGTCCAGAACGAGGGGTCACAGTTTGAGGATAAAGGGGAAGCCTTTTAGGACCGAGATGAGGAAAAACTTCTTCACACAGAGAGTGGTGAATCTGTGGAATTCTCTGCCACAGGAAACAGTTGAGGCCAGTTCATTGGCTATATTTAAGAGCGAGTTAGATACGGCCCTTGTGGCTAAAGGGATCAGGGGTATGGAGAGAAGGCATGTACAGGGTTCTCAGTTGGATGATCAGCCATGATCGTACTGAATGGTGGTGCAGGCTCGAAGGGCCGAATGGCCTACTCCTGCACCTATTTTCTATGTTTCTATGTTTATGAAATCACCATGCAAGAATGGTCAACTCACGATAACCCAATGTCTCCAGAGTTCTCAGTGAGATGAGACCAGCCATAGATATGTCAAAGAACCCTGATGTGTGAATCTCATGTTGTGCTTCCCTCTAAACTGCACACCAGAGTGTTAGAGAATTTACACAAAGGACACCTGGGTACAGTCAAGACAAATAGTCTCGCATGGAACTGTGTGTTGTGGCTGGGAATAGATAAACAGATCAAAGACCTTTGCTCACACGGGAGAATAAGGAGGTGATAGATAGGAGCTACAAGGAGATAGTCACCCCTTGGTTGCAGGAAGCAGATAACTGGTTGACTGTTTGGAGAGGGAGAGGGGGAGGAAGAGGGAAAGGGAATAGGCAGCCAGTGCAGAATATCCGTCTGGTCATTCCCCTCAATAAAAAGTGCACTGGTTACTGTTGGGTGGGTGGCCTAGCAGGGGGAAGCCACAGTGTTCAGGTTTCTGGCACTGAGTCTGGCTCTGTGGCTCAGGAGGGAAGGAGGTTCCATAATTAGAGGAGAAGGAAGCAGATTCTGTGGATGTGAAAGAGACACCCACATGGTATGTTGCCTCCCACGTGTCAGGATCAGGGTTATCTCGGATTGGGTGCATGGCATTCTAATGAGGAAGGGTAAACAGCCCGATGTCACGGTACATCTTGGCATCAATGACATAGGTAGGAAAAGGGAGGAGGTTGTGAGGAGAGAATATAGGGAGTTCGGCAATAAGATGAGAAGTAGGACCTCCTCTGGACTGCTGCTTGAGCCAGGTGCCAGTGATGGTAAGAATAGGATGACTTGGCAGATGAATGTGTGGCTGAGGAACTGGTGCAGAGGATGGGGTTTCAGATTTCTAGATCTTTGGGATCTCTGCTGGGAAAGGCATGAGTTCTACTAAAAGGACAGATTACACCTGAACCCGAGGGGGACCAATATCCTTGTGGGCAGGTTTGCGAGAGCATTTGGGAGGGTTTATACTATTTTGGAAGGGGAATAGTGTTACATACTTCATGGATATCTTGTGATTGTCTTATGAGGATGATGTAATGGTCTTGCAGAGGTCACATGATGTAATTTTCCCACCGATGTGAGGTCACATGATGACCTGTTCTCAACAGGTCAGTTAGTTAGTTTTCAGTCAGATCGTCAGTCAGATACTCCGCTACGCTCCTTATTAATCTCATGAAGCAGTATAGTTTTAAAACAGAGTTTTACTTTCTATTGTAAGGTACAGAAGTGTTGGGCTGGTAGATTTACCAATCGCTGCCAGATTTGTTGATGTACCTTTTCAGTCGTATTAGAGAGTGAAGACGGGAAACTGAAGGAGTCGTTCCGCAGTTTTGGAGAGGATCGACCATTTTTGAATTCGTTCAAGTAAGAGTGATCTGCATGAGGTAACCTCTGCTAAAAGAAGCAGAAAAGGTTGTGCAGAATCTAGTCTATTCTACAGAGGAAAAAGGTCAGTGACTTTAAACCATTTTATTTCTGTCGTCGTGAATCCTGCGGACAAGGCAGGTTCTGGCTGGGATCGACAGTAACGTCGTGTCTTTGAGGAATTTGTTACTTCAGGAAAGTCTGTCCTAATTGACTGTATAAATATCTTGCACTTTCAAATTTACCATTCGTAGGACTGTGTTTGAATTTACCACTTTAAGACTGTTTTCGCATTTACCGCTTTAAGAACTAGTACTGAGTTTGGTGGTTTGTTAACTGGCCGTATAGCAGTTTAATTCCAGTTCAGGTTTTTCATTTGTTTATCTTTTTACTAATTTTGAGCAGAGTTTAATAAATGTTTATTTGTTTATAAAACCTGACTCATTTCTATATTCATTGTTGCTGGTCACGTGACAATGGGAACTGGAGTGATAGGGCTGAGGATAAACCAGATGATGTACAACCAGATGCAGTTTGTCGTGAGATTGTGAGGAAGGTTGGGCAGATGATTGCGAAAAATTGTAGTCAGAGAAAGGGCAATTGCAGTTAAAGAGTAACAGGGGGCCGAAATCAAAAAAGTTGATGGATAAAGGACTGAAGGTGTTGTATTTGAATGCGCACAGTATACAGAATAAGGTAGCTGATCTTGTTGCGCAGTTAGAAATTGGGAGGTATGACATTGTGGGCATCACTGAGTCATAGCTGAAAGAAAATCCTAACTGGCAGTTTAACATCCAAGGATACTTGATGGATGGAGTAGATTTGGTGGCCAAATTGCCAAATTCTGCTCCTTGGCCTTATGGTCTTATGGATACACATTGCATCAAAAGGACAGGCAGGTAGGAGGAGGTGGTGGGGTGGCTCTATTGGTATAAAATGAAATGAAATCCTGGAAAGTGGTGACATAGCATAAGAAAACATTGAATCTTTGTGGGTAGAATTAAGAAATTGTAAGGGTAAAAGACCCTGATTGGAGTTATAAACAGGCCTCCAAACAGTAGTCAGGATGTGGACTACAGATTACAACAGGGCACAGAAAAGACGTGTCAAAAGGGCAATGTTATGATCATCATGTGGGATTTAAATAAGCAGGTAGATTGGGAAAAGTAAGTCGGTTCTGGATCCCAAGAAAGAGAATTTCTAGAATGCTTACGAGATGGCCTTTGGAGTAGCTTGTGCTTGAGCCCACTAGGGGAAAGACTAGTCTGGATTGTGTGTTATGTAATGAATCAGATTGATTCAGAAGCTTAAGGTAAAGGAACCCTTTGGACACAGTCAACATAATATGATAAGATTCACCCTGCAATTTGAGAAGGAGAAGATACAATCAAGAAATTGCAATGGAGGAAAGGGAGTTACAGAGGCATTAGAAAGGAGCTGGCTGAAGTAGATTTTAAAGGGACACTTGCAGGGATGTCAGAAGTTTAGCAATTACTGGAGCTTCTGGGAGCAATTCAGAAGGTGCAGGAGAGATACATCACAAAGAAGTTTTCTAAAGGCACGATGATGCATCCATGTCTGACAAGGGAAGTCAGAGACAACATAAAAGCAAAATATAGGGCATATAACAGAGCAAAAATTAGTGGCAAGTTAGAGGATTACGAAGCTTTAAAAATCCTACAGAAGGCACCTAATAAAGCCATAAGGAGGGAAAAGATTAAATATGAAGGTCAGCTAGCCAATAATATCAAGCAGACACCAAAAACTTTTTCAGATATTTAAAGAGACGGGGGAGTAGATATTAGACTGCTGGAAAATGACACTGGAGAGGTAGTAATGGGGGACAAGGAAATGGCGGAGAAACTGAATAAGTATTTTGCATCACTTTTCTCTGTGGAAATCACTGGCAGTATGCTGGCAGTTTGAGAGTTTCAGGGGACAGAAGTGATTGCAGTTGCTACAACTAAGGAGAAGATGCTTGGGAAGCTGAAATATCTAAAGATAGAATAGTCATCTGGACCTGATGGACTGCACCACAGGCTCTGAAAGAAGTAGCTGAAGAGACTGTGGAGGCATTAGTAATGATCTTTCATGGATCACTAGAGCCTGGCATGGTTCCAGAGGACAGGGAAATTGCAAATGTCACTTGACATTTGAAGAAGGGAGGGAGGCAGAAGAAAAGAAATTATTGGCTAGTTCACCTGACATCAGTCTTTGGAAAGATGTTGGAGTCTATTGATAGATAGATAGATAGATAGATATACTTTATTAATCCTGAGGGAAATTTGGTTTTGTTACAGCCGCAACAACCAAGAATAGAGCGTAAATATAGCAATACAAACAACCCCAACAATCAAACACCAAAATGCAAACCATGCCAGATGGAAAATAAGTCCAGGGCCAGTCTATTGGCTCAGGGTGTCTGACCCTCCACGGGAGGAGCTGCACGTTCGATGGCCACAGGCAAGAACAACCTCCCGTGCCGCCAAGTGTTGTATTACGGTGGAATGTGGCCGAAGTCCAACAGTAAAAAGTTCAATATCCAGTCTGCAAACACGTTCCTCAATCGTAATATACCCGGGATTGCACCATCTGTTGTTAGCCAGAACAGTAAGCACCCAATTCCTTTACGCTTACCGCTGTCAGTGCACTTCCGGTCAGCCAGAACGGTATTACCCACCGAACTCTCTTCTCCAAAAGTCTCTGTTGTCTCGACCCGGTCCTCTTTCCTCGGCTTTGTGATCCCCCTCTGTGTGTTTTCCTCCGGATTTCAGCAGGGGTGTCCACCGCTCTGTTCGCTAAGCCGGCCGGTGTTTGCTGGTCCGTGGAATACACAATGCGACCTTGCTTCTGTCCCATGTGTCAGGATGTAACCATTTCCAGCGCTAAAGAAAACCCAAATAAAACTCTCCCTACCAGCATGTCAGAGAGGGTGCAGCTTCGACGTAATACCGTGAGAAAAAAAATACAGGATGAGGTCTCAGAGTGCATGCAGGCACATGATAAAATAGGCCAAAGTCAGCATGGTTTCCTGAAGGGAAACTCTTGCCTGACAAATCTATTGGAATTGTTTTTGGAAATAACAAGCAGAATAGAGCCCATGGTATGAGAAGAAAGATACTAGCATGGATAGAGGCCTGGCTGATGACCAGGAGGCAAAGAGTGGGAATGAAGTGGGTTTTTTTCTGGTTGACTACTGGTGACTAGTGTTGTGCCACAGGAGTTGGTATTGGGACCACTTCTTTTCATGTTGTATATCAATGATTTGGATGAAGGAATTGATGGTTTTGTGGCCAAGTCTGTAGACAATACAAAGATAGATGTAGAGGCAGGTTATGAAGAGGAAGCTGGGTGTCTGCAGAAGGACTTGGATTGGGGAATGGGCAAAGCGACAGATAGAGTATTATGCAGGGAAGTACATGGTCATATACAAGTACATTGGACACATCAACCTTTGGAAGATTTGAGCTCCAACCTTGTGCACAACTGACTGTTTTAATTATGATGGACCCTCTTGTTTTTTCTCCTTTTTTTCTTTCCTCTTCAGTAATGGTTTGGTGAAGCTAACATTCAGAAATATATTTTCTTCATAATTGTATGCAGTGTACGATCTGTTATTGCTTGCCGATGGGCAATTGCATGGCAGCAGTAGTTACACTGTATTCACACAGATCGGGGTTCAGGTCGGCAAGACATCCCAACTTCCCGGGTTTGGTGGGACCCAAGACATATAGACCCTGGATATACAGAGTATGAGAAAGGTGGTTTTATTGCTGGTGAGTCCAGTGGCTGTTAGTGAAGGGATAACAACTCTTCGGGAGTGAAGCCCACCCCCCAGGGGGAGGGGAAATAGGAGACTTGAGTGGAGAGAACATCTCAGATGCTGGATGAGTGGCAGTACTCCGATAATCTGAAAAGACAGTGACTAGTGGAGAGTCTAAAAGGTCTGGCTGCTGAGGTGGTGAGGTCCTTAAAAGCACAGAATCCATTTGCCAATTCAGTGGGCTACATGCAAGTGTTAGAAAACATTTCTGGCATGGCGGGAAGACCAATGCAGCTTAATGATTCAGGTCACCTGAGGTTTGATAAAACCTTTGGATTGGTATGAGATCAGTTCTACTGGCCCAAATGAAGCCTGAGGTTGAGGAGTACTGTAAGTCGTGTATTCGATGTATACAGAGGAAGACGCTGCCTTTGAAGGTTTCTCCCTTATCATCCCATTTACAGAGTTCATGGCCACTTGATCTTATGTGGACTTATGTGGACTTCCTCTCCATAGAGCGAATGTCTTGGTTATGACTGATCACTACACCAGATATACTCAAGCCTTCTCTTCAAAGGATCAGAGAGTGTTCACCGCGGGAAAAGTATTTCATTCATTATGGCCTTCCAAGATGGATACACAGCAATCAAGGAAGGGATTTTGAGAATAGGCTCATACATGAGTTACTGGGCATGCTTGCAGCCGAGAAGTCAAGGACTACGCCTTATCACCCTCAGGGAGATCCCCAGCCTGAGAGGTTCAACTGGACTTTGATAGACATGCTCAGAACCCTGGATATCAGTAAGAAGAACTGATGGAGTCAGCATATTGGGCATCTGGTCCACTGCTACAACTCTACACAGACTGAAGCTACTGGATACTCACCTTATTATTTGATGTTTGGACGCGAAACGAGATTGCCTGAAGAACTCCATTTTGGGACTGGCGGGGAAGACTTGCCACAGAAGACCTATCTTAATGATGTGTCTGACATAAAGAAGGAATTGCAAAAGGCTTATGAACAATCAGAGGTCTCTGCTACCAAGCAGGATCAAGGAAACAAGAGGAGACATGATCAAAAGATTAGGTTGTCCCAACTGATGCCTGGAGACAGAGTTCTAATAAGGAATTTGGGGCCACCAGAGAAGCACAAGTTGGCTGACAGCTGGGTGGCTACATCTTATGTAGGGGAGAGTCAGATGCCAAATGTGCCAGTTTTCCGAGTGAAGCCAGAAGATGGGAATGGGCCTGACAGAATTCTCCATCGGAACTTCCTTTTACTTCTAGGACAGGAGGTACATGTTGCCCCACAGCCTGACATGAACTCTATACCTAGTAGGAGGGCTCTGTGCCGAAGTGGGAGAACCAAAAGACAATCAGTGGAGAGACCTAAAAGGGACCTAACCATTGAATACTGTCCAGAACCAGAGGATGAGGAAACAGGGTTGTGGTATATGTTACCTTATGCAAACTCCCCAATAACTGATGAAGAGATTCCTGGCCTATCCCCGCTGACTCGGATGCAGTGGGGGGAACTAGCAGTGGACAGGCAGACTTGCAGCTGGACAATGAAGGGAAGCTGGGCTCCAATGTAATTGGGGATGAAGCTGAGCTCAGTCAAAGTGTCAGGGGGACCCGAGTTGCCAGAAAGCACGAGTAATGGATAGGGGGAGGCATCTCCAAGTAGACAGGAAAGATCCCAAGGAGTGTCTGAAACTGAAGAAGCAGAAGGTGGGATAATGAGGTCTCAAAGAGTCAGGAAACTCCCCAGATAAGCCGGCCTATGACACACTGTGGGAACTGAGTGTTGTTTCTATGCCCCTCGTGAGATAAGTCACTATCATTTACAAATGGATTGGAGGTCATGACATCACAAAATTCTTGTGAAAACTGTTATTAATAATGGGTTGGTAAATTTCAAAGTCATGAGGACGTAACTATTTTTAGTGGAGGGAGAATGTAAAACCCTGGTTAATACTTTGCTGCTCATTTCATTCAATGGTGTTCTGTAGAAGCAGTATGTTCTGCTGTTAGTGTTTGGGTTACCGGTAAAGATAAGAGGTCATGTTGTTAATGCTTAGGAATGTAGTGTCATCCAATCAGGATGATGGAATTGGGAGAAGGTTCTAGAGAACGTTGGGTGGAGACGTTTTTGGTAACGGGCACTTTGGTGGGTTGAACACTATTTGGCGGGAGATGGAGAGAGAAGCTCGAGAGAACTGGCCATCGGATTCGATCCAATGGGAATGTGCAATTTGAAGAGGTCCAGGAGGGGAAATCCTACTGGCGATCAGTGAATAGGAGCTGGCATTGTGGATACATCAGACACATCAACTTTTGGAAGATTTCAGCTCCAATCTTGTGCACATTTGACTATTTTAATTATGATGGGTGCTTTTGTTTTTTCCTTTTTTTCATTCTTGTTTATAATAGTTTGGTTACATTAACATTCATAAAATACTTTCTTTCCAACTGTATGCAGTGTATAGTCTGTTATTTCTTGCCAATGGGCAACTGCATATGGGGGCAGTAGTAACACAGTATTTCCACAGATCCGTGTTTGGATGTGTGAGATATCCCAACTTCCTGGGTTTGGTGGGACCCAAGTCATATCGACCCCAGGTGTGCAGAGTCTGACAAATATGGTTTTTTCACATTAAACAACCCAAGATTTCATGCCCATTCATTTCCCACCCACCCAAAACTGAAGACCTGATGAAAGCAGTGCATTCAACACTCCACTAACGTTGGCAATACTGGAGGACCAACTTTATGTCCTCATATGTTAAACCAATAAACCATTGCTAACTGTAACCTGCATAGATGTAAAGGTACTTTACCCATTTCTACCAGTAATGCGGAAATTGGAGATGATTTAACGGCACCACAACATAATCTCCATGACTGAGTTTGAACTTTATATCGGAGGCTGTAAGACTGCTGGTGAGACTGACCCATGAGCAGTACACCCATAATCAAAGACAGATGTGATTAAAGCAATATACGTTTGTTAAAGTGACTTCCTATTCGCACCCTCATCACACCCAACTATGCACCCCAGTACACTAAGGACATTATTTACACATCTTTAGAATTATATATACATGCACCTTCCACGTTGAGATTTTCCATATAAATTGAGATCAATTGTGGGTATCATGTTCCTTTCAGGAAAACAATTAACACGAGTCTTTGCAACAGAAAATTTTAACCCCCACTGCCATCCCCCATTCCTCTTCTTCATTTGTAGCTGCCTACATTATTTGAACTATATAATTTATATTCCTACCTCTCTTCCACACTGCACCATTGTCAGCATATTATGGTGTGGAAACATCTGAGCCATCCTTTAAGAAAATATCATCAATCATAATATTAAAAAGTAGTGGACTACACTGAGTCCTCTACGGAGTCTGATTCTCTATCTCATATTCCTTAAAGAATGTATTCCCAACATAACTTGTATCTTCCTATCACATAAAAAATCTTGAATCAAATTCAACATTCTACCACCTGCTTCCGTCTTTTCCAGTGTACGTAACCCCTGAGTACATGACATATGATAAACTTGCTCTGCATCAATGAATATTGCTATCACTGGTACTTCATTAACTTGGGCTTTATGCATATCAGATTCCAAATTTAACACCAAGTCCATGGCCGTTCTCCCTAAACAAAATCCAGACTGGTACACAGCTAATTTTCCACTATTCTTCCCAAAATAAGAAAGCCTTGTTCTCACCAGTCATTCCGTTATATTGCATGCATGTGAAGTTAGCAAATTGAGTCTATAATTGGAAAGCCTGAAATGTTGACTGGACTATTTTCCATAGATGCTGCCTGGCTGCTGAGCTCCTCCAACATTTTCTGTGCGTTGGTTGGATTTCCAGCACTGCAGATTTTCTCTTGTCTATAACTGGAAGGATCTGATTTGATCCTTACCAGGTTTTAATAGAGGGATAACTACTGCTATTTTCCAGGAAGTCACACACACTTGTGAGATCCTCAGATACCAGTGTAAGGTCTATATAAGAAACAGTGTTATGAAAGAGATTTATCCTTGTATTCCTGCCATCATTCAAGCACACCAAACACTTCTTCCGGAAAGTCTTCAGCCACACATTAATTACACCCCAGGGGTCTGAAAGAGGTAGCTGAAGAGATTTTGTGGGCATTAGTGATGATCTTAAAGAATCACTAGACTCTGGAATGGTTGGAAGACTGGAAAATTGCAAATGTCACTCCACTCTTTAACAAGGGAGGGAGGAAGGAAGGAAAAAGTAAATTATAGCTAGTAATCCTGACTTCAGTGGAAGATATTGGGAGTCCGTCATTAGGGACAAGGCTTAGGGGTACATGGAGGTTCACGACAAATTAGGCCAAAGTCAACGGTTTCTTTAAGCAGAAATGTTGCCTGATGAAACTGTTGGGAGTTTTTGAGGAAATAGCAGGCAGGATAGACAAAGGAGAGTTAGTGGATGTTGTTGACTTGGATTTTCAGAAGGCTGTTGACAAGGTGCCTCACAAGAAGCTGCTTAACAAGAGCACATTGTATTACAGGAGAGATAACAACATGGATAGAAGAATCAACACCCATAGAAGTTGCTGGTGAACGCAGCAGGCCAGGCAGCATCTGTAGGAAGAGATACAGTCAACGTTTCAGGCTGAGACCCTTCGTCAGGACTAACTGAAAGAACAGCTAGCAAGAGATTTGAAAGTGGGAGGGGGAGGGGGAGATCCAAAATGATAGGAGAAGACAGGAGGGGGAGGGATGGAGCCAAGAGCTGGACAGTTGATTGGTAACAGGCATATGAGAGGATCATGGTACAGGAGGCCAAGGAAGAAAGAAAAGGGGGAGGAGGAAAGCCCAGAGGTTGGGCAAGGGGTATAGTGAGAGGGACAGAGGGAGAAAAAAGGAAAGAGAGAAAAAGAATGTGTGTATGTATATATATATATATATAAATAAATAACAGATGGGGTATGAGGGGGAGGTGGGGCATTAGTGGAAGTTTGAGAAGTCAGTGTTCATGCCATCAGGTTGGAGGCTACCCAGACAGAATATAAGGTGTTGTTCCTCCAACCTGAGTGTGGCTTCATCTTTACAGTAGAGGAGGCCGTGGATAGACATATCAGAATGGAAATGGGACGTGGAATTAAAATGTGTGGCCACTGGGAGATTCTGCTTTCTCTGGCGGACAGAGCGTAGGTGTTCAGCAAAATGGTCTCCCACTCTGCGTCGGATCTCGCCAATATACAGAAGGCCACATTGGGAGCACTGGACGTAGTATATCACCCCAGCCGACTCACAGGTAGTGTTGCCTCACCTTGAAGGACTGTCTGGGGCCCTGAATGGTAGTGAGGGAGGAAGTACAAGGGCATGTGTAGCACATGTTCCGCTTACAAGGTTAAGTGTCAAGAGGGAGATCGGCAGGGGGAGACGAATGGACAAGGAAGTCGCGTAGGGAGTGATCTCTGGGGAAAGCCGGGCCGGGGGGGGGGGGGGGAGGGAAAGATGTGCTTAGTGGTGGGATCCCGTTGGAAGTGGTGGAAGTTACGGAGAATTATATGTTGGACCCAGCAGCTGGTGGGGTGGTAGGTGAGGACAAGGGAAACCCTATTCCTGGTGGGGTGGCAGGAGAATGGAGTGAGAGCAGATGTGCGTGAAATGGGGAAGATGTGTTTGAGAGCAGAGCTGATGGTAGAGGAAGGGAAGCCCCTTTCTTTAAAAAAGGACAGCTCCTTCATCCTGGAATGAAAAGCCTCATCCTGAGAGCAGATGCGGTGGAGACGGAGGAATTGCGAGAAGGGGATCCTGAGAGCAGATGCGACGGACTGACTGGCAGGAGGCAAAGATGGTGAATAAAGGGGGTCTATTCTGTTTGGCCGCTGGTCTTCTGCAAGGGTCAGTATTGAAACACTTATTTTACATTATGTATCAGTAATTTGATTGGATTGATGGCTTTACGGACAAGTTTGCAGATGATACAAAGATAGGTTGAGGGGCAGGTAGTATTAAGAAAGCAGGGAGTCTGCGGAGGACTTGGACAGATTGGGAGATGGGGAAAGAAGTGGCAGATGGAATATAGCATAGCGAAGTGTATGGTCATGCACTTTGGTTGAAGGAACAAACGTGTAGACTATTTCTAAACGGGGAGAAAATTCAGAAAATAGGGGTGCAAAGGGACTTGGGAGTCCTTGTGCAGGATTCCCTGAAGATTAACTTGCAGGTTAAATCAGTGGCAAGGAAGGCAAATGCAATGTTTGCAATCATTTTGGGCGGACTAGAATATAAGAGCAAGGATGTAATCCTGAGGCTTTATAAGGCATTGGTCAGATCGCACTTGGAGTGTTGTGAACAGTTTTCAGCCCCTTATCCAAGAAAAGGTGTGATGGCATTGGAGATGGTCCAGAGGAGGTTCATGAGAATGATTCCAGGAATGAAGAGTAAACGTGTGATGGCCCTGGGCCTGCACTTGCTGGAGTGCAGAAGAATGAGGGGAGATCTCATTGAAAACTATCAAAAATTGAAAGGCCAAGATGGAGTGGATGTTTTCTATGGTGGGTGAGTCTAGAACCAGAAATCACAGTCTCAGAATAGAAGAACAGAGATGAGAAGGAATTTCTTTTGCCAAAGGGTGGTAAATCTGTGGAATTCATTGCCATGGACCACTGTGGAGAACAAGTCTTTGAGTTTATTTAAAGCAGAGTCTGATATGTTCTTGGTCAGTTAAAGTTCACGGGGAGAAGGCAGGAGAATGGGATAATAAACCAGCCATGGTGGAACGGCGGAGCAGTGTTGTACACCCCACCCCTCATTCGTGGCAAACCCCAGACTTTTCTCTTCCCCTTGTCAATCAGTCCTGGGTCCTGCACCTTCCTATTGTTACAATGTATAAATCCCACCCCTTCTGATGCACCTCCCTACTACTCACCAAATCCAGCCCACTCCCACCCTGTTGATAAATTTCCCAACTCCTCCAACCAGTCAATTATCATTAATACCCTCATCCTTCTCCAACTGACTTGATCTACAACCCACCATTTCATTCTACTTGTCTATCATTTGCCCAGTACCACCCACTTTTCACCTCCTTATCAAACATTCCCACCTCCCTGCCCATCCACCCCCACCCCTCACACCCAGAACCTTCAACCTTACAGAGTGACTGCAGAGGAAGAGATGTGGTATGACAAGCAACTTGTTGAATCAGTTTATTACTTGCATCAGCATCCCAGGCACACAGCATCAGAAATGCAGCATTCATAGGTAAATATAACAAATTATCGACCACAGTGCAGTGCAGAAACAGGCTACTCAGTCCACGATGTTGCAAAGTCCGCAGAGCTTAGGCCAGAGACCATAGACAACAAACCGAAATGCAAAGTTCATGGAGCTTAGGCCAGAGACCAGAGACCAGACTGCAGTGGACAGGCCGTAGTGAAACTCAATGATTTGCATGCCACTCAGTGATTATTTCAACACGCATTAAGGTGCAAGGGCCATAACGATTGTGAGCATAACAATCTTAACGATCTTAGCATAAGTGTTTTATAATGGAATAGTAGTTGTCTTGAGCCTGGTATGTGTGTTTTCAGGATTTTTTATCTTCCACTTGAAGAGGGGTGGGGAGAAGAGAGAATGACATGCCTTGTCCCGTACTGGGAGCACTGGACAAGATAAGGAGGAATGCAGGATGCTGTCAGGCAGCAAAAGGAAGGTCCAGCTCAAGTTTTAAGGGGTGGTGTTGGGTCCGCTCACTCACTTCCTTCCCTGTTCCGAACAAGCTTCCACTCCCCCCCACCGCACCAAGACATCTACCTCTGAGTCACACAACTGCCATACCCTGACATCCTGGTGAAGTCCAGGACAGACTTTTCTGGACTGAGCCCAGAGAAAGGATCATAGCACAGCCTCTCTCTGTCTGCACCTTTCAGTCATTGCCAAAGACCAACCAACTTCAGAAATTTCTGTAACCTACATGAATCAAATAAGTCTCTTGTTAGACTGGCAACTACCTGCCAGATAACAGAGGGAAGAAGAGAGAACCAGTGAGACGAGTGGGTGGAGGTTTACAGGGGAGTGTCAGAGGGCTGGGAAGATGAGGCGAGTGTACAGCAAATTCCCCTGGGAGGTGGATGAATACACATGGGGGTTGCAGGACAATTCTTCAGTTAGGCCTGCAGTGAGGGGCCAAGGATCAGAAGTAAACAGTAAATGATGGCAATGTCGGTGTGTCCTCCTCTCTCTCCCAACACTGGCTATCAGCCACATCATCCTCTTCCCCCTCTGGGAGCAGACACTGAGCATGCTGCCCCTCCCCCTCTGGAACTGGGCATCGGACTTGCAGTCCTCTCTGATAAGACTGTGGTGTTTTGCATGTGTATTAGGTACATGTGAGCAAAATCATCACACACTCTCTAATTAACCCTCCTACAATCAATGGACAGCAACTTATTAAAACCAATCGCCCTTTACTGCTCTTGAGACTGCCTTTGTATATTTTTATTGTTTGTTTTAACATCCACTGTGGGACTTGGTACGATGCCAGTTCTCCAACTGATGGGAAATCTCTGTTTCAGGCTACATCACGCACAGCTTTTGACCTCATTTCCGTGGGTCAGACCACACCAAGGCAACTGTCCAGCACAAAGTTAGGTTTCAAGAAATTCACAATCTCTTTCCACTGTGTTCCTAGTCATGTTGCAACTGTGACAGTCCATCTACAATTCTGATGGATGAGCAGCAAGACACGGAATCTCATTCAGTGGGAACCCAGACAGGCCTTTGTCTCCTGATTGAAAATTCTGATTGAATCTTATACAGCAGGACTGCAAAACATGGATTAAATCCGCAAAGGAGCACAGTCCTGCACAGTGCAATAATTCCGCACCTTTGAAATTTCTTTCCACAGAGTTGCCAGTCCTATTGCAGGGGCAGCAGCCTGTCGACACTGAACGTGCAGTCGGGCAAAGAATCATATATAATAGGAACAATGACAAGGCTTCGTTCCCTGCTGGATGCCCCTAGAATATTAGGTACAGGTACTGAGAGTTTAACACTCCGACTGTCAAACATGGCTTAAATCTGAAATGAGCTGTTTCAGACTCATACTGGTAGGCATGTACGAAACACCAATTTACTTCTGGGTCAAACACACACTTGGAGGACCACACACAGTTCCCGCCTCCATAATCCTCAGTCAGCACTCCAGGAGCACTGTGCACAATTCTCTCCTCCCTGTGCCTGGGTCAGAAACACTGGGAGCACAGTGCATGCATGGGAAATTCGAAAACTTGTTCTTAGTTCTGAGCTCCTGACACTCTCTGGAATACTAACAGACAGTGAATCATGATGCCATGCCAATTTCTGTCACCCATTGCCTGTCATCGAGGGGATCCACAACGCGGGATTCTGCTCCGATTGTGCGTGCCATTGCCTTTGGGGCATCACGGGGCAGTAATCTCTGAACCTCCATAGGCATTCAGCAACAATGGAAAAACTCATCAACCTGGAATATCAATCACATGCAGTGAGGATGAGGCAGTGGGATTGTTGAATGTGGGTTAAATCTGGAAAGGGCTGGATGAGACCCACACTGGAAACACCATGCCCTTTTCTGTCTCCCAATTACAAGGTCAGACCCACAGAGGGAGTACCATGCACAGTTCCCATCTCCATATCCCATGGGTTAGAACGACACCATAGCCTCCTGCCAATATGGGAAGTGTGGATAATTCCTGCTTCTTTGGACATTCTAACCCCTCTCCCATTCCCAGTATATGAGCCACCACGTGCCTATGTAGCACAGCCAATCTCTGTCTCCCCTTGCCTCAGCTCGAGGGTGACCCTGGCATGGCATCATCCTGTGACTGTGCTCACTGCAACCTTTGGGCTGTCATTGGCCAGTTGTTTTGTCCACGGGTGCGTCCACGTCCTGATGCAGGAGAATACTGGTGTTAATGATGAATCTGAGTTGTATACTGCATACATTCTTTGACAATAAATGTACCTTGAACCTTAATGCAGTCAGGTACAGTTGGTAAGGACAACATTGGTGCTGACAGTCCTAGTTTCCAAACGCTGTCACCCTCGTCCTAGCCCTTACCACGATGGTCAATGGCCACTCTCCCACATCCCGTAGAACCACCATCTTACAACCTCTGCAGTCAGCTCTCAGGCCTACACCAGCCATGAACGGTCACGGCAACTGGCCAATGGAGAGGTCTGCTGTGCAATCACTTTCCACAAGGTTCCCTGTCCTGCTGCAATTGTGACAGGTGATCTACCATCCCAGAGGTGAAGCAGCAGGGGAATGAATCACCTGGATTTTCAGAGTTGGAAATCACGTCTGCGGTGCCGACACCACCATCCTGTCGTCTGGCAAACGGCCGCTGCAGATGGCTGCTCATCCCCATCTGGGCCCAGGAGATGGTTCATCCTCGGCACCTCCCTCCAGTGGAAGAGAACGCCAAGTATGATGAGGCAAGGGGCAGGGCAAAACCCAGCCTTGATGCAGAACAATGCTCCAGCAGGGATGTAATTAAAGATCTCGGTCACTCACCCATTTCCCTCCACTGCCCCCCGAAAGGTTCTGAGTGTCAGGTGTAGAGCCTGAACCAACAGCTGACAGGACAGGTTTCTTCTTCCACCCCAGTCCCAGACAGCCAGTTGGTCTGGATGTCCCGCACTGATCTTGAGTGCTGGGCCAAATTCTACTTTACCAGAGAAGTGCAGGCATCGAGGAAGCTGCTGAGGGAGCGCCAGCCCAAGGCCACAATGTCCAGAGGGTCCCATGGGTCCAGGTCAAGAGGGATTGGTTCTTCTGAAGGAAGAGGGGTGCTGTTTAGGTCTGATGTGGAACGAGGAGTGAGGGGTCAGGTTCCAGGATTGGACCAAGTCCACGGGCACAGCTTAGTTCGAGACTCCTTCAAAGTGTCCTCCGATTCCAAGTGACTCTGTATGTGTTTTTAGAGGAAGGAGAGGGGAAAGGGTGGAAATGGAAAAGGGAGAAGGGAGAAGGGAATGAGATCTTCTGTATTAAACAATAATGTCTGAGGGACTGGTGGGCTTGTGACAAGTCTGCACCACCATCCCTCCCCCCTGTCCCATCCTCAACAAGCCCCTCACCACCAATCCACCTCCCCCATGCACCCTCCCTCCCCATAACCAATTCCCCCCACCCTCAAACTAGCCCATCCTCACTGTGACCCCTGCTCCCTCCCTCCCCACCCCCATGTCCCTCACCCTACCCGCTCCAGCCTCAGCCCTCCCTACTCCTTCCGACCTGCCCCAAACCCATCCCTCCTCCCTCTTCACCTCAGGAGTGATCATTCCCTGGTCCTCTCTCCCTGCTATCTCCCAGATAACGCTGCCCCCGGCTACCCCTTCGCTCAGAGAAGGAGCGGCCCCGAGATCCAGCGGGCGTGGCTTTGCAATGAAAGAAAATGTGTGTCGAATAACAGAATCAGGGCCCTACCTGGTGCCCTGGGGCGGGCCGTTCAGCTGTCGGGGGGGACGGCCGGCCGGCCGACAAGGTGCCAAAGGACGGAGACGAGAAACCGGGGCAGCCGAGCAATCTCTTTCCACTGTGTTCCAAGCCATTTTGCAGCTGTGACAGTCCATCTTCAATTCTGATGGATGAGCAGCAAGACACGAAATCTCATTCAGTGGGAACCCACACAAGCCTTCGTCTCCTGATTGAATCTTATACAGCAGGACTGCAAAACATGGATTAGATCCGCAAAGGAGCACAGTCGTGCACACTGCAATGATTCCGGACCTTTTAAATTTCTTTCCACAGAGTCCCCAGTCCTATTGCAGGGGCAGCAGCCTGCTGACACTGAACGTGCAGTCCGGCAAAGAATCATATATAATAGGAACAATGACAAGGCTTCGTTCCCTGCTGGATGCCCCTGGAATATTAGGTACAGGTACTGAGAGTTTAACACTCCGACTGTCAAACATGGCTTAAATCTGAAATGAGCTGTTTCAGTCTCATACTGGCAGGCATGTACGAAACACCAATTTACTTCTGGGTCAAACACACACTTGGAGGACCACACACAGTTCCCGCCTCCATAATCCTCAGTCAGCACTCCAGGAGCACTGTGCACAATTCTCTCCTCCCTGTGCCTGGGTCAGAAACACTGGGAGCACAGTGCATGTATGGGAAATTGGAAAACTTGTTCTTAAACATTCGGATCTCCTTCCACTCTCTGGAACACCAGCAGACAGTGAATCATGATGGCATGCCAATTTCTGTCACCCATTGCCTGTCATCGAGGGAATCCACAACGCGGGATTCTGCTCCGATTGTGCATGCCATTGCCTTTGGGGCATCACGGGGCAGTAATCTCTGAACATCCATAGGCATTCAGCAACAATGGAAAAACTCATCAACCTGGAATATCAATCACATGCAGTGAGGATTAGGCAGTGGGATTGTTGAATGTGGGTTAAATCTGGAAAGGGCTGGATGAGACCCACACTGGAAACACCATGCCCTTTTCTGTCTCCCGATCACAAGGTCAGACCCACAGAGGGAGTACCATGCACAGTTCCCATCTCCATATCCCATGGGTTAGAACCACACCATAGCCTCCTGCCAATATGGGAAGTGTGGATAATTCCTGCTTCTTTGGACATTCTAACCCCTCTTCCATTCCCAGAAAATGTGCCACCACGTGCCTATGTCGCACAGCCAATCTCTGTCTCCCCTTGCCTCAGCTCGAGGGTGACCCCGGCATGGCATCATCCTGTGACTGTGCTCACTGCAACCTTTGGGCTGTCATTGGCCAGTTGTTTTGTCCACGGGTGCGTCCACGTCCTGATGCAGGAGAATACTGGTGTTAATGATGAATCTGATTTGTATACTGCATACATTCTTTGACAATAAATGTACCTTGAACCTTAATGCAGTCAGGTACAGTTGGTAAGGACAACATTGGTGCTGACATAGTCCTAGTTTCCAAACGCTGTCATCCTCGTCCTAGCCCTTACCACGATGGTCAATGGCCACTCTCCCACACCCCGTAGGAGAACCACCATCTTACAACCTCTGCAGTCAGCTCTCAGGCCTACACCAGCCATGAACGGTCACGGCAACTGGCCCATGGAGAGGTCTGCTGTGCAATCACTTTCCACAAGGTTCCCTGTCCTGCTGCAATTGTGACAGGTGATCTACCATCCCAGATCTGGGCCCAGGATATCGTTCATCCTCGGCACCTCCCCCCAGTGGAAGAGAACGCCAAGTATGATGAGGCAAGGGGCAGGGCAAAACCCAGCCTTGATGCAGAACAATGCTCCAGCAGGGATGTGATTAAAGATCTCGGTCACTCACCCATTTCCCTCCACTGCCCCCTGAAAGGTTCTGAGTGTCAGGTGTAGAGCCTGAACCAACAGCTGACAGGACAGGTTTCTTCTTCCACCCCAGTCCCAGACAGCCAGTTGGTCTGGATGTCCCGCACTGATCTTGAGTGCTGGGCCAACTCCTACTTTACCAGAGAAGTGCAGGCATCGAGGAAGCTGCTGAGGGAGCGCCAGCCCAAGGCCACAATGTCCAGAGGGTCCCATGGGTCCAGGTCAAGAGCGATTGGTTCTTCGGAAGGAAGAGGGGTGCTGTTTAGGTCTGATGTGGAACGAGGAGCGAGGGGTCAGGTTCCAGGATTGGACCAAGTCCACGGGCACAGCTTAGTTCCAGACTCCTTCAAAGTGTCCTCCGATTCCGAGTGACTCTGTATGTGTTTTTAGAGGAAGGAGAGAGGAAAGGGTAGAAATGGAAAAGGGAGAAGGGAGAAGGGAATGAGATCTTCTGTATTAAACAATGTCTGAGGGACTGGTGGGCTTGTGACAAGTCTGCACCACCATCCCTCCCCCCTGTCCCATCCTCAACAAGCCCCTCACCACCAATCCACCTCCCCCATGCACCCTCGCTCCCCATAACCAATTCCCCCCACCCTCAAACTATCCCATGGTCACTGTGACCCCTGCTTCCTCCCTCCCCACCCCCATGTCCCTCACCCTACCCGCTCCAGCCTCAGCCCTCCCTACTCCTTCCGACCTGCCCCAACCCCATCCCTCCTCCCTCTTCACCTCAGGAGTGATCATTCCCTGGTCCTCTCTCCCCAGCATCTGCAGATTATTTTGTGTCTCCGACACCGAGCACCATCTCTGCCGAGTGCTTCGACCCCGGCCCCGGCAACAGGCAAAGCCGAGGATTTGGGGCCTTCCTCTCTGCAGATTCTCGATCACACAGTAGCAGCGGTAGCGAAGCAGGCAGTTCAGAAGTTTCTCCAGATGTTCCTCCGTGCTTCTCACGGCTGTCTCTATGAAATCAGGATTGTGCACATTATCCAACTTCGCAAATACACTATCAATTTGGAGCGGCCGTGCACGCTGCGTCGTGCCGCCATCTTCTCCTCCCCTCCATTTACCTTGGGTAACCAATAGCCCTCTTTTTTTCTGAGCTCCATGTCCCTATCCAGGAGTCTTTTCAAAGACCCTATCGTATGCGCCTCCACCACCATCGCCGGCAGCCCATTCCACGCACTCACCAATCACTGCGTAAAGAACTTGCCCTGGCATCTCCCCTATACCTACTTCAAAACACCTTAAAACTGTGCCCACTTGTGATAGCCATTTCAGCACTGGGAAAAAGCCTCTGACAATCCACATGATAAATGTCTGTCATCTTGTACACCTCCATCAGGTCACCTCTCATCCTCTGTCACGCCAAAGAGAAAAGGCCAAGTTCACTCAAATTATTCTCGTAAGGCATGCTACCTGATCCAGGCAACATCTTTGTAAATCTCTGCACCCTTTCTATAGTATCACATCCTTCCTGCAGTAAGGTGACCAGAACTGAGCACAGTACTCCAAGTGGGGTCTGACCAGGGTCCAATACAGCTGTAATATTACCTCCCGACTTCGAAACTCAGTCCCACGGTTGATGAAGGTCAATGCATCGTATGCCTTCTTAACCACAGATACAACCTGCCCAGCAGCTTTGAGCGTCCTATGGACTTGGACCCCAAGATCCCTCTGCTCCTCCACACTGCCAAGTGTCTTACTATTCATACTACACTCTGCCATCACATTTGACTTAGCAAAATGCACCACATCACATTTATCTGGGATGAACTCCATTTGCCACTTTTCAGCCCAGTCTTGTATTCTACCAACGTCCCCCTGTAACCTCTGACAGCCCTCCAACACAACCAACTTTGTATCCTTCACTAACCCATCCCTCCATTTCCTCATCCAAGTCATTTATCAAAATCACAAAGGGATCCCAGGACAGATCCCTGAGGCACACCACTGGTCACTGACCTCCATGCAGAATGTCACTCGTCTACAACCACTCTTTGCCTTCTGTCGGCAAGCCAATTCTGGATCCACAAAACAGGGTCCCTTTGGATCCCATGCATCCTTACTTTCTCAATGAGCCTTGCATGGGGTACCTTATCAAATGCCTTGCTGAAATCCATATAAGCTACATCTACTAGTCTACCTTCATCAATATATTTGGTCACATACTCAGAAAATTCAATCAGGCTCGTAAGGCACAACCTGCCGTTGACAAAGCCATGCTGACTATTGCGAATCATATTATGCCTATCCAAGTGTTCATAAATCTTGCCTCTTAGGATATTTTCCACCAACTTACCAACCACTGAAGCAAGGCTGACTGGTGTATAATTTCTTGGACTATCTCTACTCCCTTTCTTCAATAAGGGAACAACATCTGCAACCCTCCAATCCTCCAGAATCTCCCCCGTCCCCATTGATAATGTAAAGATCATTGCTAGAGGCTCAGTAACCTCCCCCCTCACCTTCCACAGTAGCCTGGGGTACATCTCGTCCGATCCCAGAGACTTATCCAACTTGATGCTTTCCAAAGGCTCCAGCACATCCTCTTTCTTAATGTCTATATGCTCAAGCTTTTCAATCCGCTGTAAGTCAACCCGACAATCGCCAGGATCCTTTTCCTTAGTGAATACTGAAACAGAATATTCATAAAGTACCTGAGCTATCTCCTGTTTCCTGCACACTTTTCCACTGTCACACTTCATTACTCCTATTCTCTTATGTCTTATCCTCCTGCTCTTCACAGACTTGTAGAATGCCTTGGGGCTATCTTAAATCCTGCTCGCCAAGGCCTTCTCGTGGCCCCTACTGCCTCTCCTAATTTCATGGCTTTTGCTTCCCCTTTATGCAAAGGCACCACATTTACTTTCTTAATTTGAAGTAATTGCTCAGCTAGAAGGTCTGGCACCTTGTTCCCTGCAACCTCAACAAGGGCTGGGACCCATATGAAATGTATACACAACCCTGCAGCTTCAACAGATGTTGTCCAATCTCAATGTAACACCCTAATAGAGGTTTCACTGTTGATGTAATGGTATTTCTGTAGGAGCAGTGTTTGGATTATAGTTGGATTTGGAGATAATAGGTGCTTTGGAATGAGAGCCATCCAATCCGGGGAGCGGGTTGTTTTTCAGTGTGCCTGACATCGGTGTGATCTGGGGTCTTGCTTCGGAGGGACACGAAGAGAGAAGACACTGGAGAGAACTGGTTGCAGGATTCAACCCGGGGGAGGACTATCATTCGATGGAGTAAGGTGCAGAGGTCTATTGAGTATCGGTGAATATAACTTTCAGAAGAGCTGAGCTCCAACTTGTGCACATTTGACTGTTTCATTATAATGGGCCTTTTTTGTCTTTTTCTTTCTTTTCTTTACTAACCCTTTAGTTCAGTTAACATTCATAAATATAATCCATATAATCGCATGCAGCACGCTGTTATTTCTTGGCACTGAGATGTACCAGGGGAGCAAAATACACAGTCTCCACACAAACCGAGGTTTGAGGTGGGAGTACCGTCCCAATCTCTTGGATTTGGCAGGACCAGAGTGTGTATTCCCTGGACTAGCACAACCCAGGGAAAACAGGGGTTTTCATCAAGAACAACGTCTGACCTACAATTTAAAGTACATTTTTTAACGGATGTCAAAACAGATCAAATCAGAGCACGGAAGTACATAATCAGGATGTACTTCTCCGGCCCATTCCAAGATTAAAATGATAGCAACCACCTCAGCTGTGAATACAGATACTTTGTATGATAATCCTTTCTCAATAATCACCTGAACCTTTGGAACATAATCAGAGACACCTGAACGACCTGTCACTGGGTCTTTTGAATTAACTGTGATGTGTAAGAATCCACAATGTCTGCCTTGCATGTATTGCTGAATTCCCTATACCACGGATGTACAATCAATTGTCATCTTGATCTTTTCTTGAAGGCTAAAGTCAACCACCTGCAAAGGGAAAAACCATGGAGTAGTGACAGAAAGGGGTACACCGGGACCATATTTCACATCAAAGAACCCAAGATTTTCTGCCCATTCATTTTCCATCCACCCAAAACAGAATACCTTGCGAATACAGTCATCGCAACATGACTGATGTTGGCAATCTTTTAGGACCAGCTTTATGTCCTCTTACATTAACCCAATAAACCATTGCTAACTGTAACCTGTGTAGATGTAAAGGTACTTAATCCATTTCCACTAGTAATGCTGAAATTGGGGATGATTTAATAGCACCAAAAAATAATCTCAATGATTGAATTTGAACTTCATCTAACGGGCTTTAAGACCACTGGTGAGGCTGACCCAGAAGCAATACATTCATAATCAAAGACAGGTTTGATTAAAGCAAAATACATTTAAGTGACCTCCCACTCGTACCCTCATCAGATCCAAATCAGCGACTTGAGCACATTAAAGACATTATTTACGCATCTGCAGATTGTTATTGACATGATCCTTCCAAATTATCCTTGTGTCCATCCACATACCGAGACACTTTATCACTGACTGGACCCCTGATTTAACATGTAAATTGAGATCAATTGTGGGGGCAATGTTCCTTTTAGAACACAAAATAAACAGCTCAAGTTTTCGCAATGGAAAATTTCAGTCCCCACTCATGTCCCCATTTCACTACTTCATTAATAGCTGCTTGCATTTCCCTAACTATATAATTTATATTCCTACCTCTCTCTCACAATGCACCATCATCACCATTTCACGCTGCTCTTTCCGAAGGCCCTGCTCGTTTGTTTAAATCTCGCGCTCACTCTCGCGATATCTCAATCCCGCCGAAAGGCTCCTCTCACGCCCGATGACCTCCACAGAAACGGCTGCTCGGCTGCCCCGGGTTCCTGTCTCTGTTCGTCGGCACCTTGTCGGCCCGCCGCGCCCGACAGCTCAACGCCCCACCCCGGGCACCAGGTAGGGGCCTGATTCTGTTATTCGACACACATTTTCTTTCATTGTAAAGCCACGCCCGCTCGATCTCTGGCCGCTCCTTCTCTGCGTGAAGGGGAAGCGGGGGGCAGCATTATCTGGGAGATAGCGGGGAGAGAGGACCAGGGAATGATCACTCCTGAGGTGAAGAGGGAGATAGGGAATGGGGGAATGGGGATGGGGGAGGTCGGAAGGAGTGAGGAGGGCTGAGCCTGGAGGGGGTAGGGAGAGGAGATGAGGAACATGGAGATGGGGTTCAAATTCAGGGACACTCTAGAGTTCAGGCGAGGGGTGACAGAAATTCGCATGCCATCATTATTCACTGCTTGCTGGTGTTCTTGAGTGGAAGGAAATTAGATTGTTTGAGAGCAAATTTTCCAATTTCCCACACATGCAACGTGCTCCCAGTGTGCTGACGGATGATTCTGAAGGCAGTAACTGTGTGTGGTGTTCCAAGTGCATATGGAAATGGGAATTAAAACTATGTAGAGGTGTAAGAAGCTACAATGGCTGCCTTGCACGTATTGCTGAGTTGCCTCTACCATGGATGTACAATCAGTTGTCATCTTGATCTTTTCTTGAAGGCTAAGGTCAACCACTGGCAACCACCATGGGTCCAGGTCAAGAGAACCACCATCTTACACCCTCTGCAGTCAGCTCTCAGGCTTGCACCAGCCCTGAATGGTCATGGCAACTGGCCACTGGAAAGGTTTGCTTTGCAATCTCTTTCCACAAGGTTCCCTGTCCTGCTACAATTGTGACAGATGGTCTACCATCCCAGAGGTGAAGCAGCAGGGGAATGAATCACCTGGATTTTCGGGGGCAGAAATCACATCTGCGGTGCCGACACCACCCTCCTGTCGTCTGGCAAACAGCCGCCGCAGATGCCTGCTCATCCCCATCTGGACCCAGGACATCGTTCATCCTCGGCACCTCCCTCCAGTGGAAGGGAACGCCAGATATGATGTGGCAAGGGGGAGGGCAAAACCCAGGCCTGATGGAGAAGAATGCTCCAGCAGGGATGTAATTAAAGATCTCGGTCACTCACCCATTTCCCTCCACTGCCCCCCGAAAGGTTCTGAGTGTCAGGTGCAGAGCCTGAACCAACAGCTGACAGGACAGGTTTCTTCTTCCACCCCAGTCCCAGACAGCCAGTTGGTCTGGATGTCCCACACTGATCAAGAGCGCTGGGCCAACTTCTACTTTACCAGAGAAGTGCAGGCATCGAGGAAGCTGCTGAGGGAGCGCCAGCCCAAGGCCACAATGTCCAGAGGGTCCCATGGGTCCAGGTCAAGAGGGATTGGTTCTTCAGAAGGAAGAGGAGTGTTGTTTCGGTCTGATGTGGAACGAGGAGTGAGGGGTCAGGTTCCAGGATTGGACCAAGTCCACGGGCACAGCTTAGTTCAAGACTCCTTCAAAGTGTCCTCCGATACTGAGTGACTCTGTATGTGTTTTTAGAGGAAGGAGAGAGGAACGGGAGAAGGGAATGAGATCTTCTGTATTAAACAATAATGTCTGAGGGACTGGTGGGTTTGTGACATGTCTGTACCACCATCCCTCCACCCTGTCCCATCCTCAACGAGCCCCTCACCACCAATCCACCTCCCCCATGTACCCTCCCTCCCCATAACCAATTCCCCCACCCTCAAACTATCCCATCCTCACTGTGACCCCTGCTCCCTCCTCCCCACCCCCATGTCCCTCATTCCCCCACCCTACCCCATCCCTCCTCCCTCTTCACCTCAGGAGTGATCATTCCCTGGTCCTCTCCCCCCGCTATCTCCCAGATAACGCTGCCCCCCGCTTCCCCTTCGCACAGAGAAGCAGCGGCCCGAGATCGAGGAGGCGTGGCTTTACAATGAAAGAAAATGTGTGTTGAATAACAGAATCAGGCCCCTACCTGGTGCCCGGGGAGCGGTGTTGAGCTGTCGGGCGCGGCGGGCTGACAAGGTGCCGACGGACGGAGACGGAGACGGGAACCCGGGGCAGCCGAGCAGCCGTTTCTGTGGAGGTCATCGGGCGTGAGAGGAGCCTTTCGGCGGGATTGAGATATCGCGAGAGTGAGCGCGAGATTTAAACAAACGAGCAGGGCCTTCGGAAAGAGCAGCGTGAAATGGTGATGATGGTGCATTGTGGGAGAGAGGTAGGAATATAAATTATATAGTTAGGGAAATGCAAGCAGCTATTAATGAAGTAGTGAAATGGGGACATGAGTGGGGACTGAAATTTTCCATTGCGAAAACTTGAGCTGTTTATTTTGTGTTCTAAAAGGAACATTGCCCCCACAATTGATCTCAATTTACATGTTAAATCAGGGGTCCAGTCAGTGATAAAGTGTCTCGGTATGTGGATGGACATAAGGATAATTTGGAAGGATCATGTCAATAACAATCTGCAGATGCGTAAATAATATCCTTAATGTGCTCAAGTCGCTGATTTGGGTCTGATGAGGGTGCGAGTGGGAGGTCACTTAAATGTATTTTGCTTTAATCAAATCTGTCTTTGATTATGGATGTATTGCTTCTGGGTCAGCCTCACCAGCGGTCTTAAAGCCCGTTAGATGAAGTTCAAATTCAATCATTGAGATTATGTTGTGGTGCTATTAAATCATCCCCAATTTCAGCATTACTAGTGGAAATGGATTAAGTACCTTTACATCTACACAGGTTACAGTTAGCGATGGTTTATTGGGTTAATGTAAGAGGACATAAAGTCGGTTCTAAAATATTGCCAACATCAGGAGTGTTGAGACTACTGTATTCGCAAGGTCTTCAGTTTTGGATGGATGGAAAATGAATGGGCAGAAAATCTTGGGTTCTTTGATGTGAAATATGGTCCCAGTGTACCCCTTTCTGTCACTACACCAAAGTTGGTGGTGGTGTGGATAGTGTGGAGAGCTGTCAGAGGTTACAGGGGGACATTGGTAGAATGCAAAACTGGGCTGAAAAGTGGCAAATGGAGTTCAACCCAGATAAGTGTGATGTGGTTCATTTTGCTAAGTCGAATATGATGGCAGAGTGTAGTATGTAAGACACTTACATACAAAGCAGTAAGACACTTGGCAGTGTGGAGAATCAGAGGGATCTTGGGGTCCAAGTCCATAGGACACTCAAAGCTGCTGGGCAGGTTGAATCTGTGGTTAAGAAGGCATACGATGCATTGGCCTTCATCAACCGTGGGACTGAGTTTCGAAGTCGAGAGGTAATGTTACAGCTATATAGGACCCTGGTCAGACCCCACTTGGAGCACTGTGCTCAGTTCTGGTCACCTCACTGCAGGAAGGATGTGGAAACTATAGCAAGGGTGCAGAGGAGATTTACAAGGATGTTGCCTGGATTGGGGAGCATGCCTTACAAGGATAGTTTGAGTGAACTTGGCCTTTTCTCCTTGGAGTGACAGAGGATGAGAGGTGACCTGACAGAGGTGTACAAGATGACGAGAGACATTGATCATGTGGATAGTCAGAGGCTTTTTCCCAGGGCTGAAATGGCTATCATGATAGGGCACAGTTTTAAGGTGCTTGGAAGTAGGTACAGAGGATATGCCAGGGGGAAGTTCTTTACTCAGAGATTGGTGTGTGCATGGAATGGGCTGCTGGTGATGGGGGTGGAGGCGAATACGACAGGGTCTTTGAAGAGACTCCTGGACAGGTACATGGAGCTCAGAAAAACAGAGGACTATTGGTTACCCAAGGTAATTTCTAAAGTAAGTACATGTTCTGCTCAGCATTGTGGGCCAAAGGGCCTGGATTGTGTTGTTTCTCTGTTTCTAATTAAAAATTCCATTTGATCACTGTGGTAACAAAGTTGGGGTAAGGAAAAGGATGGCATTGGTATAAAAATCAGAGGATGGGGAGAGGTCAACTAGGAGATGGTTATAAAAGGAAGGAAGAAGTTATACTTCCACGTTTACATATTGGACGTAATCGGTTGGATAATTCCTTGTTCAGAATTACTGTGCATGATGCAGGCATTTGTAGGGAGTGCACTTGTCAACAAACAGTGCCGCATAGACTGTTTCAATGCAGTTCCTATGAGGTGCAAAGGAAATGTCAATTGCTAAATTGAGATCTTTAGGACAGACACAGTTAATGTGGAAAGTTGGTTAGGATTTACTGCCACCGTAATGCATAGAAGTGAAGATCTGACTTTCTGAAAAGCAATAGACTTTTTGATAGTACTTGATTTTTATCTTGGAGGGGAATTGAAGTGCGTTAAACATGACTCGAAGTAGAAGAAGAAACTTAACCGTGGTCTTCAAATATCGTGGTTTATCAGGTACTTGACAAAGGTCTTTCAAAAGAAGTCAAGTTTCAGCTGAGTGGTCATCGTATGCGTGGATAGGGTTAGAGTGGGGAGCTGGAGGCTTTGGCAAGAAGAGGTGGAGGCTAAGGTGAGTTTCTGGTGAATTGCTTTCATTCCTTGTCTGTTCGGCCTGGCCAGAGTAGTGAGAATGGATCCAGGGTCAGTGGTGTGTTCTTCATGCCAGATTTGGGAGTTCTGTGAGACCTCCAGTGCACTTTATAATTGCATCAGTGTAAAGTTCATCCAGCTGCACCTCCTTAGAGACCGTGTTGGGGAACTGGAGCTGCAACTGGATGACCTTCGGTTGATATGGGAGAATGAGGAGATGATAGATGAGAGGTTCAGAGAGGCAGTCACCCTTAAGTTGCAGGAGGCAGGTGAATGCCAAGAGACGGATCGAGAAGACAGACAGAACAGAGAATACCCGTGGCTGTTCCCCTCAATAACAGGTATATCACTTTGGATATTGCTGAAAATCTGTCTGAACCACCACCCCTGGCAGTGCATTCCACCACTTACCAGTCCTGTAAAACACTGGTCCCCAACCACTGCGCCACGGACCGGTATCGGGTGGCGAGGAAACGATATGATTTGGTGATATGAGTCAGCTGCACCTTTCCTCATTCCCTGTCACGCACTGTTGAACTTGAACACCCCCCTCCCCCCTTGTCAGCTGGTCTGCAAGAATATTGTCAATTTTTTTAAATTTCAAAATATACTTTATTCAAAAATAAAATTATATACATTAAACCATTCGATGACTCTGAATCCTTTACATACGTTTCCCTTATGGTCTCTAGATATCCATACTTTTGGCCACCCACATGGCACTCCGTTGGTTCACCTTCCCAAACCATTGTTGAGGGGTATACTCCCCGCCACTCGACCCCTCCCACTCCGGCGGGAGAAGAACCCTAAACTGTGGTCCTTCCCCACCGGGCCCTTGCGGTGGCTGCACCAAATTTCAGCACGTACTCCTGCAGCTGAAAATGTGCCAGTCGGCAGCATTCTCCCACGGACATCTCCATGTGCTGGTAGATCATCAAGTTTCGGGCTGACCAAAGAGCATCTTTCACCGAGTTGATGATCTGCCAGCAACACCGGATGTTGGTCTCCGTGTGCGTCCCCGGGAACAGCCCGTAGATCAGAGAGTCCTCTGTTACACAGCTGCTGGGGATGAAACGTGACACCAGCCCGTCCATCCTCCTCCACACCCTCTCTGTGAACTGACAGTGTGCAAAGAGGTGGGTCACAGACTCCTCCTCACTTCAGTCCTCCTGTGGGCAGTGGGGTGTGGAGGCAACGTTCCAGGTGTACAGGAGAGATCTGACTGGGAGAGCCCCTCTCACCGCCAGCCAGGCGAGGTCCTGGTGCCTGTTGGTGAGATCTGGTGATGAGGCATTTTGCCAGATGAACTGGACGGTCCGCTCGGGGAACCACCCCACTGTGTCCATCACGTCCTTCTCCTGCAGAGCCTGCAGGACATTACGTGCCGACCACTGCCTGATGGCCCTATGGTCAAAGGCATTCTCCTGGAAGAACTTTTCTATGAAGGACAGGTATGGCAGCAACGACCAGCTGACTGGGGCGTTGCGCGGGAGTGGGGCCAGACCCATCCTTTGTAGCCAGGGCGACAGGTAGAACCTGGGCACATAGTGGTACTTGGTGCCCATGTACCTGGGTTCTACACACAACCTGATGCAGCCACACACGAAGCTGGCCATCAGGGTGAGGGCGACATTGGGGACGTTCTTGCCCTCATTGTCCAGGGACTTGTGCATGATGGTCCGTCTGACCTGCTCTATCTTGGATCCCCAGACGAATCTGAAGACAGCTGGGGTGATTTCCGAGCTGTAGGAGCGGGGGACGGGCCACACCTGCGCCAAGTACAGCAGCCCTGAGAGCACCTCACACCTGATGACCAGGTTCTTGCCCGTTATCGACAGGGAGCGCCCTCTCCACAGTCCCAGTTTCTGTTTCACATTGGCAGTCCACTCCTGCCAGTTCCTGTTGCACGCCTCGGCCCCTCCGAACCAGATCCCCAACACCTTCACGTGGTCAGACCTGATGGTGAAGGGGACACTGGATCAGTTGGGCCAGTTGCCGAAGAGCATGGCTTCGCTCTTCGTGCGGTTGACCCTGGCCCCCGATGCTAGCTCAAACTGTTCGCAGATGCCAATCAACCTGCGAACTGACCTCGGATCAGAGCAGAAGACAGTGATGTTGTCCATGTACAGGGAGGTTTTCACTTAGGTCCCTCCACTGCCTAGCAGTGTCACCCCTCTTATGCCCTCATCCCTCCTGATGGCTTCGGCAAAGGGTTCTCTGCAGCAGACAAACAAGACAGGGGAGAGGGGACATCCCTGCCTGACTCCAGACCTTATGGGGAAGCTGTCTGTTTCCCACCCGTTGACCTGGACTGCAGTACGGATGTCTGTGTAGAGCAGTCTGATCCACTTCCGGATTCCCTCCCCAAATCCCATTTTGGAGAGCACGTCTGCCATGTACGTGTGGGATATCCTGTCGAAGGCTTTCTCCTGGTCCAGGCTGACCAGGCAGGCGTTCACCCCCGCTGTCCTGCACGTAGGCGATGGTGTCCCTCAGTACCGCGAGGCTGTCTGAGATCTTCCTGCCCGGTACAGCACAGGTTTGGTCTGGGTGGATCACCTGTCCCAGAGCAGACTTGACTCTGTTGGCGATAGCCTTGGACAGGATCTTGTAATCCACATTCAGGAGAGAGATGGGCCTCCAATTTCTAAGTCCTCCCTTTCCCCCTTCTGCTTGTAGATGAGGGTGATGATGCCCTTCCTCATGGACTCTGACATGCTGCCGGCCAGAAGCATAGCGTTGTACACTTCCAGCAGGTCTGGGCCCATCCAGTTCCACAGAGCCGAGTACAACTCAGCCGGTAACCGGTCTGCAGTGCAAAAAATGTTGGGGACCCCTGCTGTAAAATATGTCCCTGTGACATGCTCCCTATGCTTTCGTCCAATCACCTTAAAATGATGATGTCTCATTTTAGCCATTGCCCCCCTGGGAAATAGGCACTGGTTGTTCACTCTGCATTTGTCTCTTAACATCTTGTACTCCACTACCAAGCCACCTCTCATTCTATTTGCTCAAAGAGAAAAGCCGTAACGTGCTCAACTTTTCTTTTGTAAGACATTGGCTCCAATCTTGGTAAATCTCCTCTGCACCCTCTCCAGAGGGTTCCTGTTGTGACTGAACTGAAACTGCTAATTAGGAGCTCAAACTGGGAAATATAAGTCTTTATTCACACAGCGGGGGTCGGGGGGAGGGAGGGGGTTTGAGAGAGAGAGAGAGAGAATATGAGAATGAGCATCCAGGAGAATCAAGCAACATACATAAAAGTTGCTGGTGAACGCAGCAAGCCAGGCAGCGTCTCTAGGAAGAGGTGCAGTCGTGCAGTCCTGACGAAGGGTCTCAGCCTGAAACGTCGACTGCACCTCTTCCTAGAGATGCTGCCTGGCCTGCTGCGTTCACCAGCAACTTTTATGTGTGTTGCTTGAATTTCCAGCATCTGCAGAATTCCTGTTGTTTGCATCCAGGAGAATCGAAGTTATTGTTACTTTTGTTCTTAATAAAGACAAACTTGGCGTCTGCAAACATTGGAACATTTTGTTACTGGACTGCTGCTCAACCCCAATGTGCACAACCAGGTCACCTTCACAGCTTCAGGTTCCGGGTGAACCCCTGGTATTGCTCACTGGGAAATGAAGTTCTTTATTATGCACACATAATAAAACATCTTTCCCTTCCACCCATGAAAGACAAACAAATACAATACTTTGTCCTCATCAACCTGCAAGGAACAAGAATCCTTTCCAACAAAGATATCTCCATTCGTAGCTGGTCTCTTTCCTTTCTTTTTGCTGAATTTTCAGCTGTTCAACATTTCAACTTCAATTGTAATGAGCAACTACAGTCTCTTATGCACTCACCTTCAGTCAGTCTCTGAGATGGTTTAATGGTCCTTTTGGTCTGCTGGTTGTTTCCACAGGAGTATTGCTTGCATTTGCTGTGTTACAATTTGTGTTTTTCTGAGAACTCTGATCAACATGTTCATCTTTTACATATGCTGACCCCTTTGTGTCCTGACAGGTGACGTCACAGCCATGGGTTGGAGCCTGTGGACGTAGATCCATACGGTTCTTTCTCAGAGGTGTTCCTGCTCTGTCTGAATCTGATAGGAATGTGGAGTGACTTCCTCTTGGACGTATCGTGACATGGACCATGTTCCAGAATTGTGAACTGGGATTCGAGTTTGATCTCCAGGCTTCAGAACTGGTAGGCTTTTTGTAGACTTGTCATGATACCATTTCTCTTTTTCTTTCCCTTTCACTTTAGACATTTTGACCTAATGTGCTCCTGTGGGTGTCAACATGTTTTCATGCATTGGAAGGTTAGTGTGTTTGTGTCGACCCATCAGCATTTGGGCTGGTGAAAGGGCATTTTGCGGTGGCACACTTCTGTAAATCATTAGACTTGTGGAAATCCTCTCATCCATCTAAGAACATAGGACAGAGAAAACCTACAGCACGATACAGGCCCTTCAGCTCACAATGCTGTGCCGAGCATGTCCTTACCTTAGAAATTACCCAGGGTTACCCTTTGCCCTCTATTTTTCTGAGCTCCATGTACCTGTCCAGGAGTCACTTAAAACACCCTATCATAACCGCCTCCACCACCTTCGCTGGCAGCCCATTCCACGCACTCACCACTCTTTGCGTGAATAAAATGTACCCCTGACATCTCCTCTGTATCTGTTTCCAAGCCCCTTAAAACTGTGCCCACTCCTGCTAGCCATTTCAGACCTGGGAAAAAGCCTCTGACTATCCACACGATCAATGCCTCACATCATCTTGTACACCTCTATCAGGTCACCTCTCATCCTCCGTCGCTCCAAGGAAAAAAGGCCAAGTTCACCCAATCTATTCTCATAAGGCATGCTCCCCAATCCAGGCAATATCCTTGTAAATCTCGTCTGCACCCTCTCTATGGTTTCCCCATCCTTCCTGTAGTGAGGCAACCAGAACAGAGCACAATACTCACAAGTGGGGTCTGACCAGGGTCCTATGTAGCTGCAGCATTACCTCTCGGCTCCGAAACTCAACCACTTGATTGATGAAGGCCAATGAACCGTATGTTTTGTTACCCACAGAGTCAACCTGCGCAGCAGCTTTGAGTGTCCTGTGGACTCGGACTCCAAGATCCCTCTGATCGTCCACACTGCCAAGAGTCTTACCATTCGTACTATAGTCTGCCATCACATTTGACCTACCAAAATGAACCACCCCACACTTATCTGGGTTGAACTTCATCTGCCATTTCTCAGCCCAGTTTTGCATCCTATCAATATCCCCCTGTAACCTCTGACAGCCCTCCACACTATCCACAACACTCCCAACCTTGGTGTCATCAGCAAATTTACTGACCCATCCCTCCACTTCCTCATCCAGGTAATTTATAAAAATCACAAAGAGTAGGGGTCCCAGAACAAATCCCTGAGGCACACCACTGGTCACCGACTTCCATGCAGAATACGACCCGTCTACAACTGGTCTTTGTCTTCTGTGAGCAAGCCAATTCTGGATCCACTAAGTAAGGTCCCCTTTGATCCCATGCTTCCTTACTTTCTCATTAAGCTTTGTCAAATGCCTTGCTGAAATCCATATGCACTACATCTACGACTCTACCTTCATCAACGTGTTTAGTCACATCCTTAAAAATTTAAGTCAGGCTCATAAGGCACAACCTGCCTTTGACAAAGCCATGCTGACTATTCCTCATCATATGCCTCTCCAAGTGTTTATAAATCTTGCCTCTCAGGATCTTCTCCATCAACTTACCAACCACTGAAGTAAGACTCACTGGCTTATAATGTCCTGGGCTATCTATACTCCCTTTCTTGAATACGGGAACATCTGCAACCCTCCAATCCTCTGGAACATCTCCCATCCGCTTTGATGATGCAAAGATCATTGCCAGAGGCTCAGCAATCTCTTCCCTTGCCTCCCACAGTAGCCTGGGGTACATTTCATAAGATCCCAGAGACTTATCCAACTTGATGATTTCCAAAAGTTCCAGCACATCCTCTTTCTTAATGTCTGTACGCTCAAGGTTTTCAGTCCGCTGTCAGTCATCCCTACAATCACCAATATCCTTTTCCGTAGTGAATACTGAAGCAAAGTATTCCTCAAGTTTGCACTATAATTCTGGTAAATTCTAAGAAGTACTGGTAAATATAGAGCAGCCTCTCTATTCAACAAAATGAGATACAGCAGGCATCAGATGGAGACCCTTTCAGAGGAGAGTGGTCTGCCTTGACCCAACGCTACACGACATCTTATGCGCTAAAGATCAAAGGAAAATTCTCTATTTACAATGCATCCACAATGCTTTCTTTGAACTACACACAAATAGGCCTCCCGCTTCACACCCGCACCACAGACATGTCAGTGAATTTTAATCAGCATTGTCTGGTCTTCCTAATAACTGTGGTTCACAGTTCTTAGGAACCCAGGAGCTGCATTTTAGATTTAATCCACAGTTCATATTGGCATCTGAAGACTGGTGGCTGCAAGTCAGTTGCTGAAATTATTTGCCATATGTGCTGACCCCAAAAACATTCTAACAGAAGCCAAGTCATTGCGTCTGTTTAAAATGGAGGTTGATAGGTTTTTGGTTTGTCAGGTTACAGTGAAAAGGTAGGAGAATAAGGTTGAGAGGGATAATCAATCAGCCATGATGGAATGACAAGAGCAGACTTGATGGGCCGAGTAGCCTCATGTTTTATGGTCTTATGATTTAATTGAAGAAGAAATTAGTGAAGCTGCACCTGAAGTATTGTGTTCAGTTTTGGTCATTCTTCTCTCGCAAAGATGCCACTAAGCTGGAACAAGTCAGAGGAGATTTACGAGACTGTTGCTGGCTCTCATGGGACTGAGTTATGGACAGAGATTGGGCAGGTTTGGACTTTTTGCCTTGGAGAATGAGGGGTGACCTCATACAGGTGTATAAAACCATGAGGGTCACAGAGAGAGTGAATGCGCATGGTCTTTCCCAATGGTTGTGGAATCAGGAACCAGAGAGCAGGAGTTTAAGGTGATAGAGAGAGATTTAATAGGGACCCGAGGGAAAAATTATTAACCGAGCAGGAGGTCCAAATATGGGATAAGCTGCCAGAGAATTTGGTTGAGGCAGCTACATAGATTAACAACATTTAAAAGACACTCAGACAGGTTGATGGATAGGAAGGGTTTAGAGAGCTACAGGCCAAATGCAGGCAGATGGGAATGGCTCAGATGGGGATCCCTCTGCTTCCTCCCGCTCCATTACTCCCCGAACCCCAGATCATCCAAACGAGCTGGTACCATTGGCTCAAGGATGATAAATATTATTAACAGAGCTGGCCAAATTGAATTGCCTGATTGGCTTTGGGATATTGATATCACTGAGAAATCCTTCCAGACCGGTTTCTGTGATTGGCTGTGGGACAGTAACATCACCAACTTCATTGACCAAGCCCTTGGCTGTGAGTATTCCCAGAACTCTCAACTCCAACAGTTTCTGCAGCAATGACTCCTGTGATTGGCTGTTGTGTTGTGCCTCCAGTAATGGTGATTGGCTCCAGAGCTTTGATGTCATCATGCAGGCCAACCAATTTCACCCAATTTTGATAGGTCCTGGGTCCTCCTGCAGCCCCATTGGCTCGTGGTCTGTCTGACTGGTGATTGGTTCATCAACTGTGACACAGCGAAGGGATCCTATCCAGTCTCACCTGTCGATGGTGGGTGGTCCTTCAGCAACAGAATCAGCAATTGGCTCTTATCCAATAACTCCACTGATTATCGGTCCACAGAAGGATAGCTACTTGGTGACCTCATTAGCTGGCATGCCCAGGACCCATCAAATACTTTGGAAGTCCAGTTAAAAATTGCAGTGCAGTAATCAAATCTATTCGATATAAAGGCATGTATTAGTTTTTCAGCTTCATTACATGGCAGAAATGGGCGTACGTTTGCAATATTTGTAACGTGTAGAAATGCTGCTTTGGTTAGTTTCTTTATGTGGGATTAAAATTCAAATCTGAGTCAAGGATAACACCCAGGCTTGTTACTTCTGATTTTACAAAGGGAACCAAGTTCCCAAGTTTATCAAGAAGTATATCTGTTTTGGCTTTGGGACCAACTGAAAGTGTTTCAGTTTTATCTTCATTTATTGTTAGGAATTTATTGCTCATCCATTTGTTTATTGCAGCCATACCAGAAGACAGGGAAGATATGGTGTTATCATCATCAAGCTCATCTGAGATGAACAATTGTGTGTCATCAACGTAACTGTGGAGATCAAGTTTGTGCTCTCTAATGGAGTCTCCAAAGGGGAGCATGTGTAAGGAGAATAGTAGGGGACCAAGACAGTTTCCCTGAACAAAAGTAAAAGTGAATGCAGACAAATCTCAAGGTTGTATATTTTATACATACTTTGATAATAACTGTACTTTGAATCTTGAATCAGAACTGAGAGTCTGTTGGCATCAGTGCTGAGCCTGAGGTTGCTGATGATTTTGGTAAAGCCCTTAAACACCTTACACTCCTTCAACACCTCATTTGATTCATATTGCCTACACCTGATCAGTCATTCCTTCTTCTAAACCTAGGCCTCAACATCACTGCAAAACCAAGGTTCCCTAAACGTGTTAGCCTTGCCTTTTATTCCAACAGGAACATGCAAGTTCCTACTTTCAATATTTCACTTATGAGGATGTTGCAGTTGCAGGGGAAGTGTGTAATAGAGGGGGAGGGTAGTAGATGGGAGTGGATCTGGGAGTCCAAAGTGAATGGTCCCTGCAAAACCCCGTGATATCCTTACACTGGAAAGAGGGCAAAGGAGATTTCCAGTGATGTTGCTGGGACTGAGTTGTGGAGGGAGTTTGAACGGGTTGACTCTATCTTCCTTGGGTTGAGGAGAACAATGAGGGATCTTGTAGAGGTGTATAAAATCATTGGTTAATTGATTTACTATTGTCCCACGAACTGAGGTGCAATGAAGTCAAGTCAAGTCACTTTTTATTGTCATTTCGACCGTAACTGCTGGTACAATACACAGTAAAAATGAGACAATGTTTTTCAGGACCATGGTGCTACATGAACAATACAAAAACTACACTGAACTACGTGACAAAAACAACACAAAACTACACTAGACTACAGACCTACCCAGGACTGCATAAAGTGCACAAAACAGTGCAGGCATTACAATAAATAATACACAAGACAGTAGGCACAGTAGAGGGCAGTAGGTTGGTGTCAGTCCAGGCTCTGGGTAGTGAGGATTTTTTTTTTTTTTTTTAATTTTATTTTTACTTGGATAAGGAATTCACAAATATCATGTACTTTTTTCACACACATAACCTTTTCCATTTTTTATATCTATAAAACTACAATTATTTATACATTCTTAAGTACACATTGAGATGATATAAAAGGAAAATAAACATTTAAATAGATAATAATGTACTGTGGTAAATCTAACCTATTAGGCTAAGTAATGGAATTAGTTGTTAAGAAAAATAGTAATAATAGTTTCCATATAACCCTTCTGGACCATTTCCACTGGTCCAAAATGTTGTACATAAGCCTATGTAGCAACCATTGTAGGTGTTTATATCCTAATTTGTTCATGCTTGCTTCTGCCCGCAGACATAATTATCCAATCCCTATGTACTTATTTACTTAATTTTTTCATTTTTTTTATCCCTTTCCCAAATCTTTCCCTTCACTTGTGTTAATTCTCTATTTTCCAAAAGAAAACAAAAAAAACAAACATTTAGACTAGGGGTGCTTATGTTAGCAATATTACTGTGTTGATGAGAAGAGCAGTATAAATCATTAGGAGAGTCATCTAAAGTCTGCTCGCATTGGGGTTATATATTCAATCCATTTATTCCAGATTTGATAAAATTTTTCTTTTTGCGTTCTCAGGGAGTAAGTCAACTTTTCCATTTTAAATATTTCCAAGATAATTTCGTACCAATCTTCTAATGTAGGTGGTATTGGATTTAGCCATTTTCTAGTGATTGATTTCTTACTTGCCGCTAAGAGGGCCTGCAGCAACTTTATATCTTCCTTCTGTTCAAGAAACAATACATGCCCCAAATAGAGCGTCTCAAAGTTCAGAGGTATCTGGGACCTAAGTACCTTAACTAATGTTCTATGAATACCTTTCCAAAATAGACTTAATTTAGGGCAATCCCAAAAAATATGAAAATGATTTGCCTCCTTGGAGCCGCACCTTCTCCAACACATCACATTTGTATCTTTATATTTTTCCTGATATGGGGTCTTGAAGTATCTTATAATATTTTTCCAACAATGTTCTCTCCAAGTCAAAGAATTAGTCGAGGACCATTGAAAGCTGCAGATTTTCCCCCAAGCCTCCTCTGAAAGTACCAACCCCGCTTCTTTCTCCCACTTCTCTTTAATATACAGTGTATTTACATTTTTAGCATGGGAGAGTGCATTATATACTCGAGAAACTGATTTACTAGGTATTGAACTGCAAGCCGAATTCAGAATCTTGAAAAATTCTAATTCTACTGTTGATAGGTCTGTATATCTACAACTCTGGTTAACATAGTTTCGTACTTGAAGGTACCTAAAAAAGTCATTATGTTCTAGGCCATGTTTGTCCTGCAGGATTTGGAAACTTTGTAATACTCTTTTATCTATAAATGAGAGGTAGGTTGTAAGACCTTTCTTTATCCATAGCTCAAATCTTTTATCTCCTCTGTTGGGAAGGAATTCAGTATCATATGCACACCATCTAAAGAGTTTTAACATGTTATTAATTCCACATTCTGCCATACTTTTAATGTAAGATTTATCCAAGCGTTTTTAAATTTTTCCAACTGGGCCATCAATCCTTTGTCAGCTATTGAGGCCTGAAGAGGAAAACTGTCAACTAATCCAAATTCTATTTCCTTCCATCTAGCCTTATATTCCCTATTACACCAATATAACAGAGGGGTTATCTGTGAGGCATAAAAATAATTTCTCAGGCAAGGAAGAACCATACCTCCTCCTTCCTTCCCGAACTGTAAGGTGTTATATCGAATTCTAGGTTTCTTTCCTTGCCAAATGAAGCGGGAAATCCATTTGTCCCATTCCCTGAATTGATTATCATCCACCTCCACCGGTAAAGTACGGAAAAGATACAATAACCGAGGAAGAATATTCATTTTTATAGTATTTATCCTTGAATTTAAACTTAAAAAGGGGATAAGATTCCATCTATGCATATCTGCTTTTATCTCTGAGATTAATGGCCCATAATTTACCTGTGACAGTGTTGAAAGATCCTTCGGCAGGGTTATTCCTAAATATTTTAATGATTTAGCTTCCCACTTAAGATCATATGTATCCTGCAATTTTTTGGATGGTGTATAATTTAGGGACATAACCTGCGTTTTCTTTACATTTATTTTATAACCTGATATTTTCCCAAAGTCACCCAACAGTGTAAACAATCCTATAAATGATTTTTCTGGTTCACTCAGATAGACCAAAACATCATCTGCGAATAATGCCACTTTCTGTTCAATCCCTGCCACCTTGATACCTTTTACGATTTCGCTCTGTCTTATTAGTTGGGCAAGCGGTTCAATATATAGCGCAAAAAGGAGAGGAGAAATTGGGCATCCCTGTCTGGTGCCTCTCTCTAAGATGAAGGAGTCAGAGAGGTCCCCATTTATCTTAATTCGGGCTGTAGGGCTGTCATATAGAGTCTGAATTACTTTAATAAACTTTTCTTGAAAGCCGAATCTTCCTAACACTCTGTATAGGAATGCCCAACTAACCGAATCAAAAGCTTTCTCAGCATCCAATCCTACTACCATTGTCTCTGTCTCGTTCTTATTAACCTGTTCTAATATGTGCAGAGTTCTCCTTATGTTGTCCTGTGTTTGTCTTTGTTGAATAAATCCAGTCTGGTCTAAATGGATTAGGCCAGGTAAAAGCTTTTCCAATCTGAGCGCTAATATAAATAGTTTAAGTTAAGAACATTAATTGGCCGATAATTGCCACATTCTAGTTTATCTTTACCCTCTTTAGGAATAACTGAAATAATTGCTTCTCTCCAGGAAGGTGGAGTTTCTCCTCTCTGCAAGATCCAATTAAAGGTGTTAAGTAGTAATGGGGCTAACTGTGTCTTCAGGGACTTGTACCACTCTGAGGTAAACCCATCAGAACCCGGGGACTTTCCAGCCTTTAACCTAGAGATGGCCACGTTCAGTTCTTTGACAGTTACTGGTTCTAATAAACTTTCATTTTGTAAATCTGTAAGTTTAGGTAGATCTAAAGAATTCAATACACTGTCTATATAGGGCTCATTGGGGGCCTGGGGTTGGGAGTACAGCTCTCGATAATACGTTTCAACACTCTCTTGAATTTTCCCTATTGTACTCTCCACAAGCTTTGTCTTTGGATTCTTTATTTTATGAATTGTATTGTCTGCTTGTTGTTTTCGTAATTTATATGCTAATAATCTAGCTGATTTACCTCCTACTTCATAACTCTTTTGTCTCAGGTAAAGAAAATTTCTTTGAGTTTCCAACGTATAAATATCGTCAATTTCACTTTGCAATTTCCTAATTTCCCGTTTTTGATTTGAATTACTTTTGTTGCTATCTACAACTTGAAGTTGTTTTAATTTTCCTTGAAGGTCTGCTAATTTTTGTGCATTGATTTTTTTCATGTGAGTGGTAATGGAAATAATTTTCCCTCTCAGTACAGCTTTCAATGTATCCCATAAGATCACTGGTGCTGTTTCTCCCGTGTCATTAAGGTCTAGATATTCTTTGATTTCTCCCCTTAATCTCTCCATTACTTTCGGGTTATTGAGTATATGTGAGTTTAGCCTCCGTAGTGTTTTCCTCATTTTCCTTTCCAGGATTAGAGACATAGAGACTGGGCTATGATCCGACAGATCAATTGTTGCAATATTACAGTTTTTTATCCTGAGTCTATCTGTATTAAAGATAAAGAAATAGTCTATCCTTGAATAGGCTGAATGAGGGAAAGAGTAATATGTATAATCTTTACTAGTAGGGTATAATTCCCTCCAGACATCTATAATTCCCAACTCCTCCATCAATGAATTCACTTTCCGAGTCAGAGGTTTATTCTGAGTAACTATTCTTGAAGAATCTAATATAGGATTTAATCTAATATTAAAATCCCCTCCACAAATTACTACCCCTTGAGAACTGACCATTAGGTCAAAAATGTGTCTATAAAATGACCATTCACAACCTGGAGGAGCAGAAACATTCAGCAATGTTATTTCTGTACCTTCTATTCTTCCTGTGATTTTTACGAACCGTCCTTCTTTGTCTCTAGTCTCTGAAATATGTTCATAATTAAGAGTACTTGATATTAAAGTAGCTACCCCTCTTTTGTGACTCAGTTTATATGATGAATAAAATACATGCTTAAAGCCCGTTCTTTTTAATTTTCCATGTTCAGATTGGCTCATATGTGTTTCCTGGAGGAAAGCTATTTGTGCCCTCTCTTTTTTCAATTTAGACATAATCTTATTTCTTTTAATTGGATTCAAAACCCCATTAACATTATAGGAAATTATTTTTACCAATTCAGTTTGCATTTTTCTCTAGTAGAAAAAAAAACTCTCCTTTTCTAACCAAACAGTAAGCAATCCCTTCTCAGCAGTAAACCAAGACATATAACCACACCCTAGACATTTTTGAATGTGTAACATTTGAAAATTTTTCCCGACTTCCCACAGTGAGGTCTGAGCACCGACCCGCCTCAGTTCAGAGGGATAACCTCTATCTTCACCCTGTGTTAGAGGGCCCTCAGCAGTTTGAATAATCATAGAGAATTTTCTCCTATTTATGTCTCGACCAAATTGCTCATTCAAGTTATTCCGCCTAGTTTATTTTCAGTTACCAGTTTTCATTTTACCTTTAAGTCCGATTTACTCTTTTCAGTCATTTCTCTTAATTAATCTGTGTTCTCTGTACATTCGCGTCTGAATATTTGCAGCTTTTCCTTGTAGTTTGACACTCTGGTTCGTGTGGAGCGTCCTCGCCACACTGGCTTCCACGACTTCTGCCGAATCCTCTCCAGTAGCGACTCCGGTTGGGTGATAACTTTAATAGGTAGTCCCCGGTCCGCCAGGTCCGACGTTGCCTCCTCCACCGTAGCGTAAGTTTTTGTCCCTTCGTCGTAAAAGACTCTCAGCCGAGCTGGATACAGGGTCTGGAATTTGATGTTGTTTTCCTTCAGGACCCTCCGTGTTTCCGTATATTCCTTCCGTCTGGCAAGAATCCCTGGTGCGTAGTCGTGGTCTAAACTGATTTTACAGTTGTTCCACATGAAACCTTTCTCTTGCCATGCCCGTTTAAGCACCTCTTCCTTCGTTCTGTAACTGAGAAATCTGACCAGAATCGATCTGGACTGGGCGCCTGCCGGAGGCTGTGGTGCCAACGCGCGGTGAGCTCTTTCTATCTGTAGGACTTTTGCGGCCGGTATGTTAAGGTTCTCTCTAAGTAGCTTCTCCACGAAGGGAATCATCAATCTGGGTTTACCTTCAGTTCCTTCGGGAACTCCGTAAATCCTCACATTTTCCCTTCTCGAGCGGCCTTCTTGATCTATTAGTTTCCACTGGAGCTGGTCTTGCAGCTTCAGCATTTCTGCTATCACCTCCTCTGCGTTTTGTAGCTTCTCTTCAATTCCAACAATCCTCGCTTCGGCTTCATCTATCCGTGAGTTAGTTTTTACTATTTCTCCTTTAATATCTTCCAGCTGTTTGCTGTTATCTTGTCGGAACTCGCGAATCTCTCCGAGAATCAAGGACAGAGTCACCGATTCCCCCTCATTCTCTCCGTCCTGGCTTGCCGTGGGGGAGCTAGGCCCGTCGCCTTGCTGCGTCTCTTTACGTTTATCAGCCTTCGGAGCGGACTTTTTAATCTTGTTCTTAGACATCATCCTTGCCCCTTTTATTAATATAGTTATGCAATATTAAGTATTTGTCTAAATTCGATTATGGGGCAGTTTACCTTCTTTTTTGTCGAGAGACCTTTTCCGTACGCCTCCATTCCCTTGATGACCCGGAAGTCCCCCCAGGTATTGAGGATTCTGATGACTTGGGGGAAGAAACTGTTACATAGTCTGGTCGTGAGCCCGAATGCTTCGGTGCCTTTTGCCAGATGGCAGGAGGGAGAAGAGTTAGTATGAGGGGTGTGTGGGGTCCTTCATAATGCTGTTTGCTTTACGGATGCAGCATATGGTGTGAATGTCTCTTATGGCAGAAAGAGAGACCCCGATGATCTTCTCAGCTGACCTCACTATCTGCTGCAGGGCCTTGCGATCCGAGATGGTGCAATTTCCGAACCAGGCAGTGATACAGCTGCTCAGGATGCTCTCAATACAACCTCTGTAGAATGTGGACTTTCCTCAGCCTTCGCAGAAAGTAGAGATGCTGCTGGGTTTTCTTTTCCATGGAGCTGGTATTGAGGGACCAGGTGAGATTCTCCGCCAGGTGAACACCAAGAAATTTGGTGCTTTTAACAATCTTTACGGAGGAGTCGTGGATGTTCAGCAGAGAGTGGTTGTTCTGTGTCCTCCTGAAGTCAACAACCATCTGTTTTCTTTTGTTCACATTCAGAGACAGGTTGTTGGCTCTGCACCAGTTCGTTAGCCGCTGCGCCTCCTCTCTGTATGCTGACTCATTGTTCTTGCTGATGAGACCCACCATGGTCGCGTCATAAGCAAACTTGACGATGTGGTTCGAGCTGTGTGTTGCAGCACAGTCGTGGGTCAGCAGAGTGAACAGCAGTGGACTGAGCACACAGCCCTGGGGGGCCCCCGTGCTCAGTGTGATGGTGTTGGAGATGCTGCTTCCAATCCGGACTGACTGATGTCTCCCTGTCAGGAAGTCTCGGATCCAGTTGCAGGGGGAGGTGTTCAGGCCCAGTAGGCTCCTTGTCCTGCATACTGCATAATGAAAACCTTGTCCTGCATACTGTTCATAGATATCAAATCATTGTACAGTACATTGAGGTAGAAGAAGATAAAATAATAACAGAATACAGAATAAAGTGTCAAAGCGCTGCACAGGTAGACAAGAAGGCGCAAAATCATAATGAGGTAGACTGTGAGGGCAAGTATCCATTTTATCATATCGGAACCATTTAATAGACTTCTAACAGTGCAGTGGAAGCTGTCCTTCAGCATTGTAGGACATGCTTTCAGGTTTTTGTATGTTCTGCCCAATGGAAAGGAGAAGAAATAATGTTTGGGGTGGGTGTCAAAGTGACATGGAACATATTATGACCAGCAGGGCACTAGGGAGTTTAGTGGAACTGAGGGACCTAGGTGTACAAGTGCATTGTCCATTGAAAGCAGCTTCACAGGTACACAGGGTGGTGAAAGAAAGCATTTCATTTTTAAATCTTTTTATTAATTATTATTGAAAATTGACAAGAAAAATACATTAATCAAGTCAATATATCAATATGTATAATAAGAGTCAAACTATTAACCAAGCTAAACAGTATATCAATAATAATGATAAGAAAAAACAAAATGTTAAAGCTTTTTTTTGGAAAAAAGGAAGAAGGAAAAAAGAAACCCGGCTAACTAAAACAAAAAAAACGAGAAAAAAAAACCCATTTGGAGCACAAACCTGGAGCTATACGCCATACAAGCTTCCTTTAAAAAAAAATCAATCCCTTTACCCAAGAATCAGAAGGGGACCATGTTAATTAACTCCAATCAGATGATAGTAGCAGGCAAAAGAGCCCTACCTTTTCTCAAAGTCAAATCGAGGATCAAAAGTTCGACTTCTGATTTTTTCCAAACTAAGACATAGCATCACCTGAGAGAACCATCTTTCCCAATCTTGCTTAATCTTAAATAGAGGATAATTATCCTGTTGTAATAGTAAATTATAAATTTTCCCAATAAAACCTCCTACAGTTTTGGGCATCCTCTTAAAGGAAGGATATGGTTAACCTGGGAAGAATGCGGAGGAGATTTACGAGGATTCTGCCAGGATGAGAAGGCCTCAGTTACAGGGAGAGATTGACCAGGCGAGGTCTTTAATTGTTGGAATGCAACAGATGATGGGTGACCTTGGGGAAGTGTTTAAAATGGGTTGTTAAGTCCTCAGACAAGGTCTGGAATCAAAAGATTGGGTATGGTACGACTAACCATTTAAACGGCTGGCTCTCATTGACCCGGTTCAAGTTGTTGGGCCAGATAATTGGCTGTGTCATGGCTGACCCACTGTATGAGCCAATCGGCGGCACTGTGGTGTTAAAGTCGAATCTGAATAAAACTCGGGAGACCAGCTTCTTATAACTACCAGTTTATTGTGCACCCTCCTGCAGGAGTTTGAGACTCAGTTGTCAAAGGGAAGGCACCTAAGTACTGCCACCATCTGACAAGTGGACCCGCTCCCTCAGGTTACAGCCATATATTTATACATAGTAAGCACCACACATCTATAATAACTAAGCAGTATCTATAGCAAATAACTCCAGGCAAATCAATAAAATCAACTTGTAGACACGAGGAAAGTCCACCTGGCAAGGAAGTCGTACCTGGTGGGTGTGCAGGGTACAGGTTACCAACCATTCCCTCCTTTCCCAGGTGTGTACAATTATGTATATAATCGACCAATATTGGTAAAAACTGTGTGGGAACACAAACCTATCGCGCTGGGATGATCCAAAGACCTAGGTCGGGGTCTTTCTGGCACCCCATCTGGGACCACAGTTTGCGCTCCTCCTCAGAGGCGTCTCCCTGAAAGGTACGTACCTCCCGCATGTCTGGCGTACCCATTCTGATTGAGTTGTGGTGGGTTGCATGATGTGAACCTGAGGGGACTACAACCAACGAGGATTGTACCGCACTCTTCACTGACTCATCCGCTAAAGAACTGCCTTTAGAGACCCAGTCAAACATGCGGGTGTGGGCTGCACATTTAATGATAGCCAAAACTCGAGGTAGCTGTAGAGCAGTGAGTAAGTTGTCTACAAAGGTGGCATTACTAATGGGGTGGCCAGAGGAAGTCAGAAATCTCCGATGTTCCCAGAGAGCCCCATAGTCATGTGTAACTCCAAATGCATAACGAGAGTCTGTGTAAATGTTTGTACTTCTGTCTGTTACTAGGATACAGGCACGAGTCAGAGCAAACGGCTCAGCCTTCTGGGCTGAGACAGCTGCTTCAAAAGAGGCCTGCTCAACTACTTCACTGACGTCACTATCGCAAAGCCAGAACATCGTTTCCCTGCTGGATCCACAAAAGAGCTATCATCCACATAAAATGTCAAGTCTGCACCTGCAAGGGGCTGGTCAGTTAGATCCTCTCGAGCGGTAGTGAAAAGATGATTTCTAAGCACACAATCATGTTGTGGAGAGGAGGTATGCTTTGAAGGTCAGTTAGGAAGGTGGTGGGATTAAGCATTGTGCAGTGAGAGAAAGTAAGCAATGGATTAGTTAGTAGAGCTGTTCATATCGATTCTGTCGTGCTTGAATGAGATACTGGGTCTGCTTAGAGGTCAACAATTCTACCAATGAGTGGGGTGTCAGGACAGTTACAGGTTGGTGCAATGTTATGTTGGATGCTGCTGTTACTAAAACGTAGATGGCTGGAAGTACTTGTATGCATGAAGGTACTCCCCCAGTTACGGGATTAAGCTTGTTTGAGTAATAGGCTACTGGACGCTTTCTGTCTGAACACTGCAGTAGCACATTCTTCCTTTACGGTTACGTAGAGCTGGAATGGTCAGTCATAGAGTGGACGACCAAGAGCCGGTGCTCGAATGAGGCTCTCCTTTAGCTCATTGAAAGCTTCCAACTGTGTGTCTGCAAGCGAGAAAGTAGATGGTGAGTTTGATGAAGCGAGGGGGGTCAGGTGCTTGGTGTGAGTGGCGATGTGAGGAATCCATTGCCGACAGAAATTCAGGAGCCCCAAGAAGGCTCGCATCCGTCTCGGGGTAGTAGGTGGGGGAGTATTTACAATGGGTGTTATCCGATCTTCTGTGGGGCACCGCTCTGCTGCACTTATCAGGATGCCCAAGAATTTTACCTCGGGCTGTGATCGCTTTACTTTGTGGGGTGGAATAATGTATCCCAATGAATGCAAAAAGTTTAGTAGGAGTTTCACAACTCTTCAAAGTGTCACTTGCCAGTAATAAATCATCCACATACTGGACTGTAGTAGAGTTGCCAGGCAACTGGAGATCACGTAACTGCTTCTGGAGCGTCTGTGAGAAGAGTGTGGGAGAATGTACAAATCCTTGGGGTAGACGCGTCCAAGTGTACTGACACCCCTGATAGGTAAATGCGAATAAATATTCAGAATCCGGGTGCAAAGGGACAGCGAAAAATGCGTGCTGTAGGTCAATGATAGTAAATACCAGGGCAGTAGCTGGTACGTGACTCAAGATCGTTGCGAGGTTCGGAACCAGAGCATGGAGAGCAGCCACAATCTCATTTATTTTGTGCAAACCTTGGACAAGACGCCAGTCCTTGCTTCCTGGTTTAGGTACCGGGAAGATAGGTGTATTGCATGGAGAGGGGCAAGGAATCAAGATTCCTTGTGCCAAAAGGGAGTCAATTAACGACTGCACCCTTTGTATTGCCTCGGGTTTGAGGGGGTATTGTGGAATGGATGGGGGAGTCTGTCCTTCTTTCACGGTGATCTGGACAGTGGGGCAGTTGGTGTGGCCGACTTCATGGTCCGAAATTGCCCAGAGATGGGGTACAACATCCTGGGTTCGGTAAATATTAATAGAGTGTCTTACCAGATGTCCCGTCTTCCAGTATGGGAGCTGGCCCGCATGCAAGTCTTGCCAGTCTCCCTTCGGGGTTGATCAGAATTCAGAAGCCGGGTCCCAATGATATGTCAAAGCTCCTCGCATTCGATTTCGGTCATTGTCAGGCCAATCCATATTATTTGTTGTAATCATGTTGGCTGACTTAGTGGGTAATCATTGGAGTAGTAAGGCATTAAACTGGGGGGACGGATTCCCATTATCAAAGGCCTGGTCTCCTGCGAAAGTGCTGTAGCAGGCCACAAATAGCTCACAATAGTCTGGTCCCGATTCCCCAGGCTTAGGTTTGGATTCAAGTACTTTAGTGATGTTTACAGGTTGCTGGAGAGCCCTTTCCAAGGCTTGGATAACCTGGTCTGTCTGTTCATTCTCATTGTGGTATCTTAATTCTGCCTTCCATTTTCACCCTCATCAGCTGAGAGAATCATGCAGCAGAGATCGAATAAATCTTGCAGGGTCACCTTATACATGTGTATAGTACTGCTGACATACTGAGCAAACTGTGCTGGTTGTTTTTCTACCTGAGGCCTGATTCATGATCATTATCATTTCTTGAGGCTTCCAGGGTGCATACACAGGAATCACAGAGGGCTGTCCCTCCTCCACTGCTTGTGGACTGGGCAGCATTCGGGTGGGCAATTGTCTTGGTGGAGCCGTTAACTCTGGGGTTTTATTGGATTCTTCCCTCCCCGTCTCGGAACAGTCCTCGGTATTCCCTTTATGGATCTCAGGGTAGAGAGGCCTCCCGTTCCCTGCTGCCGCTGTTTTACCTGAGCGGCCACCGTATCTGAATACTGGGAGGATTGGGTTTTGGGTGCATTTGGCCCCTAGTAAGATGCCGGGGTTGTGCGGGGGGGGGTCACTGTCTTCAAACAGGGTTGGTATGCCAGACATGGGTTCGGGATCCCTTGTTTCTGTATTAGTTCGAACTCCAGACTGACTTTCCTGCCCTTCTCTCCTATCAAGGTCAGCCTTGGTTTGCTTACGTTGTTCTTCCTGCTCTCTTTTTCAGCCCCCATCCATCCATTCACACTCCGCCTTTAGCGTCTCCCAACTTTTTGACGTTCCTTCTCCTGTACATACCTCTATGCCTTTGTCACATGCATTATTCCTCCAACTTGCTAATAATGTACCCTTCCACTTTACAACTGCCTTTTCCTTCCATTCCTTTATCAACAATTTCCACTTCTTTCCACAGTTCTTTTTCCATATCAAATTTACTGCTTGTTCAGATGAGCTAATATCCCAGGTTCCCCCCAGTGGCCACATTTTGTTCCCCAATTTCTTATTCAGCGTTGCACTCAACATTTGCAAATCTTTTTCCTTGTCTGGAAAACTCTCACACATGTTGTGTAGGGCTGTTCCTGGCCCAGTCGTATCAATCGACTGCAATTGACCCATGTTCTAAACTCCAGTGAGTACAGGCCCAGAACCATCAAATGCTTCCGATATGTTAACCCTTTTATTCCTGGAATCATTCTCGTGTACCTTCTCTGGAACCTATCCAATGCCAGCACATCTTTTCTTCGATAAGGGGCCCAAAATTGCTCACAATACTCCAGATGTTGTCTGACCAATGCCTTATAAAGCTTCAATATCACGTCCTTGCTCTTATATTCTCATCCCCTTGCAATGAATGCATTTATTGTATTTGCCTTCCTTACAATCAACTCAATCTGCAAATTAACCTTTAGAGAATCTGAAGCAACACACACAAACCACTGAAGGAACTCAGCAGGTCAGGGAGCATCTCATTTTCTTTACTGCCTGTTGCACTGTGACCTTTAGGGCAGCAACGAAGGTCCTCCATTTCTGGTGGTGTTCATGGCTTCCTTCATCATGTCAGTAGATCCTCAGTTTTCACTCCTGTCAGTCCTGCAAGTCCTGGGTGGAGATTCAGGAATACGATCACAACCAAACGTAGAAGGATTCTTCATTGCTGTTTCCATAACAACTTTGTTTTACCAGAGTTGTTTGTCCTGAGCTGAACCCCTGAACCTGGAGGACCTGTGGACCACTCTTAGTCTGGTCTCTGCTCTTTGACCTACACGGCATAGGTGACCCTACCAGGTGCCAAAGCATAAAGTCCTGGCCCCTGACAACAGAGCTCTCTGAGTCATTGAGGCACACATGCCTCCATACCACGACAAGGTTGTGGTCCTCTTGGAGGAGACCTCATCCATGTTGACGTTTCAGGCCGAGACCCTTCTTCAGGACTGAGAGGGAAGGGGGTAAGATGCCTGAATAAAAAGGTAGTGGGAGGGGAAAGATGGCAGTTGGAAGGTGAGGTGATGGCTGAAGCCAGGTGGGAGGGAAAGGTTAAGGACTGGAGAAGAAAGAATCTGATAGGAGAGGAGAGTGGACAACAGGAGAAAGGGAAGGAGGAGGGGACCCAGGGGGAAGTAATCGGCTGGTGAGAAGAAATGAAAAATCAGAGTGGGGAATAGAGGAATGGGAGTGGGGGGTGTGGTTTTGGTCACCGGAAGGAGAAATCGATGTTCATGCCATCAGGTTGGAGGGTAACCAGACAGAATATAAGGTGTTGCTCCACTCCTTGAGGGTGGCCTCATCTTGGGCACGAAAGGAGGCCATGAATTGACATGGCAGAATGGGAATCTGAATTGAAATGTTTGACCACCAGGAAGTCCCGCTTGTGATGGATGAAGTGTAGGTGCTCGATGAAGGGGTCCCCCACTTTACGAGGGGGCTCAACAGTGCAGAGGAGGCTGCATTTTGGAACACTGAACACAACAGACAACCCCAGCAGATTTGCAGGTGAAGTGTTGCCTCATTTGGAAGGAGCGTCCGGGACCCTGAATGGAGGTGAGGGAGGAGGCGTATAGGTAGCTGTAGAACTTGAGCTGCTTGCCAGGTTAAATGCCTGGAGGGAGATTAGTAGGGAGGGACAAATGGACAAGGGAATAACAGAGGGAGTGATCCCTATGGAAAGTGGGAGAGGGGTAGGGAGGAAAAGAAATGATCAGTGGTAGAATCCCTGCACAAGGGATTTCGGGAATCCTGTGCAAGGACTCCCACATCTCTTTCCACCTCTGATTTTTGAATTTTCTCCCCATTGAGGAAATATTCTATGCCTTTATTCCTTCTATCAAAGTACTTGATCATACACTTCCCTACACCTTATTCTATCTACTACTGCCTTGCCTGTTCTCCCAATCTGTCCAAGTCCTTCTGCAGACTCCCTGGTTCGTCAGCACTACCTGCCCCTCCACCTATCTTTGTTTCATCTGTAAACTTGACATTCAAGCCATCAATTCTGTCATCAAAATCGTTGACATATACTGTAAAAAGGAATGGTCCCGATACCAAGCCCTGTGAAACACCAACAGCCAATAATAATTGGCCTATGTTATTCCGAGACAGTGTAAGATGTGGATGTGGGGTCCATTTCAACATTAAAGAGAAATTTATATGTGTACATGGATGAGAGTGCAGGGTGATGGGACTAGGCGGATAGAGTCACAGAATCATAGAAAAACACAGAGCACAACTGGCCCTGCGACCCATCTAGTCAGTGCCAAACCATTTAAACTGCCTCGTTCCAGCATCCTGCACCCAGACCTTAGCCCTCTACACCCCTAACAGCCATGTACCTGTCCAAACATCTCTTCAACATTGAAATCAAAATCATATCCACCTCTTGCTCTGGAAGTTTTTTCCACACTCTCACAGCCCCCTGAGTAAAGATGTTTCCCCTTGCGTTCCTCTTAAACATTTCACCTTTCACCCTTAAGCCATGACCTCTAGTTGTAGTCTCACCCAACCTCAGTGGAAAAAGCCTGGTTGCATTTCGCTCATCTATACCCCTCATAACTTTGTATACCCTATCAAATATCTCCTCACTCTTCTAAATTCTGGGGAATAAAGTTATAACCAATTCAATCTTTCCTTATAACTCACGTCCTCCAGACCTGGTGACATCCTTGTAAATTTTCTCTGTGCTCTTTCAACCTTGTTTCCATCTTTCTTGTCGTAGGTGACCAAAACTGCACACAATACTCCAAACTAAGCCTTGCCAACATCTTGTATAACTTCAACGTAATATCCCAACCCTTGTACTGAAAACTTTGATCAACGAAAGCCAATGTACCAAAAGTTTTCTTTGTGACCTGATCTACTGTGACACCACTTTCAAGAAACATGGACACATATTCCCAGAAACCTTTGTTCAACAAAGAGCAACACCTTACACTTGTCTGCATTGAATTGCATCTACCATTTTTCAGCTCTATATTTTTTCGGCTGGTCCAGAACCCACTGCAGGCTTTGATACCCTTCCTCACTGTCCACTGCACCATCATTCTTGGTATCAACTGCAAATTTGCTGATCCAGTGAGCCAGATTATTTATATCGTTGATATGGACGACAAAAAACAACAGACCAAGCACCGATCCCTGCACAACTCCACAAGTCACAGGCCTCCAGTCAGAGAAGCAACCATCTGCTACCACTCTAGTTTCTCCCGCAAAGCTAATGTCTCATCCAATTTACTACCTCATCCTGAATGCCAAGTGACTGAACCTTCTTGAACCCGTGGAATACATCCCCACCAAGTGGTGTCCTAGCACAATGACATGTCCCATGTGGAATACACCCCCACCAAGTGGTGTCCTAGCACAATGACATGCCCCCTGTGGAATACACCCCCACCTAGTGGTGTCCAGCCACAATGACATGTCTCCTGTGGACAAGACTCCCACTTAGTGGTGGCCAGCCACAATGACTTGTCCCCTGTGGATAACATCCCCACCTAGTGGTGTCCTAGCACAATGACTTGTCCCCTGTGGGCAACACCCCAACCTAGTGGTGTCCTAGCACAATGACATGTCCCCTGTGGAATACACAAGGGGATGGACACAGTCTGCGAAAGTGAGGCAAAGCAGCAGCGAGGTCATGCACCCGATAGAGATTACAGAGGAAAGGCTGTTTGCACATATTAGACATGTGGAAGGTGTTTGATGATCAATTGCACAGAGTACAGGAAAGGTGTGTTCCTCTTAGAGGGAAGGATGGGGATGGGATAGAAAGATAAGAGAGTCCTGGAAGCCCAAGGAAGTGATAAAGTTCATCAAGAAGAAAAAGGAAGTATATGTAAAGCTTCGGAAGTCAGGATCAAATGAAACACGTGAGGACGGCAGTGGATGTTGTCTACATGGAGGACCGAGGGCAGTGGTTGAAGGGACTTACTCACACTGGAGGTCTGTCATTAATGGAGTTCCGCAAAGTCTGTGTTGGGAACTCTGATGTTTGTAATGTATATAAATGACCTGGATGAAAATGTAGGTGGGTGGGTTAGTAAATTTATGGATAACAGCAAGATTGGTGCAGCTGTGGACAGCGTAGAAGACTGGCAAAGAACACAGCACAATATCGATCGGTATTTATATGGACCACAACTCTGGCTGCTTACCCTCCCAGGTAAAAATGTTGAGAACTCTGTCTGAGATGCCTTGGATTCCGGCACCTGGGATGCCACATACCATCCCGGAATCTCGTTCTCATCCACAGAACTTCCTTTCTGTTCGCCTAACTAATGAATCCCCTTGAACCACAGCTTGCCTCTTGTCCCCTGCTTTCCTTCTGAGCTACAGAGCCTGGAGACTGGACTGCTGTGACTTTTCTCTGCCATGCCATCCCCCGCAACAGTGTCCAAAGTGAATTACCTGTTGTTGAGGGGGATGGCCACAGGGGTACTCTGCATTGGCTGTTCACCCTCCTGACTTTCACCCAGTTTCCTGTGTCGTTTTAGTCAGGAGGTTATGTTGCAACTTTATAAAACTCTGGTAAGGCCTCATCTGGAATATTGCATACATTTCTGGTTGCCCCACTGTAGGAAGGATGTTGAGGCTTTGAAGAAGGTGCAGAAGAGGCTTACCAGGATGCTGCCTGCTTTAGAGGGCATGTGCTATCATGAGAGGCTGGGTAAACTTGGGTTGTTTTCTCTGGGGCATCAGAGCCTGAGGGGAGACCTGAAGGAGGTTTACAAGATGATGAGAGGCATTGATAGAGTAGACAGGGAGTATCTGTTTCCCAGGGTTTAAATGTCTCATACCAGAGGGCATGCATTGAAGGTGAGAGGCTGTAGGCAGTAGTGAGTGGTAATATGTTCAACTCAGAGTGATGGATGCCTGGAATGTGCTACCTGATATGGTGGGTGAGGCAAAAATACATGAGATGATTTTAAGAGACGTTCAGATATGTACATGGATGTAAGGAAGAAATAGGCCAATCAACCCATCGGGTCTGCTCCACCATTCCATCATGTCTGATATATTATTCCTCCCAACCCCATTCTCCTGCTTTTTCCCATTAACCTTTGACACCCTGATTAATGAAGAACTTATCAACCTCTGCCTGAAATATTCTCAGTGACTTGGCCTGCACTGCCGTCTGTGGTAATGTATTCCATAGGTTCATCAACCTCTGGCGAAAGAAATTCCTCCTCATCTCTATTCTAATGGACGTCCCTCTACTCCGAGTCTGTGCCCTCTGGTTTGAGACTTCTTCACTGCAGGAAACAACCTCTGCGCATCTGCTCTATTTTCCATAGGTCTCAGTGAGATCCCCCCTCCTTCTAAACTGCGGACAGTACTGTCCCAGAGCCATCAAACGCTCCTCATATGTTAACCCTTTCATTTCTGAGATCATTCTCGTGAAACTCCTCTAATGCCAGCACATCCTTTCTTAGATAAGGAGCCTAAAACTGCTCACAATACTCCCCGGGTGGTCTGACCAATGTCTTACAAAGCCTCAGCTTTTCATCTTTGCTGTTGTATTCTAGTCCTCTTGGAAATGAATGCTAACATTGCAGTTGCCTTCGTTACCACCGACTCAACCTGCAAGTTAACCTTTACGGAATGATGCACGAGGACTCCCTACTGATTTTTGAATTTTCTTCCTATTTAGAAAATAAGTTATTGGAAGGTATTCTGATGGACTGGCTATGTAAATATTGGGATTGGTTGGGGATATCTGTATGGCTTTGTGTGTATTAGACTGTGCCAAATTCACTAATCTAATTCACTGTGACTGGTGTTGAGCTGCAGGATGGGTTGGTTGTTGTCATCTGTATCAACAATCTGAATGATAATGTGGTAAACTGAATCAGCATATTTGTGGATGACACCAAGATTGGGGGTGTAGTGGACAGTGAGCAAGGCTATCAAAGTTTGCCGTGGGACCTGGACCATCTGGAAATGGGCTAAAAAATATCAGATGGAGGGTAGTGCAGACAAGTGTAAGGTGTTGCACTTTGAAAGGACAAACCAGGGTAGGACTCACACAGGGAGTGGAAGAGTACCGAGGGGTGCGGTAGAACAGAAGGAACTGGGAATATAGGTCCAGAATTCCTTGAAAGTGGCATCACAGATAGAGAGGGTCATAACGAAAGCTTTTGGCACACTGGCCTTGGTTGATCAAAGCACTGAGTGCAGGACTCGGAAAGTTATGTTGAAGTTGTTGGTGAGGCTGAATTTGGAGTATTTTGTGCAGTTCTGGTCACCTAACAACAGGAAAGATGTCAATAAGACTGAAAGAGTGCAGAGAAAATTTACAAGGATGTTGCCAAGATTTGAGGACCTGAATTATGGAAAGGTTGAATAGGTTTGGACATGATTCCCTGGAGTGGAGGAGAAATTTGAGAGACGTGACGCCACGGTAGCATCGTGGTTAGTGCGACACAATTACAGTTTGGGCTGTAATAGATCAGAGTTCCATTCCGGCACCGTCTGTAAGGAGTTTGGACTTTTGGAGTTTGAATCCCTGTGGAATTCGTGGATTTCCTCCAGGTGCTCCAGTTTCTACCCACGATCCAAGGGTATCTGGTTAGTTGGTCATTGTAACTTGCTCTGTGATTAGTCTCGGGTTAAATCATGGGCTGTTGGCAGTGTGGCTCAAAGGGCTGGAAGGGCCTATTCCACACTGTATCTCTAAATAAAATAAAACAAAATAAAAATAAGAATTTGATCCGGGTCTACCAGAATTCTGAACCCCTGTTCTCTGCACCAATTCCTCAGCCATTCATTCATCTGTACTTTCATCCTATTCCTGCCCTGACTAGCACTGGGAGTAATACAGAGATTCCTACCTTGGAGGTCCTGCTGTTCTGCCCCTTCCCTAACTCCCTGTACTTACTCTGCAGGACATCTTCCCCCTTTCTCTCCATGTCAATATGCCAATGTGCACAACAATATCTGGTGCTCACCCTCCCTCTTGAGAATCTTGAAGACCTGCACTTTGGTTCGACCAAAAGACCAGAAGGTTCTTACCAAAAGGTCTTTAAGGCTTCAGTTATGTTAGGGCTGGTGCTGGGAGGTCAGTTATCTATAGTGATTGCAGTTGATACAAAGATGTTTCGGGAGCTTTCCTGATTTTCGTTGGAATTGGATATTTGGGAAGGTGGACAGTGGTTCACACTCGTTGGTTGAGTAATAACCACCTTCCACATTGATTATGTACAGACTGTATTGGGTTTAGGGTGAGGTATCAAACGGCAGGCAGTCACACTTGTATTTCAATGGTTCAATGGTTCCATTGTTCAATTTAATGTCAGAGAATGTAAACCGTCTACAACCTGAAATCCTTACTCTTCACAGACATCCACAAAACAGAGAGAGAAAAACACCAAAGAATGAATGACAGGAGAACGTTAAAACCCCAAAGCCCCCTCACCCTCCCATGCACAAGCAGTTGCAAAGCATCAACCCTCCCCTTTCCTCTCCCCCCATGTGTCCCAGCAGAAAGCATGAGCCCCCACACCACCCAACACGCAAGCAATAGCAAACCCCCAGAGACTATGATCTATCATCCATCAAAAACGACTTTTCATCCCAACGCCTCGACATCCCAGTCACTTCATTATCAGCCACACTGGCAACTTCGATCTGGTCATGCAGAACCATGTAATGCCCTGGTTCACAACTTTACTGTTAGGCTGTATGTATTTCATTTGGAAGTTCTGTATGAGCAATCTGTTCTGCTTTCAGCCTTTTTGGGTTATTGTTGAACATAAAGGATGATGAGAAATGTGTGCCATCCAATTAGGATGGTGGAACTGGGGCGAGGTTTTTTTGGTGAGGGTCACTAAGGTTGGTCTTGGGTCTTTTGTTCAGTGGGAGATGAAGAGAGAAGATGCCGGGGAGAACCTGTTGTAGGATACGACCCAGTGGGAGACCTGGTTGTTCGAGATGGATTGCGAGTGACGTTCAGAAGGTGGTGTGTGCTTTCACGCAGACCTGAGGCCCAGTGCGTGAGTGACAGAGAAGTTCAAGGTGAGCTCCAACTTGTACACATTTGACTGTGTTTTAGCTAAATAAGATTCATAAATATAATTCCTTTAGTCGTATGCAGTGTGCTGTCTGTTATTTCTTGGCACTGAGTTGTAACAGGGTAGCAAATTACACAGTATCCACACAAGCCGGGGTTTGGGGTAGGAGGGTCGTCTCAATCTCACGGGTTTGGCAGGACCAGAGTGTGTTTTCCCTTGACTTGTACAGCCAAGGAAACCAACGAGGTTTCAACCATACTTCATACAATATGGAAACGGGCCATTTGGCCCAGTTAGTCCATGCTGACCAAGATACCCCATCCAAGCTGGACCCATTTGCCAGCATTTGGCCCATAACCTTCCCAACCTGGGTTTGATGGACCCCTCAGTTAATGGGAGGGGTCGCTGGCATAAAAGAAGGTTGAGAACCCCTGTTCTAAACCTTTCCAATCTATGTACCTGTTGAAAGTTGTTATTGTACCTGCCTCAACCACTTCCTCTGGCAGCTCACTACATATAGATACCACACTCTGTGTAAATAAAGTTGCCCCTCAGGTTCCTATTCAGTCTTTTCCCTCTCACCTTCAGCCTATGCCCTCTAATTCTTAATTCCTTACCTCACGGAACAAAGCAGTGTGTATTCAGCCTACTAATGCCCCTCAGCATTTTATACACCTCCATGAGAACACCTCTCAGTCTCCTTTACTTGAAGCAATAAAGTCTCAGCCCATCCAATCACCCCCTGTAACTCAGTCCCTCAAATCCTGGCAACATCCTAATAAATCTCAGCTGCACTCTTTCCAGGTTATTAACAACTTTTCTATAGCAGGGCAAACAAAACTGAACATGATACTCCAAGTAACATTCACAGAATGCTAGAGAAACTCAGCAGGTCAGGCAGCATCTATGGAGGGGAATAAATGATCACCTTCCAGCTTGTCCTCCTGACCCACTCCCCACCTTCTTGTTCTGGATTCTTCCCCCTTCCTTTTCAGTAATGATGAAGGGTCTCTGTCTGAAGTGTCAACCATTTGTTCCCCTTCATTGATGCTGCCTGACCTGCTGAGGTCTGATATTTTGTGTGTGTTGCTCCAGATTTCCAGCATCTGCAAAATCCTTTGTGCACTGTAATCTCCAAACCTTTAAACTCAATGTCTGATTTATGCAGCTGAGCGTGCCAAAAGCCATCTTCACTGCCCTGTCAACCTTTGACTCCAGTTTCAGTGAGCCTTGCATGTGTACTCCAAGGTTTCTCTGTCCTACAACACTCCTCAGGCCCTTTCCATTCACTATGAATGTCCAACCTGAATTCGACTTTCCAAAATTGCAATATTCCAGACTTTTCTGAAGTAAACTCCACTTGCCATTCCTCAGTCCATGTACTCAGCTGATCAAAATTGCTCTGTAATTTTTGAAACCCTTTTTCACTGTTCACTATACTATCTATTTCTGTGTCATCTGCAAACTTACTAACCTTACCTTGCACATTCTTGGTGGGCAGGCAAGGAGAGAGGAAAGGAGATGGGGTATGGTGAAGGAGAGGGCGAGGGGGAGTTGGGGGATGTCATTACTGGCAGGTTCTGTGGTCTGGAGACGGGTGATCTTCCGATCCTTGCAGGATGTGAGAAAGTCAAAGAACTGATGATTGAAAGTGCGGATTTGGCGGAGGATAAAGTAGTAGACAGGTCCATTACAGGCAGGTGGAGAGAGAGTCCCAAAGTTGTGGAAGTGACTGGGATAGGGACTCCAGGTACCTCCTCATGGCGGAAAGCGTGGGGCATAGAGCGCATTGAGAGAAGCAGCGAAAGAAACAGTCGACGGACTCCCCCTTCTCCAGCCTTGCATCTCTTTCACGTTCAACTTCCCAGCTGTTTATTTCATCTTCCCCCTCCTGGTTTCACCAATCACCTTGTGTTTCTCTCTCCTTCCGCCACTTTTTATACTTACTCCTCACCTTTTTTTCTCCAGTCCTGCTGAAGGGTCTGGGCCCAGAACGTCCACTGTACTCTTTTCCAGAGATGCTGCCTGGTCTGCTGAGTTCCTCCAGCATTTTGTGTGTGTAGCTCGGATTTCCAGCATCTGCAGATTTTCTCTTGTTTGTGATGTAATGCTGATCTTCTATCAGGCACTGGTCAGACCACACTTGAAGTATTGTGAGCAGTTTTGGGTCCCTTATCTACGAAGAAGGTGTGCTGGCGCTGGGGAGAGTCCGGGGGAGGTTTATGAGAATGGCCCCAGGAATTAAAGAATTAACATGTGAGAGGCATTTGATGACTCTGTGTCTGTACTCCCTGGAGTTGGGAGGAATGAAGGATGGAACCTATCGAATGTTTAAAGGTCCAGATGAAGTGGATGCTGAGTGGTTGTTTCCTCCAGCGGGGGAGTCTAACATCAGCAGTGGGTAAGACACAGGAGGTGGCCCATTGAGTCTGCTCCACCATTCCATCATAATCGATTTATTATTCCTCTTAGCCCCATTCTCCTGTCTTCTGGGATCATTCTCGTGAACCTCCTCTGGACCCTCTCCAATGCCAGCACATCTTTCTTAGATAAGGGGCCTGAAACTGTTCATAGTGGTCTGAAATATTGATTCACCACCTTCTTGCAGAGGAAATTTTTCCTCATTTCTGTTCTGAGCTAACGTCCCTCTATTCTGAGGCTGTGCCCTCTGGTCCGAGACTTCCCACCACAGGAAATCTCCTCTCTACATGCACTCTATCTGGGCCTTTCAATATTTGATGGATTTCAGTAAGAACCACCCCCCCCACCCGCCTTCCTCGTTCTTCTGGGCTCCAGGCCCAGACCCAGAGCCATCAAACACCCCTCATGTTGACCCTTTCATTCCTGGGGTCATTCTTGTGAACCTCCTCCGGATCTTCTCCAGTGCCAGCACGTCTTTTCTTGGGTGTGGAGTCTAGAACTGCTGACAGTACAACGTGTGGTCTGAGCAATGTCTTATAAAGCCTCAGTATGACAGCCTTGCTGTTGTGTTCCAGTTCTCTTAAAATGAATGCTAACATTGCATTTGCCTTCATTACCACCAACTCAACCTGCAAGTTAACCCTCAGGGAATCATGCACGAGGACTCCCAATTTTTTTTGCACCACTGATTTTTGAATTTTCTCCCTATTTAGAAAATAAGTTATTGGAAGATATTCTAACGGCCTGGCTATATGAGTATTAGGATGGACCAGAACAGATTAGGGATTATCAACAGGACTTTGTGTGTGTTTGGTCATGTCCAACCAATCTTATCGATGTTTTCAAGGAAGCTGGCCAGGAAGTTGATGAAGGCAAGGCAGTGGAGGTAGTCTACGTGGACTTTAGCAAGGTCTTTGATGAGGTCCCATATGTGAGGTTGGTGAAGGAGGTTCAGTCGCTTGGCATTCAGGATGATGTAGTAAATTCGACTGGATATTGACTTTCTGGGAGAAGCCAAAGAGTGGTAGTAGATGGTTGCCTCTCTGACTCGAGACCTGTGACTGCTGTTGTGCTGCAGGGATCGGCTGATTGTTGTTTGTCATGTTTTTCAACAGTCTGGATGATAATGTGGTGAGCTGAATCAGCACATTTCTGGATGACACCATGACTGGGGTGTAGTGTCGGCAACGAAGGGCATCGAAGTTTACAAAGGGATCTGGACCAGCTGGATAAATGTGCTAAAAAATATCAGATGGAGGGTAATGCAGACAAGTGTAAGATGTTGCACTTTGGGAGGACAAACCAGGGTAGGGCTTACACGGTGAGTGGAAGGGCACTGAGGGGTGCGGTAGAACAGAGGGATCTGGGAATACAGATCCCTAATTCATTGAAAGTGGCATCATAAATAGATAGGGTTGTAAAGAAAGCTTTTGCCCATTTGGCATTCATTAATCAAAATATTGACTACAAGGGTTGGGATGTTTTCCTAATTTTGTTTTAGGTGTTGGTGAGTACCTTGTGCAGTTCTGGTCACCTACCAATAGGAAGATGTGAATAAGATTGAAAGATAAATTTTACAAGGATGTTGCCAGTACTAGAGGAGTTGATTTATAGGGAAAGGTTGAATATGTTAACCCATTATTCCCTGGAGTGGAGGAGAATGAGGAGAGATGGGGCAGCACGTAGCATAGCGGATGGTGCGACGTTATTACAGCTCAGAGAGTCAAAGATTAGAGTCAAATTCCAGTGCTGTCTGTAGGAAATTTGTACGTCCTCCCCATGGAATGTCTCGATTTTCTCTGGGTATCCCAATTTCCTCTCACAGTCCAAACGCCTAGCCTTTGGTAGGTGGACTGGTCATTGTAAATTGCCCCATGATTAGTCTCAGGTTAAATTGACGGCTGCTGGTGGTGCGGCTCAAAGGGCTGGAAGGGCTTATTCCACGCTGTATCTCCAAATATAGATGTCTACAAGATTTGGAGGAGGCGAGAAAGGGTTTGGCTTTGCTCCCCCGTGGTTCATACTGCCACCTGGTGGCCTTCTGCCACAATCACAGGTCCACTGTGGACAACACTCTGGTGGTATCCTGTTGTAATGACAGATCCAGGGGCAGCAAGTAAACCAGTTATTCGTTTCACTCTCATCACGTCATTGTAACCCAGCCAAATGACCAAGGCGTGTACTAAATATGGAGATGTTGAGGTGTGGTCACTCAGGGAGAGATCTGACATCTCAAGGCCATTGTGACACCAGTGAGAAACATCACAATGAGATGCAGCATCACAATAGGATTTAAACTCTGGTCACTTGGAGATGAGAGGCAGAACATCCACTTTCAGCTTGACTGGAGGATAGTTTGCTGATCTGGAGGTAGGTGTTGACATAATGTGTGAAAATGCCTCATTGTGGGCTGCAGATTACATTGATACTCAGATGATGATGTGGAGATTTGCCAGATCCACAAGTGACAAATCTGGTGCTCGGATCATCCTGCTCATTGGCATTCCCAATGGAATGGCACTGATCGGGTCAGGAATTCACCACCTAGCACAAAGGTCTCACCTTGCAGTCGGGAATTGTTACCTCATTGGGATTTATTCATGGCCTCAAGTTCGTTTCATGAACAACATCTTCCGTGTGAAGAGGAAGGAGGAAACCTGGACCAGATGGAGAGACTGCCTGAGAGAGGGAACTCCAACAACAGTGAGACAATGTATGAATTCCTTCCATTCCTTTGAGCGGCAATGTTTAGAAGGATTGTATTGGTGAGGGATGATAGTTTAGTTGTTGGGATTATGGGGGTCAACTCTAGGTCAATATATGTAATTACTGCTTGGGGCCTATGGTGTTTATTGATCCTGTGCCGTTGCTAAGGATCTGCTCCCAAGGTGATGTCAACAGAGGCCCTTCAGTGATGTCAGATGCACTCCTTGGGCCTGTCTGAAGATGGTGTCATGCATCCGCATCAACGTTCCGGCTCCATAAGACACAGGGACAGAATTAGGTCATTTATTTCATTGCCATTCCATCATGGTTGATCCTGGATCTCAGTCAACCCCATGCACCTGCCCTTCTCACCATATCCTTTCCAGCCCTGGCTGATCAGGAAATAATGAACTTCTGCCCCTTTACGCCACAAACAAGCTGCTCTCTTATTGAAAAATGTAGGCACAAAGTTGCTCCTCTTCCTCCTGAAACATGCACCTGAACCCATTCTTAAGCTGCATTGGTCTTCCCGCCATGCCAGAAATGTTTTCTAACACTTGCATGTAGCCCACTGAATTGGCAAATGGATTCTGTGCTTTTAAGGACCTCACCACCTCAGCAGCCAGACCTTCTAGACACTCCACTAGTCACTGTCTTTTCACATTATCAGAGTACTGCCACTCATCCAGCATCTGAGATGTTCTCTCCACTCAAGTCTCATATTTCCCCTCCCCCTGGGGGGTGGGCTTCACTACTGAAGGTTTGTTATCCCTTCACTAACAGCCACTGGATTCACCAGCAATAAAACCACCTTTCTCATACTCTGTATGTCCAGGGTCTATATGACTTGGGTCCCACCAAACCGGGGAAGTTGGGATGTCTCACCGACCTGAACCCCAATCTGTGTGAATACAGTGTAACTACTGCTGCCATGCAATTGCCCATCCACAAGAAATAACAGATCGTACACTACATACAATTATGAAGAAAATATATTTCTGAATGTTAGCTTCACCAAACTATTACTAAAGAGGAAAGAAAAAAGGGAAGAAAATCAAGAGGGCCCATCATAATTAAAACAGTCAGTTGTGCACAAGGTTGGAGCTCAAATCTTCCAAAGGTTGATGTGTCCAATGTACTTGTATATGACCATGTACTTCCCTGCATAATACTCTATCTGTCGCTTTGCCCATTCTCCAATCCAAGTTCTTCTGCAGATACCCTGCTTCCTCTTCATAACCTGCCTCTACATCTATCTTTGTATTGTCTACAGACTTGGCCACAAAACCATCAATTCCTTCATCCAAATCATTGATATACAACATGAAAAGAAGTGGTCCCAATACCAACTCCTGTGGCACAACACTAGTCACCAGTAGTCAACCAGGAAAAAACCCACTTCATTCCCACTCTTTGCCTCCTGGTCATCAGCCAGTCCTCTATCCGTGCTAGTATCTTTCCTCTCATACCATGGGCTCTATTCTGCTTGTTATTTCCAAAAACAATTCCAATAGATTTGTCAGGCAAGGGTTTCCCTTCAGGAAACCATGCTGACTTTGGCCTATTTTATCATGTGCCTGCATGTACTCTGAGACCTCATCCTGTACAATAGACTCCAACATCTTTACGAAGACTGATGTCAGGCAAACTAGCCAATTGTTTCTTTTCTTCTGCCTCCCTCCCTTCTTCAAATGTGAAGTGACATTTGCAATTTCCCTGTCCTCCAGAACCATGCCAGGCTCTAGTGATCCATGAAAGATCATTACCAATGCCTCCACAGTCTCTTCAGCTACTTCTTTCAGAGCCTGTGGTGCAGTCCATCAGGTCCAGATGACTATTCTATCTTTAGATATTTCAGCTTCCCAAGCACCTTCTCCCTAGTTGTACTAACTGCACTGACTTCTGTCCCCTGAAACTCTCAAACTGCCAGCATACTGCCAGTGATTTCCACAGAGAAAAGTGATGCAAAATACTTATTCAGTTTGCCCGCCATTTCCTTGTCCCCCATTACTACCTCTCCAGTGTCATTTTCCAGCAGTCCAATATCTACTCCCCCTTCTCTTTAAATATCGGAAAAAGTTCTTGGTGTCTGCTTGATATTATTGGCGAGCTGACCTTCATATTTAATCTTTTCCCTTCTTATGGCTTTATTAGGTGCCTTCTGTAGGATTTTTAAAGCTTCATAATCCTCTAACTTGCCACTAATTTTTGCTCTGTTATATGCCCTATATTTCGCTTTTATGTTGTCTCTGACTTCCCTTGTCAGACATGGATGCATCATCGTGCCTTTAAAAAACTTCTGTGTGATGTATCTCTCCTGCACCTTCTGAATTGCTCCCAGCAGCTCCAGCTATTGCTAAACTTCTCACATCCCTGCAAGTGTCCCTTTAAAATCTACTTCAGCCAGCTCCTTTCTAATGCCTCTGTAACTCCCTTTCCTCCATTGCAATTCCTTGATTGTATCTTCTCCTTCTCAAATTGCAGGGTGAATCTTATCATATTATGTTGACTGTGTCCAAAGGGTTCCTTTACCTTAAGCTTCCGAATCAATCTGACTCATTACATAACACACAATCCAGACTAGTCTTTCCCCTCGTGGGCTCAAGCACAAGCTACTCAAAAGGCCATCTCGTAAGCACTCTAGAAATTCTCTTTCTTGGGATTCGGAACCAACTTCTTAATTTTCACAATCTACCTGCTTATTTAAATCCCACATGATGATCATAACATTGCCCTTTTGACATGTCTTTTCTGTGCCCTGTTGTAATCTGCAGTTCACATCTTGACTACTGTTCGGAGGCCTGTTTATAACTCCAATCAGGGTTTTTTACCCTTACAGTTATAGAGTGGTACATCCAACATCTGTGGTCGGTAAGTTGCAAGAGAGGCAGTGAACGAAGGGTAGTAGAGGTAGTTCATATCGGCTTCAGCAATGCCTTTCATAAGGTTACACATGGTAGGCCAAAGTCACCATGGCTTGTGGCCAAGTTTGTGGATGATACAAAGATCAGTGGGGGGGCTGGAAGTGTTGATGAAGCAAAAAGACTTAGACAGATTGGGAGAATGAGCAAGGAAGTGGGAGGTGGAATATAGTGTGGGGAAGTATGTGGCCATGCACTTTAACAAAAGGAATAAAGGTGTAGACTATTATTAAACAGTGAGAAATTTCAAAAAATGGGAGGTGCAATGGGACTTGGGAGCCCGTGTGCTGGATTCCCGAAAGGTTAAATTGTAGGTTGAGCCAATGTTCTATCCATTCTCCTATCTTTCCTTGAGTACCATGGGCTCTTACCTTGTTAAGCAGTCTCATGTGCGGCATCCTGTCAAATGCCTTCTGAAAATCAATATAAACAACATCCACTGACTCTCCTTGGTCTCTCCTGCCTGTTATTTCCTCAAAGAATTCCAACAGATTTCTCAGGCAAGATTTCCTCTTCAGGAAACCATGCTGACTTTGACCTACTTTCTCAAGTGTGTCCAAGTACACCAAAACTTCATCATTCATAACGAACTCTAACATCTTCCTAGCCACTGAAGTCCGGCTAGCTGGCCTATAATGTCCCTTCTGCCTCTTTCCCTTCTTAAAGTATGGAGTGACATTGCAACTTTCCAGTCTTCCAGAATTATTCCAATATGTAGTGAATCTTGAAAGATCATTACTACTGCCTCCAGAACCTCTTGAGCTACCAGTTTCAGAACCCTTGAGTGCAGTTCATCTGGCCGAGGTGACTCAGCTTCCCAAGTAACATCTCCTTAGTTATCAGAACTATTCTCACCTCTTTCCTGACACTCTCAAATTACTAGCATACTGCTAAATGTCTTCCACAGTGAAGACTGAGCAAAATATTTATTGTTTGTCTGCCATTTTGGTCCCCCATTACTATCTCTCCAGTGTTATATTCCCATGGTTCAATATACACTCTTGCCTCTCTTTTATTCTTTGCAAATCTGAAAAAGCTTTTGGTATCTTCCTTTATGCTATTGGCTTGCTTACCTTCATATTTTATCTTTTCTCTTCTTATGGTTTATATAGTTTCCTTCTGTTGGTTTTTAAAGGGCTATTTAGTTCTCTATCTACTCACTAATTTATGCTGTATTGTACGACTTCTCTCGTCAACCACATTGCCTCATCCTCCCTTTAAAATACTTGTTTATCTTTGGGATGTATCGATTCTGCTCCTTCTGAATTGACCCCAGAAACTCCAGCCATTGCTGTTCTGTCATTATAGAAACATAGAAAACCTTCAGCACAATACAGGCCCTTCGGCCCACAAAGCTGTGCTGAACATGTCCTTATCTTAGAAATTACCTTGGGTTACCCATAGCCCTCTTTTTTTTTCCCGAAGCTCCATGTACCTATCCAGGAGTCTCTTAGTTGCAATTCCTTGTGAATGCTTAATGTGCTCATTAGATAATGCTGCAAACTGCTATTCTTCCCTAATTTTGTTACGTTTTCATGTAGTTGCATTACCTCAATTACATTGACTTCTTCTACGTCACTTGTAAAACTAAAATCGTCTTGCTAAAGAATAGTAATTATCACACATTATACTTTTAAATTGCCGTTTTTCCAAGTCTATCTGCTTTTTCAGGTTTTCCTTTACTTGGATCGTAGCCTGCAGTTCTTTACTGAGACCTCGGAGTTCTTCTTCATTTGCTTCCATGCTTTTATTATATAATCTGAATGTAGATAATTCACTTTGCAACAAATTCCTTTTCCTTTTGTATCCTTGTAATAATTTCCTCCATTTTCCAATCTCTTTTCCAACTCACAGTTGTTCCTGTCAGGTACTTCTATTTGTTGTTGGAGTTCTGCACATTTACCCTGGCTTCAACCATAAAATCTGAGAATTTTCCTTAAGTTCTGAAACATTTTTCTTAAATTCTTGATCATTTGCGATACATATACTGCCATTAAGATTCCATCTCCCCTGCCTGTGAACTGTTGGATCCTCCAGTCAGCATTTCTTTGACTTCTTCCCACCGAATCCCTTCTGCAGACTTGACGATAATTTTAATTTTTTCAGTCCTTTTGCTTGTTTGCACTGAACAATTAATTGCATCCACCATAAAAAGTACTAAATCCTTTCTACTCATTAATAGTGTATCCTTATTTTCCATATTACAGCCCTCACAATTCACCAGTTTATTCCCTGTATTTGTTTGCTTGACAGCCTTTTTTTCAGCAAATTCTTTCACTGCCTCTGCATAACTGATTCCTCATGTTACTTTTACATATTGTATCTCAGCAGCCTTCTTGCTATAAATGCACCCTCGATAAGCTGCGCTGTGTTCCTCACCAAAACTGCAGCATTTCAGCCTAGCTCCCGCTTCACATTTCCCATATTCATGTTCTCCAGCACATCACCCACATCTTTGTTTTATAATTGTTTTAATCTCATCTTCTTTCCATTGTTTTGCTGTCCTCTTTTGGTCATCCACTGACTCCTCAGAGTTTGATATCCCATACCTCTGCTTTCTTTTCTTCCTCTTTTCCATTCCATTCCTCTTTCCCACCAACCTCCATCTCGAGTTCACTTCCACTCTCGCCAAAAACTTCCTTCAACAGCTTGGCTCTTTCCTTGATGTTCTCGCTCTCTGCCATTTTCCAGTGAGCTCCACAATCAACTCTTGCTATCACTTTTCCCCAGCCAGTCTCTTGAGGCAATAGCTTTGCCTGAATCACTGCCAGAGACTCCATCCTGAAGCTATTTATGAAGCCAGCACAAACGAGAATCAGCCACCTCAACAGAAACTGGGGAAAACCTGGAGTAAGGAACATGGACTGGACCGTGAACCGGAATGTGGATTTCACAGACTGGACCATGACACCATCACTCCAAGGAGAAAAGGCCAAGTTCACTCAACCTATTCTCGTAAGGCATGCTCGTCAACCTAGGCAACATCCTTGTAAATCTCCTCTGCTCCCTTTCTATCGTTTCCACAGCCTTCCTTGTAGTGAGGTGACCAGAACTGAGCACAGACTTCCAAGTGGGGTCTCACCAGGGTCCTTCTCGCTGCAACTTTACCTCTTGGCTCCTAAACTCAATCCCATGATTGATGAAGGCCAATGCACCGTATATGCTTTCTTAACCATAGAGTCAACCTACGCAGTAGATGTGTCTGTAGAGAGAGAGACTGTGTCTCTGTAAGTGTGTCTGTGAGAGAGAAAGTACAAAGACTGTGCCTTTAAGAGGTTACATCGTGTGAATGTGTTGGGGCCCCCACCCAGCAGCTTTAACTCACTTCCTTGGTTCTTTGAAAACTGTGCAAAAGCTTTTCAGGATGGGAATTAACTGTTTATTTTAAGTTTTGCAGTTACTTGCAAGGAAGAAGAGTAGAAGTATGGATTTTTTTTCTTTGTCTTGTCTGTGTTTTTGGTCTCTGTTTCTCTTTTCCATGGGACTGATTTTAGAGAAACTCAGATTCCATACTGACCAGGTGTAAACTGGGTTGAGATGGAAACAGGCATTTGGGGGAAATTGTTCATCAGCAGATAATTAAATTGGAAATTTGGAATTACCGAATTTGAAAAGATTTGAGTATTTTGGGAGTCATTCTAAAAGTTGCTTTACTCATGTAATGGCTTCTTTGCAATATTTCACTGCTGAGGCTAATGTAATAGCTTCTCTGTAATGTTAACTACTGAGGTATGGTTTCTCTGTAGCAGAAATGTTTGGGTTATGGCTGGAGATAATTATGCATGTTAGACAATCAGGATTCTGTTACCCTGTCTGGTGATTCTGGAAGCTGTTGGTTTCGCGGGCTTCTGCCGGAGGGCGAGAGAGGGACGAAGAGAGAAGACGTGAATGGAGAGATTTAGTAGGCCGCCAGACAGAGTGGACTCTGAGCGGGGGTCCGAAGGTCGGCGACGCTCGGAGGAGATCGACTGGTGGAAGGAAGACTACTGAGTGAGCTCCAACGATTGTGCACAGACTGTTTTATTAGATTGGCGCCCTTTTTCTTTTATATTTTGTATCTCTACTAACCACATAGTCAAAGTAAGAGTTATAAAGCTTAATCAATTAATCGCATATTGTGTACGTTTGTTATTTCGGGGGACTGATTTGTAACAGGGGACACATTGTGCAGCATTCACCAAAACGAGATTTCTTAAGTTTGGCCGGCCAGGGGGGTTATCACCCCTGAGATGTAGCTGCTGGAAGACTGCTTTCTTTTATAGAACAAAAAAGATGTTACCTGAGACTTCTGACATAATTGATTTAGAGTTTGAGATTCCTTGGAAAACAGTTTTGATGCAATCATTGTTTTGAATGTAAATTGCAAATGGAAGAAGGTAAGGAGTTTCCCCAGGGAATTGGCTCTAATGCAATATGTGGATGACCTCCAGTTGACCTTCCCAAGCAAGGAAACTTCTGAGCAGGACTCCTCTACCTTTTACATAGACGAGCTAAGAAAGGTCAGAAGGTATTTAAGCAGAAGCTACAGTTTGCACAACTAGAAGTTACTTACCTGGGTCATACCCTACTGTGGGATACAAGGGGCGGGGTCCTGGCCGACCCTTGCCCTGTCTCAACGGATGTCAGTGCGGCTCAGGTGTGTGGAACGACTCGGGCTGAGCTGCTCGTCGGGCCCAGGCCCCGCAGCCTTACCCGAGAGACGAATCCACACAACTTGAGCCGTCTTTCATCAACACCCACAATCCCATTTAGGGATGCAGGCAGGAGGTACCTTTATGGGCTGCTGCTCCACACCCTCCACTTCCTAGCATTTGTCCACCGTCCCGACACGCCATGGCGGTTGGTCTTTCCACCTGGAGGTGAGGGGGGTCCCCAGTGGAAGTCCCTCTACAAGGGAGTCCTTCCCATGCACCTTGGGGATCTCGGCTGGAGGGTGCTGCATAAAGCGGTGCCCTGCAATAAGTTCTTTAGTTTGTACACGGATCTCCCAGCCGCGTGTCACTTCTGCGGGCTGGAGGAGACCGTGTACCATATGTACGTGGAGTGTGTGAGGCTGCAGCCCCTTTTCGCGTATTTGCGTGGGCTGCTTCTCGCCTTCTGGTTGCATTTCAGTCCCACCCTATTCATATGTGGTCATCCAGTAAGGAGGGGGGCACAGAGGGATGAGGATGTCCTTGTCAACTTGCTCCTGGGGCTGGCGAAAATTGCCATCCGTGGCTCCTGGAAAAGGGTGGCAGGAGGTTCTCCCCGGGCGGACTGCCTGGCTATGTTTAGGGGGTATGTTCGAGCCCGGGTGAACATTGAAAAGGAATACGCACAGTCCACGGCGACCGTCGAGATGTTCCGGGACCGTTGGGCTCCGCGGGGTGTAAATGCCATCATTGACGAGGATGGCAATATATTGGTTTAACATGTATTGTCTGTTTGTAGTGTAGTAAATGTGTTATTCACTGGGTTTGTAAATATTGTATAGCACCGACATTTGTAATAAAGAATTTTGTTTAAAAAAAAGGGTCAGACACAGAGTGACTCTCCCTCCACACCGTCCCATCACACACTCCTGGAGTCAGACCCAGAGTGAACACCATCCCATCACGAAAAAAAAAAATGGGGGTAGCGGTGCCCATGGGGGTTATTTTGAACACTTTGGCAAACCAAACAGCTTTTGGCCAAGTCTTTGATCTGTTTAGCTATTCCCGGCCACAATACACAGTTCCATGCGAGACTATTTGTCTTCACTGTACCCATTTAACGAAGCTGAAGTGGACAAATATTTCCAGCATTTTGAAACAGTTGCTCTGAGTTTAGGGTGGCCGAAAGAGCAATGGCCAGTGATGTTACAAAGTGTAATTAAAGGCAAGGCACAAGAAGTTTATACAGCTTTAAATGCTGAGCAAGCACTGGATTATGATATTGTTAAGCAGCTAATATTAAAGGCATATGAGATGGTTCCGGAAGCGTATCGAGAAAGATTCAGAAATTTGAAGAAATCGATGGAAAAAACTTATGTGGAATTTCCCTATGAGAAATCTGTGTGTTTTGAGAGATGGGTTTCCTCTAAAGATGTGAATGGGGAGTATAATAAATTAAAAGAGTTGATTTTACTGGAGGAATTTAAAAGAAGCATTCCTGTTCAAGTGAGAAAATATTTAAATGAAAGGGACACTGCTATATTGCAGGAGACTGCTAAATTAGCTGATGAGTATGCTTTAATTCATAAGAATAAATTTTCTCCAGGTAGAACTTTTAAATGGAAAAACAGCACAGAGAGTCAAGGTAAACCAGAAATTAAATCTGAAGTTAGTGAGAAAAGTAAGGATGAAGGGAGACATGTGAAGGAAAGACATTTTGGTATTATTTGTAATTATTGTAAGAAACCTGGTCATGTAGTAGCTAACTGCTTTCGATTGAAAAAGAAAGAGAAAGAAGCCGTCCCAGATGCTTGTGTGCAGCATATTGAAACACCTGTAACTTCACAGAGTTTGATAAATACTAATAAAGATTTGTCAGATTCTGACCAAGTTAAGACGGGATATGAAAATTTTATAACAGAAAGATTTGTATCCTTGAAAGAAGGATCTAATTCAGTACCAATAAGAATACTTCGAAATACTGGAGCTTCTCAATCACTAATATTAGACAGTGTGCTAAAGTTTAGTGATGAGTCTGACATTTGTGAGGTAAATTATATAAGAGGAGTTGGGAGTGCCCTTATGCCAGTACATTTACATAGAGTAAATTTAAGGTCAGGGTTAGTTACAGGGGTTGTTAAAGTAGGACTACAATCCAGTTTACCTGTGAATGATGTTTCTCTGTTGTTAGGGAATGATTTAGCAGGTGGACAAGTTTTTCCTGAAGTGCATTTGACAATACATCCTAATTCTGAGGAACCACAGAGGGATTCTAACACAGGTTCTTCCTGTGTTATAACAAGAGCTATGGCTAAAAAGACTGATGTAAAGGATGAGGTTGTTACCCATGACTGTTCAAATCAAGATTCGAATTTTGAGAATGTATCAGAAACTTTCTTACCTACATTATTTGATCAGGATTTTGGTAGTAAGTCTGACCAGGAAGATTTGTCTTTATCGCAGAAGGAGATGATAGCAGAGCAGGGTGGAGATCCTGTGATAGTTATGTTGAAGGACCAAGCTCTTCCAGATAGTGAAATTGAAAAAGTGCCAGTAGGATATTATTTTGAAAAGGGAGTATTAATGAGAAAGTGGAGATCGCCTACAATTCCTGCTAGTGAGGAATGGGAAGTTAATCATCAGGTTGTTGTTCCTAAAGTTTATCGAAATGAGATTTTAACTATGGCTCATAGTATTCCATTGGGTGGTAATTTAGGTGTAAAGAAAACTATGAACAAGGTTTCTAAACATTTTTATTGGCCTAGTTTAAGAAAACATTTTGTAGAACGTGTTATACGTGCCAAATTGTGGTTAAACCTAATCAGGTTACTCCAGTGGCCCCACTGCAAACAAATCCAGTATTTGGTGAGCCGTTCTGAAAAATCATTGTAGACTGTGTAGGTCCTTTACCAAAAACTAAAACTGGACATCAATATTTGTTAACTATTATGTGCACAGTGTCTAGGTTTCCAGAGGCAGTACCTCTTAGGAATATAACAGCCAAAACTGTGACAAAGGCTCGTATAAAATTCTTTACTTATTTTGGGTTGCCTAAGGAAATACAATCGGATCAAGGTAGTAATTTTATGTCGGGATTGTTTCAGCAGATAGTTTATAAACTGGGAAACAGATTATTTCATCAGCCTATCATCCAGAATCACAAGGAGCCTTGGAGAGATTTCATTCTACATTAAAAACTATGATTAGGACATATTGTGTGGAAAATGAAAAGGACTGGGATGAAGGTATACGTTTACTACTTTTTGCAGTAAGGGAGGCAGTGCAGGAGTCATTAGGTTTTAGTCCTTTTGAACTTGTGTTTGGGCATAGAGTTTGAGGACCTTTGGCTTTCTTGAAGGAACAGTGGATTAATAAAGGGGTACACACTAGTTTATTATGTTTTAAAATTTAGAGAAAGATTATATAAACCTTGTAGCTAAGCAAAGGAAAATTTAAAATTGGCTCAAGAGAAGATGAAGACTTGGTATGATAAGGAAGCTAGGATGAGGTAATTTAAGCCCAGGGATAAGGTGTTGGTTCTTTTCCCAGTGCAAACAAACCCATTACAAGCTAAATTTCATGGTCCTTCTGAGATTAAATCTAAAGTAAATGATGTGGATTATGTGATAAAAATCCCAGGTTGAAGAAAGCCAACACAGTTGTGTCATGTAAATATGATAAAACCATATTACGAGAGAGAAGCTGCTACTATGACTGTTGCAATCAATAATGAGTCTGATCTTGATAAAAACTTAATGGGTGATTAGTCATAGTCACAGTCATAGTCATACTTTATTGGTCCCGGGGGAAATTGGTTTTCGTTACAGTTGCACCATAAATAATTAAATAGTAATAAAACCATAAATAGTTAAACAGTAATATGTAAATTATGCCAGGAAATAAGTCCAGGACCAGCCTATTGACTCAGGGTTTCTGACCCTCCAAGGGAGGAGTTGTAAAGTTTGATGGCCGCAGGCAGGAATGACTTCCTCTGACGCTCTGTGCTGCATCTCGGTGGAATGAGTCTCTGGCTGAATGTACTCCTGTGCCCACCCAGTACATTATGTAGTGGATGGGAGACATTGGCCAAGACGGCATGCAACTTAGACAGCATCCTCTTTTCAGACACCGCCGTGAGAGAGTCCAGTTCCATCCCCACAACATCACTGGCCTTACGAATGAGTTTGTTGATTCTGTTGGTGTCTGCCACCCTCAGCCTGCTGCCCCAGCACACAACAGCAGACATGATAGCACTGGCCACCACACACTCGTAGAACATCCTCAGCATCGTCCAGCAGATGTTAAAGGACCTCAGTCTCCTCAGGAAATAGAGACGGCTCTGACCCTTCTTGTAGACAGCCTCAGTATTCTTTGACCAGTCCAGTTTATTGTTAATTCGTATCCCCAGGTATTTGTAATCCTCCACCATGTCCACACTGACCCCCTGGATGGAAACAGGGGTCACCGGTACCTTAGCTCTCCTCAGGTCTACCACCAGCTCCTTAGTCTTTTTCACATTAAGCTGCAGATAATTCTGCTCACACCACGTGACAAAGTTTCCTACCGTAGCCCTGTACTTAGCCTCCTCTCCCTTGCTGATGCATCCAACTATGGCAGAGTCTTCAGAAAACTTCTGAAGATGACAAGACTCTGTGCAGTAGTTGAAGTCCGAGGTGTAAATGGTGAAGAGAAAGGGAGACAAGACAGTCCCGTGTGGAGCCCCAGTGCTGCTGATCACTCTGTCGGACACACAGTGTTGCAAGCACATGTACTGTGGTCTGCCAGTCAGGTAATCAAGAATCCATGACACCAGGAAAGCATCCACCTGCATCGCTGTCAGCTCCTCCCCCAGCAGAGCAGGGCGGATGGTGTTGAACGCACTGGAGAAGTCAAAAAACATGACCCTCACAGTGCTCGCTGGCTTGTCCAGGTGGGCATGGACATGGTTCAGCAGGAAGACGATGGCATCCTCAACTCCTAGTCGGGGCTGGTAGGCGAACTGGAGGGGATCTAAGTGTGGCCTAACCATAGGCCGGAGCAGCTCCAGAACAAGTCTCTCCAGGGTCTTCATGATGTGGGAGGTCAATGCCACCGGTCTGTAGTCATTGAGACCGCTGGGGCGCTGCGTCTTCGGCACAGGGATGAGGCAGGACGTCTTCCACAGCACAGGAACCCTCTGGAGCCTCAGGCTCAGGTTGAATACATGGCGAAGTACTCCACATAGCTGAGGGGCACAGGCTTTGAGCACCCTGGTACTGACACCATCCGGTCTTGCAGCCTTGCTTGGGTTGAGACGTTTCAGCGGTCTTCTCACCTGTTCAGCTGTGAAGCCCACCGTGGTGGTTTCGTATGGGGAAGGGGTATAGTCATGAGAGCAGGGTGGGGGACTGTGAGCAGGGGTAGGAGGGGAGGGTGGAATATGTGTTGGTTGGGGGCCGACAAAAGATGACTCATGTGAGGGATGGGCAGGGACCACAATGTCAAATCTGTTAAAGAACAGGTTAAGTTTGTTGGCCCTGTCCACACTGCCTTCAGCTCCTCTGTTGCTAGTTTGCCAGAACCCAGTGATGGTCCTCATCCCACTCCAGACCTCTCTCATGTTGTTCTGCTGGAGTTTCCACTCAAGCTTCCTCCTATACCTGTCTTTAGCCTCCCTGATCCTGGCTTTTAGGTCCCTCTGTATTGCCCTCAGCTCCTCCTTATTTCCATCTCTAAACGCCCTCTTTTTAGCGTTCAGGATGTCCTTAATGTCCTTTGTTACCCATGGCTTGTTATTTGAATAACAAAGGACAGTTCTTGTCGGAACATTGCAGTCCACACAGAAGTTCATGTAATCAGTGGTGCACTCTGAAACTCATTTTAAACCCAACGTTATTTCAGCCAGGTTACCAAATTCAAAAATTCTAGAAAATTTTGATGAAAAATTAGCTCATTTACAGCCAGAGCAGAGAGAGCAGATGAAACAGTTAATTTTTAAATATAGAGGTTTATTTCCAGACGTCTCTAGAAGAACCACCGTGGCTACACATGATGTAGATATTGGAGATGCAAAACCCATAAAGCAACATCTGTATCGAATGAACAGGGGAAAATGTGAACTTGCTGAATGAGAAATTAAGTATATGTCAGAGAATGATATTATTAGACATTCTAATTCGAATTGGAGTTCACCGTATGTTATGGTTCCTAAGCCAGACAATAGTATTAGGTTTTGTACCGATTACAGGAAGGTGAATGGTGTGACAAAAACTGATACATATCCAATTCCTAGGGTAGATGATTGTGTGGATAAAGTTGGACAAGCCAAATTCCTTACAAAGATTGATTTGTTGAAAGGTTATTGGTGTGTTCCATTGACGGATAGAGGTAGAGAGATTTCAGCATTTGTAACCCCATCTGGGTTATATGAATATAATGTTCTTTCACTTGGGATGAAGAATACACCAGGTACTTTTCAAAGGATAATTAATAGCGTGATTCAGGGATTAAAAGATACAGATGCCTATATTGATGATTTAGTTACAGGGAATAATACGTGGAAAGCACATATTACTGCGGTGGAGAAACTATTTGAGAGACTTTCAGAAGATAACTTAACTATTAACTTAGCTAAAAGTGAATTTGGTCATGCCACAGTGACTTACCTTGGTTATGTTGTGGGTCAGGGAAAAATAGCACCTGTTCAGGTGAAAATTTAGGCAATTTTAGAAGTACCCACTCCAACTGGTAGAAAAACTCTCAGAAGATTCTTGGGTATGGTGGGATATTACAGAAAATCTTGTAAGGATTTTGCAAGTATTGCTCTTTCATTAACTAATCTCTTGAAGAAAAATGAAAAGTTTGTTTGGACAGAGTCTTGTCAGGAGGCATTTGATAAATTGAAAACTATAATATGTAGTCAACCTGTACTTAAATCTCCTGACTTTGAAAAACCATTTTCGTTAGCTGTAGATGCTAGTGATGAAGCTGCAGGAGCAGTGTTACTTCAAAGAGATGATGGTGATGAAGTTGATCATCCGGTAGCTTATTCTTCTAAGAAATTTAATGCCCATCAAAGAAATTATTCAACAATAGAAAAGGAATTATTATCTCTTGTTTTGGCTTTACAACATTTTGAAGTGTATGTTAGTACTACTCATAAACCAGTTACAGTTAATACCGATCATAATCCGTTAGTGTTTTTGAGTAAGATGAAAAACAAAAATAGATTAGTAAATTGGAGTTTAATGTTACAGGAGTACAATATTTTGATTACTCATATTAAGGGTAAAGATAATGTGATCGCTGATTGTCCATCTAGATGTTAAATGTACAATTAAAATTTTTTATGGAGTGGTATTTTAACATTTGTAACACTCCTACTGTATATTAGTTTGTAAAGTGCTGAAAGATAAGACTGTATATATTGTGTATGTTGTAAATTTTATACCTTTGTATCTTTTTTGTAAATTGTTAATTGTTAAAATTTTGTTCTTTAAGAGACCAAATTTTTTTTTGGGGGGAGGTGTTACAAACCTGAAGGAGATCTTGTGTCTTTCTTGTGAGAATGATGTAATGGTCTTTTGGAGGTCACCTGGTGTAATTTTTCTGCTGATGTGAGGTCACGTGATGACCTGTTCACCACGGGAATATCAGGGGAGACCTCAGATGACGCAGTTAGTTTGTTTAGTTCTTTTAGTCTTCCAGTTAGAGCGTCAATAAGATACTCTGTTCTGCTGTGTATTTGCAGTATAACGCAGTTTTGATTTCAAACGGAGTTTTATATTCTAATGTCAGATACAGAAGTCTGAGCCAGCAGTTTGACAATTGCTGCCAGGTTTGTTAGTATATATTTTCAGCAGTATTGGAGAGTGAAGACTTTTTTGAAGTACAGGATATGAAGGATTAAGAGAAGTCGGGAATGTTCGGCAGTTTAATAAAGGATCAACCTTATTGAGTCTTCATTGAAGAAGTAACGACCTGCATCGAAGATAACTCTTGCCAAAAGAGCGAGGAGGTTCATGCAAAGTGCTCTCTAGAAATCAAGGTCAGTTGCTTTAAGCCGTTTATTTCCTTCATTATGAATCCTTTGGACAGAACCAGCAGGAAAGTCGTGTCTATGAAGAAATCCTTCTCCAGAGAAGTCTCTCCCAATTGAATGTATAAATCTGTTGGATTTTCGAATTTGCTATTTTAAGAACTGTGTTTGACTTTACCGGTTTAAGAACTGTTTTCGAATTTATCACTTTAAGATTCAGTACCGTGTGACGATTTGTTGAATGGCCGCATAGCGGTTAACTTCCAGTTAAGGTTTTCGTTTGTTTTTTATTGTTTATCCATGTCTAATAAAGGTTTGGTTGTTTTTATATAACCTGACTCGGTTGATATTCATTGTTGCCGGTTACGTAACAGTCCATTGCTCTCTGCTAAATGTTGGAGCTGATGTGACCAAAGATGAGACGATAATACTGGAACAGTCCCTTGTAAGTGCTGATTGTGAGGAGGTGGAGCTTAGGAGGAATGATGGCACCTAACGGCGACTCCTTTACTTGCATCTTTGGAAACAGCTCTATTTCTACCTTTAATATCTTTATTTTTCCCTTTCAGGGTTCTCTTAAAGACCCTGACCTGGAGTTACACGCAGGTTCCTTTCTTTGGGGGAATGGGACCCCTTCTCGGGGTTCCACGACTGGCCACTATTCAACATGGCCTGAGAATCTCAATCGTGTTTGGAAGCCTAAGATCTCGGGGCTCCAGAGACGGGCGGATCGAAGGTCAGTGTCAAGGCAGGAGACTCGTGTGTCGTCGAGGAGGCCAGAAAATCTTTCGCTGTAGGCCCGAAGACCCGAGGTCTTTGTGATCTTCGGACACAGAGCTCGAAAAAAGCGACGATACGGACTTCTAACATCGTAAACCAGCGGGTTGTTATGTCTCCCGCTCGCTGTGAAGATGGGGGACACCTCCCTCTCCCTTGCCAGGGAGAGAGAGAACCTGTGGGTTGTCGAATTTCGGATGAAATGCGAAGCCTTTGGGGTAACTTTGGTCTGTGTCCTTGCTATTGCTTAGCACACGCTTGGGCTCGGTGATAGTACCGATGCACGTTTATCTTTGATGGTGGGAGGAGGGGGGGATTGTTGCTTCCTGCCGCTTACGCGCGGGAGGGAAGAGCTGGGGGGTGGAATTTGGGGTTCTCATACTTAACTGTCGTTCATTCTTTGGGGCACTTCTCTGTTTTCAAGGATGTTTGTGAAGTAAAAGCATTTCAGGATGTATATTGTGTACATTTCTCTGACATTAAATTTGAACTTTGGACCTTTGACTTCTCAATCTACATTTGCAGATTGGCTTGTGACGTCAATCTTTGAAAACTTCTCCCTGCCTGCCAAAGATGCAAAAATGTATTCTATTCCTGCACAATACACAGCTCCGGGTTAATGCTGACTTTGAAATCCCCACATATACGAATGGCTCCGGCCTTCCTTTTCTTGCTCACCGTTACCATGGGTATAGCCCAATCACTCCACTCAGAATGAGAGGGGACCTCACTGAAACCAATCGAATGTTGAAGGGCCCAGATAAAGTGGATGTGGAGAGGATGATTGCTATACTGTGGGAGCTTTGGACCAGAATGCACAGTCTCTGAATAGAAAGACGCACATTTAGAATGGAGATACGGAGGAATTTCTTTCACCATGGGGTGGGAATCTGTGGCAGCGGTTGAGGCCCCATCATTGGGTGTATCTTAGGCAGAGGTTAACAGGTTCTTGGTCAGTCAGGAAGTGAAAAGACATGGGAAGAAGGCAGGAGGAAGGGATTGAGAAGGGAAAAAACCTCATCTATGATGAAATGGTGTAGCAGACATGATGGGCCAAATGGCCTGTCTGTTCCTATGTCTTGTGATTTTCTGAAGTGTTGTTGCTATCACTGAGGAGAAGATGCTTGGGAAGCTGAAAAGATAAAGGTGTACCAGATGGACTACACCCAGGGTTCTGAAAGAGGTAGCTGAAGAGATTGTGGAGGCATTGTAATGATCTTTCAAGTATCAATATATTCTGGTATGGCTCCTGAGGATGGAAAATTGCAAATGTCACGATATTTTTTGAGAAGGGAGGGAGGCAGAAGAAAGAAAATTATCGGCATGTTAGCCTGTCTTCAGAGGTTGGGGAGATGTTGGAGTCTTTGATTAAGGATGAGGTCTGGGTACTTCAAGCACATGATAAAATAGGCCAAGGTCAGTATTGCTTCCTTCAGGGGAAAAGTTTCTTGACAAATCTGTTGGAATGCTTTGAGGAAATAATAGGCAGGATAAACAAAGGAGAGTCAGTGTATGTTCTTTATTTGGATTTTCAGAAGGCCTTTGACAAGATGTTACACATGAGGCTGCTTAACAAGAGTCCACGGTATTGCAGGAAAGATACTAACATGAATAGAAGATTGGCTGATGAGCAGAAGGCAAAGAGTGGAAATAAAGGGGGCCTTTACCCATTGACTACTAGTGACTACTCTTTTGCCACAGGACCTGTTGTTGAGACCACTTCTTCTCACGCTTTATCTCAATGATTTGGATGAAAGATTTGATGGCTTTGTGGCCAAGTTTGTGGACAATATAAAGATAGGTGGAGAGGCTGGTAGTGTTGAGGTAGCGGAGTGTCTGTAGAAGGACTTAGACAGATTAAGGGAATGGGCAAAGTGTCAGATGGAATATTATGCAGGGAAGTGCACTGTCATGCAATTTGACAGAAGAAATAAAAGTGTGGACTATTTTCTAAATGAGGAGGAAATTCCAATATCAGAGAAGCAGAGAGACTTGGAAGTCCTAGTGTAGGATTCCCTTAAGGTTTACTTGCAAGTCGAGTCGGTGGGAAGGAAGCCAAATTGAACGTTTGCATTCAAAAATTCCAATATCAGAGAAGCAGCACACATTGAAGTTGCTGGTGAACACAGCAGGCCAGGCAGCATCTCTAGGAAGAGGTACAGTTGACGTTTCCGGCTGAGACCCTTCGTCAGGACTAACTGAAAGAAGAGCTAGTAAGAGATTTGAAAGTGGGAGGGGGAGGGGGAGATCCAAAATGATAGGAGAAGACAGGAGGGGGAGGGATGGAGCCAAGAGCTGGACAGTTAATTGGCAAAAGGGAGATGAGAGGATCATGGGACAGGAGGCCTAGGGAGAAAGAAAAGGGGGAGTGGGGGAAAAACCCAGAGGATGGGCAAGGGGTATAGTGAGAGGGACAGAGGGAGAAAAAGAATGTGTATATAAATAAATAAGGAATGGGGTAGGAGGGGGAGGTGGGGCATTAGTGGAAGTTTGAGAAGTCAATGTTCATGCCATCAGGTTGGAGGCTACCCAGACGAAATATAAGGTGTTGTTCCTCCAACCTGAGTGTGGCTTCATCTTTACAGTAGAGGAGGCCATGGATAGACATGTCAGAATGGAAATGGGATGTGGAATTAAAATGTGTGGCCACTGGGAGATCCTGCTTTCTCTGGCGGACAGAGCGTAAGTGTTCAGCAAAGCGGTCTCCCAGTCTGCGTCGGGTCTCGCCAATATACAGAAGGCCACATCGGGAGCACCGGACACAGTATATCACTCCAACCGACTCACAGTGAAGTTATCCAGCTTGGAAACAGACCCTTCAGCCCAAAATGCCTCCCTGAGCTTGATCCACCTACAGTTTTTTGCCCAGTTTCCCCTGAATGTTTCCTACCCAAGTACCCGTCCAAGTGGCATTAAAGTGCTGTGGTACAGTGAGGTGCCGGAAAAGTGCCAGGTCATGAAGGATCCGACCAACCCTGCTGACGAACTCCCATCAGTGAGGACTCTATGTCACATCCATGCCAGGACCACCAGACTCAGAAACAGGTAATTTCCCCAAGCAGTAAAGCTGATCAACACCTCCACCCACTAACCCACCCCTAACCACCACCTCTTTATCATTTCCATAAGACCATAAGACAAAGGAGCAGAAGTCGGCCATTCGGCCCATTGAGTCTGCTCCACCATTTTATCATGAGCTGATCCATTCTCCCATTTAGTCCCACTCCCCCGCCTTCTCACCATAACCTTTGATGCCCTGGCTACTCAGATACCTATCAATCTCTGCCTTAAATACACCCAATGACTTGGCCTCCGATGCCGCCCGTGGCAACAAATTCCATAGATTTACCACCCTCTGACTAAAAAAATTTCTTCGCATTTCTGTTCTGAATGGGTGCCCTTCAATCCTTAAGTCATGCCCTCTCGTACTAGACTCCCCCATCATGGGAAACAACTTTGCCACATCCACTCTGTCCATGCCTTTCAACATTCGAAATGTTTCTATGAGGTCTCCCCTCATTCTTCTAAACTCGAAGGAATACAGTCCAGGAGCGGACAAACGTTCCTCATATGTTAACCCTCTCATTCCCGGAATCATTCTAGTGAATCTTCTCTGTACCCTCTCCAACGTCAGCACATCCTTTCTTAAATAAGGAGACCAAAACTGCCCACAGTACTCCAAGTGAGGTCTTACCAGTGCCTTATAGAGCCTGAACATCACATCCCTGCTCCTATACTCTATTCCTCTAGAAATGAATGCCAACATTGCATTCCCCTTCTTCACCACCGACTCAACCTGGAGGTTAACCTTAATGGTATCCTGTACGAGGACTCCCAAGTCCCATTGCATCTCAGAACTTTGAATTTTTTCCCCATTTAAATAATAGTCTGCCCATTTATTTCTTCTGCCAAAGAGCATAACCATACACTTTCCAACATTGTATTTCATTTGCCACTTCTTTGCCCATTCTTCCAATCTATCCAAGTCTCTTTGCAGACTCTCCGTTTCCTCAGCACTACCAGCCCCTCCACCTATCTTCACATCATCAGCAAACTTAGCCACAAAGCCATCTATTCCATAATCCAAATCGTTGATGTACAATGTAAAAAGAAGCGGCCCCAACACGAACCCCTGTGGAAAACCACTGGTAACCGCCAGCCAACCAGAATAGGATCCCTTTATTCCCACTCTCTGTTTCCTGCCAATCAGCCAACGCTCTATCCACGTATGTAACTTTCCTGTAACTCCATGGGCTCTTATCTTGTTAAGTAGCCTCACGTGTGGCACCTTGTCAAAGGCCTTCTGAAAATCCAAATATACAACATCCACAGCATCTCCCTTGTCTAGCCTACTTGTAACTTCCTCAAAAAATTGTAATAGGTTTGTCAGGCAGGATTTTCCTTTAAGGAATCCATGCTGAGTTCTGCCTATCTTGTCATATGCCTTGAGGTACTCTGTAACCTCATCCTTGACAATCGACTCCAACAACTTCCCAACCACCGATGTCAAGCTAACAGGTCTATAATTTCCTTTTTGCTTCCTTGCCCCCTTCTTAAATAGCGGAGTGACATTTGCAATCTTCCAGTCCTCCGGAACCATGCCAGCATCTATCGACTTTTGAAAGATCATCGCTAATGCCTCCACAATCTCCACAGCTACTTCCTTCAGAACACGTGGGATTGTGACTGCGCACACTTTTCTTCCCTGCCACCTTTGAGTGTCTGGTATACTGCTGATGTCTTCCTCAGTGAAGACTGATGCAAAATGCTCATTCAGTTCCTCTGCCATCTCCTTATCTCTCATTACAATTTCTCCAGCATTGTTTTCTATCGGTCCTATATCTACTCTCACCTGTCTTTTACTCTTTATATACTTGAAAAAGCTTTTAGTATCCTCCTTGATATTATTTGCTAGCTTCCTTTCATAGTTAATCTTTTCCCTCTTAATTACCTTCTTAGTTTCCTTTTGTAAGGTTTTAAAAACTTCCCAATCCTCTGTCTTCCCACTAATTTTCACTTCCTTGTATGCCCTCTCCTTTGTTTTAACTTTGGCTTTGACTTCTCTTGTCAACCACGGTTGCACCCTTTTCCCATTTGAAAAATTCTTCTTTTTTGGAATATACCTGTCTTGCACCTTCCTCACTTCTCGCATAAACTCCAGCCACTGCTGCTCTGCCGTCTTTCCCGCCAGTGTCCCTTTCCATTCAACTTTGGCTAGTTCCTCTCTCATGCCACTGTAATTTCCTTTACTCCACTGAAATACCGACCAATCAGACTTCGGCTTCTCTTTTTCAAATTCCACAGTGAACTCAATCATGTTATGATCACTGCCTCCTAAGGGTTCCTTCACCTCAATCTCTCTAATCACCTCCGGTTCATTACGCAATACCCAATCCAGTACAGCCGATCCCCTAGTGGGCTCAACAACAAGCTGTTCTAAAAAGCCATCTCACAGACATTCTACAAATTCTCTCTCTTGAGATCCAGTGCTGACCTGGTTTTCCCAATCTACTCGTATGTTAAAATCCCCCACAATTATCATAACACTGCCCTTCTGACAAGCCTTTTCTATTTCCTGTTGTAATTTGTAGTCCACATCACTGCAGCTGTTTGGATGCCTATAAGTAACTGCCATTAGGGTTCTTTTACCCCTGTGATCTCTTAGCTCAACCCATAAAGATTCTGCACCTTCTGATCCTATATCACCTCTTTCTAATGATCTAATATCATTTCTTACTAATAAAGCCATGCCTCCCCCTCTGCCTACCTTCCTATCCTTCTGATACACCGTGTATCCTTGGACGTTCAGCTCCCAGAGACATGCATCCTTTAGCCACGTCTCAGTGATGGCCACAATATCATACCTGCCAATCTATAGCTGTACGACAAGATCATCCACCTTATTCCTTATGCTGCGTGTATTTAAGTATAACACCTGAAGACCAGTATTTGGTACTTCCATATTTCAGTATTTGGTATTTCCGGTCTGAGTCACCTTTGTAGAGACACTCCTGTTCCTAGCGCCACTTCATGGACACATGATCAATATATGTATGTAAACTATCTTATGTATTTATATTTCTTCATGTCTCAATTATTGTGTTCTTCATCGAATTGTGTTTTTTTGTGATGCATCGGATGAGGAGTAACAATTGATTTGTTCCCTTTACACTTATGTACTGGAAATGACATTTTAAAATCTTGACTCTTGAACCTCTTGTCAGCAGCTCGTTCCAGATACCCACCATCTTCTATGTGGGAAACTTATCCCTCAGGTCCCCTTTAAATCTTTTCCCTTTCACCTTGAACCTGTGCTCTCTGATCTCAGATTCCCCTACACTGGAGAAAAGACTGTGACCACCCACCTTAGATAAGCCCCTCATAATTTTTTAAAGATTCATCAGGTCACCCATCAGTTTCCAGAATTCCAGGGGAAACTGTCTCAGTTTATCCAGCCTCTTCTTCTAACCCAGCCCCCACAATGACACAGTTACACCTCGTGAATCTGTTTTGCTCCCTCTCTAACTGATCATATTTGTTCTGTAGCAAGGAGACTGGACTGGACACAATACTCTGAATGTGGTCACCTGAAGTGACTGGCATATTGTGGACAACACTCCCACCTGGTGGATCTCTGCTGGAATGATAGCTTCCTAACAGACAACACTCCCACCTGGTGGTGTTCTGCTGCAATGACAGGTCCCTTTGGCTCACACTCGCACCTGGTCTGATTCTGATACAATGACAGGCCCCCATGTGGACAATGCTCAGGGACAAACGCATTCTGCTGAATTGAGGCAGAGCAGCAGCGAGGTCATAGATCCTATTCAGATTACAGAAGAAAAGGTGTTTGCTGTCTTGAAGCAGATCAGGGAAGATAAATCCCCAGGATCAAAGTGTTCTCTTGGATGTTGTGAGGGGCTTGTGCAGAAATTGCTTCATCCTCAGCAGAGATACTGTATTTAAAACATCCTTACCAATGGGTGAGGTTCCAGAAGATTGAAGCACAACTAATGTTGTTGTTTAAGAAAAGCTCTGAGAATAACAGAGGAAATTTTAGGCTGGTAGGCCAGACATCAATAGTGGGTAAGTTAGACCATTCTCCTGCCCTCTGGAATCATTCTCATGAACCTCCTCTAGACCCTCTCCAATGCCAGCACATCTCTCTCAGATAAGGGGCCTAAAACTGTTCACAATACAAGTGTGCTCTGAAATATACCCAATAACATGGCCTGCACAGCCATCTGTGATAAGGAGTTCCAAAGATTCACCACCTCCTTGCTGAAGAATTGTTTTTCTCATCTCTATTCTAAATTAATAACCCTCTATTCTGAGGCTGTGCCCTCTGGATCAAGACTTCACCAGTACAGGAAACCTCCTCTCCACATCCACCCTATCTAGGCCTTTCAATATTCAATAGGTTTCAATAAGATCCTCCCTCTCTCATTCTTCCTAGCTCCAGGCCCAGACCCAGACCCAGAGCCATTGAACACCTTAACTATGTTAACCCTTTCATTCTGAGATTATTCTTCTGAACCTCCGCGGTACCCTCTCCAATGCCAGCACATCTTTTCTCAGATAAGGAGCCTTAAATGGCTCACAATACTCCCTGTGTAGTCTGATTAGTGTCTTATAAAGCCTCAGCAGTATTCTGGTCTTTTTAAAATGATTGCTAATATTGCATTTGTCTTCATTACCACCAACTCAACCAGCAAGTTAACTTTCAGGGAATTATGCATGAGGTCTCCCAATTTCTTTTGCACCATTCATTTTTGAATTTTCTCCCTGTTTTGAAAATATGTTATTGGAAAATATTCTAATAGCCTAGCTATACATGTATTGGGATAGACCAGAACTGATTGGGGATTGTCAACAGGACTTTGTGTGTGTTTGGTCATGTCCAACCAATCTTATCGATGCTTTCAAGGAAGCTAGCAGGAAAGTTGATGAAGGCAAGGCAGTGGATATTGTCTACATGGTCTTTAGCAAGGTCTTTGATGAGGTCCCGCATGGGAGGTTGGTCAAGAAGGTTCAGTCGCTTGGTATTCAGGATGATGTAGTAAATTGGATTAGACATTGGCTTTCTGGGAGAAGCCAAAGAGTGGTCGTAGATGATTACCTGTCTGACTCGAGGCCTGTGACTGGTGTTGTGCCGCAGGGATCGGCTGATTGTTGTTATCGGTATCAACAACCTGGATGAGAGTGTGGTAAACTGAATCAGCATATTTGTGGATGACACCAAGATTGGGGGTGTAGTGGACAGTGAGGAAGGCTATCAAAGTTTGCAGCGAGATCTGGACCACCTGGAAAATGGGCTAAAAATTATCATACAGAAGTTAATGCAGACAAGCGTGAGTTGTTGCAGTTTTGGAGGAGAAACCAGGGTAAGAGTCACACGGTGAATGATAGGGCACTGAGGAGTGCAGCAGAACAGAGGGATCTGGGAATACAGTTCCTAGTTCCTTGAAAGTGCCGTCACAACTAAAGAAAGCTTTTGGCGCATTGGCCTTCATAAATCAAAATATTGAGTACAAGACTTGGAATGTTTTTGCTGAAGTTGTATGAGATATTGGTGAGGCCTAATTTGCAGTACTTTATGCAATTTTGGTCACCTAACCTAACAACAGGAAGGATGTCATAATTTTCATAAGGATGTTGCCAGTACTTGAGGACCTGATTTATAGGGAAAGGTTGAATACATTTGGATTTTATTCCCTAGAGTGGAGAAGAATGAGGAGAGATGGGACACCACAGCAGCAAAGTGGATGGTGGACATTATTATTACAGCTTGGGCTGTCAGAGTTCGGATTTAAATTCCGGCACAATCAGTAAGGAGTTTGTACGTCCTCCCCGTGGAATGTGTGGATTTCTTCTGGGTGCTACAGTTTCCTCTCACAGTCCAACGATCTACTAGTTGGTAGTTTAATTGATCATTGCAAATTGCCCCGTGATTAGTCTTGGGTTAAATCGGGTGTTGCTGGCGGTGCAGCTCAAAGGGCTGGAAGGTCCTGTAATGATCTTTGCCCCACTGACCGCCCGTTGCCCAGGGTGAATAGCCGTCGACCCCGCCAAACAGTGCAATTGCTTTGGTATGGATAAGGTGTGAGTCGCCCAATGATCAGCCACAACACAAATATGAAATAATATACAAAGTGTGAATAAAGAATTATACTTTATAGCAAATTTTTGGTGATGGGTCAGTAGAAACAACTGCAAGAAAAGGCGCCACATAAGTAACTTATCAGTCTTGTGCACATAATATTTTAATACGTTGGAGCTTACGCCTCCAATTCCATCCACAACGTCCTTCCGAGACTCCGGCCACCCTCTGAACCCTCGAGGTCCGGTGTCCGCTGCCCTGGAACCGCTGTCCATTCCTCACACGTCCGTCCTCTCTGCTCGCCTCCCGAAAAAGCCCGCGCTCCTCAACTCAGCACACATATGCAAGATAACAGAACATGACTTCCATTGGCTAACAAATGAATACAATTTCCATTATCACACTGTATAACCCAAACATTGCAGTTACAGAGAACCCCTTGCTCAGCAGTTAACATTACGAGAAGCCATTTTAATATAACACTTCAGAGAAGCCATTTTGGTAATAAGCGATCAACAGTTAACAGTCCATCTAGTATACTGAGAGCCCTACAGGCCTATTCTGCGCTGTATTTCTAAATAAAATCAAATAAAATGAAAATTTGATAGACGTCTCCAAGATTATGAGGAATATAGAAAGGGTTAAGGTTAGGAGCAGAATTAGACAATTCAGCCCATCGAGTCTGCTTCACCATTCCATCATGACTGATCCTGGATCTCACTTAACCCTGGATCTCACTTAACCCCGGATCTCACTTAACCCCAAGCACCTGCCTTCTCGCCATATCCTTTGGTGCCCTGACCGATCAGGAAACAGTCAACTTCCACCTTAAATATACCCACGGACTTGGCCTCCACGGCAGTTTATGGTAAAGCATTCCATAGATTCACTACTGTCTGACGAAAAGAAATTCCTCCTTACCTCTGTTCCAAAAGGTCACCCTTCAATGTTGAAGCTGTGCCCTCTAGTTTTGGATACACCCACCATAGGAAACATCCTCTCCACATTCACCCAATCTTGTCCTTTCAATGAAACCCCCTGCATTCTTCTAAATTCCAAAGAGTACAGGCCCAAAGCTGCCAAACACTTCTCATATGTTAACTCTTTCATTCCCAGAATCATCCTCGGGCACCTTTTCTCTTCATTTTAGCAATGGATTGGCTTATGAGGGAAACAATCACAGAAAAGAAAGGAGGTATTCAATGGACACTTACCTCAACACTTGAAGACCTAGTTTTTGCTGAAGATATCAGTCTGCTAGCGAGTCGTCATTGTGACATGCAGGAGAAATCAGACAGACTTACATATCATATGCATCGCAACTTGGGATGAACATTCAAGTGAGAAAAACAAAGATCATGAAGATGAACGCTTCCAACCTCCAACCAGTAATCATCAATAATCAGCAAGTGGAAGAGGAAGATGAGTTCACATACCTTGGGAGTAAAGTCAGCACTGATGGAGATAGTGGTAAGGACGTATTAACAAGACTACCTAAAGCAAATCAAGCTTTTGGCAGCCTCAGTGCAGTTTGGAAATCCACACAACTCAAACTTAACACCAAAATCAGAATTTTTAAAAGCAATGTCCTAAGCGTGCTACTTTATGGAAGTGAATGTCAGAAGATGACGAAAGACATCTGCAAGAAACTTGACACATTCCAGACAAAATGTCTACGACGTATCAAGAAGATCTTCTGGCCTGAGGAGATCAGAAACCAAGACTTGCTTACATCTTGCAATATGGAATCAATCTCAGTTTGTGTGAAACGAAGACGATGGAGATGGCTGGGCCATGTAATGAGAATGCCAAATGATCAACCAGCAAAAGTAGCACGAAGGTGGACCCCACAGGGAAAGCGAAGTAGGGGCAGGCCCAAGATGACGTGGTGAAGATCTGTGGAAGCAGAACTGAAAGAAGTAGGCATGAACTGGGTAACGGCGAGCAGCAGAGCGAAAGACTGGCAGAAATGGAAGACCCTTGTGGAGGCCTCGTGTGCCACCTTGGCACTAAGGGTTCAGACGACAATGATTGTTCCTTTTACCAAAAGGGATTATCATACATTTCCCAACACTGTATTTCATCTGCCACTTTTTTGCCGAATTTTCAATTTGTCACAGTCCTGTTGCAATCACATTGCTTCCTCAGCACTACCTACTCCTCCACCTATCTTCGTATCATCCACAAACTTTGCCAGAAAGCCATCAATTCTATTATCCAAATCATTGACAAGCAATGTGTAAAGTCACGGTCCCAATACTGACCCCTGAGAAACACCACTAGTCACTGGCAGACAACCAGAAAAGGTCCCTTTTATTCCGATATGGACCATGAATTCTGACTGCTCACCCTCCCTTTGCAGAATATTGTGGACACATTCATGAACATCCTGGACACCGGCACCTGGGAGGTAAACTACCATCTGTGTTTCCTCTTTCCGTCCACAGCATCGCCTGTCTGTACCCCTGACTATAGAGTCTCCTATTACTGCTGCCAAACTCTTCAGTTCATTTTTGAGCCACAGGGCCAGACTCAGTGCCAACAGTACTCAAAATGGAGTACTTATTGTTGAGAGGGATGGCCACAGGGGTTCTCTCTGCGTAACGAGATGTAATTGCTGCTTGGGGCCCACTGTATTTAGTGATCATCGGGTCTGCTCCCTGGGTGATGTCAACAAAGTCCCTTCAATGATGTCATATGCATCCCTTGAGCACGTCTGAAGATGGTGTCCGATGTCCAAATACAGACCGGGAAATGTGTTGTCCTTAATACTCAGGGTTCCTTTACCTTAAGCTTCCTAATCAAATCTGGTTGATTACTCTACAGCCAATCCAGAATTGTTTTGCCCCCAGTGGGCTCAAACACAAACTGCTTTAAAAAGCCTTCCCATAGGCATTCTATAAACTCCCTCTCTTGAGATCCAGCACCAACCTGATTTTCCATGTTGACCTGCATATTGAAATCCTGACGGGGACCAATATCCTTGTTGGCAAGTTTGCCAGAGCTGTTGTGGACGGTTTCAACTAATTTGGCATGGAGATAGGAACTGTAGTGATAGGGCTGGGGGTGGGACAGTTGGTATACAGCTCGATGCAGTGTGTCGTGAGACTGTGAGGAAAGACAGGCAGATGATAGGGCAAAATTGCAGTTAGTGGGTTCAGTTAAAGTGTACCAGGGGTGCAAAATTGAAAAGGGTGATGAATACACGATTAAAGGTGTGATATTTCAATGTACGCAGTATACTGAATAAGGTAGATGATCTTATAGCACCGTTAGAGATTGGTAGGTATGACATTGTGGGTATCATGGAGTCATGGCTGAAAGAAGATCCCAGTTGGTGGGTTAACAATCAAGGATACATATTGTCTCAAAAGGACAGGCCGGTAGGCAGAGGGGTAGGGGAGGCTCTGTTGGTAAAAAACTGAAATCAAAGCCTGAGAGAGAAGTGACATAGGAATGGAAAATGTTGAATCCTTGTGAGTAGAGTTAAGACCTGCAAGGTAAAAAGACTCTGTTGGGAGTTATGTACAGGCTGCCAAACAGTGGACAAATGTGGGATAGAAATTTCAACAGGTAATAGAAAAGGCATGTAATAAGGACAATATTATGATAGCGATGGCATATTTGAAAACGCAGGTAGATTGGGAAAATCAAGTTGGTGCTGGATCCCAAGAAAGGGAATTTGTAGAAAACCTATGAGATGGCTTTTTAGAGCATCTTCTGGTTGAGCTCACTAGGAGAAAAGCAATTCTGGATTGGGTATTGTATAATGAACCAGATTTGGTTAGGGGGCATAAGGTAAAGGAACCCTTAGGAGCTAATCATCATAATATGATAGAATTCACCATGGAGTTTGAGAAGGAGAAGATAAAGTCAGATGCATTAGTATTAGAGTGGAGTAAAGGAAATTACAGAGGCATGAGAGAGGAGCTGGCCAAAGTTGACTGGGAGGGGAGGCTAAGTGGTTGTCGACAGGGCCTATGGAGAGGTCATTACAGCCAAGGTGAAAGGACACAGGAAACTGGGTGACAGTCAGGATGGTGAACCGCCAATGCAGACTACCCCTGTGGCCACCCCTCTCAACAACAACTAATTCACTTTGGATACTGTTGGAGGGATGTCCCAGCAGAAGAATGTTACAGCAGTCAGGTCCCTAGCACTGAGTCTGGCTCTGTGGCTCAGAAGGAAAGAGTGGACAACAGGTGAGCTGTGGTTAGAGAGGGTTCATAAGTTAGGGGAACAGAAAGGAGAATCTGTGGATGACAGTGAGATTCCAGGTTGGTATGTTCCCTCCCAGATTCCGAGGCATCTGACATCGAGGCCTCAGCATTCGTAAGTGGGAGGGTGAGCAGCCAGAGGTCGTGGTCCATATAGATACCAATGAGGGGGAGGGTGAACTCTCTGACCCCAGAAAAGATGGGAAGAAAATGACCCTGAGACAAGAGAGGTGGTTTCACACCATCACCACGACTCAGTCGATCCGTGGAGGAGAATGGTTGTGGCTATTGGGTTAGTACCAAGAAGTAGAAGGGACACAAATGTTATCCACATATTCCACGGGGAGGATGTACAAACTCCTTACAGACAGCGCTGGAGTTCAACTCCGAACTCTGACAGCCTGAGTAGTAATAACGTCGCACTAACCGCTGTGCTTCTGTGGTGCCCATCTCTCCTCATTCTTCTCCACTTGAGGAAATAAAGTCCTAATATATTCAGCCTTTCCCATTAATTCAGGTCCTCAAGTACTGGCAACATCCTTGCAAAATTTATCTTTCAATCTTATTGACATCTTTCCAGTTGCAAGGTGATCAGAACTGCACAAAATACTCCAAATTAGGTCTCACCAACAACTTATACAACTTCAACATAACATCCCAACTCCTGTACTCAGTGCTTTGATCCATCAAGGCCAATGTGCCAAAAGCTTTCTTCACGACCCTCTCTATCCATGATGCCACTTTCAAGGAATTATGGATCTGTATTCCTGGATCCCTCTGTTCTACCACACTCCTCAGTGTAAGTCCTACCCTGGTTTGTCCTCCCAACGTGCAACACCTTACACTGGTTTGCATTGCCCTCTATCTGATATTTTTAGCCCATTTTCCAGTCGGCCCAGATCCCGCTGTAAAATTCGATAGCCTTCCTCATTGGCTATCGTAGACAGTTGATTTTAGATTTGCCACTATTGTGAGGCCCCTCCAGAAAGTATCTCTTCCCAGTCAGCCAGATCTGCCTCAGCTTTAGGCCTCCTAGACGGCAGTCAGGAGTTTCACCATTTAATTGATCATAAGAACGGTTTTGCTCTGGTCGTTTTCACTCTGGACCATGGGGAAAGACATGATGTACTGTCGTTTGTTTCTGTATATGAGAAGTCCCAGTTGAATGGTCCATGACACCTACCAAACTCTAACTGTGCTACTAGATCATCTGCCTCATTCTGTATACTTCATGGATTCAAACATAACACCTTCAGTCCTATATTCATCACCCTTTTAGATTTTGCCCCCACGTTACACTTCAACTCATCCCACTGACTGTGGTTTTGTCCTATCATCCCTCTGTCCTTCCTGTCAGTCTCACCACACAATGCACCTGCCTGTATATGAAATGCCCCATCCTCAGCCCTAGCACTCCAGTTGCCATCCCCCTGCCAAATTAGTTTAAATCCTCTTTGACAGCTCCAGCAAACCTGTCCAAAAGGATATTGGGCTCCCTTGGGTTCAGGTGTAACCTATCCTTTTATAAAGGTCACACATAAATCCCAATAACCCAGAAATCTGAACCTGTACTGCCATCCTATCCTGTCCTGACTCAGATGTGGCACTGAGAGTAATACAGAGATTGCTACCTTGGAGGTCCTGCTCTTCAGCCTCTTCCCTAACTCCTTGTCCTCACTGCACAGGACATCTTCCCCTTTTCTACCTGTGTCATTGTGCCAATGTGCACCACGTCCTGCAGTTTGGTTCTTACCAAAAGGTCATTGAGGCATCAGTTGTGTTCGGGCTGCTGTTGGGTGGGTGGGTGGGGGTCAGTTATGGATTGTGTTTGTAGTTGATACAAAGATGTTTAAGGACCTTTTCTGTTTCTTTTGGGATTGGACATTTGGGAAGGTTAACACTTGTTGTTTGAATATCAGCCTCCTTCCACATTGATTATATACAGACTGTATTGGTTAAGAGTGAGGTGTCAGACTGCAGGCAGTAACACTGGTCACTTCATTATTAGCCACACTGGCAACTTTGAGCTGGTCATGCAGAGCCATATTTCAGACAACATGGAAACAGGTCCTTTGGCTCATCCAGTCCATGCCAACCAAGATACCCCATCCGAGCGAGACCCATTTGTCAGCATTTGGCCCATAACCTTCTAAACCAGCGGCTCACAACCAGGGTTCAATGGACCCCTTTGGTTACTTGTAGGCGTCCATGGCACAAAAAGATTGGGAACTCCTGTTCTAAACCTTTCCAATTTATGTATCTGTTCAAAGTTGTTATTGTACCTGCCTGGACCACTTCCTCTGGCAGCTCACTCCATATACATAGCACTCTCTATGTAAATAAAGTTGCCCCTCAAGTTCCTTTTCAGTCTTTTTCCTTCTCACCTTAAACCTATGCCCTCTAATTCATAATTCCCTACCTCAAGGAACAAAACAGTGTGCATTCACCCTGTCAATACCCCTCAGGATTTACGGACCTCTATGAGATCATCTCTCAGCTTCCTTCACTTGAAGGAAGGAAGTCCCTGCCTATCCAATCTCCCCCTATAACTCAGTCACTCAAGTCCCTCAGAACCAAACATGATACTCCAAGTAACACTCACAAATAGCTGGAGGAACTCAGTGGGTCAGACAGCATCTATGAAGGGGGATTAATTGATCACCTTCCAGCTTGTCCTCATTAGACCCTCTCCCAACTTTCTTATTCTGGCTTCTTCCCCCTTCCTTTCAAATTCTGATGAAGGTTCTCTGTCTGAAATGTCAACTATTTATTCCCCTCCATTGATGCTGCCTGACCAAGTGAGGTCCAACATTTTATGTTTGTTACTCTGTATTTCCTGCATCTGCAGAATCTCTTGTATTTATGATACTGTAAGTGTGGCTTCACCAGTGTCCTGAACAACTGCATCATAATCTCCAAACCTTTATACGTAATGTCTGAGTTACGCAGGTGAGCATGGCAAGTAGTCTTCTTCACCACTCTGTCATCCTTTGACTCCAGTTTCAGTAAGCTTTGCATGTCTACTCCAAGTTTTCCCTGTCCTGCAACACTCCCCAGGGCCTTACCATTCACTATGAATGTTGAACCTGAATTTGACTTTTCAAAATGCAACTTATCCGAAATGAACTCCACTTGCCATTCCTCAATCCATGAACTCCACTGATCAAAATTGCCCTGTAATTTTTGATAACCGTTTTCTCTGTTCACTCTACCATCTATTTCAGTGACATCTGCAAACTTACTAACCTTGTCTTGTACATTCTCATCTGAATCATTGATATAGATGACAAACAATAATGTGTTCTGCATCAATGTCTACTACACAGCACTAGGTACAGGTCTTCAGTCAGAGAAATTACCTTTCACATTCAAATCTGATTTCTACTATCAATCCAATTGTGTATCTGTCATGAGCCCTGCAGGTCTCTGCAGCATGCAGCATGCCGCATAGCACTGGGGTAAAGCTTGGTTTTTCAAACACCTGTACTTACAAACTGGTGTCTCAACTAGACCCATTATGCCCTTGTGCTTTCTGTTTAATCTTCTCAAGTTAATCGTGACTGGCATGGGTTTTCCACATTCTCTGATTATTTAAAGCAGACTCTCGTTTAGCCTGTTTGCAGAGTCCCTCTGTGTGTTTAGAATGATTTGTCATGGGGTGTCACTTGGTTGTGCCACCAAAGCTCTGTTGCCTTTCCCGTGTCTAACCTCTTGTTTCCGTATCTCCATGGAAGACTGGTGTTCCTCCACACCTGGGCTGAGTCATTGCCAGTGCTCACCAAGCCAAAGTCTGCTGTCCCTCTGTATCTAGGCCAGTCGTTGTCAGCGCAAACTGTGACAGGATCAGATTACTCAGCTATCCCCGGATTCCTTGTCATCTGCACTTCCAGAATAGTCTACTTTGTGTTTCCTTATGAAAGACCTTACTGACGTCCATATGAACTCTGTCTCCTGGCCTTCCCTCACTGCCATTCTGCCAATTTATCTCCCACAAATGTCATCTGTACCATTCTTCAACTCCTAAGATTTTATTAGCTGTCATTCTTAAGTTTTCGAATGAAATCAATATGTGGCCATAAAAAGATAGGAACTGTAGGCCATTATTGGGGTGGGCAAGTGTTAGAGTGGTCTGGCTTTGGCTCAGCAGGCTGAGGCAAGGACCGACTTGGGCAAGCACAGATGGAGGTTCCAAGTAAGTAAGAAAGTACGTTTTTCTTATTAATTTTCTAGCGAGCATTTTCAGTTCAATAATGGGCTTAAAGATGCATTAGAAAATTGTTTAGTTTGTGTAATCTTCCAACAGTGCATTCAAAACTGGCTCCTAAGTGAAGCACAACTTACATTTAAAAGAGCAGTTGAAATCACTGTTTCAATGGAAACCACAGTCAGAGATGCAATTGAGTTGCAGGCAGGAATGAAAGTGAGTGTGAACAAAATTGCAACGTCTAAACAGAAACCAACCTGGCCAAACAAATTGTGTTACCATTATGGCAGGGGCTCACATTCATCAAACAAATGGAGGTCGAAAGGTGAAAGTTGCAGAAAATACAGCAAAGTAGGACACATACTGTCTGCGTGTCAGGCAGGCAAAAATAAATGGACTGCTTAGGGAAGAGAAATCGCTAAAAAGTCAAGTTGCAGTTTCAAAAAGAGCTCTAATCTGCACACTGTTGATGAAAAATCTGATCACGTTGAGAGTGACACAGGACTGTGTATGCTTGAGATTTACAGAGTGAACATCAACAATAGACAAGCAATATGGCTTACACCAGAAGCAAATGAAAAATAAATTGAAATGGAATTGGATGCTGGCTCAGTTGTTCCTTCATTCCACAAAATGAGTTTGAACGGCATTTCAAAGATACTGAACTGAAGCTTCCAGATATTCAACTAAGAATTTGTTCTGGAAAAAAGGGTCAATCCTGTGGCAATAACTGAAGTAACTGTGAAATACAACAACCAACAATTCATATTGAGCTTGTATGTGGTAAAAACAGAAAGACCACCAGTGTCGGGGAGTGATTGGCTGAGTCAATTGCAACATGATAGGAAATCCATCCACCATTTGCATGCCCTCGTCCCCTGTACTGAAGCTATGGAAAGGAAATGTACGTCGCATCCGGAGTTTCTCCGGTTAGCGGACAATTCCCTCCACGCCTCACTGATGTAGTGGGGAACCACGTACAAGGCAAGTTACAGCAGTAGCTTCCCATTGCTTTCTACCGGGTGAGTTTCAAAAGAGATCACCAGTTTGTAACCCAGCACGGATGGAAAGCGTACAGGGGAGCCGGCTGGATTCGAACTCTGGACCTTTCATTCCAAAGTCCGACGCTGATTCCACTACGCTACCAGCTGGGTCAATGAAGCTATATAATAGTGAAGTAAGAAAGCTACTGGATGATACCATGGCATAATTCCAGGATGGCACTAGAAAACTCACATATCAAGGGTAACATAGTGTTAAATGAAAATGCCGCACCCAAGTTTTGCAAGGCCCATCTGGTTCATTACAACATCTGTGATAAATTAGCCAGTGAGCTCGATCACGTGGAGGCTGAAGGAATTCTTTCCAAGGTTGAGTGGAGACCATGAGCAATGCCAGTGGTCCCAGTAGCCAGGAAGAATGGGTCTGTCGGGATCTGTGGTGATTTTAAGGTTACTATCAACCCAGTACTGAAAGTAGATCAATACCCTCTGGCTAGGATGGAGGATATCATTGCAAACCATTCTGGAGGAAAACACTTCACCAATGTGGATTTAGCTGATTCCTACTTGCAGATGGAGCTGGAAAAAGAGTCCAAAGGTTCCTGCCAAACCTGGCTACTGTGCCCCACCCCTTGAAGTCATTACTACAGATGGGGAAGAGATGACAATGGACAAAGCAGTGTGAGGTGACTTTCAAAAAAAGGTAAAGAAAATGGTGACTTCAGACACTGTATAGATGGGAGCTTAACATCCAAGGAGACAACCGACAGGCAGATAGGCAGAGGGGGCAGAGTGGCTCTGTTAATAAAAAAAATGAAATCAAATCTTTAGGAAGAGGTGACAACAGAATGGAAGAAGTAGAATTCTTGTGGGTAGAGTTGAGAAACTGTAAGGGTAAAAAGTCCTTGATCGGAGTTACAAACCGGCCTCTGAACAGTAGCCAGGACGAAGGATACAAATTACAGTGGGTGATAGAAAAAGCATCTCAAAAGGGTAATGTTACAATAATTGTTGGAGATTTCAATATGGAGGTAGATTGGGAAAATCAGGTTTGAAGTGAAACATGGGGACAACATCGAAAAGGGCGATGAAGGTTTTATATATGAATACACACTTTATATGGAATAAGGTTAATGATCCTGTCGCACAGTTAGATTGGCAGGTATGATGTTGTGTGCATAACTGAGATGTGGCCGGAAGAAGATTATAGCTGGGAACTTCATATCCAAGAATACACACTGTAACACACATCAAAGTTGCTGGTGAACGCAGCAGGCCAGGCAGCATCTCTAGGAAGAGGTACAGTCGACGTTACGGGCCGAGACCCTTCATCAGGACTAACTGAACGAAGAGCAAGTAAGAGATTTGAAAGGGGGAGGGGGAGATCCAGACTGATAGGAGAAGACAGGAGGGGGAGGGATGGAGCCAAGAGCTGGACAGGTGATTGGCAAAAGGGATATGAGAGGATCATGGGACAGGAGGCCCAGGGAGAAGGAAAAGGGGGAGGGGGGGGAAACCCAGAGGATGGGCAAAGGGTATTGTCAGAGGAACAGAGGGAGAAAAAGGAGAGAGAGAGAAAGAATGTGTGAATATTAATAAATAACGGATGGGGTACGAGGGGGAGGTGGGGCATTAGCGGAAGTTTGAGAAGTCAATGTTCATGCCATCAGGTTGGAGGCCACCCAGACGGAATATAAGGTGTTGTTCCTCCAACCTGAGTGTGGCTTCATCTTTACAGTAGAGGAGGCCGTGGATAGACATGTCAGAATGGGAATGGGATGTGGAATTAAAATGTGTGGCCACTGGGAGATCCTGCTTTCTCTGGCGGACAGAGCGTAGGTGTTCAGCAAAGCGGTCTCCCAGTCTGCGTTGGGTCTCGCCAATATATAAAAGGCCACATCGGGAGCACCGGACGCAGTATATCACCCCAGCTGACTCACAGATGAAGTGTCGCCTCACCTGGAAGGAGTGTCTGGGGCCCTGAATGGTGGTAAGGGAGGAAGTGTAAGGGCATGTGTAGCAGTTGTTCCACTTACAAGGATAAGTGCCAGGAGGGAGATCAGTGGGGAAGGATGGGGGTGACGAATGGACAAGGGAGTCGCATAGGGAGCGATCCCTGAGGAAAGCAGAAGGGGGGGAGGGAAAGATGTGCTTAGTTCTGGGATCCCGTTGGAGGTGGCGGAAGTTACAGAGAATAATATGTTGCACCCGGAGGCTGGTGGGGTAGTAGGTGAGGACCAGGGGCACCCTATTCCTAGTGGGGTGGCGGGAGGATGGAGTGAGAGCAGATGTGCGTGAAATGGGGGAGATGCGTTTGAGAGCAGAGTTGATGGTGGAGGAAGGGAAGCCCCTTTCTTTAAAAAAGGAGGACATCTCCCTCGTCCTGGAATGAAAAGCCTCATCCTGAGAGCAAATGTGGCGGAGACGGAGGAATTGTGAGAAGGGGATGGCATTTTTGCAAGAGACAGGATGAGAAGAGGAATACTCCAGATAGCTGTGAGAGTCAGGAGGCTTATAGTAGACATCAGTAGATAAGCTGTCTCCAGAGATAGAGACAGAAAGATCTAGGAAGGGGAGGGAGGCATCGGAAATGGACCAGATAAACTTGAGGGCAGGGTGAAAGTTGGAGGCAAAGTTAATGGCTATGTTGGTAAAGAAATGAAATCAAATCCTGACAATGAGGTGACATTGGATTGGAAGATGTGGAATCCTGGTGGGTAGAATTAAGAAACTGCAAGGGTTAAAAGTCCCAGATAGGAGTTATATACAGAACTCCTAACAGTAGCTGGAATGCGGGATATAAATTACAACAGGAGATAGAAAAGACATATCAAAAGGGCAGTGTTATGATAGTCATGGGCTTTTCAATATGCACGTAGATTGAGAAAATTAGGTTAGCGCTCGATCCCAAGACAGATTATTTGTGGAGTGCCTGCAAGATGACTATCGAGCAGGGGAAAGACGACTCTGGATTGGGTATTGTACAATGAGCTGGAATTGATTAGGGTAAAGGAATCCCCAGGAGATAGTGATCATCATTTGCTGGAATTCATCTGACAATTTGAGAGGGAGAAGCTAATGTCAGATGTATCGGTATTACAGTGGAGTAAAGGGAATGACAAAGGCATGAGAGAGGAGCTGGCCAGAATTGATTGGAAGAAGTTAGTAGCGGGGATGGCAGCAAATCAGGAAAGGCTGGAGTTTCTGAGAGCAATTTGGAAGGTGTAGAATAGATAAATCCCAAAGAAAAACTATTCTAAAGGCAGGATGACGCATCCCTGTCTGACAAGAGAAGTGAAATACACCATAAAAGCAAAAAAGAGGGCATTTAATAGAACAAAATTTAGTGGGATTGAGAAGCTTTCAAAAACCAACACAAGGCAACTAATAAAGGCATAAGGAGGGAAAGATAACATATGAAGGTAACCAAGCCAATAATATAAAAGAGGACACCAGATTTTTTTCAGATATGAAAATAGTAAAGGAGAGGCAAGAGTCGATATGGAAAATGATGCTGGACAAGTAGTAATGGGGCACAAGGAAATGGCGGATGAAGTGAGGAAGTATTTTGCATCAGTCTTCACTGTGGAAGACAATAGCAGTATGCCAGAAGTTTGGGAGTGACAGGGGGCAGAAGTGAGTGCAGTTGCTATTACTAGTGAGAAGGTCCTTGGGAAGCTGAAAAGTCTGAAGGTAGATACATTTCTCAGACCAGATGGACTAAACACCAGATTGTGAAAGAGGTAGCTGAAAAGATTGTGGAGGTAGTCATCATGATCTTTCAAGAACTAATAGATTCTGGCATGGTACCGGAGGACTGGAAAATTGCAAATGTCACTCCACTCTTCAAGAAATGAGGGAGGCAGAAGCAAAGAAACTTTGGGCCAGATAGCCTGACCTCAGTGGTTGGGAAGATGTTGGAGTTGACTATTAAAGATGTGGTTTCGGGGTACTTGGAGGCATATGATAAAATTGGCTAAAGTCAGTATGGTTTCCTTAAGGGAAAATCCTGCCTGCCAAATCTGTTGGAATTGTTTTAGGAAATAACAAGCAGGATAGGCAAAGGATAAGCGGTGGGCATTATGGACTTGGATTTTCAGAAGGCCTTGACAAGGTGCTACACATGAGGCTATTTAACAAGGTAAGAGCCCATGGTATTAATGGGAAGATACCAGCATGGACAGAGCATTTGCTGATCAGCAGGGGCAAAGACTGGGAAGAAAGGAGCTATTTCTGGTTGGCTGCCAGTGATTAGTGGTGTTCCACAGGGGCCTGTGTTGGGACTGCTTCTTTCTATGTGAAAGTTAATGATTTGTATGACTAATTGATGACTTTGTGGCCAAATTTGCGGTCGAGATGAAGATAGGTGGATGGTTTGGTAGTGCTGGGGAAGCAGGGAGTTTGCGGAAGGGCATAGGTAGATTCAGAGACTGGGAAAATAAGTGGCAGAGGCAGATCAAATACAGTGTTGGGAAGTGTATGGTCATACATTTTAGTAGAAGAAATAAAAGTGTATGGGGAAAAAATTCAAAAGTCCAAATTGCAAAGGGACTTGGAAGTCCTTGTGCAAGATTCCCTAAAGGTGAACTTGCAGGTTGAGTTCGTGGTGAAGATGGTAAATGCAATGTTGGCATTCATTTTGAGAGGACTAGAATAGAAAAGCAAGGCTTTATAAGGCACTGGTGAGGCCTCACATGGAATATTATGAGCAGATTTGGGCCCTTATCTAAGAAAGCATCTGCTGACATGGAGAGGGTTCAGTGGTGGTTCACGAGAATTATTCTGGGAATGAAAGGGTCATCATACGAGGAGCATTTGTTGACTCTGGGCCTCTACTCCCTGGAGTTCAGGAATATGAGGGGGGACCTCATTGAAACCTATTGAGTGTTGAAAGGCCGAGATGAAATTGATGTAGGGAAGATGTTTACAATACTGTGGGAGCTTTGGACCAGAATGCACGGCCTCTGAATAGAAAGACACACATTTAGAATGGAGATAAGGAGGGATTTCTTTTGCCACAGGGTGGGGATCTGTGGAATTTGTTGCCACAGGCGGCTGCAGAGGCCCCATCATTGGGTGTATTTAAGACAAAGGTTAACTGGTTCTTGATCAGAGAGGATGTGAAAGGTTACAGGGAGAAGGCAGGAGAAAGGGTTTGAGAAGGAAAAAAGATCAGCCGTGATGAAATGGTGTAGCAGGCATGTTGGGCCAAACGGCCCACCTGTTCCTATGTCTTATAATTTTTCTGGAGTGTCGTTGCTAAAACTGAAGAGCAGGGAGAAGGTGCTTGGGAAGCTGAAAAGCATGGAGGTGTACCAGATGGACTAAACCACAGGGTTCTGAAAGAGGTAGCTGAAGAGATTGTGGAGGTATTAGTAATGATCTTTCAAGCATCAATAGGTTCCGGTGTGGCTCCTGAGGATGGAAAATTGCAAATGTCATGATATTCTTTAAGGAAGGAGGGAGGCAGAAGAAAGGAAATTATCGGCAATTTAGCCTGACTTTAGAGTTTGGAAAGATGTTGGAATCTCTTATTAAGGATGAAGTTTGGGTACTTGAAAGCACATGATAAAATAGGCCAATTGTATCCTTGAGGGGAAATGTTTCTTGACAAATCTGTTAGAATGCTTTGAGGAAATAATAGGCAGGATAAACAAAGGAGAGTCAGTGTATGTTGTTTATTTGGATTTTCAGTCGGCCTTTGACAAGATGTTACACATGAGGCTGCTTAACAAGAGCCCATGGTATTGCAGGAAAGATACTAACATGAACAGAAGATTGGCTGATGAGCAGACGGCAAAGAGTGGAAATAAAGGGGGTCGAACTGATTGTCTGATGGTGACCAGTGATTTGCCACAGGAGCAGTTGTTGAGACCGCTTCTGTACACGTTTTATGTCAATGATTTGGATGAAGGATTTGATGGCTTTGCGGCCAAGATTGCAGACAATATGAAGATAGGTGGAGGGGCTGGTAGTGTTGAGGAAGCAGAGTGTCTTTAGAAGGACTTAGACAGATTAAGGGAATGGGCAAAATGTCAGATGGAATATTGTGCACTGTCATGCAATTTGACAGAAGAAATAAAAGTGTGGACTATTTTCTAAATGAGGAGGAAATTCCAATATCAGAGAAGCAGAGAGATTTGGAAGTCCTAGTGTAGGATTCCCTGAAGGTTAACTTGCAAGTCGAGTCGGTGGGAAGGAAGCCAAATTGAACGTTCACATTCATTTCAAAAGGACTGGAATACAAAAGCAAGAATGCAATGCTGATGCTTTTTACGGCACTGGGCAGACCGCACTTGGAGCATTGTGAGCAGATTTTGGTCCCTTGTCTACAAAATAATTGTGCTGGCATTGGAGAGGGTCCAGAGGAGGTTTATGAGAATGACCCCAGGAATTAAAGAGTTAATATATGAGAAGCAGTTGATGGCTCTGGGCCTGTACTCCCTGGGGTTTAGAAAAATGAGGGGGGATCTCATTGCAACCTATTAAATGTTGAAAGGTCTAGCAGTGCAGTGGATGTTACCTATGGTGGAGGAGTCTGGGACCAGAGGGCACAGCCTCAGAATAGAGGAGCGTCCGTTTAAAACAGAGGTGGAAAAATGTCTTTAGCCAGAGGCTGCTGAATCTGTGGAATTCATTGCCACAGACAGCTGTGCAAGCCATCACTGGGTATATTTGAGTCAGAAGTTGACAGATTCTGATTTAATCGTGGCATCGAAGGTTGCGGGGAGATGGCAAAAGAATGAGGTTAAGAGGAACAATAAATTAGCCATGTTGGAGCGGCAGAGTCTACCTGATGGGCTGAACGGTTTAATTCTTTAATGTGTCTTATGGTCATTTGGTGTTAAATCAAGGCATATTTGCTACCCTCCAGTCTGCCGGCACCTCACCTGTCACTAATGATGAATCCAATATCTCAGCCAGTTCTCTTGCAAAAGGATACAGATCATAGACTCAGAGTTATTCAGCTTGGAAACAGGCTCTTCAGCCCAAAATGCCTCCCTGAGCTGGTACCATCTGCCAGCTTTTTGCCCTGAACGTTTCCTATCCAAGTACCTGTTCAAATGGTATTGAAATGCTGTATTTGTAGTTCTACCCGCAGCTACTACTTCCTCTACAATTGGGAGAGTTCAGAGCCTCTTCCCATCAGGAAAGCTAACCAACACCTCTACTTTCTGAGGAGGCTGAAGAGAGCTGGACTATGCACATCTGTACACACAACCTCCTGCAGGTGCACAGTAGAGAGCTTCCTAACATGCTCCATCCCTGATTGGAACAGAAACTGCACTGTGGTGTACTGGAGGGCTCTGTAATGGGTAGTCAAAACTGCCTATAGCATCACTGGCACCAGCCCTCCAGCTAAAAAGGATATATATACAGAAAGGTGCTGGAAAAGGGCCAGTAACATCATAAAGGATCCCACCCTGCTCACGGACTACTTGTCCCACTCCCAACAGGGAGGCGATGTAGCATCCACACCAGGACCACCTGACTCTAAAACAGTTACTTTCCCCAAGCAGTGAGGCTGATCAACACCTCCACCCACTACCTCACCTCTCCACACCCCCAACCACCACTACTTTATCACATCCTGTCAGTCTCCCAATGTACAGACACTCCTGTGCCTAGCGTCACTTACAATCAATCTATGTATATAAGTTATATTTATTGTGTTTTTTATTATTGTGTTCTTAATCATTTTGTGTTTTATTCAGTGCTGATTCAGATGAAGAATAACAATTATTTTGTTCTCCTTTACACTGATGTACTGGATATGACATTTAAAGATCTTGAATCTTGAATCTTTCATCAGCAGCTCAATCGATGTGCCCACCACCTTCTGTGTGGGAAACTTATCCCTTAGGTCCCCTTTAAATCATTCCACTCTCACCTTGAACCTGTGCCATCTACTCTCAGACTCCCCCACCTTGGAGAAAAGACTGGAAGGACTGTTTAGGGCCCTGGATGGTAGGAGATGTCCTCCTTTTTAAAGAAAGGGGCTTCCCTTCCTCCACCATCAACACTGCCCTCAACCACATCTCTTCCATTTCACGCACGTCTGCTCTTACCCCATCCTCCTGCCACCCTACAAGAGATAGGGTTCCTCTTGTCCTCACCTACCACCCCACCAGCCTCTGCGTCTCCACATAATTCTCAGAAACTTTCACCACCTCCACTGGGATCCCACCACCAAGCACATCTTTCCCTCCTCCCCCCACCACTTTCTGCTTTCCACTGGGATCACTCCCAACACCACTCCTTTGTCCATTCGTCCCTCCGCACTGATCTCCCTCCTGGCACTTATCCTTGCAAGTGGAACAAGTGCTTCACCTGCCCCGACACCTCTTCCCTCACTGCTATCCAGGGCCAGAAACAGTCCTTCCAGGTGAGGCGACACTTCAGCTGTGAGTCTGTTAGGGTTATATACTGTGTTTGGTGCTGTCGGTGTGGCCTCCTGTATATCGGTGAGACCCGACGTAGATTGGGAGACCGCTTCGCCGAGCATCTACGCTCCGTCTGCCAGGGCAAGCGGGATCTCCCAGTGACCACCCATTTTAATTCCACTTCCCATTCCCATTCCCATTCCCATTCCGATATGTCCATCCATGGCCTCCTCCACTGTCGTGATGAGGCCACATTTAGGTTGGAGGAACAACACCTTATATTCCGTTTGGGTAGCCTCCAACCTGATGGCATGAACATTGATTTCTCAAACTTCTGGTAATTTCCCCCACCTCCCCCTTCATTCACCATTTTCCATCCTCTTTTCCCTCTCTCACCTCATCTCCTTGCCCACACATTGCCTCCCTCTGGTGCTCCTTCCCCCTTTCACTTTCTTCCATTGCCTTCTGTCTCTTATACCAATCGACTTTCCAGCTCTTTACTTCCTTCCCTCCTCCAGATTTCACTCTTCCCTCCCCCACCCTTTAAACCTACTCCTTAGCTTTTTTCTCCAGTCCTGCTGAAGAGTTTCGGACTGAAATGTCGACTGTACTTTTTTCCAGAGATGCTGCCTCGCCTGCTGAGTTCCTCCAGCATTTTGTGTGTGTTGCACCGTTCACTCAATGTGGTGTCTGGCTGTGCCCCAATGCCTCACCTGCCACCCCACCAGCCTCCAGATCCAGCACATTATCCTCCGCAACCTGGGTCACCTTCAACAGGACCCCACCACTAAACACATCTTTCCCTCTCCACCCCTCTTCATATTCCGCAGGGAGCGGTCCCTCCCCACGGATCTCCTACCCGGCACTTATCCCTGTTAGCACAAGTGCTACACCTGTCCCTACACCTCCTCTCTTGCCACCATTCAGGGCCCCAAACAGTCCTTCCAAGTGAGGCAACACTTCACTTGTGAGTCTGTTACGGTCATCTATTGCATCCGGTGCTCCTGGTCCGGTCTCCTCTACATCGGTGAAACCCGACGCAGATTAGGGGACCGCTTCGTCGAGCACCTCCGCTCCGTCCGCCACAACAGACAGGGTCTCCTGGTTGCCACCCACTTCAACTCTGCCTCCCAGTCCCATTCGGATATGTCCATACCTGGCCTCCTCTACTGCCATGATGAGGCGAAACTCAGGCTGGAGGAGCAACATCTCATATACCGTCCAGGTTAGGGGTCGCCAACCCGTCGATCGTGATCGACCGGTCGATCTTTCAGACTTTCCCAGTAGATCCCGAAGAAAAATCAAAAATAAATACACAAATACTGTTGTAGTGTGAGCATGATAAAAGTAAGTAATACTAATTAGGATAATGGTAATATAGCAATATTTTCGCTAAAAAGCTGTTTGTAAAGAGAGATTGTTTCCGGGTTGCGGGGGTTTAGTTCCGTTCTTTCTGCCCGGTGCGCATGTGTCTAGTTCCCTCGCCATGCACCGCATTTACAGCGTAGCCTGTGCTGCATCAACGTGACCAATCAGATTCGGGATAAGAGTACTGACTGTCGCAAACATCAATATACGGCAGTGGTCCCCAACCTCCGGGCCGCGAAGCAGGCAGTGGTGCAGCGGTAGTCGGGTTGCACACAGCACATTTTTAAGAAAAAAAGCCGAAATAAACAAGCTAATTAATTAGGTGAATGTCGGCTCAGATCAGAGGTGACGCAATCGGCAATCGCTCGTGATATCCTGATAACATAGCAGAGGCTCCACGAAAGAAGGCACAAACATGCAAATTCCATCCAGAATGGGAAGAGGAATTTCTATTTCACTTGGTGAAAGACAAGTGTGTGTGTGTGTTGTGCCACCAAACACAAGCACTGACTAAAAGAGGGAATCTGGAGCGGCTCCGCAACACCAACCACCAGGAATTTAAAGACACCTACCCCACAAAGAGCGCAATTCGTGACAGGAAAGTTGAGGAGCTGAAATTGGGGTTGAAGGCCCAGCAATCGTTTTTCACAAAACATGCTGCTCAAAATAAGGCTGCTATTGAAGCATCATTTGTTATGAGCCAAATTTCAGGGAACTAGCAGAAAGTATTCAGTCATCACACTGAGTGCAACAGTCAATTTTTATTCATTTATTTCTCGTGTTGAAATAAAATTAAATAATGAAACTTAGAAACCATAGAAAAACTACAGCACAGAAACAGGCCTTTTGGCCCTTCTTGGCTGTGCCAAACCATTTTCTGCCTAGTCCCACTGACCAGCACACGGACCATATCCCTCCATACACCTCCCATCCATGTATCTGTCCAATTTATTCTTAAATGTTAAAAAAGAACCCGCATTTACCACCTCGTCTGGCAGCTCATTCCATACTCCCTGTGTGAAGAAGCCCCCCCAATGTTCCCTTTAAACTTTCCTCCCTCACCCTTAACCCATGTCCTCAGTGGAAAAAGCCTGCTTGCATTCATCCTATCTATAACCATCATAATTTTATATACCTCTATCAAATCTCCCCTCATTCTTCTACGCTCCAGGGAATAAAGTCCTAACCTATTCAACCTTTCTCTGTAACTGAGTTTCTCAAGTCCCAGCAACATCCTTGTAAACCTTCTCTGCACTCTTTCAACTTTACTTATATCCTTCCTGTAATTTGGTGACCAAAACTGAACACAATACTCCAGATTCGGCCTCACCAATGCCTTATACAACCCCATCATAACATTCCAGCTCTTATACTCAATACTTTGATTAATAAAGGCCAATGTACCAAAAACTCTCTTTACGACCCTATCTACCTGTGACGCTACTTTTAGGGAATTTTGTATCTGTATTCCCAGATCCCTCTGTTCCACTGCACTCCTCAGTGCCTTACCATTAACCCTGTATGTTCTACCTTGGTTTGTCCTTCCAACGTGCGATACCTCACACTTGTCTGTATTAAACTCCATCTGCCATTTTTCAGCCCATTTTTCCAGCTGGTCCAAGTCCCTCTGCAGGCTCTGAAAACCTTCCTCACTGTCTACTACACCTCCAATCTTTGTATCATCAGCAAATTTGCTGATCCAATTTACCACATTATCATCCAGATCATTGATAGAGATGACAAATAACAATGGACCCAGCACTGATCCCTGTGGCACACCACGAGTCACAGGCCTCCACTCGGAGAAGCAATTCTCTACTACCACTCTTTGGCTTCTTCCATTGAGCCAATGTCTAATCCAATTTACCACCTCTCCATGTATACATAGCGACTGAATTTTCCTGACTAACCTCCCATGGGGGACCTTGTCAAAGGCCTTACTGAAGTCCATGTAGACAATATCCACTGCCTTCCCTTCATCCACTTTCCTGGTAACCTCGTGGAAAAACTCCAATAGATTGGTCAAAGATGACCTACCACGCACAAAGCCATGTTGACTCTCCCTAATAAGTCCCTGTCTATCCAAATGTTTGTAGATTCTGTCTCTTAGTACTCCCTCCAATAACTAACCAAATACCGACGTTAAACTTACCGGCCTATAATTTCCCGAGTTACTTTTCGATCCTTTTTCAAACAACGGAACAACATGAGCCACTCTCCAATCCTCCGGCTTAGAATTAAAGGTGTGAAGTATTGTAATATTCTTAAAGAAAGACAGCTATGGCCTGTTTGATCTGCTAGTTACAGTGTTTTCTTGTTTGAATTAATTTGAAAGTTTGACAAAAGTATTTTTTGTAATTCAAATACAATTCGCCCAAATAAAAGGCCTCAAATTGGAAGTACGATCTGAGCTGTTTTTTCTCGAAACGATTTAGTAGGTAGATTTTGCCTTTCACTGAGGTTGAGGTAGGGGATCTTGGGCTTAAAAAGGTTGGTGACCACTAGTCTAGGTAGTCTCCAGCGCCTTGGTATGAACATAGAATTCCCCAACTTCTGGTAATTCCCTCCCTCTCCCTCCCCTATCCCTATGTCACTCTGCCCCCTCCCCCAGCTGCCTATCACCTCCCTCATGGTTCTGCCTCCTTCTACTACCCATTGTGTTTTCCCCATTCCTCCTTCACCTTTCCTGCCTATCACCTCCCTGCTTCCCCTCCCCCACCCCTTTATCTTTCCCCTTACTGGTTTTTCACCTGGAACCTACCAGCCTTCTCCTTCCCACCTTCTTTATAGGGCCTCTGCCCCTTCCCTCTTCAGTCCTGACGAACGGTTCCGGCCTGAAACATTGACTGATCATTTCCATGGATGCTGCCCGACCTGCTGAGTTCCTGCAGCGTGTTGTGAGTGTTGCTTTGACCCCAGCACCTGCAAGTATTTTGTGCCCCAATGACAAGTTTTCTGTGGACAATACTCCCACCTTGTGGCTCCCTGCAGCAATAACATGTTCTCTGTGGACAACACTCCCACCTTGTGGCTCCCTGCAGCAATAACATGTTCTCTGTGGACAACACTCCCACCTTGTGGCTCCCTGCAGCAATAACATGTTCTCTGTGGACAACACTCCCACCTGGTGGTTCCCTGCAGCAATGACATGTTTTCTGTGGACAACACTCCCACCTGGTGGCTCCCTGCAGCAATGACATGTTCTCTGTGGACAACACTGCCACCTGGTCTGATTCTGACACAATGACAGATCCCCATGTCGACAACGCTGAGGGACAAACGCATTCTGCAGAATTGAAACAAAGCAGCACCAAGGTCAGAAATGCTGTACAGATCACAGAGGAGGAGGTGTTTGCTGTCTTGAAGCAAATTAGGGAGGATAAATCCCAGGGCCTGACAAAGTGTTCTCTTGGACATTGTTGGAGGCTCGTGCAGGGTCTCCAGCAGAGATACTGTATTTAAAATATCCTTACCAACGGGTGAGGTGTCAGAGGGTTGAATGTTGTTTTGTTGTTTAAGAAAGCTCTAAGAATAACCTGGGAAATTTTAGGCTGTGGGCCTGACATCAGCAGTGGGTAAGACACAGGAGCTAAAATAGGCGGTTCGGCCCATTGAGTCTTGCTCCACCATTCCATCATAATCGATTTATTATTCCTCTCGACCCCATTTTCCTGTCTTCTGTGATCATTCTTGTGAACCTCCTCTAGACCCTCTCCAATGCCAGCACATCTTTCTTAGATAAGGAGACTAAAAGCAATAAATAAGGGCCCAATCCACATGGTCAATTCTAGCCAATGGCTGTGATTGCCACCCAGGCACTGAGGCAAACAGAGTCACAGGAGTTTCCCTCGGTTGTTGCACCCGTTGGTACAGAGTGAGAGCGGCAGGTTAAGGACACTTGACAACCAGTTGCTGACCTCCCAGGCCATTTAGTCGGGTAAACTCCAGTACACATTAGTACCGAGACATCCCAGAATAGAAGAAGGGTCCTTGTCAGGCCCCAGATGCCTCTGAGGAGTCTCTACCCACCGTTAGCAGAATCAGGCTGGTTTCCTCCAGCTCCTGTTGGTGCATGCTTCACCAAAGGCACACATCATGCTCTCTGCTGGCACCAAGCCAGTCTCAGGACCCTGGTCTCCTGTTGGCACCAGCTCATTTAGGGGAACCACTCTTTTGGACGTTCCCGCAGCGTCTTTCCACAATTCCTGTGGGGGAAATCTTTGTTCCTGCAGTGGCACACCCAGGGAGGGTATGTGGGCCCCAGTGGCACCTCCTCCGAGTGGCAGGGGCTCTTGGTGAGGGTTGAACCTCTTCGGCAGCTGCAATCATGAGATCGGACCTGGATAGCTGCCCTCATCCCTATTCCTAGGGATTCCCTTTCAACCTTCCCTTCCTGCCGGTTCACCTCAAGGAAGCTTCCCAAGGGTTCTCCACCTTTTGAAGCCAAGAGGGAGCCTGAGTTGGTCACGACCTCCTGTCATTTCGGCTGCAATGTTCTGAGCACCTGCATTTCCACGTCGGGCTTCCTCCAGGTCCTGTGCTGCAGCGTCAGAGCCTCCAGGAGATCCCTCACTGGTACTGAAGGAGCAGGGACATGGCTCACTGGTCGCTTTGACCCCTATCATTGACCCCCTCCCCTAGCCTCTCTGAGGCTGTGCTTGCATCTCAATGTCCTTTGGCTCATCATTCCAGATGAAGCTTTTGCAGCCAGTCATTTCCAAGCCCATGTCCAGTGCCACCTTCCAAAGCACTGTTCCTGCAGTTGTCACCCAAGGTGGAGGAGTTGGATTAGTCCACTGCCAGTGGTGCCAAGGGGAAGCACTAGGAGTGTCTCTGTCAAGTGCTTGGCACCAGAATACCCAAGGTAGTGATGACCCTCTGCTTTCGTGCCCTCGGCCCCCATATTACACCTCAACCTGAGGGGAACCAATATGGTTACAGGCGGGTTTGCCAGAGCTGTTGGCAAGGGGATGGGAACTGGAGTGATAGGGCTGAGGAGAGAGCAGTTGGTAAACACACAGGCAGATGTTGTGACAAATCAGCTATACAGCAAATCCAAAACACAAATCCCTCCAGCTACACCACGTCCATGTCCCTCCATCTTCCTTACATCCAAATAAAAACCTCTTATGTATTTGCTTCTACTACCATACAAGACAGCACATTCCAGGTATCCATAACTCTGAGTAAAAAAACTTACACCTCACATCCCCCTTGAACCTACTGCCTCTCACCTTCAATGCATGCCCTCTGGTATGAGACATTTAAACCCTGGGAAACAGATACTCCCTGTCTACTCTATCAATGCCTCTCATCATCTTGTAAACCTCCTTCAGGTCTCCCCTCAGCCTCTGATGCCCCAGAGAAAACAACCCAAGTTTATCCAGCCTCTCATGATAGCACATGCCCTCTAAAGCAGGCAGCATCCTGGTAAACCTCTTCTGCACTTTCTTCAAAGCCTCAACATCCTTCCTACAGTGGGGCAACCAGAAATGTATGCAATTTTCCAGATGAGGCCTTACCAGAGTTTTATAAAGTTGCAACATAACCTCCTGACTTTGAACTCAATGCCTCGACTCATTAAAGCAAGCATTCCATAAGCGTTCTTACCATCAACCTGTATAGCCACTTTCAAGGAGCTATGAACTTGGATCCCAAGATCTCTCTGCTCAGCAATGCTGTTAAGGACCTTTCCCTGAACAGTGTACTGTCTCCTTGCATTTGCCCAACTGAGGTGCAACACCTCACATTTATCTGGATAAAACTCCATCTGCCATTTCTCAGTCAATTTGCCGCACATCCCATGCATCTTAATCTTCTGGAGTAGCCTCCCATGAGGAGCTTTTTCAAACACCTTTCTAAACTCCATGCAGACAACATCATCAATCTCTCATTACCTATCAGGCCCCAGGGACTTATCCTCTTTAATACTAATTTGGAGGCCCAACAGATCCTCCTCCTTGACCTCTAAACACCCTAATGTGTTTATACACTCAGCACTGATCTCCTGGTCCTCCATATCCTTTTCCTGGGTAAGTACTGAGACAAAGTACTCGGACTCCGCCTTCCGCCTGTGGACACGTCAGACGCAGTGTCTTTCTGTCTGCCTTTAATTTCTCCCTTTCCCGACTTAAACTTTGAAATTTTAACTTTATTCAGTCGGATTTTTTAAAGTGATAATTATAACCATGGCTACCTTAAGAAGCACTAAAAAAATTCCCGATACAGGTAATGGTAAATCTACAAAAACTGGCGAAGCTTCTGAAGAGCCAGCCTGGGTTACTAGATTAGAGACTCAAGTGAGCTCTATCGTCGCTGAATTAACTCAACTAAAAGAAAGTCTTCTTCCTTTGGAGGAAAAAATTGATTCTTTGAGCTTGGATCTTAAAGAAGTAACTCGTAATGCGGCTGCTATTTCTTCTCGTTTGGAAAAAGCACAACGTCGAATTGTTGACTTGGAAGCTCGTTCTCGTCATTATAATATTAGAATAGTTGGATTGAAAGAGCAATCAGAATCTGCCGATATACTGGACTATTTCACTAAAATGTTTCAATCTCTATTTCCTGAGGCTTTTTTCACAATTGCCCCACATCGAAACAGCCCACAGGATTGGAACTCCGAGACAAGGTAAAAACAGACATGTTACTGTGCGTTTCCTCTGTATTCGTGACAAAGACCATATTATTAAACTGGCAAGAAAACAAAGACTGTTTAAATTTCAAGGCTCTGAGATTCGTTTCTTTCAAGATTTTCCACGTGAAGTTCTTCAGCAAAGTTCCGGATTTGCGACCGTAACGCGAATCGCCTTTCAGAAACAGATATATCCCTCCCTTCTTTATCCAGCTAAATTAAGGCTTTTCGCTAAAGACTCTGGGGTTCGTATCTTTGTGGATCCAGCCGATGCACTGCGTTTTATTAATTCTCTCTCGGATGAGTCTGAAGCCTGAAGTTTAAAAGACTTACAATTATTCGATCGTTTTGCGATATAGGGAATGATGAGATCGGAATAATTGAGAAGTACAGAAAGTCTTGCTATTAAAAAGTAGCTTTACCTTGGAAATAGACTGGCTTGGACGGTTTTAACTTCAGAAGATATTTTATGGGATCTTTGGAAGACTGTAGAAATTTTAAACCATTTCGAATTTCTTTCTGTTTGTTACATATATGAATTAATTGTTTCTTTTTGCTTTGTATGGTTTTGTTAAAAACTTTTAACTACTATTCAGGATGTTTTTACGTTTTGAGGATAGATGTAAAAAATTAAAAGATGGCGATGTTTTCTCTTCTGTGCAAATATTTCAAGAATTTGTTTTGGAAGTGTTTTTTTTCTTATCTAATGTTATGAAGGTTACTTTCTAAATTGAAGGCTGTTTCTGTTAACTGTTTTTTCTAATTTAATTGTGATGGGCTGTACGTCGACTGTAATGAGTGGTATACCCGGGAGAGGGAGACAGATTACTTTTTTTTATTTGTACCTTTCACTTAGGCAGGTGGAGTTCAGAATTGCTTCTGTGCATTTCTTGGGGCTTGCGTCGATTAATATCGCCTTATCTCTGGGCTTTGTAGGTTGGGTGGGATTTTTTATTTTTTTATTTCTATTTTTTATTCCCATTATGGAACTCTGGAGCGTACGCAAATTGTTATCATTGTTGTTTATCACCGCCATTCAAAATTTCTTTATCCTGACATGTGTTTAATTGTTTTCTTTAGATATAAAGTTTCATGATTTTAGTTAAACAGTTAAATGTTTTAAGTTGGAATGTCCGTGGTTGGAATCATCCTATTAAGTGTAAGAAAGTATTTAAAATTATTAATCGATTCCAACCTGACATAATCTTTGTACAAGAGACACATGTCAAGTTATGTGATAACAATCGATTTTTTAAAATTTTGGAAGAACCCTTAGATTCACGCAAACTCTCAAAGTAAAATTAGGGGTGTTTCCATTTTTATTGATTCCAATATTCCCTTTAATCAGGAGGATATTATATCTGATATTAATGGTAGATTTTTGATTGTTAAAGGAACACTTTACGATAAGAAAATGGTTTTGGTTAATATATATGGACCAAATACTGATGATCCTTCATTTTTAAAGATATTTTTGCTCTATTACCTGATTTAAATGAATATATGGGTGGAGATTTTAATATTTGCTTAAATCCCTTGTTAGATAAATCATCATCTAGACATCAACTCCCTAATCATTCTGCATCACTTATTAATTCTTTTTTAATTGTTTATGGTTTAATTGAAGTCTGGAGACATATCCATCCTACTAATAGAGAATATTCCATTTTTTCACATGTTCATAATAAATATTCGAGAATCAAATATTTCATAGCTGACCCTCGACTTTTACTTAATGTTCAGAAATGTGAATATGATGCAATTGCTACTTCCGATCATGCTCCTTTAAATTGAATATTTGATTTGAAAGGTGTTATTTCTACAAGACCACCTTGGTGTTTTCCAGAACATTTGTTACAAAGTTCAGATTTTGTTGAGTTTATTGAAACTCAGATAAAAGAGTTTTTTCTCTTTAATAATACAGGAAATGTCTCAAAGTTAGTAATTTGGGATACGTTAGAAGCTTATTTATGTGGTCAGATTATTTCTTATTTAGCTAAGTTGAAGAAACAGACAAGAATAGAATTAGATAAAATTGCTAAACAAATTAGATTAACAAACAAAGAATTAGATAATATCAACACAATCCTTCCAAAGGTTGAATTGTTTAAAGGAAGAGTGGAACTACAATCACAATATAATTTATTATTAACTTATCCCATTGAAGGATATTTGCTTAAATTAAAAAGTCAGTTTTATATTTTTGGGGATAAAAATAATAGGCTATTAACTTCCCAGTTAAGGGCTGCCAAAGCTAAAAGACAAATTTTAAAGATTCGTAAAGATAATGGAGACATAGTAAGTAATTATGAAGATATTAATAATATCTTTCAGAATTTTTATTCTGATCTTTATAAATTTCAGTTTCCAGCAAATTCCTCTAAAATGAAAGCTTTTTTATATAAGATTAAATTTCCTCAAATTACTGCTGAAGATCAACAGACCCTCGATGCTCCAATTGTTGAGCATGAAATTCAGAAAGCTGTATGGTCAATGCAATCAGGTAAAGCTCCTGGACTTGATGGTTATTCGGTAGGATTTTACAAAAAATTTGAAAAATTACTTTCTCCATACCTCTTGGAAATATTTCATGAATCTTTTGAGAAAGGTAATTTACCCTCTTCTTTTTATGAAGCTTCTGTTTCTTTAATCCTTAAGAAAGACAAAGATCCTACTGAATGCTCATCTTATAGACCTATTTTGCTACTAAATGTGGATGCTAAAATTCTTTCCAAGTAATGGCTAACCGTTTGGAAAACATTTTATCTAAAATTATCTCTGTGGATCAAACAGGCTTCATTGGAGGCCGTTACTCTTTTTCTAAAGTTCGGAGATTGATGAATATTATTTATTCACCATTATCCAAAACACCCCAATGTGTTATTTCTCTGGATGCAGAAAAGGCATTTGATAGAGTTGAATGGACTTATGTGTTTAATGTATTAGACAGATTTGGCTTTGGTAATAATTTTAATAAGTGGATTCAAATGATCTATAAGAACCCTATCACTACGTTTATTACTAATAATCTTAGGTCTCCCTTTTTTTTTACTTTCACGAGGTACTCAACAAGGATGTCCATTAAGACCTTTATTATTTAATCTCGCACTGGAGCCTTTGGTTATAACAATCCGTGAAGCTAAAAATATTCATGGTATCTCTATAAATGGGACCATACATAAGATTTCTCTTTATGCAGATGATCTTATGGTTAATATCTTGAATCCTGAAGAATCTATTCCTAATCTTTTGGAATTATTAAATGATTTTGGAAAATTTTCAGGATATAAACTTAATTTAAATAAAAGTGAATTGTTCCCTTTAAATGTTCCCATTTTTATATATAAGGATATTCCATTTAGAATTGTGAATTCTTTTAAATATTTGGGTATTATCATTACAAAAAATATATAAGGATCTTTATAAAGCTAATGTAGTTCCTTTATTGGACTCTATGAAACAATTATTATCTGGATGGAATCCTCTTACACTTTCTTTAATAGGTTGTATTCATGCTGTGAAAATGATGATTTTACCTAGATTTTTATATATTTTTCAAAATATACCTATCTTTCTAACCAAAAATATTTTTGATCAAATTGATTCTACTATTTCATCCTTTATTTGGAATAATAAAAACCAAGAATTAATAAGTTTCATTTACAAAAATCTAAAAAAGATGGTGGACTCACATTACCTAATCTAAGATTGTATTATTGGGCTGTTAAGAGTTGACAATTATGTTTTTGGTTATATTGGCTCCATAAGAACCGAACACCAGCTTGGATTGATTTGGAATTTAAAGCTATTAATCAATTTTATTTAACTTCACTATTAGGAGCTCCATTACCTTTACAACTTGCTAAAATTTCTAATTTAAATTTCTACCCTGTTATTAAACAGTCCTTACAGATTTGGTTTCAGTTTCGCAACTCTTTTAATTTTAAACAATTTAAATTGTCTAGTCCTGTATTTCGAAATTTGCTATTTAAACCTTCAATTACTGATCCCATCTTTCTTTTATGGAGAAATAAGGGGATTTGTTCTTTTGCAGATTTATTTAGTGATGGTCGATTGTTGTCTTTTAATGATAAATATTCTCTCACACACACACATTTCTTGCAATATTTACAGGTTAGACATTTTTTACAAAAATATGTTTCTATATTTCCATATATGCAAGGATCTGATTTGTTGGATACCATTTTGAATATGAATCCCTTAGTGCAAGGCTCCGTTGCTAGAATTTATAATTTATTTTTACTACAAAAAGATAACCTCTCACTAAAGATTAAATAAGATTGGGAGAGAGAACTTAATATGTCTTTTGTTAATGAAGATTGGTCGCGAGTTCTGAAACTGGTTAATTCTTCTTCGATATGTGCCAATCATTGTTTAATTCAGTTTAAAATTGTTCACTGTTACTATTTAACAAAGGAGGGGCTATCCAAAATATTTCCTAATATAGATAATTATTGTGATAGGTGCAAAAATGAAGTAGCTACTTTGTCAGATATGTTCTGGTCACGTCCCTTATTGAAATCTCTTTGGAAATCTTTATTTTCTACAATCTCTAAAGCTTTGAAAATTAATTTGCAACCTAATACATTGACTATTCTATTTGGAATAGTTCCGCATCACATTCAGGGTATTTCATTTTCAAACCAACATGTAATTGCATTCGTTACATTGTTGGCAAGAAGAGCTATTTTATTGAAGTGGAAAGATACCTCTGCTCCTACACTAACTCAATGGTTTTCCCAAGTAATGTTATGTCTTAGTTTGGAAAAAATTAGAACTTTTGATCCCCGATTTGATTTTGAGTGAAGGTGGGGCTCTTTTGCTAAATATTATCATTTAATTTGAATCAATTTACATGGTTTCCTTCCTATTTTATGTTGTATAAATATGATTTGGTGGTTGTTGCTTTCTTTTTCTTCTTTTATATATATAAATGATTGTAAGACGTGTTGCTCCGGGAGTTGGTTCCTAATGGGTTTTTTGGCTTTTTTTTGTTTTATAGTTAGTGGGTTTTCTTTTAGTTAGCGGGGTTCTCTTTTTTCCTTCTTTTCCTTTTATAAAATGTTTTTGTTCATTAGAAACATAGAAACATAGAAATAGGTGCAGGAGTAGGCCATTCGGCCCTTCGAGCCTGCACCGCCATTCAGTATGATCATGGCTGATCATCCAACTCAGAACCCTATACCAGCCTTCCCTCCATACCCCCTGATCCCTTTAGCTACAAGGGCCATATCTAACTCCCTCTTAAATATAGCCAATGAACTGGCCTCAACTGTTTCCTGTGGCAGAGAATTCCACAGATTCACCACTCTCTGTGTGAAGAAGTTTTTCCTAATCTCAGTCCTAAAAGGCTTCCCCTTTATCCTCAAACTGTGACCCCTCATTCTGGACTTCCCCAACATCAGGAACAATCTTCCTGCATCTAGCCTGTCCAATCCCTTTAGGATTTTATACGTTTCAATCAGATCCCCCCTCAATCTTCTAAATTCCAATGAGTATAAGCCTAGTTCATCCAGTCTTTCATCATATGAAAGTCCTGCCATCCCAGGAATCAATCTGGTGAACCTTCTTTGTACTCCCTCTATGGCAAGGATGTCTTTCCTCAGATTAGGGGACCAAAACTGCACACAATACTCCAGGTGTGGTCTCACCAAGGCCTTGTACAACTGCAGTAGTACCTCCCTGCTCCTGTACTCGAATCCTCTCGCTATAAATGCCAGCATACCATTCGCCTTTTTCACCGCCTGCTGTACCTGCATGCCCACTTTCAATGACTGGTGTATAATGACACTCAGGTCTCGTTGCACCTCCCCTTTTCCTAATCAGCCACCATTCAGATAATAATCTGTTTTCCTGTTTTTGCCACCAAAGTGGATAACTTCACATTTATCCACATTAAATTGCATCTGCCATGAATTTGCCCACTCACCTAACCTATCCAAGTCACCCTGCATCCTCTTAGCATCCTCCTCACAGCTAACACTGCCACCCAGCTTCGTGTCATCCGCAGACTTGGAGATGCTGCATTTAATTCCCTCATCCAAGTCATTAATATATATTGTAAACAACTGGGGTCCCAGCACTGAGCCTTGCGGTACCCCACTAGTCACCGCCTGCCATTCTGAAAAGGTCCCGTTTATTCCCACTCTTTGCTTCCTGTCTGCTAACCAATTCTCTATCCACATCAATACCTTACCCCCAATACCGTGTGCTTTAAGTTTGCACACTAATCTCCTGTGTGGGACCTTGTCAAAAGCCTTTTGAAAATCCAAATATACCACATCCACTGGTTCTCCCCTATCCACTCTACTAGTTACATCCTCAAAAAATTCTATGAGATTCGTCAGACATGATTTTCCTTTCACAAATCCATGCTGATTTTGTCCGATGATTTCACCGCTTTCCAAATGTGCTGTTATCACATCTTTTATAGCTGACTCCAGCAGTTTCCTCACCACCGATGTTAGGCTAACCGGTCTATAATTCCCTGGTTTCTCTCTCCCTCCTTTTTTAAAAAGTGGGGTTACATTAGCCACCCCCCAATCCTCAGGAACTAGTCCAGAATCTGAAGAGTTTTGAAAAATTATCACTAATGCATCCACTATTTCTTGGGCTACTTCCTTAAGCACTCTGGGATGCAGACCATCTGGCCCTGGGGATTTATCTGCCTTTAATCCCTTCAATTTACCTAACACCACTTCCCTACTAACATGTATTTCCCTCAGTTCCTTCATCTCACTGGACCCTCTGTCCCCTACTATTTCTGGAAGATTATTTATGTCCTCCTTAGTGAAGACAGAACCAAAGTAATTATTCAATTGGTCTGCCATGTCCTTGCTCCCCATAATCAATTCACCTGTTTCTGTCTGTAGGGGACCTACATTTGTCTTTACCAGTCTTTTTCTCTTCACATATCTATAAAAGCTTTTACAGTCAGTTTTTATGTTCCCTGCCAGTTTTCTCTCATAATCTTTTTTCCCTTTCCTAATTAAGCCCTTTGTCCTCCTCTGCTGAACTCTGAATTTCTCCCAGTCCTCAGGTGAGCCACTTTTTCTGGCTAATTTGTATGCTTCTTCTTTGGAATTGATACTATCCCTAATTTCCCTTGTCAGCCACGGCTGCACTACCTTCCTTGATTTATTCTTTTGCCAAACTGGGATAAACAATTGTTGTAGTTCATCCATGCGATCTTTAAATGCTTGCCATTGCATATCCGCCGTCAACCCTTTAAGTGTCATTTGCCAGTCTGTCTTAGCTAATTCACATCTCATACCTTCAAAGTTACCCTTCTTTAAGTTCAGAACCTTTGTTTCTGAATTAACTATGTCACTCTCCATCTTAATGAAGAATTCCACCATATTATGGTCACTCTTACCCAAGGGGCCTCTCACGACAAGATTGCTAATTAACCCTTCCTCATTGCTCAATACCCAGTCTAGAATAGCCTGCTCTCTAGTTGGTTCCTCGACATGTTGGTTCAAAAAACCATCCCGCATACATTCCAAGAAATCCTCTTCCTCAGCACCTTTACCAATTTGGTTCACCCAATCTACATGTAGATTGAAGTCACCCATTATAACTGCTGTTCCTTTATTGCACACATTTCTAATTCCTGTTTAATACCATCTCCGACCTCACTACTACTGTTAGGTGGCCTGTACACAACTCCCACCAGCATTTTCTGCCCCTTAGTGTTATGCAGCTCTACCCATATCGATTCCACATCGTCCCGGCTAATGTCCTTCCTTTCTATTGCGTTAATCTCCTCTCTAACCAGCAACACCACCCCACCTCCTTTTCTTTCATGTCTATCCCTCCTGAATATTGAATACCCCTGAATGTTGAGCTCCCATCCTTGGTCACCCTGGAGCCTTGTCTCTGTGATCCCAACTATATCATATTCATTAATAACAATCTGCACTTTTAATTCATCCACCTTGTTACGAATGCTCCTTGCATTGACACACAAAGCCTTCAGGCGCGCTTTTACAACTCTCTTAGCCCTTACACAATTATGTTGAAAAGTGGCCCTTTTTGATGCTTGCCCTGGATTTGCCGGCCTGCCACTTTTACTTTTCACCTCACTACTTTTTGCTTCTACCCTCACTTTACACCCCTCTGTCTCTCTGCACTGGTTCCCATCCCCCTGTTGTGAACTAACCTCCTCTCACCTAGCCTCTTTAATTTGATTCCCACCCCCCAACCATTCTAGTTTAAGGTCACCTCAGTAGCCCTCGCAAATCTCCCCGCCAGGATATTGGTCCCCCTAGGATTCAAGTGTAACCCGTCCTTTTTGTACGGGTCACGCCTGCACCAAAAGAGGTCCCAATGATCCAAAAACTTGAATCCCTGCCTCCTGCTCCAATCCCTCAGCCACACATTTATCCTCCACCTCATCGCATTCCTACTCTCACTGTCGCATGGCACAGGCAGTAATCCCATATATAGGCAGTAATCAGCATATATAAGTTTTTTTTTCCTTCAGCTTTATTAATTATATACATACTAATTTGTTGAATTTCTGTATTTTATAGCTGTAGAAGATTATATATTGATAAAAAGATTTAAAAATGAAATGAAACAAAGTACTCATTGAAGTGTAACATCGGGACAAAATCAAAAAGGGTAATGAATGCAGGGCTGAAGGTGGTATGTTTGAATGCATTCGGTATACAGAAGAAGGTAGATGATCTTGTAGCACAGTCAGATATCGGCATGTATGACTTTGTTGGCTGAAGGAAGATCGTAGCTCAGAGCTTAATATCCAAGGATACACATCATAGTGAAAGGACAGGCAGGCAAAGGGGGTGGGATGGCTCTGCTGGTAAAAAACGAAATGAAATCCTCAAAGAGGTGAAATAGGAACGGAAGATGTATAAACTTGCAGGCAGAATTAAGGAACTGTAAGGGAATTTTATACAGACCTCTGGACAGTAGCCAGGATGTGGGATATAAATTACAATGGGGGATAGAAAAGGCATATGAAGAAGGCAATGTTACAATCATCATGGGGAGATTTCAATATGCACGTAGGTTGGGAAAATCAGGTTGGTGCTGGATTGCAACAGAGAGAATTTGTAGAATGCCTACAAGATGGCTTTTTAGTGCAGCTGCGGTTGACCCACTAGGGAATCAGCTATTTTGGACTGTTTTTGTGTGATGAACTAGTTTTGATTAGGGAGCTTAATGTAAAGGAACCCCTAGGAAGCAGTGATCATAACGTGTTAGAATTCACCCTGCAGTTTGAGAGGGAGAATCTAAAGTTAGATATATCAGTATTATAGTGGAATAAAGGGAATTACAGAGGCATGAGAGAGAAGCTGGCCAAAGTTGATTGGAGGGGGATACTGGCCGAGATGATTGCAGAAAAGCAATGGCTGGAATTTCTGGGAGCAATATGGAAAACATCGTATAGGTACTGTACATCTCAAAGGTGAAGAAATATTCTAAAGGAAGGAAGAAGAAACTGTGGCTGACAAGGGAAGTCAATGACAGCATAAAAGCCAAAGAGAGGGCATATCTTATAGCAAAAGTTGGTGGGAAGTTAGTGGATTGGGAAACTTTTAAAACACCAACAGAACGTTTCATTATTATTGTACAGTTAAAACAGTAGGGATACCAGGCAGGAGAGTTGGATGCTCCTCTTGTGGGATGTGGGAAGCAGCTTCCAACACTCAGAGTTAAGGAGTTGGAGCTGGAGCTGGATGATGTACTGGAACTTACCCGGCCAAATGGGCTGGGAGGTCAGCAACTGGTTGTCAAGTGTCCTTAACCTGCCGCTCTCACTCTGTACCAACGGGTGCAACAACCGAGGGAACCCCTGTGACTCTGTTTGCCTCAGTGCCTGGGTGGCAATCACAGCCATTGGCTAGAATTGACCATGTGGATTGGGCCCTTATTTATTGCTTTTAGTCTCCTTATCTAAGAAAGATGTGCTGGCATTGGAAAGGGTCTAGAGGAGGTTCACAAGAATGATCACAGAAGACAGAAGAATGGGGTTGAGAGAAATAATAAATCAACCACGATGGAATGGTGGAGCAAGACTCAATGGGCTGAATGGCCTATTTTAGCTCCTGTGTCTTACCCACTGCTGATGTCAGGCCCACAGCCTAAAATTTCCCAGGTTATTCTTAGAGCTTTCTTAAACAACAAAACAACATTCAATCCTCTGACACCTCACCCGTTGCTAAGGATATTTTAAATACAGTATCTCTGCTGGAGACCCTGCACGAGCCTCCAACAAAGTCCAAGAGAACACCTTGTCAGGCCCTGGGATTTATCCTCCCTAATTTGCTTCAAGACAGCAAACACCTCCTCCTCTGTGATCTGTACAGCATTCATGACCTTGGTGCTGCTTTGTTTCAATTCTGCAGAATGCGTTTGTCCCTCAGCGTTGTCGACATGGGGATCTGTCATTGTGTCAGAATCAGACCAAGTGGCAGTGTTGTCCACAGAGAACATGTCATTGCTGCAGGGAGCCACCAGGTGGGAGTGTTGTCCACAGAAAACATGTCATTGCTGCAGGGAACCACCAGGTGGCAGTGTTGTCCACAGCCAGACAGTACATTGAGTGAACTGTGCAACACACACAAAATGCTGGAGGAACTCAGCAGGCGAGGCAGCATCTCTGGAAAAAAGTACAGTCGACATTTCAGTCCGAAACTCTTCAGCAGGACTGGAGAGAAAAGCTAAGGAGTAGGTTTAAAGGGTGGGGGAGGGAAGAGTGAAATCTGGAGGAGGGAAGGAAGTAAAGAGCTGGAAAGTCGATCGGTGTAAGAGACAGAAGGCCATGGAAGAAAGTGAAAGGGGGAAGGAGCACCAGAGGGAGGCAATGTGTGGGCAAGGAAATGAGGTGAGAGAGGGAAAAGAGGATGGAAAATGGTGAATGAAGAGGGAGGTGGGGGAAATTACCAGAAGTTTGAGAAATCAATGTTCATGCCATCAGGTTGGAGGCTACCCAAACGGAATATAAGGTGTTGTTCCTCCAACCTAAATGTGGCCTCATCATGACAGTGGAGGAGGCCATGGATGGACATATCGGAATGGGAGTGGGAATGGGAAATGGAATTAAAATGGGTGGTCACTGGGAGATCCCGCTTGCCCTGGCAGACGGAGCGGAAGATGCTCAGCGAAGTGGTCTCCCAATCTACGTCGGGTCTCATCGATATACAGGAGGCCACACCGACAGCACCAAACACAGTATATAACCCTAACAGACTCACAGCTGAAGTGTCGCCTCACCTGGAAGGACTGTTTCTGGCCCTGGATAGCAGTGAGGGAAGAGGTGTCGGGGCAGGTGAAGCACTTGTTCCACTTGCAAGGATAAGTGCCAGGAGGGAGATCAGTGCGGAGGGACGAATGGACAAAGGAGTGGTGTTGGGAGTGATCCCAGTGGAAAGCAGAAAGTGGTGGGGGGAGGAGGGAAAGATGTGCTTGGTGGTGGGATCCCAGTGGAGGTGGTGAAAGTTTCTGAGAATTATGTGGAGACGCAGAGGCTGGTGGGGTGGTAGGTGAGGACAAGAGGAACCCTATCTCTTGTAGGGTGGCAGGAGGATGGGGTAAGAGCAGACATGCGTGAAATGGAAGAGATGTGGTTGAGGGCAGCGTTGATGGTGGAGGAAGGGAAACCCCTTTCTTTAAAAAGGAGGACATCTCCTACCATCCAGGGCCCTAAACAGTCCTTTCCAGTCTTTTCTCCAAGGTGGGGGGAGTCTGAGAGCAGACGGCACAGGTTCAAGGTGAGAGGGGAAAGATTTAAAGGGGACCTAAGGGATAAGTTTCCCACACAGAAGGTGGTGGGCACATCGATTGAGCTGCTGATGAAAGATTCAAGATTCAAGATTTTTAAATGTCATTTCCAGTACATCGGTGTAAAGGAGAACAAAATAATTGTTATTCTTCATCTGAATCAGCACTGAATAAAACACAAAATGATTAAGAACACAATAATAAAAAACACAATAAATATAACTTATATACATAGATTGATTGTAAGTGACGCTAGGCACAGGAGTGTCTGTACATTGGGTGACTGACAGGATGTGATAAAGTAGTGGTGGTTGGGGGTGTGGAGAGGTGAGGTAGTGGGTGGAGGTGTTGATCAGCCTCACTGCTTGGGGAAAGTAACTGTTTTAGAGTCAGGTGGTCCTGGTGTGGATGCTACATAGCCTCCCTGATGGGAGTGGGACAAGTAGTCCGTGAGCAGGGTGGGATCCTTTATGATGTTACTGGCCCTTTTCCAGCACCTTTCTGTATATATATCCTTTTTAGCTGGAGGGCTGGTGCCAGTGATGCTATAGGCAGTTTTGACTACCCATTACAGAGTCCTCCAGTACACCACAGTGCAGTTTCTGTTCCAATCAGGGATGGAGCATGTTAGGAAGCTCTCTACTGTGCACCTGCAGGAGGTTGTGTGTACGGATGTGCATAGTCCAGCTCTCTTCAGCCTCCTCAGAAAGTAGAGGTGTTGGTTAGCTTTCCTGATGGGAAGAGGCTCTGAACTCTCCCAATTGTAGAGGAAGTAGTAGCTGCGGGTAGAACTACAAATACAGCATTTCAATACCATTTGAACAGGTACTTGGATAGGAAACGTTCAGGGCAAAAAGCTGGCAGATGGTACCAGCTCAGGGAGGCATTTTGGGCTGAAGAGCCTGTTTCCAAGCTGAATAACTCTGAGTCTATGATCTGTATCCTTTTGCAAGAGAACTGGCTGAGATATTGGATTCATCATTAGTGACAGGTGAGGTGCCGGCAGAGTGGAGGGTAGCAAATATGCCTTGATTTAACACCAAATGACCATAAGACACATTAAAGAATTAAACCATTCAGCCCATCAGGTAGACTCTGCCGTTCCAACATGGCTAATTTATTGTCCTTCTTAACCTCATTCTTTTGCCATCTCCCTGCAACCTTTGATGCCACGATTAATCCAGAATCTGTCAACTTCAGTACAGTCTGTATATAATCAATGTGGAAAGAGGCTGATATTCAAACAACAAGTGTTAACCTTCCCAAATGTCCAATCCCAAAAGAAACAGAAAAGGTCCTTAAACATCTTTGTATCAACTACAAACACAATCCATAACTGACCCCCACCCACCCACCCAACAGCAGCCCGAACGCAACTGATGCCTCAATGACCTTTTGGTAAGAACCAAACTGCAGGACGTGGTGCACATTGGCACAATGACACAGGTAGAAAAGGGGAAGATGTCCTGTGCAGTGAGGACAAGGAGTTAGGGAAGAGGCTGAAGAGCAGGACCTCCAAGGTAGCAATCTCTGTATTACTCTCAGTGCCACATCTGAGTCAGGACAGGATAGGATGGCAGTACAGGTTCAGATTTCTGGGTTATTGGGATTTATGTGTGACCTTTATAAAAGGATAGGTTACACCTGAACCCAAGGGAGCCCAATATCCTTTTGGACAGGTTTGCTGGAGCTGTCAAAGAGGATTTAAACTAATTTGGCAGGGGGATGGCAACTGGAGTGCTAGGGCTGAGGATGGGGCATTTCATATACAGGCAGGTGCATTGTGTGGTGAGACTGACAGGAAGGACAGAGGGATGATAGGACAAAACCACAGTCAGTGGGATGAGTTGAAGTGTAACGTGGGGGCAAAATCTAAAAGGGTGATGAATATAGGACTGAAGGTGTTATGTTTGAATCCATGAAGTATACAGAATGAGGCAGATGATCTAGTAGCACAGTTAGAGTTTGGTAGGTGTCATGGACCATTCAACTGGGACTTCTCATATACAGAAACAAACGACAGTACATCATGTCTTTCCCCATGGTCCAGAGTGAAAACGACCAGAGCAAAACCGTTCTTATGATCAATTAAATGCTGAAGCTCCTGACTGCCGTCTAGGAGGCCTAAAGCTGAGGCAGATCTGGCTGACTGGGAAGAGATACTTTCTGGAGGGGCCTCACAATAGTGGCAAATCTAAAATCAACTGTCTACGATAGCCAATGAGGAAGGCTATCGAATTTTACAGCGGGATCTGGGCCGACTGGAAAATGGGCTAAAGATATCAGATAGAGGGCAATGCAAACCAGTGTAAGGTGTTGCACTTTGGGAGGACAAACCAGGGTAGGACTTACACTGAGGAGTGTGGTAGAACAGAGGGATCCAGGAATACAGATCCATAATTCCTTGAAAGTGGCATCATGGATAGAGAGGGTCGTGAAGAAAGCTTTTGGCACATTGGCCTTGATGGATCAAAGCACTGAGTACAGGAGTTGGGATGTTATGTTGAAGTTGTATAAGTTGTTGGTGAGACCTAATTTGGAGTATTTTGTGCAGTTCTGATCACCTTGCAACTGGAAAGATGTCAATAAGATTGAAAGATAAATTTTGCAAGGATGTTGCCAGTACTTGAGGACCTGAATTAATGGGAAAGGCTGAATATATTAGGACTTTATTTCCTCAAGTGGAGAAGAATGAGGAGAGATGGGCACCACAGAAGCACAGCGGTTAGTGCGACGTTATTACTACTCAGGCTGTCAGAGTTCGGAGTTGAACTCCAGCGCTGTCTGTAAGGAGTTTGTACATCCTCCCCGTGGAATATGTGGATAACATTTGTGTCCCTTCTACTTCTTGGTACTAACCCAATAGCCACAACCATTCTCCTCCATGGATCAACTGAGTCGTGGTGATGGTGTGAAACCACGTCTCTCGTCTCAGGGTCATTTTCTTCCCATCTTATCTGGGGTCAGAGAGTTCACTCTCCCCCTCATTGGTATCTATATGGACCACGACCTCTGGCTGCTCACCCTCCCACTTACGAATGCTGAGGCCTCGATGTCAGATGCCTTGGACTGCAAGATCAGACTGTTCAGCCCATTGTTGGTCTGCTAGCTGATGTTTCAAATTGACCAGGTCCTGACCCAATCAGTGCTACTCCATTGGGAACACCGATAAGCAGGAAGATCCAAGAACCAGATTTGGCACTTGAGGACCTGGAAAATCTCAACATCATTGTCGGAGTATCGGTGAAATCTGGAGCCCACAATGAGTCATTTTCACACATCGTGTCTACACCAGCCTCCAGACCAGCAAACAATCCTCCAGTCACGCTCGAAGTGATTGTTCTGTCTCTGGTCTCCAACTGACCAGAATTTAAATCCTGCTGTGATGTGTCCCACTGGTGTCACAATAGCCTTGAGATGTGGGATTTCCAGGAGACTTCCAGCCTCCCTGATGGCCACATCTCCACCAGGTGCATCGAGATGCACCGCCTTCGAGACCACGTGAGGGAACTGGAGCTGCAGCTTGATGAACTTTGGCTTAGGGAAAGTGAAACAGTGATAGACAGGAGCTACAGGAAGGTAGTCACCCCAAGGCTAAAGGAGAAAGGTAAACAGGTGACTGTCAGGAGAGGGAAGGGAGAATGTCAGACAGTGGAGAGCACCCCTGTGGCCATCCCTCTCAACAATAAGTACTCCATTTTGAGTACTGTTGGCACTGAGTCTGGCCCTGTGGCTCAGAAAAGGAACTGAAGAGTTTGGCAGCAGTAATAGGAGACTCTATAGTCAGGGGTACAGACAGGCGATGCTGTGGACGGAAAGAGGAAACACAGATGGTAGTTTACCTCCCAGGTGCCGGTGTCCAGGATGTTCATGAATGTGTCCACAATATGCTGCAAAGGGAGGGTGAGCAGTCAGAATTCATGTCCATATCGGAATAAAAGGGACCTTTTCTGGTTGGCTGCCAGTGACCAGTGGTGTTTCTCAGGGGTCAGTATCAGGACTGTGACTTTACACATTGCTTGTCAATGATTTGGATAATAAAATTGATGGCTTTGTGGCAAAGTTTGTGGATGATACGAAGATAGGTGGGGGAGTAGGTAGTGCTGAGGAAGCAATGTGATTGCAACAGGACTGTGACAAATTGGAAGATTGGGTAAGAAAGTGGCAGATGAAATACAGTGTTGGGAAATGTATGATAATCCCTTTTGGTAAAAGGAACAATCATTGTCGTCTGAACCCTTAGTGCCAAGGTGGCACATGAGGCCTCCACAAGGGTCTTCCATTTCTGCCGGTCTTTCGCTCTGCTGCTTGCCGTTACCCAGTTCATGCCTACTGCTTTCAGTTCTGCTTCCACAGATCTTCACCACGTCATCTTTGGCCTGCCCCTACTTCGCTTTCCCTGTGGGGTCCACCTTAGTGCTACTTTTGCTGGTTGATCATTTGGCATTCTCATTACATGGCCCAGCCATCTCCATCGTCTTCATTTCACACAAACTGAGATTGATTCCATATTGCAAGATGTAAGCAAGCCTTGGTTTCTGATTTCCTCAGGCCAGAAGATCTTCTTGATACGTCGTAGACATTTTGCCTGGAATGTGTCAAGTTTCTTGCAGATGTCTTTCGTCATCTTCCGACATTCACTTCCATAAAGTAGCGCGCTTAGGACATTGCTTTTAAAAACTCTGATTTTGGTGTTAAGTTTGAGTTGTGTGGATTTCCAAACTGCACTGAGGCTGCCAAAAGCTTGATTTGCTTTAGGTAGTCTTGTTAGTACGTCCTTACCACTATCTCCATCAGTGCTGACTTTACTCCCAAGGTATGTGAACTCATCTTCCTCTTCCACTTGCTGATTATTGATGATTACTGGTTGGAGGTTGGAAGCGTTCATCTTCATGATCTTTGTTTTTCTCACTTGAATGTTCATCCCAAGTTGCGATGCATATGATGTAAGTCTGTCTGATTTCTCCTGCATGTCACAATGATGACTCGCTAGCAGACTGATATCTTCAGCAAAAACTAGGTCTTCAAGTATTGAGGTAAGTGTCCATTGAATACCCCCTTTCTTTTCTGTGATTGTTTCCCTCATAAGCCAATCCATTGCTAAAATGAAGAGAAAAGGTGCCCGAGGATGATTCTGGGAATGAAAGGGTTAACATATGAGGAGTGTTTGGCAGCTTTGGGCCTGTACTGGTTGGAATTTAGAAGAATGCAGGGGGTTTCATTGAAAGGACAAGATTGGGTGAATGTGGAGAGGATGTTTCCTATGGTGGGTGTATCCAGACCTAGAGGGCACAGCCTCAACATTGAAGGGTGACCTTTTGGAACAGAGGTAAGGAGGAATTTCTTTTCGCCAGACAGTAGTGAATCTATGGAATGCTTTAGCATAAACTGCCGTGGAGGCCAAGTCCATGGGTATATTTAAGGTGGAAGTTGACTGTTTCCTGATCGGTCAGGGCACCAAAGGATATGGCGAGAAGGCAGGTGCTTGGGGTTAAGTGAGATCCAGGATCAGCCATGATGGAATGGTGAAGCAGACTTGATGGGCTGAATTGTCTATTCTGCTCCTAACCTTAACCCTTTCTATATTCCTCATAATCTTGGAGACCTCTATCAAATTTTCATTTTATTTGATTTTATTTAGAAATACAGCACAGAATAGGCCTGTAGGGCTCTCAGTATACTAGATGGAGTGTTAACTGTTGATTGCTTATTACCAAAATGGCTTCTCTGAAGTGTTATATTAAAATGGCTTCTCGTAATGTTAACTGCTAAGCAAGGGGTTCTCTGTAACTGCAATGTTTCGTTTATACAGTGTGATAATGGAAATTGTATTCATTTGTTAGCCAATGGAAGTCATGTTCTGTTATCTTGTATATGTGTGCTGAGTTGAGGAGCGCGGGCTTTTTCGGGAGGCGAGCAGAGAGGACGGACGTGTGAGGAACGGACAGCGGTTCCAGGGCAGCGGACACCGGACCTCGGGGGTTCGGAGGGTGGCCGGAGTCTTGGAAGGACGTTGTGGATGGAATCGGAGGCGTGAGCTCCAACGTATTAAAATATTATGTGCACAAGACTGATAAGTTACTTATGTGGCGCCTTTTCTTGCAGTTGTTTCTACTGACCCATCGCCAAAAATTTGCTATAAAGTATAATTCTTTACTCGCACTTTGTATATTATTTCATATTTGTGTTGTGGCTGATCATTGGGCAACTCACACCTTATCCACACCAAAGTAATTGCACTGTTTGGCGGGGTCGACGGCTATTCACCCTAGGCAACGGGCGGTCAGTGGGGCAAAGATCATTACAGGACCTTCCAGCCCTTTGAGCTGCACCGCCAGCAACACCCGATTTAACCCAAGACTAATCACGGGGCAATTTGCAATGATCAATTAAACTACCAACTAGTAGATCGTTGGACTGTGAGAGGAAACTGTAGCACCCAGAAGAAATCCACACATTCCACGGGGAGGACGTACAAACTCCTTACTGATTGTGCCGGAATTTAAATCCGAACTCTGACAGCCCAAGCTGTAATAATAATGTCCACCATCCACTTTGCTGCTGTGGTGTCCCATCTCTCCTCATTCTTCTCCACTAGGGAATAAAATCCAAATGTATTCAACCTTTCCCTATAAATCAGGTCCTCAAGTACTGGCAACATCCTTATGAAAATTATGACATCCTTCCTGTTGTTAGGTTAGGTGACCAAAATTGCATAAAGTACTCCAAATTAGGCCTCACCAATATCTCACACAACTTCAGCAAAAACATTCCAAGTCTTGTACTCAATATTTTGATTTATGAAGGCCAATGCGCCAAAAGCTTTCTTTAGTTGTGACGGCACTTTCAAGGAACTAGGAACTGTATTCCCAGATCCCTCTGTTCTGCTGCACTCCTCAGTGCCCTATCATTCACCGTGTGACTCTTACCCTGGTTTCTCCTCCAAAACTGCAACAACTCACGCTTGTCTGCATTAACTTCTGTATGATAATTTTTAGCCCATTTTCCAGGTGGTCCAGATCCCGCTGCAAACTTTGATAGCCTTCCTCACTGTCCACTACACCCCCAATCTTGGTGTCATCCACAAATATGCTGATTCAGTTTACCACACTCTCATCCAGATTGTTGATACCGATAACAACAATCAGCCGATCCCTGCGGCACAACACCAGTCACAGGCCTCGAGTCAGACAGGTAATCATCTACGACCACTCTTTGGCTTCTCCCAGAAAGCCAATGTCTAATCCAATTTACTACATCATCCTGAATACCAAGCGACTGAACCTTCTTGACCAACCTCCCATGCGGGACCTCATCAAAGACCTTGCTAAAGACCATGTAGACAATATCCACTGCCTTGCCTTCATCAACTTTCCTGCTAGCTTCCTTGAAAGCATCGATAAGATCGGTTGGACATGACCAAACACACACAAAGTCCTGTTGACAATCCCCAATCAGTTCTGGTCTATCTCAATACATGTATAGCTAGGCTATTAGAATATTTTCCAATAACATATTTTCAAAACAGGGAGAAAATTCAAAAATGAATGGTGCAAAAGAAATTGGGAGACCTCATGCATAATTCCCTGAAAGTTAACTTGCTGGTTGAGTTGGTGGTAATGAAGACAAATGCAATGTTAGCAATCATTTTAAGAAGACTAGCCTCAGAAAAGAGGGTTATTAATTTAGAATCGAGATGAGAAAAACAATTCTTGAGCTAGGGGGTGCTGAATCTTTGGAACTCCTTATCACAGATGGCTGTGCAGGCCATGTTATTGGGTATATTTCAGAGCACACTTGTATTGTGAACAGTTTTAGGCCCCTTATCTAAGAATGATGTGCTGGCATTGGAGAGGGTCTAGAGGAGGTTTACGAGAATGATCCCAGAGGGCAGGAGAATGGGATTGAGAGGAATAATATATCAACCATGATGGAATGGTGGAGCAAGGCTCGATGGGCCATCTGGCCTATTTCTGCTCCTATGTCTAATGGTCTTATGGTCCAACTTACCCACTATTGATGTCTGGCCTACCAGCCTAAAATTTCCTCTGTTATTCTCAGAGCTTTTCTTAGTTGTGCTTCAATCTTCTGGAACCTCACCCATTGGTAAGGATGTTTTAAATACAGTATCTCTGCTGAGGATGAAGCAATTTCTGCACAAGCCCCCCACAACGTCCAAGAGAACACTTTGATCCTGGGGATTTATCTTCCCTGATCTGCTTCAAGACAGCAAACACCTTTTCTTCTGTAATCTGAATAGGATCTATGACCTCGCTGCTGCTCTGCCTCAATTCAGCAGAATGCGTTTGTCCCTGAGCATTGTCCACATGGGGGCCTGTCATTGTGTCAGAATCAGACCAGGTGCGAGTGTGAGCCAAAGGGACCTGTCATTGCAGCAGCACACCACCAGGTGGGAGTGTTGTCTGCTAGGAAGCTATCATTCCAGCAGAGATCCACCAGGTGGGAGTGTTGTCCACAATATGCCAGTCACTTCAGGCGACCATATTCAGAGTATTGTGTCCAGTCCAGTCTCCTTGCTACAGAACAAATATGATCAGTTAGAGAGGGAGCAAAACAGACTCACAAGGTGTAACTGTGTCATTGTGGGGGCTGGGTTAGAAGAAGAGGCTGGATAAACTGAGACAGTTTCCCCTGGAATTCTGGAAACTGATGGGTGACCTGATGAATCTTTAAAAAATTATGAGGGGCTTATCTAAGGTGGGTGGTCACAGTCTTTTCTCCAGTGTAGGGGAATCTGAGATCAGAGAGCACAGGTTCAAGGTGAAAGGGAAAAGATTTAAAGGGGACCTGAGGGATAAGTTTCCCACATAGAAGATGGTGGGTATCTGGAACGAGCTGCTGACAAGAGGTTCAAGAGTCAAGATTTTAAGATGTCATTTCCAGTACATAAGTGTAAAGGGAACAAATCAATTGTTACTCCTCATCCGATGCATCACAAAAAAACACAATTCGATGAAGAACACAATAATTAAAACACGAATAAATATAAATACATAAGATAGTTTACATACATATATTGATCATGTGTCCATAAAGTGACGCTAGGAACAGGAGTGTCTCTACAAAGGTGACTCAGACAGGAAATGATAAAGAGGTGGTGGTTAGGGGTGGGTTAGTGCGTGGAGGTGTTGATCAGCTTTACTGCTTGGGGAAATTACCTGTTTCTGAGTCTGGTGGTCCTGGCATGGATGCCACATAGAGTCCTCACTGATGGGAGTTCGTCAGCAGGGTTGGTCGGATCCTTCATGACCTGGCACTTTTCCGGCACCTCACTATACCACAGCACTTTAATGCCACTTGGATGGGTACTTGGGTAGGAAACATTCAGGGGAAACTGGGCAAAAAGCTGGTAGATGGATCGAGCTCAGGGAGGAATTTTGGGCTGAAGGGTCTGTTTCCAAGCTGTATAACTTTGAGTCGAGGATAGGTATCCCTTTGCAGGAGAACTGGCTGCAAAATTGGACAGGTGAGGGGCCAGCGACTGGAAAGTAGCAAATATGCCTTGATTTAAGACCATAAGACATAGGAGCTGAATTAGGCCATTTGGCCCATCAGGTATGCTCAACCATTCCACCATGGCATCTCCCTGTAATCTTTGATGCCCTGATTGATCCAGAAATCTATCAACTTCCGACTCAAATATACCTAATGATGGCCTGCACAACTGTCTGTGGCAATGAATTCCACAGATTCAGCAACCTCTGGCTGAAGAAATTTTTCCAAATCTCTGTTTTAAATGGACATTCCTCCATTCTGAGGCTGTGCCCTCTGGTCCTAGACTCCTCCACTAGAGGAAACATCCACTGCACATCCAGACCTTTCAACTTTCGATAGGTTGTAATGAAATCCCCCCTCATTCTCTGAAACTCCAGGGAGTGCAGGCCAGGCCCAGAGCCATCAAATACTTCTCATCTGTTATCTCTTTAATTCCTGGGATCATTCTCGTAAACCTCCTCTGGACCCTCTCCAATACCAGAAAATTTTTTGTAGATCAGGGACCCCAAGTGTGGTCTGACCAGTGCCTTAAAAAACGTCAGCAATGCATTCTTGCTTTTGTATTCCAGTCCTCTTGAAATGAATGCAAACGTTCAATTTGGCTTCCTTCCCACCGACTCGACTTGCAAGTTAACCTTAAGGGAATCCTACACTAGGACTTCCAAATCTCTCTGCTTCTCTGATATTGGAATTTCCTCTTCATTTAGAAAATAGTCCACACTTTTATTTCTTCTGTCAAATTGCATGACAGTGCACTTCCCTGCATAATATTCCATCTGACACTTTGCCCATTCCCTTAATCTGTCTAAGTCCTTCTACAGACACTCCGCTACCTCAACACTACCAGCCTCTCCACCTATCTTTATATTGTCCACAAACTTGGCCACAAAGCCATCAAATCTTTCATCCAAATCATTGAGATAAAGCGTGAGAAGAAGTGGTCTCAACAACAGGTCCTGTGGCAAAAGAGTAGTCACCAGCAGTCAATGGGTAAAGGCCCCCTTTATTTCCACTCTTTGCCTTCTGCTCATCAGCCAATCTTCTGTTCATGTTAGTATCTTTCCTGCAATACCATGGGTTCTTGTTAAGCAGCCTCATGTGTAACATCTTGTCAAAGGCCTTCTGAAAATCCAAATAAACAACATACACTGACTCTCCTTTGTTTAACCTGCCTATTATTTCCTCAAAGCATTCCAACAGATTTGTCAAGAAACATTTCCCCTGAAGGAAACAATGCTGACTTTGGCCTATTTTATCATGTGCTTTCAAGTACCCAAATATCATCCTCAATCAGAGATTCCAGCATCTCCCCAACCTCTGAAGACAGGCTAACTTGTCGATAATTTCCTTTTTTCTGCCTCCCTCCCTTCTCAAAGAATTTCATGACATTTGCAATTTTCCATCCTCAGGAGCCATACCAGAATATATTGATACTTGAAAGATCATTACAATGCCTCCACAATCCCTTCAGCTACCGCTTTCAGAACCCGGGGTGTAGTCCATCTGGTACACCTTTATCTTTTCAGCTTCCCAAGCATCTTCTCCTCAGTGATAGCAACGACACTTCAGAAAATCACAAGACATAGGAACAGACAGGCCATTTGGCCCATCATGTCTGCTACACCATTTCATCATAGCTGAGATTTTTTCCTTCTCAACTCCTTCCTCCTGCCTTCTCCCCATATCCTTTCACTTCCTGACTGACCAAGAACCTGTTAACCTCTGCCTAAGATACACCCAATGATGGGGCCTCAACCGCTGCCACAGATTCCCACCCCATGGTGAAAGAAATTCCTCCGTATCTCCATTCTAAATGTGTGTCTTTCTATTCAGAGACTGTGCATTCTGGTCCAAAGCTCCCACAGTATAGCAATCATCCTCTCCACATCCACTTTATCTAGGCCTTTCAACATTCGATTGGTTTCAGTGAGGTCCCCTCTCATTCTGAGTGGAGTGATTGGGCTATACCCATGGTAACGGTGAGCAAGAAAAGGAAGGCCGGAGCCATTCGTATATGTGGGGATTTCAAAGTCAGCATTAACCCGGAGCTGTGTATTGTGCAGGAATAGAATACATTTTTGCATCTTTGGCAGGCAGGGAGAAGTTTTCAAAGATTGACGTCACAAGCCTATCTGCAAATGTAGATTGAGAAGTCAAAGGTCCAAAGTTCAAATTTAATGTCAGAGAAATGTACACAATATACATCCTGAAATGCTTTTTCTTCACTAACATCCTTGAAAACAGAGAAGTGCCCCAAAGAATGAACGACAGTTAAGTATGAGAACCCCAAATTCCACCCCCCAGCTCTTCCTTCCCGCGCGTAAGCGGCAGGAAGCAACGATCCCCCCCCTCCCCGACCATCAAAGATAAACGTGCATCGGTACTATCACCGAGCCCAAGCGTGTGCTAAGCAATAGCAAAGACACAGTCCAAAGTTACCCCAAAGGCTTCGCATTTCATCCGAAATTCGACAACCCGCAGGTTCTCTCTCTCCCTGGCAAGGGAGGGGGAGGTGTCCCCCATCTTCACAGCGAGCGGGAGACATAACAACCCACTGGTTTATGATGTTAAAAGTCCGTATCGTCGCTTTTTTCGAGCTATGTGTCCGAAGATCACAAAGACCTCGGGTCTTCGGGCCTACAGCGAAAGATTTTCTGGCCTCCCTAACGACACACGAGTCACCGACCTTCGATCCGCCCGTCCCTGGAGCCCTGAGATCTTAGGCTTCCAAACACGATTGAGATTCTCAGGCCATGTCGAATAGTGGCCAGTCGTGGAACCCCGAGAAGGGGTCCCATTCCCCCAAAAAAAGGAACCTGCGTGTAACTCCAGGTCAGGGTCTTTAAAAGAACCCTGAAAGGGAAAAATAAAGATATTAAAGGTAGAAATAGAGCTGTTTCCAAAGATGCAAGTAAAGGAGTCGCCGTTAGGTGCCATCATTCCTCCTAAGCTCTGCCTCCTCACAATCAGCACTTACAAGGGACTGTTCCAGTATCATCGTCTCGTCTTTGGTGTCGCATCAGCTCCAACATTTGGCAGAGAGCAATGGACCAAGTGCTCCAAGATATCCCAGGGACACAATGTTACCTTAATGACATCATCCTGACTGGATGGAGCACCTCCAGAACCTTGGCAAAGGGCTTACCAGGCTGAGTGAGTATGGAGTACGCACGAAGAAAGTTTTCCAAGTATGAAATTTCATATTGTGGACATGTCATTGACAGGCATGGCTGACATAAGTCACAAGAGAAGATGGAAGCAGTGCTACAGGCACCCAAACCAGAAAATATGTCACAACTCAGGTCATACTGGACCTTGTAAACTCCTTTATTTGAAATCCTGAAATCCAGAAAGCTCCGAAAACCGAAGTCTTTTTCGCCAACAGCTAACGTCACTCAGGTGTGACGTGGCAGCACTGTCAGAGGACACCAGACGTCAGTTGTGTCTCAGTGCTCGTACTGGTTACATATGCATTTGCTGTTCGCTGATATTTTGTGTTCACCGTTGACTTTGTGTTTAATTTCACTGTGACACTCCACAGCCTCCGAAGAAGCTGTGGGCATTTCTTATACACCTTATAAGGTATGCCGCTTGGGCCTGGGGCAGCTGATGCTTTAGCTTTCCGGATGATGTCCTGGATTTCCTGCCATGTAGGCTCCTTCACATTCAGCACAATTGATGGATTTTCCGGTCTACGCACAGCCCGATTGGTTCCTAGTCCCTGACCCCTCCGTGGGTCTCTGTGTGCCTCCCGCAGGAACTCCTCTACCTCTGGCTTCGAGCTGGATGGTATACCAGATTTCTGTTGGCCGAGAAGAGTCCTGGTGAAGCTGAATGGATCTCTCACAAACTGCGTTCGCCTCTTCTCTTTCTTCCTTCTTTGCTGTCGTAGATGTTCCGCCCTCCGGAGTTTGCACAGCTTTTCCCGCAGCATACTGGTCAAGTCCTTGATACTTTCTTTTTCTGCCGGTGAGCTGGTTTTAAACCTCTTGTTGAGCACCTTTAATTCGCCTCTCAAGCAACGAATCTCAGTTCCTCTCCTGTCTGGTTGCCACAGTAACTCAGGCTGGCTTCTCCGCTCTACTGGGCCAAATCGTTCTTTAGCTAGATTGTACGCTATGGCTGTGAGTGAGTCGATCTTTCTGTGTACTGGACCTGCTAAGGCAACTTCCAGGATGCTGTCCATTTCATCATCGAGCTGCATCCAGGCGACGTTGTCTGACGATCTAGGCCATTTGATCCTGTCTTTCCTTGATGAATGGATTGGGGTAGTCGAAGAGGAACTCACTAGGTCTGTTGTTTGGTGCTGAGGCGACTCAAGTACGGAGAGATCTTCAGCTCTCTGGAGTGCTTCCTGGATGGAATTCTCCTTCGTCTCACCGGACACTACGTCCATGCGCTGCACTTGGGTCACCATTGATCCACATTTAGACCTGCTCTGGTGTATCTTGAGCCCTCTGATATTTTTGCAGACTTTCCCACAATGACACCTTACCGTGAATTCCTCTCTGGTCAGTGTTGGTTGCTTTAGCTTCCTCGTAGTCATGTTTCCTGTCCTGGCCATTGCCAGTACGACGGTCCTGTTGAGTCTCTCATCCTCCCCCTCCTCTCAGGAGACTCTGGGGGTATTGCTCTTTGTGTTCAGTCGTAGCTTGAGTGGTGCCCTCTTGCGAGTGCTGCCCACAAGGTTGCTAGCCTTGTGAGCCCATACCAGTCTTTCCTGGAGGGCAGCTGTCTCTCCAGTGTCACCGACCTTCCTCAGTTGCCATCCAGTCTTTCCTGGAAGCCACTGGTACAAACCAGAGATTACTTGTTACATACACCTGTTAGGGTACATTCTCCAGTTACCTTATAAGGTAACCGTAGCCTTCAGCCAGGAGCAGATGTCATCAGATGGTTCCCAACCTTCACAGAGTGTTTCGACCCTTAATCACGACACTCTCTGGGCCAGCAGTGATTTAAAGTGTAGGTAAAGGATGTGCGCAGGTTTGGTGCGCCTCTGGGTCCTAAAGTCCACCGCACTGAGCCAGGTTATATAAGGGACTTGCGCATACGTGTTTTTTGGTATCGGTGCAGGGGAGGAGGCTAAATTCCAAAAAACTCTGAATTCCGAAATGCAACTGGCCCCAAGGATTTCGGATAAGGGATTGTGGACCTGTATCACCAGTTTCTCCCAAACGTTGCTACAGTTTTGCACCCATTGAATGCCATGTTGCAAACAGGAACAAAGTGCGAATGGTCAGGAAGATGTGAAAGAGCATTCAAGGAAACAGAGTCTAATAACATCTGATCAACTGCTCACCCGTTAGGATCCATCTCTGCGCACCAGACTGGCGTGTGGTGTGTCCCCTTATGGCATTGGTGCCATTTTGTTACACACTGTGAAAGATGGATCTGAACGCCCGATTGCATCTGTGTCTGTCACCGGGTACGGACATGGCCCAAGTGTGGAGTGAGAAACACTGAAGCGGGTCAATATTTCACAGACTTTAATGCCAGCAATGTTAAAGGGAAAAGAAAACAATAAACGCTAGGCCAAACAGGGCCGTTGACTATAACACTCAAATGGAAAATGAAGCCTCCACTGCGGCTGAAAAGAACAAAACAAATACCGCTCGTCTTCAGAGTCAGTTGACTCGACAGTCCAATTTTCTCAGGCAATGCAGAATGCAGATAATGGAGCGTAGCCATGTCCAAGTCTCGATAAGTACTACGACAACAAGTATGGAGTTAAATACTGTCACAATTAGGTAATAATTAGCTGACACGTGCATATTCACAAGTGCAATTTCCATTTCTACTGTGCTGCTGAATCTGTGGTCGTGACGGTGTCAAGATCACTGACCAGCACAGAACGTAACTATGCACAGATTGACAGAGACACCCTTAGTCTGGTATGGGGAATAAAGAAGTTCCACCACCACCCTTACGGACAGAAGTTTATTCTGGTGACAGAGCACCAGCCCCTTGCATCCGTTTTCAATCCCAGGAAGGGAATTCCAGTGATGACTGCTACCCAGTTACAATGTTGGGCACTGTTCCCAGGAGCCCACTCTTATGACAGAGAGTTCAACGGTACCAAACAACACAGCAATGCTGACCGTTTGTCATGTCTTCCACTTGGCAACTGAAGAAGAAAAGTCTTCATTCTGTGATCCAGCAGGGGTGTTCCACACAGCATTGGTGGACCAGTTGCTGGGAACAAATTCTGAAATACAAAGGGAAACAAGGAATAATCTGACATTGTTAGGTAAATTGAAGGGATTGAAGGCAGATAAATCCCCTGGGCCAAATGGTCTGCATCCCAGAGTGCTTAAGGAAGTAGCACAAGAAATAGTGGATGCATTAGTGATAATTATTCAAAACTCTTTAGATTCTGAATTAGTCCCTGAGGATGGGAGGGTGGCTAATGTAACCCCGCTTTTCAAAAAAGGAGGGAGAGAGAAACTGGGGAATTATAGACCGGTAAACCTGGCATCGGTGGTAGGGAAAATGCAAGAGTCAGTTATCAAAGGTGTGATAACAGCACATTTGGAAAGCAGTGAAATCATCAGACGAAGTCAGCATGGATTTGTGAAAGGAAAATCATGTCTGATGAATCTCATAGAATTTTTTGAGGATGTAACTAGTAGTGTGGATAGGGGAGAACCAGTGGATGTGGTATATTTGGATTTTCAAAAGGCTTTTGACAAGGTCCCACACAGGAGATTAGTGTGCAAACTTAAAGCACACGGTATTGCGGGTATGGTATTAATGTGGATAGAGAATTGGTTGGCAGACAGGAAGCAAAGAGTGGGAATAAATGGGACTTTTTCGGAATGGCAGGCAGTGACTAGTGGGGTACTGCAAGGCTCAGTGCTGGGACACCAGTTGTTTACAATATATAGTAATGACTTAGACAAGGGAATTAAGTGCAGCATCTCTAAGTTTGCGGATGACATGAAGCTGGGCGGCAGTGTTAGCTGTGAGGAGGCTGCTAAGAGGATGCAGGGTGACATGGATAGGTTAGGTGAGTGGGCAAATTCATGGCAGATGCAACTTAATGTGGATAAATGTGAGGTTATCCACTTTGGTGGCAAGAACAGGAAAACAGATTATTATCTGAATGGTGGCCGATTAGGAAAAGGGGAGGTGCAGCGAGACCTGGGTGTCATTATACACCAGTCATTGAAAGTGGGCACGCAGGTACAGCAGGCGGTGAAAAAGGCGAATGGTATGCTGGCATTCATAGCAAGAGGATTTGAGTACAGGAGCAGGGAGGTACTACTGCAGTTGTACAAGGCCTTGGTGAGACCATACCTAGAGTATTGTGTGCAGTTTTGGTCCCCTAATCTGAAGAAAGACATTCTTGCCATTGAGGGAGTACAAAGGAGGTTCACCAGATTGATTCCTGGGATGGCAGGACTTTCGTATGATGAAAGACTGGATCGGCTAGGCTTATGCTCTCTGGAATTTAGAAGATTGAGGGGGGATCTTACTGCAGCATATAAAATTCGAAAAGGATTAGACAGGCTAGATGTAGGAAGATTGTTCCCGACGTTGGGGAAGTCCAGAACGAGGGGTCACAGTTTGAGGATAAAGGGGAAGCCTTTTAGGACCGAGATGAGGAAAAACTTCTTCACACAGAGAGTGGTGAATCTGTGGAATTCTCTGCCACAGGAAACAGTTGAGGCCAGTTCATTGGCTATATTTAAGAGCGAGTTAGATACGGCCCTTGTGGCTAAAGGGATCAGGGGTATGGAGAGAAGGCATGTACAGGGTTCTCAGTTGGATGATCAGCCATGATCGTACTGAATGGTGGTGCAGGCTCGAAGGGCCGAATGGCCTACTCCTGCACCTATTTTCTATGTTTCTATGTTTATGAAATCACCATGCAAGAATGGTCAACTCACGATAACCCAATGTCTCCAGAGTTCTCAGTGAGATGAGACCAGCCATAGATATGTCAAAGAACCCTGATGTGTGAATCTCATGTTGTGCTTCCCTCTAAACTGCACACCAGAGTGTTAGAGAATTTACACAAAGGACACCTGGGTACAGTCAAGACAAATAGTCTCGCATGGAACTGTGTGTTGTGGCTGGGAATAGATAAACAGATCAAAGACCTTTGCTCACACGGGAGAATAAGGAGGTGATAGATAGGAGCTACAAGGAGATAGTCACCCCTAGGTTGCAGGAAGCAGATAACTGGTTGACTGTTTGGAGAGGGAGAGGGGGAGGAAGAGGGAAAGGGAATAGGCAGCCAGTGCAGAATATCCGTCTGGTCATTCCCCTCAATAAAAAGTGCACTGGTTACTGTTGGGTGGGTGGCCTAGCAGGGGGAAGCCACAGTGTTCAGGTTTCTGGCACTGAGTCTGGCTCTGTGGCTCAGGAGGGAAGGAGGTTCCATAATTAGAGGAGAAGGAAGCAGATTCTGTGGATGTGAAAGAGACACCCACATGGTATGTTGCCTCCCACGTGTCAGGATCAGGGTTATCTCGGATTGGGTGCATGGCATTCTAATGAGGAAGGGTAAACAGCCCGATGTCACGGTACATCTTGGCATCAATGACATAGGTAGGAAAAGGGAGGAGGTTGTGAGGAGAGAATATAGGGAGTTCGGCAATAAGATGAGAAGTAGGACCTCCTCTGGACTGCTGCTTGAGCCAGGTGCCAGTGATGGTAAGAATAGGATGACTTGGCAGATGAATGTGTGGCTGAGGAACTGGTGCAGAGGATGGGGTTTCAGATTTCTAGATCTTTGGGATCTCTGCTGGGAAAGGCATGAGTTCTACTAAAAGGACAGATTACACCTGAACCCGAGGGGGACCAATATCCTTGTGGGCAGGTTTGCGAGAGCATTTGGGAGGGTTTATACTATTTTGGAAGGGGAATAGTGTTACATACTTCATGGATATCTTGTGATTGTCTTATGAGGATGATGTAATGGTCTTGCAGAGGTCACATGATGTAATTTTCCCACCGATGTGAGGTCACATGATGACCTGTTCTCAACAGGTCAGTTAGTTAGTTTTCAGTCAGATCGTCAGTCAGATACTCCGCTACGCTCCTTATTAATCTCATGAAGCAGTATAGTTTTAAAACAGAGTTTTACTTTCTATTGTAAGGTACAGAAGTGTTGGGCTGGTAGATTTACCAATCGCTGCCAGATTTGTTGATGTACCTTTTCAGTCGTATTAGAGAGTGAAGACGGGAAACTGAAGGAGTCGTTCCGCAGTTTTGGAGAGGATCGACCATTTTTGAATTCGTTCAAGTAAGAGTGATCTGCATGAGGTAACCTCTGCTAAAAGAAGCAGAAAAGGTTGTGCAGAATCTAGTCTATTCTACAGAGGAAAAAGGTCAGTGACTTTAAACCATTTTATTTCTGTCGTCGTGAATCCTGCGGACAAGGCAGGTTCTGGCTGGGATCGACAGTAACGTCGTGTCTTTGAGGAATTTGTTACTTCAGGAAAGTCTGTCCTAATTGACTGTATAAATATCTTGCACTTTCAAATTTACCATTCGTAGGACTGTGTTTGAATTTACCACTTTAAGACTGTTTTCGCATTTACCGCTTTAAGAACTAGTACTGAGTTTGGTGGTTTGTTAACTGGCCGTATAGCAGTTTAATTCCAGTTCAGGTTTTTCATTTGTTTATCTTTTTACTAATTTTGAGCAGAGTTTAATAAATGTTTATTTGTTTATAAAACCTGACTCATTTCTATATTCATTGTTGCTGGTCACGTGACAATGGGAACTGGAGTGATAGGGCTGAGGATAAACCAGATGATGTACAACCAGATGCAGTTTGTCGTGAGATTGTGAGGAAGGTTGGGCAGATGATTGCGAAAAATTGTAGTCAGAGAAAGGGCAATTGCAGTTAAAGAGTAACAGGGGGCCGAAATCAAAAAAGTTGATGGATAAAGGACTGAAGGTGTTGTATTTGAATGCGCACAGTATACAGAATAAGGTAGCTGATCTTGTTGCGCAGTTAGAAATTGGGAGGTATGACATTGTGGGCATCACTGAGTCATAGCTGAAAGAAAATCCTAACTGGCAGTTTAACATCCAAGGATACTTGATGGATGGAGTAGATTTGGTGGCCAAATTGCCAAATTCTGCTCCTTGGCCTTATGGTCTTATGGATACACATTGCATCAAAAGGACAGGCAGGTAGGAGGAGGTGGTGGGGTGGCTCTATTGGTATAAAATGAAATGAAATCCTGGAAAGTGGTGACATAGCATAAGAAAACATTGAATCTTTGTGGGTAGAATTAAGAAATTGTAAGGGTAAAAGACCCTGATTGGAGTTATAAACAGGCCTCCAAACAGTAGTCAGGATGTGGACTACAGATTACAACAGGGCACAGAAAAGACGTGTCAAAAGGGCAATGTTATGATCATCATGTGGGATTTAAATAAGCAGGTAGATTGGGAAAAGTAAGTCGGTTCTGGATCCCAAGAAAGAGAATTTCTAGAATGCTTACGAGATGGCCTTTGGAGTAGCTTGTGCTTGAGCCCACTAGGGGAAAGACTAGTCTGGATTGTGTGTTATGTAATGAATCAGATTGATTCAGAAGCTTAAGGTAAAGGAACCCTTTGGACACAGTCAACATAATATGATAAGATTCACCCTGCAATTTGAGAAGGAGAAGATACAATCAAGAAATTGCAATGGAGGAAAGGGAGTTACAGAGGCATTAGAAAGGAGCTGGCTGAAGTAGATTTTAAAGGGACACTTGCAGGGATGTCAGAAGTTTAGCAATTACTGGAGCTTCTGGGAGCAATTCAGAAGGTGCAGGAGAGATACATCACAAAGAAGTTTTCTAAAGGCACGATGATGCATCCATGTCTGACAAGGGAAGTCAGAGACAACATAAAAGCAAAATATAGGGCATATAACAGAGCAAAAATTAGTGGCAAGTTAGAGGATTACGAAGCTTTAAAAATCCTACAGAAGGCACCTAATAAAGCCATAAGGAGGGAAAAGATTAAATATGAAGGTCAGCTAGCCAATAATATCAAGCAGACACCAAAAACTTTTTCAGATATTTAAAGAGACGGGGGAGTAGATATTAGACTGCTGGAAAATGACACTGGAGAGGTAGTAATGGGGGACAAGGAAATGGCGGAGAAACTGAATAAGTATTTTGCATCACTTTTCTCTGTGGAAATCACTGGCAGTATGCTGGCAGTTTGAGAGTTTCAGGGGACAGAAGTGATTGCAGTTGCTACAACTAAGGAGAAGATGCTTGGGAAGCTGAAATATCTAAAGATAGAATAGTCATCTGGACCTGATGGACTGCACCACAGGCTCTGAAAGAAGTAGCTGAAGAGACTGTGGAGGCATTAGTAATGATCTTTCATGGATCACTAGAGCCTGGCATGGTTCCAGAGGACAGGGAAATTGCAAATGTCACTTGACATTTGAAGAAGGGAGGGAGGCAGAAGAAAAGAAATTATTGGCTAGTTCACCTGACATCAGTCTTTGGAAAGATGTTGGAGTCTATTGATAGATAGATAGATAGATAGATATACTTTATTAATCCTGAGGGAAATTTGGTTTTGTTACAGCCGCAACAACCAAGAATAGAGCGTAAATATAGCAATACAAACAACCCCAACAATCAAACACCAAAATGCAAACCATGCCAGATGGAAAATAAGTCCAGGGCCAGTCTATTGGCTCAGGGTGTCTGACCCTCCACGGGAGGAGCTGCACGTTCGATGGCCACAGGCAAGAACAACCTCCCGTGCCGCCAAGTGTTGTATTACGGTGGAATGTGGCCGAAGTCCAACAGTAAAAAGTTCAATATCCAGTCTGCAAACACGTTCCTCAATCGTAATATACCCGGGATTGCACCATCTGTTGTTAGCCAGAACAGTAAGCACCCAATTCCTTTACGCTTACCGCTGTCAGTGCACTTCCGGTCAGCCAGAACGGTATTACCCACCGAACTCTCTTCTCCAAAAGTCTCTGTTGTCTCGACCCGGTCCTCTTTCCTCGGCTTTGTGATCCCCCTCTGTGTGTTTTCCTCCGGATTTCAGCAGGGGTGTCCACCGCTCTGTTCGCTAAGCCGGCCGGTGTTTGCTGGTCCGTGGAATACACAATGCGACCTTGCTTCTGTCCCATGTGTCAGGATGTAACCATTTCCAGCGCTAAAGAAAACCCAAATAAAACTCTCCCTACCAGCATGTCAGAGAGGGTGCAGCTTCGACGTAATACCGTGAGAAAAAAAATACAGGATGAGGTCTCAGAGTGCATGCAGGCACATGATAAAATAGGCCAAAGTCAGCATGGTTTCCTGAAGGGAAACTCTTGCCTGACAAATCTATTGGAATTGTTTTTGGAAATAACAAGCAGAATAGAGCCCATGGTATGAGAAGAAAGATACTAGCATGGATAGAGGACTGGCTGATGACCAGGAGGCAAAGAGTGGGAATGAAGTGGGTTTTTTTCTGGTTGACTACTGGTGACTAGTGTTGTGCCACAGGAGTTGGTATTGGGACCACTTCTTTTCATGTTGTATATCAATGATTTGGATGAAGGAATTGATGGTTTTGTGGCCAAGTCTGTAGACAATACAAAGATAGATGTAGAGGCAGGTTATGAAGAGGAAGCTGGGTGTCTGCAGAAGGACTTGGATTGGGGAATGGGCAAAGCGACAGATAGAGTATTATGCAGGGAAGTACATGGTCATATACAAGTACATTGGACACATCAACCTTTGGAAGATTTGAGCTCCAACCTTGTGCACAACTGACTGTTTTAATTATGATGGACCCTCTTGTTTTTTCTCCTTTTTTTCTTTCCTCTTCAGTAATGGTTTGGTGAAGCTAACATTCAGAAATATATTTTCTTCATAATTGTATGCAGTGTACGATCTGTTATTGCTTGCCGATGGGCAATTGCATGGCAGCAGTAGTTACACTGTATTCACACAGATCGGGGTTCAGGTCGGCAAGACATCCCAACTTCCCGGGTTTGGTGGGACCCAAGACATATAGACCCTGGATATACAGAGTATGAGAAAGGTGGTTTTATTGCTGGTGAGTCCAGTGGCTGTTAGTGAAGGGATAACAACTCTTCGGGAGTGAAGCCCACCCCCCAGGGGGAGGGGAAATAGGAGACTTGAGTGGAGAGAACATCTCAGATGCTGGATGAGTGGCAGTACTCCGATAATCTGAAAAGACAGTGACTAGTGGAGAGTCTAAAAGGTCTGGCTGCTGAGGTGGTGAGGTCCTTAAAAGCACAGAATCCATTTGCCAATTCAGTGGGCTACATGCAAGTGTTAGAAAACATTTCTGGCATGGCGGGAAGACCAATGCAGCTTAATGATTCAGGTCACCTGAGGTTTGATAAAACCTTTGGATTGGTATGAGATCAGTTCTACTGGCCCAAATGAAGCCTGAGGTTGAGGAGTACTGTAAGTCGTGTATTCGATGTATACAGAGGAAGACGCTGCCTTTGAAGGTTTCTCCCTTATCATCCCATTTACAGAGTTCATGGCCACTTGATCTTATGTGGACTTATGTGGACTTCCTCTCCATAGAGCGAATGTCTTGGTTATGACTGATCACTACACCAGATATACTCAAGCCTTCTCTTCAAAGGATCAGAGAGTGTTCACCGCGGGAAAAGTATTTCATTCATTATGGCCTTCCAAGATGGATACACAGCAATCAAGGAAGGGATTTTGAGAATAGGCTCATACATGAGTTACTGGGCATGCTTGCAGCCGAGAAGTCAAGGACTACGCCTTATCACCCTCAGGGAGATCCCCAGCCTGAGAGGTTCAACTGGACTTTGATAGACATGCTCAGAACCCTGGATATCAGTAAGAAGAACTGATGGAGTCAGCATATTGGGCATCTGGTCCACTGCTACAACTCTACACAGACTGAAGCTACTGGATACTCACCTTATTATTTGATGTTTGGACGCGAAACGAGATTGCCTGAAGAACTCCATTTTGGGACTGGCGGGGAAGACTTGCCACAGAAGACCTATCTTAATGATGTGTCTGACATAAAGAAGGAATTGCAAAAGGCTTATGAACAATCAGAGGTCTCTGCTACCAAGCAGGATCAAGGAAACAAGAGGAGACATGATCAAAAGATTAGGTTGTCCCAACTGATGCCTGGAGACAGAGTTCTAATAAGGAATTTGGGGCCACCAGAGAAGCACAAGTTGGCTGACAGCTGGGTGGCTACATCTTATGTAGGGGAGAGTCAGATGCCAAATGTGCCAGTTTTCCGAGTGAAGCCAGAAGATGGGAATGGGCCTGACAGAATTCTCCATCGGAACTTCCTTTTACTTCTAGGACAGGAGGTACATGTTGCCCCACAGCCTGACATGAACTCTATACCTAGTAGGAGGGCTCTGTGCCGAAGTGGGAGAACCAAAAGACAATCAGTGGAGAGACCTAAAAGGGACCTAACCATTGAATACTGTCCAGAACCAGAGGATGAGGAAACAGGGTTGTGGTATATGTTACCTTATGCAAACTCCCCAATAACTGATGAAGAGATTCCTGGCCTATCCCCGCTGACTCGGATGCAGTGGGGGGAACTAGCAGTGGACAGGCAGACTTGCAGCTGGACAATGAAGGGAAGCTGGGCTCCAATGTAATTGGGGATGAAGCTGAGCTCAGTCAAAGTGTCAGGGGGACCCGAGTTGCCAGAAAGCACGAGTAATGGATAGGGGGAGGCATCTCCAAGTAGACAGGAAAGATCCCAAGGAGTGTCTGAAACTGAAGAAGCAGAAGGTGGGATAATGAGGTCTCAAAGAGTCAGGAAACTCCCCAGATAAGCCGGCCTATGACACACTGTGGGAACTGAGTGTTGTTTCTATGCCCCTCGTGAGATAAGTCACTATCATTTACAAATGGATTGGAGGTCATGACATCACAAAATTCTTGTGAAAACTGTTATTAATAATGGGTTGGTAAATTTCAAAGTCATGAGGACGTAACTATTTTTAGTGGAGGGAGAATGTAAAACCCTGGTTAATACTTTGCTGCTCATTTCATTCAATGGTGTTCTGTAGAAGCAGTATGTTCTGCTGTTAGTGTTTGGGTTACCGGTAAAGATAAGAGGTCATGTTGTTAATGCTTAGGAATGTAGTGTCATCCAATCAGGATGATGGAATTGGGAGAAGGTTCTAGAGAACGTTGGGTGGAGACGTTTTTGGTAACGGGCACTTTGGTGGGTTGAACACTATTTGGCGGGAGATGGAGAGAGAAGCTCGAGAGAACTGGCCATCGGATTCGATCCAATGGGAATGTGCAATTTGAAGAGGTCCAGGAGGGGAAATCCTACTGGCGATCAGTGAATAGGAGCTGGCATTGTGGATACATCAGACACATCAACTTTTGGAAGATTTCAGCTCCAATCTTGTGCACATTTGACTATTTTAATTATGATGGGTGCTTTTGTTTTTTCCTTTTTTTCATTCTTGTTTATAATAGTTTGGTTACATTAACATTCATAAAATACTTTCTTTCCAACTGTATGCAGTGTATAGTCTGTTATTTCTTGCCAATGGGCAACTGCATATGGGGGCAGTAGTAACACAGTATTTCCACAGATCCGTGTTTGGATGTGTGAGATATCCCAACTTCCTGGGTTTGGTGGGACCCAAGTCATATCGACCCCAGGTGTGCAGAGTCTGACAAATATGGTTTTTTCACATTAAACAACCCAAGATTTCATGCCCATTCATTTCCCACCCACCCAAAACTGAAGACCTGATGAAAGCAGTGCATTCAACACTCCACTAACGTTGGCAATACTGGAGGACCAACTTTATGTCCTCATATGTTAAACCAATAAACCATTGCTAACTGTAACCTGCATAGATGTAAAGGTACTTTACCCATTTCTACCAGTAATGCGGAAATTGGAGATGATTTAACGGCACCACAACATAATCTCCATGACTGAGTTTGAACTTTATATCGGAGGCTGTAAGACTGCTGGTGAGACTGACCCATGAGCAGTACACCCATAATCAAAGACAGATGTGATTAAAGCAATATACGTTTGTTAAAGTGACTTCCTATTCGCACCCTCATCACACCCAACTATGCACCCCAGTACACTAAGGACATTATTTACACATCTTTAGAATTATATATACATGCACCTTCCACGTTGAGATTTTCCATATAAATTGAGATCAATTGTGGGTATCATGTTCCTTTCAGGAAAACAATTAACACGAGTCTTTGCAACAGAAAATTTTAACCCCCACTGCCATCCCCCATTCCTCTTCTTCATTTGTAGCTGCCTACATTATTTGAACTATATAATTTATATTCCTACCTCTCTTCCACACTGCACCATTGTCAGCATATTATGGTGTGGAAACATCTGAGCCATCCTTTAAGAAAATATCATCAATCATAATATTAAAAAGTAGTGGACTACACTGAGTCCTCTACGGAGTCTGATTCTCTATCTCATATTCCTTAAAGAATGTATTCCCAACATAACTTGTATCTTCCTATCACATAAAAAATCTTGAATCAAATTCAACATTCTACCACCTGCTTCCGTCTTTTCCAGTGTACGTAACCCCTGAGTACATGACATATGATAAACTTGCTCTGCATCAATGAATATTGCTATCACTGGTACTTCATTAACTTGGGCTTTATGCATATCAGATTCCAAATTTAACACCAAGTCCATGGCCGTTCTCCCTAAACAAAATCCAGACTGGTACACAGCTAATTTTCCACTATTCTTCCCAAAATAAGAAAGCCTTGTTCTCACCAGTCATTCCGTTATATTGCATGCATGTGAAGTTAGCAAATTGAGTCTATAATTGGAAAGCCTGAAATGTTGACTGGACTATTTTCCATAGATGCTGCCTGGCTGCTGAGCTCCTCCAACATTTTCTGTGCGTTGGTTGGATTTCCAGCACTGCAGATTTTCTCTTGTCTATAACTGGAAGGATCTGATTTGATCCTTACCAGGTTTTAATAGAGGGATAACTACTGCTATTTTCCAGGAAGTCACACACACTTGTGAGATCCTCAGATACCAGTGTAAGGTCTATATAAGAAACAGTGTTATGAAAGAGATTTATCCTTGTATTCCTGCCATCATTCAAGCACACCAAACACTTCTTCCGGAAAGTCTTCAGCCACACATTAATTACACCCCAGGGGTCTGAAAGAGGTAGCTGAAGAGATTTTGTGGGCATTAGTGATGATCTTAAAGAATCACTAGACTCTGGAATGGTTGGAAGACTGGAAAATTGCAAATGTCACTCCACTCTTTAACAAGGGAGGGAGGAAGGAAGGAAAAAGTAAATTATAGCTAGTAATCCTGACTTCAGTGGAAGATATTGGGAGTCCGTCATTAGGGACAAGGCTTAGGGGTACATGGAGGTTCACGACAAATTAGGCCAAAGTCAACGGTTTCTTTAAGCAGAAATGTTGCCTGATGAAACTGTTGGGAGTTTTTGAGGAAATAGCAGGCAGGATAGACAAAGGAGAGTTAGTGGATGTTGTTGACTTGGATTTTCAGAAGGCTGTTGACAAGGTGCCTCACAAGAAGCTGCTTAACAAGAGCACATTGTATTACAGGAGAGATAACAACATGGATAGAAGAATCAACACCCATAGAAGTTGCTGGTGAACGCAGCAGGCCAGGCAGCATCTGTAGGAAGAGATACAGTCAACGTTTCAGGCTGAGACCCTTCGTCAGGACTAACTGAAAGAACAGCTAGCAAGAGATTTGAAAGTGGGAGGGGGAGGGGGAGATCCAAAATGATAGGAGAAGACAGGAGGGGGAGGGATGGAGCCAAGAGCTGGACAGTTGATTGGTAACAGGCATATGAGAGGATCATGGTACAGGAGGCCAAGGAAGAAAGAAAAGGGGGAGGAGGAAAGCCCAGAGGTTGGGCAAGGGGTATAGTGAGAGGGACAGAGGGAGAAAAAAGGAAAGAGAGAAAAAGAATGTGTGTATGTATATATATATATATATAAATAAATAACAGATGGGGTATGAGGGGGAGGTGGGGCATTAGTGGAAGTTTGAGAAGTCAGTGTTCATGCCATCAGGTTGGAGGCTACCCAGACAGAATATAAGGTGTTGTTCCTCCAACCTGAGTGTGGCTTCATCTTTACAGTAGAGGAGGCCGTGGATAGACATATCAGAATGGAAATGGGACGTGGAATTAAAATGTGTGGCCACTGGGAGATTCTGCTTTCTCTGGCGGACAGAGCGTAGGTGTTCAGCAAAATGGTCTCCCACTCTGCGTCGGATCTCGCCAATATACAGAAGGCCACATTGGGAGCACTGGACGTAGTATATCACCCCAGCCGACTCACAGGTAGTGTTGCCTCACCTTGAAGGACTGTCTGGGGCCCTGAATGGTAGTGAGGGAGGAAGTACAAGGGCATGTGTAGCACATGTTCCGCTTACAAGGTTAAGTGTCAAGAGGGAGATCGGCAGGGGGAGACGAATGGACAAGGAAGTCGCGTAGGGAGTGATCTCTGGGGAAAGCCGGGCCGGGGGGGGGGGGGGGGAGGGAAAGATGTGCTTAGTGGTGGGATCCCGTTGGAAGTGGTGGAAGTTACGGAGAATTATATGTTGGACCCAGCAGCTGGTGGGGTGGTAGGTGAGGACAAGGGAAACCCTATTCCTGGTGGGGTGGCAGGAGAATGGAGTGAGAGCAGATGTGCGTGAAATGGGGAAGATGTGTTTGAGAGCAGAGCTGATGGTAGAGGAAGGGAAGCCCCTTTCTTTAAAAAAGGACAGCTCCTTCATCCTGGAATGAAAAGCCTCATCCTGAGAGCAGATGCGGTGGAGACGGAGGAATTGCGAGAAGGGGATCCTGAGAGCAGATGCGACGGACTGACTGGCAGGAGGCAAAGATGGTGAATAAAGGGGGTCTATTCTGTTTGGCCGCTGGTCTTCTGCAAGGGTCAGTATTGAAACACTTATTTTACATTATATATCAGTAATTTGATTGGATTGATGGCTTTACGGACAAGTTTGCAGATGATACAAAGATAGGTTGAGGGGCAGGTAGTATTAAGAAAGCAGGGAGTCTGCGGAGGACTTGGACAGATTGGGAGATGGGGAAAGAAGTGGCAGATGGAATATAGCATAGCGAAGTGTATGGTCATGCACTTTGGTTGAAGGAACAAACGTGTAGACTATTTCTAAACGGGGAGAAAATTCAGAAAATAGGGGTGCAAAGGGACTTGGGAGTCCTTGTGCAGGATTCCCTGAAGATTAACTTGCAGGTTAAATCAGTGGCAAGGAAGGCAAATGCAATGTTTGCAATCATTTTGGGCGGACTAGAATATAAGAGCAAGGATGTAATCCTGAGGCTTTATAAGGCATTGGTCAGATCGCACTTGGAGTGTTGTGAACAGTTTTCAGCCCCTTATCCAAGAAAAGGTGTGATGGCATTGGAGATGGTCCAGAGGAGGTTCATGAGAATGATTCCAGGAATGAAGAGTAAACGTGTGATGGCCCTGGGCCTGCACTTGCTGGAGTGCAGAAGAATGAGGGGAGATCTCATTGAAAACTATCAAAAATTGAAAGGCCAAGATGGAGTGGATGTTTTCTATGGTGGGTGAGTCTAGAACCAGAAATCACAGTCTCAGAATAGAAGAACAGAGATGAGAAGGAATTTCTTTTGCCAAAGGGTGGTAAATCTGTGGAATTCATTGCCATGGACCACTGTGGAGAACAAGTCTTTGAGTTTATTTAAAGCAGAGTCTGATATGTTCTTGGTCAGTTAAAGTTCACGGGGAGAAGGCAGGAGAATGGGATAATAAACCAGCCATGGTGGAACGGCGGAGCAGTGTTGTACACCCCACCCCTCATTCGTGGCAAACCCCAGACTTTTCTCTTCCCCTTGTCAATCAGTCCTGGGTCCTGCACCTTCCTATTGTTACAATGTATAAATCCCACCCCTTCTGATGCACCTCCCTACTACTCACCAAATCCAGCCCACTCCCACCCTGTTGATAAATTTCCCAACTCCTCCAACCAGTCAATTATCATTAATACCCTCATCCTTCTCCAACTGACTTGATCTACAACCCACCATTTCATTCTACTTGTCTATCATTTGCCCAGTACCACCCACTTTTCACCTCCTTATCAAACATTCCCACCTCCCTGCCCATCCACCCCCACCCCTCACACCCAGAACCTTCAACCTTACAGAGTGACTGCAGAGGAAGAGATGTGGTATGACAAGCAACTTGTTGAATCAGTTTATTACTTGCATCAGCATCCCAGGCACACAGCATCAGAAATGCAGCATTCATAGGTAAATATAACAAATTATCGACCACAGTGCAGTGCAGAAACAGGCTACTCAGTCCACGATGTTGCAAAGTCCGCAGAGCTTAGGCCAGAGACCATAGACAACAAACCGAAATGCAAAGTTCATGGAGCTTAGGCCAGAGACCAGAGACCAGACTGCAGTGGACAGGCCGTAGTGAAACTCAATGATTTGCATGCCACTCAGTGATTATTTCAACACGCATTAAGGTGCAAGGGCCATAACGATTGTGAGCATAACAATCTTAACGATCTTAGCATAAGTGTTTTATAATGGAATAGTAGTTGTCTTGAGCCTGGTATGTGTGTTTTCAGGATTTTTTATCTTCCACTTGAAGAGGGGTGGGGAGAAGAGAGAATGACATGCCTTGTCCCGTACTGGGAGCACTGGACAAGATAAGGAGGAATGCAGGATGCTGTCAGGCAGCAAAAGGAAGGTCCAGCTCAAGTTTTAAGGGGTGGTGTTGGGTCCGCTCACTCACTTCCTTCCCTGTTCCGAACAAGCTTCCACTCCCCCCCACCGCACCAAGACATCTACCTCTGAGTCACACAACTGCCATACCCTGACATCCTGGTGAAGTCCAGGACAGACTTTTCTGGAGTGAGCCCAGAGAAAGGATCATAGCACAGCCTCTCTCTGTCTGCACCTTTCAGTCATTGCCAAAGACCAACCAACTTCAGAAATTTCTGTAACCTACATGAATCAAATAAGTCTCTTGTTAGACTGGCAACTACCTGCCAGATAACAGAGGGAAGAAGAGAGAACCAGTGAGACGAGTGGGTGGAGGTTTACAGGGGAGTGTCAGAGGGCTGGGAAGATGAGGCGAGTGTACAGCAAATTCCCCTGGGAGGTGGATGAATACACATGGGGGTTGCAGGACAATTCTTCAGTTAGGCCTGCAGTGAGGGGCCAAGGATCAGAAGTAAACAGTAAATGATGGCAATGTCGGTGTGTCCTCCTCTCTCTCCCAACACTGGCTATCAGCCACATCATCCTCTTCCCCCTCTGGGAGCAGACACTGAGCATGCTGCCCCTCCCCCTCTGGAACTGGGCATCGGACTTGCAGTCCTCTCTGATAAGACTGTGGTGTTTTGCATGTGTATTAGGTACATGTGAGCAAAATCATCACACACTCTCTAATTAACCCTCCTACAATCAATGGACAGCAACTTATTAAAACCAATCGCCCTTTACTGCTCTTGAGACTGCCTTTGTATATTTTTATTGTTTGTTTTAACATCCACTGTGGGACTTGGTACGATGCCAGTTCTCCAACTGATGGGAAATCTCTGTTTCAGGCTACATCACGCACAGCTTTTGACCTCATTTCCGTGGGTCAGACCACACCAAGGCAACTGTCCAGCACAAAGTTAGGTTTCAAGAAATTCACAATCTCTTTCCACTGTGTTCCTAGTCATGTTGCAACTGTGACAGTCCATCTACAATTCTGATGGATGAGCAGCAAGACACGGAATCTCATTCAGTGGGAACCCAGACAGGCCTTTGTCTCCTGATTGAAAATTCTGATTGAATCTTATACAGCAGGACTGCAAAACATGGATTAAATCCGCAAAGGAGCACAGTCCTGCACAGTGCAATAATTCCGAACCTTTGAAATTTCTTTCCACAGAGTTGCCAGTCCTATTGCAGGGGCAGCAGCCTGTCGACACTGAACGTGCAGTCGGGCAAAGAATCATATATAATAGGAACAATGACAAGGCTTCGTTCCCTGCTGGATGCCCCTAGAATATTAGGTACAGGTACTGAGAGTTTAACACTCCGACTGTCAAACATGGCTTAAATCTGAAATGAGCTGTTTCAGACTCATACTGGTAGGCATGTACGAAACACCAATTTACTTCTGGGTCAAACACACACTTGGAGGACCACACACAGTTCCCGCCTCCATAATCCTCAGTCAGCACTCCAGGAGCACTGTGCACAATTCTCTCCTCCCTGTGCCTGGGTCAGAAACACTGGGAGCACAGTGCATGCATGGGAAATTCGAAAACTTGTTCTTAGTTCTGAGCTCCTGACACTCTCTGGAATACTAACAGACAGTGAATCATGATGCCATGCCAATTTCTGTCACCCATTGCCTGTCATCGAGGGGATCCACAACGCGGGATTCTGCTCCGATTGTGCGTGCCATTGCCTTTGGGGCATCACGGGGCAGTAATCTCTGAACCTCCATAGGCATTCAGCAACAATGGAAAAACTCATCAACCTGGAATATCAATCACATGCAGTGAGGATGAGGCAGTGGGATTGTTGAATGTGGGTTAAATCTGGAAAGGGCTGGATGAGACCCACACTGGAAACACCATGCCCTTTTCTGTCTCCCAATTACAAGGTCAGACCCACAGAGGGAGTACCATGCACAGTTCCCATCTCCATATCCCATGGGTTAGAACGACACCATAGCCTCCTGCCAATATGGGAAGTGTGGATAATTCCTGCTTCTTTGGACATTCTAACCCCTCTCCCATTCCCAGTATATGAGCCACCACGTGCCTATGTAGCACAGCCAATCTCTGTCTCCCCTTGCCTCAGCTCGAGGGTGACCCTGGCATGGCATCATCCTGTGACTGTGCTCACTGCAACCTTTGGGCTGTCATTGGCCAGTTGTTTTGTCCACGGGTGCGTCCACGTCCTGATGCAGGAGAATACTGGTGTTAATGATGAATCTGAGTTGTATACTGCATACATTCTTTGACAATAAATGTACCTTGAACCTTAATGCAGTCAGGTACAGTTGGTAAGGACAACATTGGTGCTGACAGTCCTAGTTTCCAAACGCTGTCACCCTCGTCCTAGCCCTTACCACGATGGTCAATGGCCACTCTCCCACATCCCGTAGAACCACCATCTTACAACCTCTGCAGTCAGCTCTCAGGCCTACACCAGCCATGAACGGTCACGGCAACTGGCCAATGGAGAGGTCTGCTGTGCAATCACTTTCCACAAGGTTCCCTGTCCTGCTGCAATTGTGACAGGTGATCTACCATCCCAGAGGTGAAGCAGCAGGGGAATGAATCACCTGGATTTTCAGAGTTGGAAATCACGTCTGCGGTGCCGACACCACCATCCTGTCGTCTGGCAAACGGCCGCTGCAGATGGCTGCTCATCCCCATCTGGGCCCAGGAGATGGTTCATCCTCGGCACCTCCCTCCAGTGGAAGAGAACGCCAAGTATGATGAGGCAAGGGGCAGGGCAAAACCCAGCCTTGATGCAGAACAATGCTCCAGCAGGGATGTAATTAAAGATCTCGGTCACTCACCCATTTCCCTCCACTGCCCCCCGAAAGGTTCTGAGTGTCAGGTGTAGAGCCTGAACCAACAGCTGACAGGACAGGTTTCTTCTTCCACCCCAGTCCCAGACAGCCAGTTGGTCTGGATGTCCCGCACTGATCTTGAGTGCTGGGCCAAATTCTACTTTACCAGAGAAGTGCAGGCATCGAGGAAGCTGCTGAGGGAGCGCCAGCCCAAGGCCACAATGTCCAGAGCGTCCCATGGGTCCAGGTCAAGAGGGATTGGTTCTTCTGAAGGAAGAGGGGTGCTGTTTAGGTCTGATGTGGAACGAGGAGTGAGGGGTCAGGTTCCAGGATTGGACCAAGTCCACGGGCACAGCTTAGTTCGAGACTCCTTCAAAGTGTCCTCCGATTCCAAGTGACTCTGTATGTGTTTTTAGAGGAAGGAGAGGGGAAAGGGTGGAAATGGAAAAGGGAGAAGGGAGAAGGGAATGAGATCTTCTGTATTAAACAATAATGTCTGAGGGACTGGTGGGCTTGTGACAAGTCTGCACCACCATCCCTCCCCCCTGTCCCATCCTCAACAAGCCCCTCACCACCAATCCACCTCCCCCATGCACCCTCCCTCCCCATAACCAATTCCCCCCACCCTCAAACTAGCCCATCCTCACTGTGACCCCTGCTCCCTCCCTCCCCACCCCCATGTCCCTCACCCTACCCGCTCCAGCCTCAGCCCTCCCTACTCCTTCCGACCTGCCCCAACCCCATCCCTCCTCCCTCTTCACCTCAGGAGTGATCATTCCCTGGTCCTCTCTCCCTGCTATCTCCCAGATAACGCTGCCCCCGGCTACCCCTTCGCTCAGAGAAGGAGCGGCCCCGAGATCCAGCGGGCGTGGCTTTGCAATGAAAGAAAATGTGTGTCGAATAACAGAATCAGGGCCCTACCTGGTGCCCTGGGGCGGGCCGTTCAGCTGTCGGGGGGGACGGCCGGCCGGCCGGCCGACAAGGTGCCAAAGGACGGAGACGAGAAACCGGGGCAGCCGAGCAATCTCTTTCCACTGTGTTCCAAGCCATTTTGCAGCTGTGACAGTCCATCTTCAATTCTGATGGATGAGCAGCAAGACACGAAATCTCATTCAGTGGGAACCCACACAAGCCTTCGTCTCCTGATTGAATCTTATACAGCAGGACTGCAAAACATGGATTAGATCCGCAAAGGAGCACAGTCGTGCACACTGCAATGATTCCGGACCTTTTAAATTTCTTTCCACAGAGTCCCCAGTCCTATTGCAGGGGCAGCAGCCTGCTGACACTGAACGTGCAGTCCGGCAAAGAATCATATATAATAGGAACAATGACAAGGCTTCGTTCCCTGCTGGATGCCCCTGGAATATTAGGTACAGGTACTGAGAGTTTAACACTCCGACTGTCAAACATGGCTTAAATCTGAAATGAGCTGTTTCAGACTCATACTGGCAGGCATGTACGAAACACCAATTTACTTCTGGGTCAAACACACACTTGGAGGACCACACACAGTTCCCGCCTCCATAATCCTCAGTCAGCACTCCAGGAGCACTGTGCACAATTCTCTCCTCCCTGTGCCTGGGTCAGAAACACTGGGAGCACAGTGCATGTATGGGAAATTGGAAAACTTGTTCTTAAACATTCGGATCTCCTTCCACTCTCTGGAACACCAGCAGACAGTGAATCATGATGGCATGCCAATTTCTGTCACCCATTGCCTGTCATCGAGGGAATCCACAACGCGGGATTCTGCTCCGATTGTGCATGCCATTGCCTTTGGGGCATCACGGGGCAGTAATCTCTGAACATCCATAGGCATTCAGCAACAATGGAAAAACTCATCAACCTGGAATATCAATCACATGCAGTGAGGATTAGGCAGTGGGATTGTTGAATGTGGGTTAAATCTGGAAAGGGCTGGATGAGACCCACACTGGAAACACCATGCCCTTTTCTGTCTCCCGATCACAAGGTCAGACCCACAGAGGGAGTACCATGCACAGTTCCCATCTCCATATCCCATGGGTTAGAACCACACCATAGCCTCCTGCCAATATGGGAAGTGTGGATAATTCCTGCTTCTTTGGACATTCTAACCCCTCTTCCATTCCCAGAAAATGTGCCACCACGTGCCTATGTCGCACAGCCAATCTCTGTCTCCCCTTGCCTCAGCTCGAGGGTGACCCCGGCATGGCATCATCCTGTGACTGTGCTCACTGCAACCTTTGGGCTGTCATTGGCCAGTTGTTTTGTCCACGGGTGCGTCCACGTCCTGATGCAGGAGAATACTGGTGTTAATGATGAATCTGATTTGTATACTGCATACATTCTTTGACAATAAATGTACCTTGAACCTTAATGCAGTCAGGTACAGTTGGTAAGGACAACATTGGTGCTGACATAGTCCTAGTTTCCAAACGCTGTCATCCTCGTCCTAGCCCTTACCACGATGGTCAATGGCCACTCTCCCACACCCCGTAGGAGAACCACCATCTTACAACCTCTGCAGTCAGCTCTCAGGCCTACACCAGCCATGAACGGTCACGGCAACTGGCCCATGGAGAGGTCTGCTGTGCAATCACTTTCCACAAGGTTCCCTGTCCTGCTGCAATTGTGACAGGTGATCTACCATCCCAGAGGTGAAGCAGCAGGGGAATGAATCACCTGGATTTTCAGTCCGAAATCACGTCTGCGGTGCCGACACCACGTTCCTGTCGTCTGGCAAACGGCCGCTGCAGATCCCTGCTCATCCCCATCTGGGCCCAGGATATCGTTCATCCTCGGCACCTCCCCCCAGTGGAAGAGAACGCCAAGTATGATGAGGCAAGGGGCAGGGCAAAACCCAGCCTTGATGCAGAACAATGCTCCAGCAGGGATGTGATTAAAGATCTCGGTCACTCACCCATTTCCCTCCACTGCCCCCTGAAAGGTTCTGAGTGTCAGGTGTAGAGCCTGAACCAACAGCTGACAGGACAGGTTTCTTCTTCCACCCCAGTCCCAGACAGCCAGTTGGTCTGGATGTCCCGCACTGATCTTGAGTGCTGGGCCAACTCCTACTTTACCAGAGAAGTGCAGGCATCGAGGAAGCTGCTGAGGGAGCGCCAGCCCAAGGCCACAATGTCCAGAGGGTCCCATGGGTCCAGGTCAAGAGCGATTGGTTCTTCGGAAGGAAGAGGGGTGCTGTTTAGGTCTGATGTGGAACGAGGAGCGAGGGGTCAGGTTCCAGGATTGGACCAAGTCCACGGGCACAGCTTAGTTCCAGACTCCTTCAAAGTGTCCTCCGATTCCGAGTGACTCTGTATGTGTTTTTAGAGGAAGGAGAGAGGAAAGGGTAGAAATGGAAAAGGGAGAAGGGAGAAGGGAATGAGATCTTCTGTATTAAACAATGTCTGAGGGACTGGTGGGCTTGTGACAAGTCTGCACCACCATCCCTCCCCCCTGTCCCATCCTCAACAAGCCCCTCACCACCAATCCACCTCCCCCATGCACCCTCGCTCCCCATAACCAATTCCCCCCACCCTCAAACTATCCCATGGTCACTGTGACCCCTGCTTCCTCCCTCCCCACCCCCATGTCCCTCACCCTACCCGCTCCAGCCTCAGCCCTCCCTACTCCTTCCGACCTGCCCCAACCCCATCCCTCCTCCCTCTTCACCTCAGGAGTGATCATTCCCTGGTCCTCTCTCCCCAGCATCTGCAGATTATTTTGTGTCTCCGACACCGAGCACCATCTCTGCCGAGTGCTTCGACCCCGGCCCCGGCAACAGGCAAAGCCGAGGATTTGGGGCCTTCCTCTCTGCAGATTCTCGATCACACAGTAGCAGCGGTAGCGAAGCAGGCAGTTCAGAAGTTTCTCCAGATGTTCCTCCGTGCTTCTCACGGCTGTCTCTATGAAATCAGGATTGTGCACATTATCCAACTTCGCAAATACACTATCAATTTGGAGCGGCCGTGCACGCTGCGTCGTGCCGCCATCTTCTCCTCCCCTCCATTTACCTTGGGTAACCAATAACCCTCTTTTTTTCTGAGCTCCATGTCCCTATCCAGGAGTCTTTTCAAAGACCCTATCGTATGCGCCTCCACCACCATCGCCGGCAGCCCATTCCACGCACTCACCAATCACTGCGTAAAGAACTTGCCCTGGCATCTCCCCTATACCTACTTCAAAACACCTTAAAACTGTGCCCACTTGTGATAGCCATTTCAGCACTGGGAAAAAGCCTCTGACAATCCACATGATAAATGTCTGTCATCTTGTACACCTCCATCAGGTCACCTCTCATCCTCTGTCACGCCAAAGAGAAAAGGCCAAGTTCACTCAAATTATTCTCGTAAGGCATGCTACCTGATCCAGGCAACATCTTTGTAAATCTCTGCACCCTTTCTATAGTATCACATCCTTCCTGCAGTAAGGTGACCAGAACTGAGCACAGTACTCCAAGTGGGGTCTGACCAGGGTCCAATACAGCTGTAATATTACCTCCCGACTTCGAAACTCAGTCCCACGGTTGATGAAGGTCAATGCATCGTATGCCTTCTTAACCACAGATACAACCTGCCCAGCAGCTTTGAGCGTCCTATGGACTTGGACCCCAAGATCCCTCTGCTCCTCCACACTGCCAAGTGTCTTACTATTCATACTACACTCTGCCATCACATTTGACTTAGCAAAATGCACCACATCACATTTATCTGGGATGAACTCCATTTGCCACTTTTCAGCCCAGTCTTGTATTCTACCAACGTCCCCCTGTAACCTCTGACAGCCCTCCAACACAACCAACTTTGTATCCTTCACTAACCCATCCCTCCATTTCCTCATCCAAGTCATTTATCAAAATCACAAAGGGATCCCAGGACAGATCCCTGAGGCACACCACTGGTCACTGACCTCCATGCAGAATGTCACTCGTCTACAACCACTCTTTGCCTTCTGTCGGCAAGCCAATTCTGGATCCACAAAACAGGGTCCCTTTGGATCCCATGCATCCTTACTTTCTCAATGAGCCTTGCATGGGGTACCTTATCAAATGCCTTGCTGAAATCCATATAAGCTACATCTACTAGTCTACCTTCATCAATATATTTGGTCACATACTCAGAAAATTCAATCAGGCTCGTAAGGCACAACCTGCCGTTGACAAAGCCATGCTGACTATTGCGAATCATATTATGCCTATCCAAGTGTTCATAAATCTTGCCTCTTAGGATATTTTCCACCAACTTACCAACCACTGAAGCAAGGCTGACTGGTGTATAATTTCTTGGACTATCTCTACTCCCTTTCTTCAATAAGGGAACAACATCTGCAACCCTCCAATCCTCCAGAATCTCCCCTGTCCCCATTGATAATGTAAAGATCATTGCTAGAGGCTCAGTAACCTCCCCCCTCACCTTCCACAGTAGCCTGGGGTACATCTCGTCCGATCCCAGAGACTTATCCAACTTGATGCTTTCCAAAGGCTCCAGCACATCCTCTTTCTTAATGTCTATATGCTCAAGCTTTTCAATCCGCTGTAAGTCAACCCGACAATCGCCAGGATCCTTTTCCTTAGTGAATACTGAAACAGAATATTCATAAAGTACCTGAGCTATCTCCTGTTTCCTGCACACTTTTCCACTGTCACACTTCATTACTCCTATTCTCTTATGTCTTATCCTCCTGCTCTTCACAGACTTGTAGAATGCCTTGGGGCTATCTTAAATCCTGCTCGCCAAGGCCTTCTCGTGGCCCCTACTGCCTCTCCTAATTTCATGGCTTTTGCTTCCCCTTTATGCAAAGGCACCACATTTACTTTCTTAATTTGAAGTAATTGCTCAGCTAGAAGGTCTGGCACCTTGTTCCCTGCAACCTCAACAAGGGCTGGGACCCATATGAAATGTATACACAACCCTGCAGCTTCAACAGATGTTGTCCAATCTCAATGTAACACCCTAATAGAGGTTTCACTGTTGATGTAATGGTATTTCTGTAGGAGCAGTGTTTGGATTATAGTTGGATTTGGAGATAATAGGTGCTTTGGAATGAGAGCCATCCAATCCGGGGAGCGGGTTGTTTTTCAGTGTGCCTGACATCGGTGTGATCTGGGGTCTTGCTTCGGAGGGACACGAAGAGAGAAGACACTGGAGAGAACTGGTTGCAGGATTCAACCCGGGGGAGGACTATCATTCGATGGAGTAAGGTGCAGAGGTCTATTGAGTATCGGTGAATATAACTTTCAGAAGAGCTGAGCTCCAACTTGTGCACATTTGACTGTTTCATTATAATGGGCCTTTTTTGTCTTTTTCTTTCTTTTCTTTACTAACCCTTTAGTTCAGTTAACATTCATAAATATAATCCATATAATCGCATGCAGCACGCTGTTATTTCTTGGCACTGAGATGTACCAGGGGAGCAAAATACACAGTCTCCACACAAACCGAGGTTTGAGGTGGGAGTACCGTCCCAATCTCTTGGATTTGGCAGGACCAGAGTGTGTATTCCCTGGACTAGCACAACCCAGGGAAAACAGGGGTTTTCATCAAGAACAACGTCTGACCTACAATTTAAAGTACATTTTTTAACGGATGTCAAAACAGATCAAATCAGAGCACGGAAGTACATAATCAGGATGTACTTCTCCGGCCCATTCCAAGATTAAAATGATAGCAACCACCTCAGCTGTGAATACAGATACTTTGTATGATAATCCTTTCTCAATAATCACCTGAACCTTTGGAACATAATCAGAGACACCTGAACGACCTGTCACTGGGTCTTTTGAATTAACTGTGATGTGTAAGAATCCACAATGTCTGCCTTGCATGTATTGCTGAATTCCCTATACCACGGATGTACAATCAATTGTCATCTTGATCTTTTCTTGAAGGCTAAAGTCAACCACCTGCAAAGGGAAAAACCATGGAGTAGTGACAGAAAGGGGTACACCGGGACCATATTTCACATCAAAGAACCCAAGATTTTCTGCCCATTCATTTTCCATCCACCCAAAACAGAATACCTTGCGAATACAGTCATCGCAACATGACTGATGTTGGCAATCTTTTAGGACCAGCTTTATGTCCTCTTACGTTAACCCAATAAACCATTGCTAACTGTAACCTGTGTAGATGTAAAGGTACTTAATCCATTTCCACTAGTAATGCTGAAATTGGGGATGATTTAATAGCACCAAAAAATAATCTCAATGATTGAATTTGAACTTCATCTAACGGGCTTTAAGACCACTGGTGAGGCTGACCCAGAAGCAATACATTCATAATCAAAGACAGGTTTGATTAAAGCAAAATACATTTAAGTGACCTCCCACTCGTACCCTCATCAGATCCAAATCAGCGACTTGAGCACATTAAAGACATTATTTACGCATCTGCAGATTGTTATTGACATGATCCTTCCAAATTATCCTTGTGTCCATCCACATACCGAGACACTTTATCACTGACTGGACCCCTGATTTAACATGTAAATTGAGATCAATTGTGGGGGCAATGTTCCTTTTAGAACACAAAATAAACAGCTCAAGTTTTCGCAATGGAAAATTTCAGTCCCCACTCATGTCCCCATTTCACTACTTCATTAATAGCTGCTTGCATTTCCCTAACTATATAATTTATATTCCTACCTCTCTCTCACAATGCACCATCATCACCATTTCACGCTGCTCTTTCCGAAGGCCCTGCTCGTTTGTTTAAATCTCGCGCTCACTCTCGCGATATCTCAATCCCGCCGAAAGGCTCCTCTCACGCCCGATGACCTCCACAGAAACGGCTGCTCGGCTGCCCCGGGTTCCTGTCTCTGTTCGTCGGCACCTTGTCGGCCCGCCGCGCCCGACAGCTCAACGCCCCACCCCGGGCACCAGGTAGGGGCCTGATTCTGTTATTCGACACACATTTTCTTTCATTGTAAAGCCACGCCCGCTCGATCTCTGGCCGCTCCTTCTCTGCGTGAAGGGGAAGCGGGGGGCAGCATTATCTGGGAGATAGCGGGGAGAGAGGACCAGGGAATGATCACTCCTGAGGTGAAGAGGGAGATAGGGAATGGGGGAATGGGGATGGGGGAGGTCGGAAGGAGTGAGGAGGGCTGAGCCTGGAGGGGGTAGGGAGAGGAGATGAGGAACATGGAGATGGGGTTCAAATTCAGGGACACTCTAGAGTTCAGGCGAGGGGTGACAGAAATTCGCATGCCATCATTATTCACTGCTTGCTGGTGTTCTTGAGTGGAAGGAAATTGGATTGTTTGAGAGCAAATTTTCCAATTTCCCACACATGCAACGTGCTCCCAGTGTGCTGACGGATGATTCTGAAGGCAGTAACTGTGTGTGGTGTTCCAAGTGCATATGGAAATGGGAATTAAAACTATGTAGAGGTGTAAGAAGCTACAATGGCTGCCTTGCACGTATTGCTGAGTTGCCTCTACCATGGATGTACAATCAGTTGTCATCTTGATCTTTTCTTGAAGGCTAAGGTCAACCACTGGCAACCACCATGGGTCCAGGTCAAGAGAACCACCATCTTACACCCTCTGCAGTCAGCTCTCAGGCTTGCACCAGCCCTGAATGGTCATGGCAACTGGCCACTGGAAAGGTTTGCTTTGCAATCTCTTTCCACAAGGTTCCCTGTCCTGCTACAATTGTGACAGATGGTCTACCATCCCAGAGGTGAAGCAGCAGGGGAATGAATCACCTGGATTTTCGGGGGCAGAAATCACATCTGCGGTGCCGACACCACCCTCCTGTCGTCTGGCAAACAGCCGCCGCAGATGCCTGCTCATCCCCATCTGGACCCAGGACATCGTTCATCCTCGGCACCTCCCTCCAGTGGAAGGGAACGCCAGATATGATGTGGCAAGGGGGAGGGCAAAACCCAGGCCTGATGGAGAAGAATGCTCCAGCAGGGATGTAATTAAAGATCTCGGTCACTCACCCATTTCCCTCCACTGCCCCCCGAAAGGTTCTGAGTGTCAGGTGCAGAGCCTGAACCAACAGCTGACAGGACAGGTTTCTTCTTCCACCCCAGTCCCAGACAGCCAGTTGGTCTGGATGTCCCACACTGATCAAGAGCGCTGGGCCAACTTCTACTTTACCAGAGAAGTGCAGGCATCGAGGAAGCTGCTGAGGGAGCGCCAGCCCAAGGCCACAATGTCCAGAGGGTCCCATGGGTCCAGGTCAAGAGGGATTGGTTCTTCAGAAGGAAGAGGAGTGTTGTTTCGGTCTGATGTGGAACGAGGAGTGAGGGGTCAGGTTCCAGGATTGGACCAAGTCCACGGGCACAGCTTAGTTCAAGACTCCTTCAAAGTGTCCTCCGATACTGAGTGACTCTGTATGTGTTTTTAGAGGAAGGAGAGAGGAAAGGGAGAAGGGAATGAGATCTTCTGTATTAAACAATAATGTCTGAGGGACTGGTGGGTTTGTGACATGTCTGTACCACCATCCCTCCACCCTGTCCCATCCTCAACGAGCCCCTCACCACCAATCCACCTCCCCCATGTACCCTCCCTCCCCATAACCAATTCCCCCACCCTCAAACTATCCCATCCTCACTGTGACCCCTGCTCCCTCCTCCCCACCCCCATGTCCCTCATTCCCCCACCCTACCCCATCCCTCCTCCCTCTTCACCTCAGGAGTGATCATTCCCTGGTCCTCTCCCCCCGCTATCTCCCAGATAACGCTGCCCCCCGCTTCCCCTTCGCACAGAGAAGCAGCGGCCCGAGATCGAGGAGGCGTGGCTTTACAATGAAAGAAAATGTGTGTCGAATAACAGAATCAGGCCCCTACCTGGTGCCCGGGGAGCGGTGTTGAGCTGTCGGGCGCGGCGGGCTGACAAGGTGCCGACGGACGGAGACGGAGACGGGAACCCGGGGCAGCCGAGCAGCCGTTTCTGTGGAGGTCATCGGGCGCGAGAGGAGCCTTTCGGCGGGATTGAGATATCGCGAGAGTGAGCGCGAGATTTAAACAAACGAGCAGGGCCTTCGGAAAGAGCAGCGTGAAATGGTGATGATGGTGCACTGTGGGAGAGAGGTAGGAATATAAATTATATAGTTAGGGAAATGCAAGCAGCTATTAATGAAGTAGTGAAATGGGGACATGAGTGGGGACTGAAATTTTCCATTGCGAAAACTTGAGCTGTTTATTTTGTGTTCTAAAAGGAACATTGCCCCCACAATTGATCTCAATTTACATGTTAAATCAGGGGTCCAGTCAGTGATAAAGTGTCTCGGTATGTGGATGGACATAAGGATAATTTGGAAGGATCATGTCAATAACAATCTGCAGATGCGTAAATAATATCCTTAATGTGCTCAAGTCGCTGATTTGGGTCTGATGAGGGTGCGAGTGGGAGGTCACTTAAATGTATTTTGCTTTAATCAAATCTGTCTTTGATTATGGATGTATTGCTTCTGGGTCAGCCTCACCAGCGGTCTTAAAGCCCGTTAGATGAAGTTCAAATTCAATCATTGAGATTATGTTGTGGTGCTATTAAATCATCCCCAATTTCAGCATTACTAGTGGAAATGGATTAAGTACCTTTACATCTACACAGGTTACAGTTAGCGATGGTTTATTGGGTTAATGTAAGAGGACATAAAGTCGGTTCTAAAATATTGCCAACATCAGGAGTGTTGAGACTACTGTATTCGCAAGGTCTTCAGTTTTGGATGGATGGAAAATGAATGGGCAGAAAATCTTGGGTTCTTTGATGTGAAATATGGTCCCAGTGTACCCCTTTCTGTCACTACTCCAAAGTTGGTGGTGGTGTGGATAGTGTGGAGAGCTGTCAGAGGTTACAGGGGGACATTGGTAGAATGCAAAACTGGGCTGAAAAGTGGCAAATGGAGTTCAACCCAGATAAGTGTGATGTGGTTCATTTTGCTAAGTCGAATATGATGGCAGAGTGTAGTATGTAAGACACTTACATACAAAGCAGTAAGACACTTGGCAGTGTGGAGAATCAGAGGGATCTTGGGGTCCAAGTCCATAGGACACTCAAAGCTGCTGGGCAGGTTGAATCTGTGGTTAAGAAGGCATACGATGCATTGGCCTTCATCAACCGTGGGACTGAGTTTCGAAGTCGAGAGGTAATGTTACAGCTATATAGGACCCTGGTCAGACCCCACTTGGAGCACTGTGCTCAGTTCTGGTCACCTCACTGCAGGAAGGATGTGGAAACTATAGCAAGGGTGCAGAGGAGATTTACAAGGATGTTGCCTGGATTGGGGAGCATGCCTTACAAGGATAGTTTGAGTGAACTTGGCCTTTTCTCCTTGGAGTGACAGAGGATGAGAGGTGACCTGACAGAGGTGTACAAGATGACGAGAGACATTGATCATGTGGATAGTCAGAGGCTTTTTCCCAGGGCTGAAATGGCTATCATGATAGGGCACAGTTTTAAGGTGCTTGGAAGTAGGTACAGAGGATATGCCAGGGGGAAGTTCTTTACTCAGAGATTGGTGTGTGCATGGAATGGGCTGCTGGTGATGGGGGTGGAGGCGAATACGACAGGGTCTTTGAAGAGACTCCTGGACAGGTACATGGAGCTCAGAAAAACAGAGGACTATTGGTTACCCAAGGTAATTTCTAAAGTAAGTACATGTTCTGCTCAGCATTGTGGGCCAAAGGGCCTGGATTGTGTTGTTTCTCTGTTTCTAATTAAAAATTCCATTTGATCACTGTGGTAACAAAGTTGGGGTAAGGAAAAGGATGGCATTGGTATAAAAATCAGAGGATGGGGAGAGGTCAACTAGGAGATGGTTATAAAAGGAAGGAAGAAGTTATACTTCCACGTTTACATATTGGACGTAATCGGTTGGATAATTCCTTGTTCAGAATTACTGTGCATGATGCAGGCATTTGTAGGGAGTGCACTTGTCAACAAACAGTGCCGCATAGACTGTTTCAATGCAGTTCCTATGAGGTGCAAAGGAAATGTCAATTGCTAAATTGAGATCTTTAGGACAGACACAGTTAATGTGGAAAGTTGGTTAGGATTTACTGCCACCGTAATGCATAGAAGTGAAGATCTGACTTTCTGAAAAGCAATAGACTTTTTGATAGTACTTGATTTTTATCTTGGAGGGGAATTGAAGTGCGTTAAACATGACTCGAAGTAGAAGAAGAAACTTAACCGTGGTCTTCAAATATCGTGGTTTATCAGGTACTTGACAAAGGTCTTTCAAAAGAAGTCAAGTTTCAGCTGAGTGGTCATCGTATGCGTGGATAGGGTTAGAGTGGGGAGCTGGAGGCTTTGGCAAGAAGAGGTGGAGGCTAAGGTGAGTTTCTGGTGAATTGCTTTCATTCCTTGTCTGTTCGGCCTGGCCAGAGTAGTGAGAATGGATCCAGGGTCAGTGGTGTGTTCTTCATGCCAGATTTGGGAGTTCTGTGAGACCTCCAGTGCACTTTATAATTGCATCAGTGTAAAGTTCATCCAGCTGCACCTCCTTAGAGACCGTGTTGGGGAACTGGAGCTGCAACTGGATGACCTTCGGTTGATATGGGAGAATGAGGAGATGATAGATGAGAGGTTCAGAGAGGCAGTCACCCTTAAGTTGCAGGAGGCAGGTGAATGCCAAGAGACGGATCGAGAAGACAGACAGAACAGAGAATACCCGTGGCTGTTCCCCTCAATAACAGGTATATCACTTTGGATATTGCTGAAAATCTGTCTGAACCACCACCCCTGGCAGTGCATTCCACCACTTACCAGTCCTGTAAAACACTGGTCCCCAACCACTGCGCCACGGACCGGTATCGGGTGGCGAGGAAACGATATGATTTGGTGATATGAGTCAGCTGCACCTTTCCTCATTCCCTGTCACGCACTGTTGAACTTGAACACCCCCCTCCCCCCTTGTCAGCTGGTCTGCAAGAATATTGTCAATTTTTTTAAATTTCAAAATATACTTTATTCAAAAATAAAATTATATACATTAAACCATTCGATGACTCTGAATCCTTTACATACGTTTCCCTTATGGTCTCTAGATATCCATACTTTTGGCCACCCACATGGCACTCCGTTGGTTCACCTTCCCAAACCATTGTTGAGGGGTATACTCCCCGCCACTCGACCCCTCCCACTCCGGCGGGAGAAGAACCCTAAACTGTGGTCCTTCCCCACCGGGCCCTTGCGGTGGCTGCACCAAATTTCAGCACGTACTCCTGCAGCTGAAAATGTGCCAGTCGGCAGCATTCTCCCACGGACATCTCCATGTGCTGGTAGATCATCAAGTTTCGGGCTGACCAAAGAGCATCTTTCACCGAGTTGATGATCTGCCAGCAACACCGGATGTTGGTCTCCGTGTGCGTCCCCGGGAACAGCCCGTAGATCAGAGAGTCCTCTGTTACACAGCTGCTGGGGATGAAACGTGACACCAGCCCATCCATCCTCCTCCACACCCTCTCTGTGAACTGACAGTGTGCAAAGAGGTGGGTCACAGACTCCTCCTCACTTCAGTCCTCCTGTGGGCAGTGGGGTGTGGAGGCAACGTTCCAGGTGTACAGGAGAGATCTGACTGGGAGAGCCCCTCTCACCGCCAGCCAGGCGAGGTCCTGGTGCCTGTTGGTGAGATCTGGTGATGAGGCATTTTGCCAGATGAACTGGACGGTCCGCTCGGGGAACCACCCCACTGTGTCCATCACGTCCTTCTCCTGCAGAGCCTGCAGGACATTACGTGCCGACCACTGCCTGATGGCCCTATGGTCAAAGGCATTCTCCTGGAAGAACTTTTCTATGAAGGACAGGTATGGCAGCAACGACCAGCTGACTGGGGCGTTGCGCGGGAGTGGGGCCAGACCCATCCTTTGTAGCCAGGGCGACAGGTAGAACCTGGGCACATAGTGGTACTTGGTGCCCATGTACCTGGGTTCTACACACAACCTGATGCAGCCACACACGAAGCTGGCCATCAGGGTGAGGGCGACATTGGGGACGTTCTTGCCCTCATTGTCCAGGGACTTGTGCATGATGGTCCGTCTGACCTGCTCTATCTTGGATCCCCAGACGAATCTGAAGACAGCTGGGGTGATTTCCGAGCTGTAGGAGCGGGGGACGGGCCACACCTGCGCCAAGTACAGCAGCCCTGAGAGCACCTCACACCTGATGACCAGGTTCTTGCCCGTTATCGACAGGGAGCGCCCTCTCCACAGTCCCAGTTTCTGTTTCACATTGGCAGTCCACTCCTGCCAGTTCCTGTTGCACGCCTCGGCCCCTCCGAACCAGATCCCCAACACCTTCACGTGGTCAGACCTGATGGTGAAGGGGACACTGGATCAGTTGGGCCAGTTGCCGAAGAGCATGGCTTCGCTCTTCGTGCGGTTGACCCTGGCCCCCGATGCTAGCTCAAACTGTTCGCAGATGCCAATCAACCTGCGAACTGACCTCGGATCAGAGCAGAAGACAGTGATGTTGTCCATGTACAGGGAGGTTTTCACTTAGGTCCCTCCACTGCCTAGCAGTGTCACCCCTCTTATGCCCTCATCCCTCCTGATGGCTTCGGCAAAGGGTTCTCTGCAGCAGACAAACAAGACAGGGGAGAGGGGACATCCCTGCCTGACTCCAGACCTTATGGGGAAGCTGTCTGTTTCCCACCCGTTGACCTGGACTGCAGTACGGATGTCTGTGTAGAGCAGTCTGATCCACTTCCGGATTCCCTCCCCAAATCCCATTTTGGAGAGCACGTCTGCCATGTACGTGTGGGATATCCTGTCGAAGGCTTTCTCCTGGTCCAGGCTGACCAGGCAGGCGTTCACCCCCGCTGTCCTGCACGTAGGCGATGGTGTCCCTCAGTACCGCGAGGCTGTCTGAGATCTTCCTGCCCGGTACAGCACAGGTTTGGTCTGGGTGGATCACCTGTCCCAGAGCAGACTTGACTCTGTTGGCGATAGCCTTGGACAGGATCTTGTAATCCACATTCAGGAGAGAGATGGGCCTCCAATTTCTAAGTCCTCCCTTTCCCCCTTCTGCTTGTAGATGAGGGTGATGATGCCCTTCCTCATGGACTCTGACATGCTGCCGGCCAGAAGCATAGCGTTGTACACTTCCAGCAGGTCTGGGCCCATCCAGTTCCACAGAGCCGAGTACAACTCAGCCGGTAACCGGTCTGCAGTGCAAAAAATGTTGGGGACCCCTGCTGTAAAATATGTCCCTGTGACATGCTCCCTATGCTTTCGTCCAATCACCTTAAAATGATGATGTCTCATTTTAGCCATTGCCCCCCTGGGAAATAGGCACTGGTTGTTCACTCTGCATTTGTCTCTTAACATCTTGTACTCCACTACCAAGCCACCTCTCATTCTATTTGCTCAAAGAGAAAAGCCGTAACGTGCTCAACTTTTCTTTTGTAAGACATTGGCTCCAATCTTGGTAAATCTCCTCTGCACCCTCTCCAGAGGGTTCCTGTTGTGACTGAACTGAAACTGCTAATTAGGAGCTCAAACTGGGAAATATAAGTCTTTATTCACACAGCGGGGGTCGGGGGGAGGGAGGGGGTTTGAGAGAGAGAGAGAGAGAATATGAGAATGAGCATCCAGGAGAATCAAGCAACATACATAAAAGTTGCTGGTGAACGCAGCAAGCCAGGCAGCGTCTCTAGGAAGAGGTGCAGTCGTGCAGTCCTGACGAAGGGTCTCAGCCTGAAACGTCGACTGCACCTCTTCCTAGAGATGCTGCCTGGCCTGCTGCGTTCACCAGCAACTTTTATGTGTGTTGCTTGAATTTCCAGCATCTGCAGAATTCCTGTTGTTTGCATCCAGGAGAATCGAAGTTATTGTTACTTTTGTTCTTAATAAAGACAAACTTGGCGTCTGCAAACATTGGAACATTTTGTTACTGGACTGCTGCTCAACCCCAATGTGCACAACCAGGTCACCTTCACAGCTTCAGGTTCCGGGTGAACCCCTGGTATTGCTCACTGGGAAATGAAGTTCTTTATTATGCACACATAATAAAACATCTTTCCCTTCCACCCATGAAAGACAAACAAATACAATACTTTGTCCTCATCAACCTGCAAGGAACAAGAATCCTTTCCAACAAAGATATCTCCATTCGTAGCTGGTCTCTTTCCTTTCTTTTTGCTGAATTTTCAGCTGTTCAACATTTCAACTTCAATTGTAATGAGCAACTACAGTCTCTTATGCACTCACCTTCAGTCAGTCTCTGAGATGGTTTAATGGTCCTTTTGGTCTGCTAGTTGTTTCCACAGGAGTATTGCTTGCATTTGCTGTGTTACAATTTGTGTTTTTCTGAGAACTCTGATCAACATGTTCATCTTTTACATATGCTGACCCCTTTGTGTCCTGACAGGTGACGTCACAGCCATGGGTTGGAGCCTGTGGACGTAGATCCATACGGTTCTTTCTCAGAGGTGTTCCTGCTCTGTCTGAATCTGATAGGAATGTGGAGTGACTTCCTCTTGGACGTATCGTGACATGGACCATGTTCCAGAATTGTGAACTGGGATTCGAGTTTGATCTCCAGGCTTCAGAACTGGTAGGCTTTTTGTAGACTTGTCATGATACCATTTCTCTTTTTCTTTCCCTTTCACTTTAGACATTTTCACCTAATGTGCTCCTGTGGGTGTCAACATGTTTTCATGCATTGGAAGGTTAGTGTGTTTGTGTCGACCCATCAGCATTTGGGCTGGTGAAAGGGCATTTTGCGGTGGCACACTTCTGTAAATCATTAGACTTGTGGAAATCCTCTCATCCATCTAAGAACATAGGACAGAGAAAACCTACAGCACGATACAGGCCCTTCAGCTCACAATGCTGTGCCGAGCATGTCCTTACCTTAGAAATTACCCAGGGTTACCCTTTGCCCTCTATTTTTCTGAGCTCCATGTACCTGTCCAGGAGTCACTTAAAACACCCTATCATAACCGCCTCCACCACCTTCGCTGGCAGCCCATTCCACGCACTCACCACTCTTTGCGTGAATAAAATGTACCCCTGACATCTCCTCTGTATCTGTTTCCAAGCCCCTTAAAACTGTGCCCACTCCTGCTAGCCATTTCAGACCTGGGAAAAAGCCTCTGACTATCCACACGATCAATGCCTCACATCATCTTGTACACCTCTATCAGGTCACCTCTCATCCTCCGTCGCTCCAAGGAAAAAAGGCCAAGTTCACCCAATCTATTCTCATAAGGCATGCTCCCCAATCCAGGCAATATCCTTGTAAATCTCGTCTGCACCCTCTCTATGGTTTCCCCATCCTTCCTGTAGTGAGGCAACCAGAACAGAGCACAATACTCACAAGTGGGGTCTGACCAGGGTCCTATGTAGCTGCAGCATTACCTCTCGGCTCCGAAACTCAACCACTTGATTGATGAAGGCCAATGAACCGTATGTTTTGTTACCCACAGAGTCAACCTGCGCAGCAGCTTTGAGTGTCCTGTGGACTCGGACTCCAAGATCCCTCTGATCGTCCACACTGCCAAGAGTCTTACCATTCGTACTATAGTCTGCCATCACATTTGACCTACCAAAATGAACCACCCCACACTTATCTGGGTTGAACTTCATCTGCCATTTCTCAGCCCAGTTTTGCATCCTATCAATATCCCCCTGTAACCTCTGACAGCCCTCCACACTATCCACAACACTCCCAACCTTGGTGTCATCAGCAAATTTACTGACCCATCCCTCCACTTCCTCATCCAGGTAATTTATAAAAATCACAAAGAGTAGGGGTCCCAGAACAAATCCCTGAGGCACACCACTGGTCACCGACTTCCATGCAGAATACGACCCGTCTACAACTGGTCTTTGTCTTCTGTGAGCAAGCCAATTCTGGATCCACTAAGTAAGGTCCCCTTTGATCCCATGCTTCCTTACTTTCTCATTAAGCTTTGTCAAATGCCTTGCTGAAATCCATATGCACTACATCTACGACTCTACCTTCATCAACGTGTTTAGTCACATCCTTAAAAATTTAAGTCAGGCTCATAAGGCACAACCTGCCTTTGACAAAGCCATGCTGACTATTCCTCATCATATGCCTCTCCAAGTGTTTATAAATCTTGCCTCTCAGGATCTTCTCCATCAACTTACCAACCACTGAAGTAAGACTCACTGGCTTATAATGTCCTGGGCTATCTATACTCCCTTTCTTGAATACGGGAACATCTGCAACCCTCCAATCCTCTGGAACATCTCCCATCCGCTTTGATGATGCAAAGATCATTGCCAGAGGCTCAGCAATCTCTTCCCTTGCCTCCCACAGTAGCCTGGGGTACATTTCATAAGATCCCAGAGACTTATCCAACTTGATGATTTCCAAAAGTTCCAGCACATCCTCTTTCTTAATGTCTGTACGCTCAAGGTTTTCAGTCCGCTGTCAGTCATCCCTACAATCACCAATATCCTTTTCCGTAGTGAATACTGAAGCAAAGTATTCCTCAAGTTTGCACTATAATTCTGGTAAATTCTAAGAAGTACTGGTAAATATAGAGCAGCCTCTCTATTCAACAAAATGAGATACAGCAGGCATCAGATGGAGACCCTTTCAGAGGAGAGTGGTCTGCCTTGACCCAACGCTACACGACATCTTATGCGCTAAAGATCAAAGGAAAATTCTCTATTTACAATGCATCCACAATGCTTTCTTTGAACTACACACAAATAGGCCTCCCGCTTCACACCCGCACCACAGACATGTCAGTGAATTTTAATCAGCATTGTCTGGTCTTCCTAATAACTGTGGTTCACAGTTCTTAGGAACCCAGGAGCTGCATTTTAGATTTAATCCACAGTTCATATTGGCATCTGAAGACTGGTGGCTGCAAGTCAGTTGCTGAAATTATTTGCCATATGTGCTGACCCCAAAAACATTCTAACAGAAGCCAAGTCATTGCGTCTGTTTAAAATGGAGGTTGATAGGTTTTTGGTTTGTCAGGTTACAGTGAAAAGGTAGGAGAATAAGGTTGAGAGGGATAATCAATCAGCCATGATGGAATGACAAGAGCAGACTTGATGGGCCGAGTAGCCTCATGTTTTATGGTCTTATGATTTAATTGAAGAAGAAATTAGTGAAGCTGCACCTGAAGTATTGTGTTCAGTTTTGGTCATTCTTCTCTCGCAAAGATGCCACTAAGCTGGAACAAGTCAGAGGAGATTTACGAGACTGTTGCTGGCTCTCATGGGACTGAGTTATGGACAGAGATTGGGCAGGTTTGGACTTTTTGCCTTGGAGAATGAGGGGTGACCTCATACAGGTGTATAAAACCATGAGGGTCACAGAGAGAGTGAATGCGCATGGTCTTTCCCAATGGTTGTGGAATCAGGAACCAGAGAGCAGGAGTTTAAGGTGATAGAGAGAGATTTAATAGGGACCCGAGGGAAAAATTATTAACCGAGCAGGAGGTCCAAATATGGGATAAGCTGCCAGAGAATTTGGTTGAGGCAGCTACATAGATTAACAACATTTAAAAGACACTCAGACAGGTTGATGGATAGGAAGGGTTTAGAGAGCTACAGGCCAAATGCAGGCAGATGGGAATGGCTCAGATGGGGATCCCTCTGCTTCCTCCCGCTCCATTACTCCCCGAACCCCAGATCATCCAAACGAGCTGGTACCATTGGCTCAAGGATGATAAATATTATTAACAGATCTGGCCAAATTGAATTGCCTGATTGGCTTTGGGATATTGATATCACTGAGAAATCCTTCCAGACCGGTTTCTGTGATTGGCTGTGGGACAGTAACATCACCAACTTCATTGACCAAGCCCTTGGCTGTGAGTATTCCCAGAACTCTCAACTCCAACAGTTTCTGCAGCAATGACTCCTGTGATTGGCTGTTGTGTTGTGCCTCCAGTAATGGTGATTGGCTCCAGAGCTTTGATGTCATCATGCAGGCCAACCAATTTCACCCAATTTTGATAGGTCCTGGGTCCTCCTGCAGCCCCATTGGCTCGTGGTCTGTCTGACTGGTGATTGGTTCATCAACTGTGACACAGCGAAGGGATCCTATCCAGTCTCACCTGTCGATGGTGGGTGGTCCTTCAGCAACAGAATCAGCAATTGGCTCTTATCCAATAACTCCACTGATTATCGGTCCACAGAAGGATAGCTACTTGGTGACCTCATTAGCTGGCATGCCCAGGACCCATCAAATACTTTGGAAGTCCAGTTAAAAATTGCAGTGCAGTAATCAAATCTATTCGATATAAAGGCATGTATTAGTTTTTCAGCTTCATTACATGGCAGAAATGGGCGTACGTTTGCAATATTTGTAACGTGTAGAAATGCTGCTTTGGTTAGTTTCTTTATGTGGGATTAAAATTCAAATCTGAGTCAAGGATAACACCCAGGCTTGTTACTTCTGATTTTACAAAGGGAACCAAGTTCCCAAGTTTATCAAGAAGTATATCTGTTTTGGCTTTGGGACCAACTGAAAGTGTTTCAGTTTTATCTTCATTTATTGTTAGGAATTTATTGCTCATCCATTTGTTTATTGCAGCCATACCAGAAGACAGGGAAGATATGGTGTTATCATCATCAAGCTCATCTGAGATGAACAATTGTGTGTCATCAACGTAACTGTGGAGATCAAGTTTGTGCTCTCTAATGGAGTCTCCAAAGGGGAGCATGTGTAAGGAGAATAGTAGGGGACCAAGACAGTTTCCCTGAACAAAAGTAAAAGTGAATGCAGACAAATCTCAAGGTTGTATATTTTATACATACTTTGATAATAACTGTACTTTGAATCTTGAATCAGAACTGAGAGTCTGTTGGCATCAGTGCTGAGCCTGAGGTTGCTGATGATTTTGGTAAAGCCCTTAAACACCTTACACTCCTTCAACACCTCATTTGATTCATATTGCCTACACCTGATCAGTCATTCCTTCTTCTAAACCTAGGCCTCAACATCACTGCAAAACCAAGGTTCCCTAAACGTGTTAGCCTTGCCTTTTATTCCAACAGGAACATGCAAGTTCCTACTTTCAATATTTCACTTATGAGGATGTTGCAGTTGCAGGGGAAGTGTGTAATAGAGGGGGAGGGTAGTGGATGGGAGTGGATCTGGGAGTCCAAAGTGAATGGTCCCTGCAAAACCCCGTGATATCCTTACACTGGAAAGAGGGCAAAGGAGATTTCCAGTGATGTTGCTGGGACTGAGTTGTGGAGGGAGTTTGAACGGGTTGACTCTATCTTCCTTGGGTTGAGGAGAACAATGAGGGATCTTGTAGAGGTGTATAAAATCATTGGTTAATTGATTTACTATTGTCCCACGAACTGAGGTGCAATGAAGTCAAGTCAAGTCACTTTTTATTGTCATTTCGACCATAACTGCTGGTACAATACACAGTAAAAATGAGACAATGTTTTTCAGGACCATGGTACTACATGAACAATACAAAAACTACACTGAACTACGTGACAAAAACAACACAAAACTACACTAGACTACAGACCTACCCAGGACTGCATAAAGTGCACAAAACAGTGCAGGCATTACAATAAATAATACACAAGACAGTAGGCACAGTAGAGGGCAGTAGGTTGGTGTCAGTCCAGGCTCTGGGTAGTGAGGATTTTTTTTTTTTTTTTTAATTTTATTTTTACTTGGATAAGGAATTCACAAATATCATGTACTTTTTTCACACACATAACCTTTTCCATTTTTTATATCTATAAAACCACAATTATTTATACATTCTTAAGTACACATTGAGATGATATAAAAGGAAAATAAACATTTAAATAGATAATAATGTACTGTGGTAAATCTAACCTATTAGGCTAAGTAATGGAATTAGTTGTTAAGAAAAATAGTAATAATAGTTTCCATATAACCCTTCTGGACCATTTCCACTGGTCCAAAATGTTGTACATAAGCCTATGTAGCAACCATTGTAGGTGTTTATATCCTAATTTGTTCATGCTTGCTTCTGCCCGCAGACATAATTATCCAATCCCTATGTACTTATTTACTTAATTTTTTCATTTTTTTTATCCCTTTCCCAAATCTTTCCCTTCACTTGTGTTAATTCTCTATTTTCCAAAAGAAAACAAAAAAAACAAACATTTAGACTAGGGGTGCTTATGTTAGCAATATTACTGTGTTGATGAGAAGAGCAGTATAAATCATTAGGAGAGTCATCTAAAGTCTGCTCGCATTGGGGTTATATATTCAATCCATTTATTCCAGATTTGATAAAATTTTTCTTTTTGCGTTCTCAGGGAGTAAGTCAACTTTTCCATTTTAAATATTTCCAAGATAATTTCGTACCAATCTTCTAATGTAGGTGGTATTGGATTTAGCCATTTTCTAGTGATTGATTTCTTACTTGCCGCTAAGAGGGCCTGCAGCAACTTTATATCTTCCTTCTGTTCAAGAAACAATACATGCCCCAAATAGAGCGTCTCAAAGTTCAGAGGTATCTGGGACCTAAGTACCTTAACTAATGTTCTATGAATACCTTTCCAAAATAGACTTAATTTAGGGCAATCCCAAAAAATATGAAAATGATTTGCCTCCTTGGAGCCGCACCTTCTCCAACACATCACATTTGTATCTTTATATTTTTCCTGATATGGGGTCTTGAAGTATCTTATAATATTTTTCCAACAATGTTCTCTCCAAGTCAAAGAATTAGTCGAGGACCATTGAAAGCTGCAGATTTTCCCCCAAGCCTCCTCTGAAAGTACCAACCCCGCTTCTTTCTCCCACTTCTCTTTAATATACAGTGTATTTACATTTTTAGCATGGGAGAGTGCATTATATACTCGAGAAACTGATTTACTAGGTATTGAACTGCAAGCCGAATTCAGAATCTTGAAAAATTCTAATTCTACTGTTGATAGGTCTGTATATCTACAACTCTGGTTAACATAGTTTCGTACTTGAAGGTACCTAAAAAAGTCATTATGTTCTAGGCCATGTTTGTCCTGCAGGATTTGGAAACTTTGTAATACTCTTTTATCTATAAATGAGAGGTAGGTTGTAAGACCTTTCTTTATCCATAGCTCAAATCTTTTATCTCCTCTGTTGGGAAGGAATTCAGTATCATATGCACACCATCTAAAGAGTTTTAACATGTTATTAATTCCACATTCTGCCATACTTTTAATGTAAGATTTATCCAAGCGTTTTTAAATTTTTCCAACTGGGCCATCAATCCTTTGTCAGCTATTGAGGCCTGAAGAGGAAAACTGTCAACTAATCCAAATTCTATTTCCTTCCATCTAGCCTTATATTCCCTATTACACCAATATAACAGAGGGGTTATCTGTGAGGCATAAAAATAATTTCTCAGGCAAGGAAGAACCATACCTCCTCCTTCCTTCCCGAACTGTAAGGTGTTATATCGAATTCTAGGTTTCTTTCCTTGCCAAATGAAGCGGGAAATCCATTTGTCCCATTCCCTGAATTGATTATCATCCACCTCCACCGGTAAAGTACGGAAAAGATACAATAACCGAGGAAGAATATTCATTTTTATAGTATTTATCCTTGAATTTAAACTTAAAAAGGGGATAAGATTCCATCTATGCATATCTGCTTTTATCTCTGAGATTAATGGCCCATAATTTACCTGTGACAGTGTTGAAAGATCCTTCGGCAGGGTTATTCCTAAATATTTTAATGATTTAGCTTCCCACTTAAGATCATATGTATCCTGCAATTTTTTGGATGGTGTATAATTTAGGGACATAACCTGCGTTTTCTTTACATTTATTTTATAACCTGATATTTTCCCAAAGTCACCCAACAGTGTAAACAATCCTATAAATGATTTTTCTGGTTCACTCAGATAGACCAAAACATCATCTGCGAATAATGCCACTTTCTGTTCAATCCCTGCCACCTTGATACCTTTTACGATTTCGCTCTGTCTTATTAGTTGGGCAAGCGGTTCAATATATAGCGCAAAAAGGAGAGGAGAAATTGGGCATCCCTGTCTGGTGCCTCTCTCTAAGATGAAGGAGTCAGAGAGGTCCCCATTTATCTTAATTCGGGCTGTAGGGCTGTCATATAGAGTCTGAATTACTTTAATAAACTTTTCTTGAAAGCCGAATCTTCCTAACACTCTGTATAGGAATGCCCAACTAACCGAATCAAAAGCTTTCTCAGCATCCAATCCTACTACCATTGTCTCTGTCTCGTTCTTATTAACCTGTTCTAATATGTGCAGAGTTCTCCTTATGTTGTCCTGTGTTTGTCTTTGTTGAATAAATCCAGTCTGGTCTAAATGGATTAGGCCAGGTAAAAGCTTTTCCAATCTGAGCGCTAATATAAATAGTTTAAGTTAAGAACATTAATTGGCCGATAATTGCCACATTCTAGTTTATCTTTACCCTCTTTAGGAATAACTGAAATAATTGCTTCTCTCCAGGAAGGTGGAGTTTCTCCTCTCTGCAAGATCCAATTAAAGGTGTTAAGTAGTAATGGGGCTAACTGTGTCTTCAGGGACTTGTACCACTCTGAGGTAAACCCATCAGAACCCGGGGACTTTCCAGCCTTTAACCTAGAGATGGCCACGTTCAGTTCTTTGACAGTTACTGGTTCTAATAAACTTTCATTTTGTAAATCTGTAAGTTTAGGTAGATCTAAAGAATTCAATACACTGTCTATATAGGGCTCATTGGGGGCCTGGGGTTGGGAGTACAGCTCTCGATAATACGTTTCAACACTCTCTTGAATTTTCCCTATTGTACTCTCCACAAGCTTTGTCTTTGGATTCTTTATTTTATGAATTGTATTGTCTGCTTGTTGTTTTCGTAATTTATATGCTAATAATCTAGCTGATTTACCTCCTACTTCATAACTCTTTTGTCTCAGGTAAAGAAAATTTCTTTGAGTTTCCAACGTATAAATATCGTCAATTTCACTTTGCAATTTCCTAATTTCCCGTTTTTGATTTGAATTACTTTTGTTGCTATCTACAACTTGAAGTTGTTTTAATTTTCCTTGAAGGTCTGCTAATTTTTGTGCATTGATTTTTTTCATGTGAGTGGTAATGGAAATAATTTTCCCTCTCAGTACAGCTTTCAATGTATCCCATAAGATCACTGGTGCTGTTTCTCCCGTGTCATTAAGGTCTAGATATTCTTTGATTTCTCCCCTTAATCTCTCCATTACTTTCGGGTTATTGAGTATATGTGAGTTTAGCCTCCGTAGTGTTTTCCTCATTTTCCTTTCCAGGATTAGAGACATAGAGACTGGGCTATGATCCGACAGATCAATTGTTGCAATATTACAGTTTTTTATCCTGAGTCTATCTGTATTAAAGATAAAGAAATAGTCTATCCTTGAATAGGCTGAATGAGGGAAAGAGTAATATGTATAATCTTTACTAGTAGGGTATAATTCCCTCCAGACATCTATAATTCCCAACTCCTCCATCAATGAATTCACTTTCCGAGTCAGAGGTTTATTCTGAGTAACTATTCTTGAAGAATCTAATATAGGATTTAATCTAATATTAAAATCCCCTCCACAAATTACTACCCCTTGAGAACTGACCATTAGGTCAAAAATGTGTCTATAAAATGACCATTCACAACCTGGAGGAGCAGAAACATTCAGCAATGTTATTTCTGTACCTTCTATTCTTCCTGTGATTTTTACGAACCGTCCTTCTTTGTCTCTAGTCTCTGAAATATGTTCATAATTAAGAGTACTTGATATTAAAGTAGCTACCCCTCTTTTGTGACTCAGTTTATATGATGAATAAAATACATGCTTAAAGCCCGTTCTTTTTAATTTTCCATGTTCAGATTGGCTCATATGTGTTTCCTGGAGGAAAGCTATTTGTGCCCTCTCTTTTTTCAATTTAGACATAATCTTATTTCTTTTAATTGGATTCAAAACCCCATTAACATTATAGGAAATTATTTTTACCAATTCAGTTTGCATTTTTCTCTAGTAGAAAAAAAAACTCTCCTTTTCTAACCAAACAGTAAGCAATCCCTTCTCAGCAGTAAACCAAGACATATAACCACACCCTAGACATTTTTGAATGTGTAACATTTGAAAATTTTTCCCGACTTCCCACAGTGAGGTCTGAGCACCGACCCGCCTCAGTTCAGAGGGATAACCTCTATCTTCACCCTGTGTTAGAGGGCCCTCAGCAGTTTGAATAATCATAGAGAATTTTCTCCTATTTATGTCTCGACCAAATTGCTCATTCAAGTTATTCCGCCTAGTTTATTTTCAGTTACCAGTTTTCATTTTACCTTTAAGTCCGATTTACTCTTTTCAGTCATTTCTCTTAATTAATCTGTGTTCTCTGTACATTCGCGTCTGAATATTTGCAGCTTTTCCTTGTAGTTTGACACTCTGGTTCGTGTGGAGCGTCCTCGCCACACTGGCTTCCACGACTTCTGCCGAATCCTCTCCAGTAGCGACTCCGGTTGGGTGATAACTTTAATAGGTAGTCCCCGGTCCGCCAGGTCCGACGTTGCCTCCTCCACCGTAGCGTAAGTTTTTGTCCCTTCGTCGTAAAAGACTCTCAGCCGAGCTGGATACAGGGTCTGGAATTTGATGTTGTTTTCCTTCAGGACCCTCCGTGTTTCCGTATATTCCTTCCGTCTGGCAAGAATCCCTGGTGCGTAGTCGTGGTCTAAACTGATTTTACAGTTGTTCCACATGAAACCTTTCTCTTGCCATGCCCGTTTAAGCACCTCTTCCTTCGTTCTGTAACTGAGAAATCTGACCAGAATCGATCTGGACTGGGCGCCTGCCGGAGGCTGTGGTGCCAACGCGCGGTGAGCTCTTTCTATCTGTAGGACTTTTGCGGCCGGTATGTTAAGGTTCTCTCTAAGTAGCTTCTCCACGAAGGGAATCATCAATCTGGGTTTACCTTCAGTTCCTTCGGGAACTCCGTAAATCCTCACATTTTCCCTTCTCGAGCGGCCTTCTTGATCTATTAGTTTCCACTGGAGCTGGTCTTGCAGCTTCAGCATTTCTGCTATCACCTCCTCTGCGTTTTGTAGCTTCTCTTCAATTCCAACAATCCTCGCTTCGGCTTCATCTATCCGTGAGTTAGTTTTTACTATTTCTCCTTTAATATCTTCCAGCTGTTTGCTGTTATCTTGTCGGAACTCGCGAATCTCTCCGAGAATCAAGGACAGAGTCACCGATTCCCCCTCATTCTCTCCGTCCTGGCTTGCCGTGGGGGAGCTAGGCCCGTCGCCTTGCTGCGTCTCTTTACGTTTATCAGCCTTCGGAGCGGACTTTTTAATCTTGTTCTTAGACATCATCCTTGCCCCTTTTATTAATATAGTTATGCAATATTAAATATTTGTCTAAATTCGATTATGGGGCAGTTTACCTTCTTTTTTGTCGAGAGACCTTTTCCGTACGCCTCCATTCCCTTGATGACCCGGAAGTCCCCCCAGGTATTGAGGATTCTGATGACTTGGGGGAAGAAACTGTTACATAGTCTGGTCGTGAGCCCGAATGCTTCGGTGCCTTTTGCCAGATGGCAGGAGGGAGAAGAGTTAGTATGAGGGGTGTGTGGGGTCCTTCATAATGCTGTTTGCTTTACGGATGCAGCATATGGTGTGAATGTCTCTTATGGCAGAAAGAGAGACCCCGATGATCTTCTCAGCTGACCTCACTATCTGCTGCAGGGCCTTGCGATCCGAGATGGTGCAATTTCCGAACCAGGCAGTGATACAGCTGCTCAGGATGCTCTCAATACAACCTCTGTAGAATGTGGACTTTCCTCAGCCTTCGCAGAAAGTAGAGATGCTGCTGGGTTTTCTTTTCCATGGAGCTGGTATTGAGGGACCAGGTGAGATTCTCCGCCAGGTGAACACCAAGAAATTTGGTGCTTTTAACAATCTTTACGGAGGAGTCGTGGATGTTCAGCAGAGAGTGGTTGTTCTGTGTCCTCCTGAAGTCAACAACCATCTGTTTTCTTTTGTTCACATTCAGAGACAGGTTGTTGGCTCTGCACCAGTTCGTTAGCCGCTGCGCCTCCTCTCTGTATGCTGACTCATTGTTCTTGCTGATGAGACCCACCATGGTCGCGTCATAAGCAAACTTGACGATGTGGTTCGAGCTGTGTGTTGCAGCACAGTCGTGGGTCAGCAGAGTGAACAGCAGTGGACTGAGCACACAGCCCTGGGGGGCCCCCGTGCTCAGTGTGATGGTGTTGGAGATGCTGCTTCCAATCCGGACTGACTGATGTCTCCCTGTCAGGAAGTCTCGGATCCAGTTGCAGGGGGAGGTGTTCAGGCCCAGTAGGCTCCTTGTCCTGCATACTGCATAATGAAAACCTTGTCCTGCATACTGTTCATAGATATCAAATCATTGTACAGTACATTGAGGTAGAAGAAGATAAAATAATAACAGAATACAGAATAAAGTGTCAAAGCGCTGCACAGGTAGACAAGAAGGCGCAAAATCATAATGAGGTAGACTGTGAGGGCAAGTATCCATTTTATCATATCGGAACCATTTAATAGACTTCTAACAGTGCAGTGGAAGCTGTCCTTCAGCATTGTAGGACATGCTTTCAGGTTTTTGTATGTTCTGCCCAATGGAAAGGAGAAGAAATAATGTTTGGGGTGGGTGTCAAAGTGACATGGAACATATTATGACCAGCAGGGCACTAGGGAGTTTAGTGGAACTGAGGGACCTAGGTGTACAAGTGCATTGTCCATTGAAAGCAGCTTCACAGGTACACAGGGTGGTGAAAGAAAGCATTTCATTTTTAAATCTTTTTATTAATTATTATTGAAAATTGACAAGAAAAATACATTAATCAAGTCAATATATCAATATGTATAATAAGAGTCAAACTATTAACCAAGCTAAACAGTATATCAATAATAATGATAAGAAAAAACAAAATGTTAAAGCTTTTTTTTGGAAAAAAGGAAGAAGGAAAAAAGAAACCCGGCTAACTAAAACAAAAAAAACGAGAAAAAAAAACCCATTTGGAGCACAAACCTGGAGCTATACGCCATACAAGCTTCCTTTAAAAAAAAATCAATCCCTTTACCCAAGAATCAGAAGGGGACCATGTTAATTAACTCCAATCAGATGATAGTAGCAGGCAAAAGAGCCCTACCTTTTCTCAAAGTCAAATCGAGGATCAAAAGTTCGACTTCTGATTTTTTCCAAACTAAGACATAGCATCACCTGAGAGAACCATCTTTCCCAATCTTGCTTAATCTTAAATAGAGGATAATTATCCTGTTGTAATAGTAAATTATAAATTTTCCCAATAAAACCTCCTACAGTTTTGGGCATCCTCTTAAAGGAAGGATATGGTTAACCTGGGAAGAATGCGGAGGAGATTTACGAGGATTCTGCCAGGATGAGAAGGCCTCAGTTACAGGGAGAGATTGACCAGGCGAGGTCTTTAATTGTTGGAATGCAACAGATGATGGGTGACCTTGGGGAAGTGTTTAAAATGGGTTGTTAAGTCCTCAGACAAGGTCTGGAATCAAAAGATTGGGTATGGTACGACTAACCATTTAAACGGCTGGCTCTCATTGACCCGGTTCAAGTTGTTGGGCCAGATAATTGGCTGTGTCATGGCTGACCCACTGTATGAGCCAATCGGCGGCACTGTGGTGTTAAAGTCGAATCTGAATAAAACTCGGGAGACCAGCTTCTTATAACTACCAGTTTATTGTGCACCCTCCTGCAGGAGTTTGAGACTCAGTTGTCAAAGGGAAGGCACCTAAGTACTGCCACCATCTGACAAGTGGACCCGCTCCCTCAGGTTACAGCCATATATTTATACATAGTAAGCACCACACATCTATAATAACTAAGCAGTATCTATAGCAAATAACTCCAGGCAAATCAATAAAATCAACTTGTAGACACGAGGAAAGTCCACCTGGCAAGGAAGTCGTACCTGGTGGGTGTGCAGGGTACAGGTTACCAACCATTCCCTCCTTTCCCAGGTGTGTACAATTATGTATATAATCGACCAATATTGGTAAAAACTGTGTGGGAACACAAACCTATCGCGCTGGGATGATCCAAAGACCTAGGTCGGGGTCTTTCTGGCACCCCATCTGGGACCACAGTTTGCGCTCCTCCTCAGAGGCGTCTCCCTGAAAGGTACGTACCTCCCGCATGTCTGGCGTACCCATTCTGATTGAGTTGTGGTGGGTTGCATGATGTGAACCTGAGGGGACTACAACCAACGAGGATTGTACCGCACTCTTCACTGACTCATCCGCTAAAGAACTGCCTTTAGAGACCCAGTCAAACATGCGGGTGTGGGCTGCACATTTAATGATAGCCAAAACTCGAGGTAGCTGTAGAGCAGTGAGTAAGTTGTCTACAAAGGTGGCATTACTAATGGGGTGGCCAGAGGAAGTCAGAAATCTCCGATGTTCCCAGAGAGCCCCATAGTCATGTGTAACTCCAAATGCATAACGAGAGTCTGTGTAAATGTTTGTACTTCTGTCTGTTACTAGGATACAGGCACGAGTCAGAGCAAACGGCTCAGCCTTCTGGGCTGAGACAGCTGCTTCAAAAGAGGCCTGCTCAACTACTTCACTGACGTCACTATCGCAAAGCCAGAACATCGTTTCCCTGCTGGATCCACAAAAGAGCTATCATCCACATAAAATGTCAAGTCTGCACCTGCAAGGGGCTGGTCAGTTAGATCCTCTCGAGCGGTAGTGAAAAGATGATTTCTAAGCACACAATCATGTTGTGGAGAGGAGGTATGCTTTGAAGGTCAGTTAGGAAGGTGGTGGGATTAAGCATTGTGCAGTGAGAGAAAGTAAGCAATGGATTAGTTAGTAGAGCTGTTCATATCGATTCTGTCGTGCTTGAATGAGATACTGGGTCTGCTTAGAGGTCAACAATTCTACCAATGAGTGGGGTGTCAGGACAGTTACAGGTTGGTGCAATGTTATGTTGGATGCTGCTGTTACTAAAACGTAGATGGCTGGAAGTACTTGTATGCATGAAGGTACTCCCCCAGTTACGGGATTAAGCTTGTTTGAGTAATAGGCTACTGGACGCTTTCTGTCTGAACACTGCAGTAGCACATTCTTCCTTTACGGTTACGTAGAGCTGGAATGGTCAGTCATAGAGTGGACGACCAAGAGCCGGTGCTCGAATGAGGCTCTCCTTTAGCTCATTGAAAGCTTCCAACTGTGTGTCTGCAAGCGAGAAAGTAGATGGTGAGTTTGATGAAGCGAGGGGGGTCAGGTGCTTGGTGTGAGTGGCGATGTGAGGAATCCATTGCCGACAGAAATTCAGGAGCCCCAAGAAGGCTCGCATCCGTCTCGGGGTAGTAGGTGGGGGAGTATTTACAATGGGTGTTATCCGATCTTCTGTGGGGCACCGCTCTGCTGCACTTATCAGGATGCCCAAGAATTTTACCTCGGGCTGTGATCGCTTTACTTTGTGGGGTGGAATAATGTATCCCAATGAATGCAAAAAGTTTAGTAGGAGTTTCACAACTCTTCAAAGTGTCACTTGCCAGTAATAAATCATCCACATACTGGACTGTAGTAGAGTTGCCAGGCAACTGGAGATCACGTAACTGCTTCTGGAGCGTCTGTGAGAAGAGTGTGGGAGAATGTACAAATCCTTGGGGTAGATGCGTCCAAGTGTACTGACACCCCTGATAGGTAAATGCGAATAAATATTCAGAATCCGGGTGCAAAGGGACAGCGAAAAATGCGTGCTGTAGGTCAATGATAGTAAATACCAGGGCAGTAGCTGGTACGTGACTCAAGATCGTTGCGAGGTTCGGAACCAGAGCATGGAGAGCAGCCACAATCTCATTTATTTTGTGCAAACCTTGGACAAGACGCCAGTCCTTGCTTCCTGGTTTAGGTACCGGGAAGATAGGTGTATTGCATGGAGAGGTGCAAGGGATCAAGATTCCTTGTGCCAAAAGGGAGTCAATTAACGACTGCACCCTTTGTATTGCCTCGGGTTTGAGGGGGTATTGTGGAATGGATGGGGGAGTCTGTCCTTCTTTCACGGTGATCTGGACAGTGGGGCAGTTGGTGTGGCCGACTTCATGGTCCGAAATTGCCCAGAGATGGGGTACAACATCCTGGGTTCGGTAAATATTAATAGAGTGTCTTACCAGATGTCCCGTCTTCCAGTATGGGAGCTGGCCCGCATGCAAGTCTTGCCAGTCTCCCTTCGGGGTTGATCAGAATTCAGAAGCCGGGTCCCAATGATATGTCAAAGCTCCTCGCATTCGATTTCGGTCATTGTCAGGCCAATCCATATTATTTGTTGTAATCATGTTGGCTGACTTAGTGGGTAATCATTGGAGTAGTAAGGCATTAAACTGGGGGGACGGATTCCCATTATCAAAGGCCTGGTCTCCTGCGAAAGTGCTGTAGCAGGCCACAAATAGCTCACAATAGTCTGGTCCCGATTCCCCAGGCTTAGGTTTGGATTCAAGTACTTTAGTGATGTTTACAGGTTGCTGGAGAGCCCTTTCCAAGGCTTGGATAACCTGGTCTGTCTGTTCATTCTCATTGTGGTATCTTAATTCTGCCTTCCATTTTCACCCCTCATCAGCTGAGAGAATCATGCAGCAGAGACGGAATAAATCTTGCAGGGTCACATTATACATTTGTATAGTACTGCTGACATACTGAGCAAACTGTGCTGGTTGTTTTTCTACCTGAGGCCTGCTTCATGATCATTATCATTTCTTGAGGCTTCCAGGGTGCATACACAGGGATCACGGAGGGCTGTCCCTCCTCCACTGCTTGTGGACTGGGCAGCATTCGGGTGGGCAATTGTCTTGGTGGAGCCGTTAACTCTGGGGTTTTATTGGATTCTTCCCTCCCCGTCTCGGAACAGTCCTCGGTATTCCCTTTATGGATCTCAGGGTAGAGAGGCCTCCCGTTCCCTGCTGCCGCTGTTTTACCTGAGCGGCCACCGTATCTGAATACTGGGAGGATTGGGTTTTGGGTGCATTTGGCCCCTAGTAAGATGCCGGGGTTGGGGGGGCGGGGGGTCACTGTCTTCAAACAGGGTTGGTATGCCAGACATGGGTTCGGGATCCCTTGTTTCTGTATTAGTTCGAACTCCAGACTGACTTTCCTGCCCTTCTCTCCTATCAAGGTCAGCCTTGGTTTGCTTACGTTGTTCTTCCTGCTCTCTTTTTCAGCCCCCATCCATCCATTCACACTCCGCCTTTAGCGTCTCCCAACTTTTTGACGTTCCTTCTCCTGTACATACCTCTATGCCTTTGTCACATGCATTATTCCTCCAACTTGCTAATAATGTACCCTTCCACTTTACAACTGCCTTTTCCTTCCATTCCTTTATCAACAATTTCCACTTCTTTCCACAGTTCTTTTTCCATATCAAATTTACTGCTTGTTCAGATGAGCTAATATCCCAGGTTCCCCCCAGTGGCCACATTTTGTTCCCCAATTTCTTATTCAGCGTTGCACTCAACATTTGCAAATCTTTTTCCTTGTCTGGAAAACTCTCACACATGTTGTGTAGGGCTGTTCCTGGCCCAGTCGTATCAATCGACTGCAATTGACCCATGTTCTAAACTCCAGTGAGTGCAGGCCCAGAACCATCAAATGCTTCCGATATGTTAACCCTTTTATTCCTGGAATCATTCTCGTGTACCTTCTCTGGAACCTATCCAATGCCAGCACATCTTTTCTTCGATAAGGGGCCCAAAATTGCTCACAATACTCCAGATGTTGTCTGACCAATGCCTGATAAAGCTTCAATATCACGTCCTTGCTCTTATATTCTCATCCCCTTGCAATGAATGCATTTATTGTATTTGCCTTCCTTACAATCAACTCAATCTGCAAATTAACCTTTAGAGAATCTGAAGCAACACACACAAACCACTGAAGGAACTCAGCAGGTCAGGGAGCATCTCATTTTCTTTACTGCCTGTTGCACTGTGACCTTTAGGGCAGCAACGAAGGTCCTCCATTTCTGGTGGTGTTCATGGCTTCCTTCATCATGTCAGTAGATCCTCAGTTTTCACTCCTGTCAGTCCTGCAAGTCCTGGGTGGAGATTCAGGAATACGATCACAACCAAACGTAGAAGGATTCTTCATTGCTGTTTCCATAACAACTTTGTTTTACCAGAGTTGTTTGTCCTGAGCTGAACCCCTGAACCTGGAGGACCTGTGGACCACTCTTAGTCTGGTCTCTGCTCTTTGACCTACACGGCATAGGTGACCCTACCAGGTGCCAAAGCATAAAGTCCTGGCCCCTGACAACAGAGCTCTCTGAGTCATTGAGGCACACATGCCTCCATACCACGACAAGGTTGTGGTCCTCTTGGAGGAGACCTCATCCATGTTGACGTTTCAGGCCGAGACCCTTCTTCAGGACTGAGAGGGAAGGGGGTAAGATGCCTGAATAAAAAGGTAGTGGGAGGGGAAAGATGGCAGTTGGAAGGTGAGGTGATGGCTGAAGCCAGGTGGGAGGGAAAGGTTAAGGACTGGAGAAGAAAGAATCTGATAGGAGAGGAGAGTGGACAACAGGAGAAAGGGAAGGAGGAGGGGACCCAGGGGGAAGTAATCGGCTGGTGAGAAGAAATGAAAAATCAGAGTGGGGAATAGAGGAATGGGAGTGGGGGGTGTGGTTTTGGTCACCGGAAGGAGAAATCGATGTTCATGCCATCAGGTTGGAGGGTAACCAGACAGAATATAAGGTGTTGCTCCACTCCTTGAGGGTGGCCTCATCTTGGGCACGAAAGGAGGCCATGAATTGACATGGCAGAATGGGAATCTGAATTGAAATGTTTGACCACCAGGAAGTCCCGCTTGTGATGGATGAAGTGTAGGTGCTCGATGAAGGGGTCCCCCACTTTACGAGGGGGCTCAACAGTGCAGAGGAGGCTGCATTTTGGAACACTGAACACAACAGACAACCCCAGCAGATTTGCAGGTGAAGTGTTGCCTCATTTGGAAGGAGCGTCCGGGACCCTGAATGGAGGTGAGGGAGGAGGCGTATAGGTAGCTGTAGAACTTGAGCTGCTTGCCAGGTTAAATGCCTGGAGGGAGATTAGTAGGGAGGGACAAATGGACAAGGGAATAACAGAGGGAGTGATCCCTATGGAAAGTGGGAGAGGGGTAGGGAGGAAAAGAAATGATCAGTGGTAGAATCCCTGCACAAGGGATTTCGGGAATCCTGTGCAAGGACTCCCACATCTCTTTCCACCTCTGATTTTTGAATTTTCTCCCCATTGAGGAAATATTCTATGCCTTTATTCCTTCTATCAAAGTACTTGATCATACACTTCCCTACACCTTATTCTATCTACTACTGCCTTGCCTGTTCTCTCAATCTGTCCAAGTCCTTCTGCAGACTCCCTGGTTCGTCAGCACTACCTGCCCCTCCACCTATCTTTGTTTCATCTGTAAACTTGACATTCAAGCCATCAATTCTGTCATCAAAATCGTTGACATATACTGTAAAAAGGAATGGTCCCGATACCAAGCCCTGTGAAACACCAACAGCCAATAATAATTGGCCTATGTTATTCCGAGACAGTGTAAGATGTGGATGTGGGGTCCATTTCAACATTAAAGAGAAATTTATATGTGTACATGGATGAGAGTGCAGGGTGATGGGACTAGGCGGATAGAGTCACAGAATCATAGAAAAACACAGAGCACAACTGGCCCTGCGACCCATCTAGTCAGTGCCAAACCATTTAAACTGCCTCGTTCCAGCATCCTGCACCCAGACCTTAGCCCTCTACACCCCTAACAGCCATGTACCTGTCCAAACATCTCTTCAACATTGAAATCAAAATCATATCCACCTCTTGCTCTGGAAGTTTTTTCCACACTCTCACAGCCCCCTGAGTAAAGATGTTTCCCCTTGCGTTCCTCTTAAACATTTCACCTTTCACCCTTAAGCCATGACCTCTAGTTGTAGTCTCACCCAACCTCAGTGGAAAAAGCCTGGTTGCATTTCGCTCATCTATACCCCTCATAACTTTGTATACCCTATCAAATATCTCCTCACTCTTCTAAATTCTGGGGAATAAAGTTATAACCAATTCAATCTTTCCTTATAACTCACGTCCTCCAGACCTGGTGACATCCTTGTAAATTTTCTCTGTGCTCTTTCAACCTTGTTTCCATCTTTCTTGTCGTAGGTGACCAAAACTGCACACAATACTCCAAACTAAGCCTTGCCAACATCTTGTATAACTTCAACGTAATATCCCAACCCTTGTACTGAAAACTTTGATCAACGAAAGCCAATGTACCAAAAGTTTTCTTTGTGACCTGATCTACTGTGACACCACTTTCAAGAAACATGGACCCATATTCCCAGAAACCTTTGTTCAACAAAGAGCAACACCTTACACTTGTCTGCATTGAATTGCATCTACCATTTTTCAGCTCTATATTTTTTCGGCTGGTCCAGAACCCACTGCAGGCTTTGATACCCTTCCTCACTGTCCACTGCACCATCATTCTTGGTATCAACTGCAAATTTGCTGATCCAGTGAGCCAGATTATTTATATCGTTGATATGGACGACAAAAAACAACAGACCAAGCACCGATCCCTGCACAACTCCACAAGTCACAGGCCTCCAGTCAGAGAAGCAACCATCTGCTACCACTCTAGTTTCTCCCGCAAAGCTAATGTCTCATCCAATTTACTACCTCATCCTGAATGCCAAGTGACTGAACCTTCTTGAACCCGTGGAATACATCCCCACCAAGTGGTGTCCTAGCACAATGACATGTCCCATGTGGAATACACCCCCACCAAGTGGTGTCCTAGCACAATGACATGCCCCCTGTGGAATACACCCCCACCTAGTGGTGTCCAGCCACAATGACATGTCTCCTGTGGACAAGACTCCCACTTAGTGGTGGCCAGCCACAATGACTTGTCCCCTGTGGATAACATCCCCACCTAGTGGTGTCCTAGCACAATGACTTGTCCCCTGTGGGCAACACCCCAACCTAGTGGTGTCCTAGCACAATGACATGTCCCCTGTGGAATACACAAGGGGATGGACACAGTCTGCGAAAGTGAGGCAAAGCAGCAGCGAGGTCATGCACCCGATAGAGATTACAGAGGAAAGGCTGTTTGCACATATTAGACATGTGGAAGGTGTTTGATGATCAATTGCACAGAGTACAGGAAAGGTGTGTTCCTCTTAGAGGGAAGGATGGGGATGGGATAGAAAGATAAGAGAGTCCTGGAAGCCCAAGGAAGTGATAAAGTTCATCAAGAAGAAAAAGGAAGTATATGTAAAGCTTCGGAAGTCAGGATCAAATGAAACACGTGAGGACGGCAGTGGATGTTGTCTACATGGAGGACCGAGGGCAGTGGTTGAAGGGACTTACTCACACTGGAGGTCTGTCATTAATGGAGTTCCGCAAAGTCTGTGTTGGGAACTCTGATGTTTGTAATGTATATAAATGACCTGGATGAAAATGTAGGTGGGTGGGTTAGTAAATTTATGGATAACAGCAAGATTGGTGCAGCTGTGGACAGCGTAGAAGACTGGCAAAGAACACAGCACAATATCGATCGGTATTTATATGGACCACAACTCTGGCTGCTTACCCTCCCAGGTAAAAATGTTGAGAACTCTGTCTGAGATGCCTTGGATTCCGGCACCTGGGATGCCACATACCATCCCGGAATCTCGTTCTCATCCACAGAACTTCCTTTCTGTTCGCCTAACTAATGAATCCCCTTGAACCACAGCTTGCCTCTTGTCCCCTGCTTTCCTTCTGAGCTACAGAGCCTGGAGACTGGACTGCTGTGACTTTTCTCTGCCATGCCATCCCCCGCAACAGTGTCCAAAGTGAATTACCTGTTGTTGAGGGGGATGGCCACAGGGGTACTCTGCATTGGCTGTTCACCCTCCTGACTTTCACCCAGTTTCCTGTGTCGTTTTAGTCAGGAGGTTATGTTGCAACTTTATAAAACTCTGGTAAGGCCTCATCTGGAATATTGCATACATTTCTGGTTGCCCCACTGTAGGAAGGATGTTGAGGCTTTGAAGAAGGTGCAGAAGAGGCTTACCAGGATGCTGCCTGCTTTAGAGGGCATGTGCTATCATGAGAGGCTGGGTAAACTTGGGTTGTTTTCTCTGGGGCATCAGAGCCTGAGGGGAGACCTGAAGGAGGTTTACAAGATGATGAGAGGCATTGATAGAGTAGACAGGGAGTATCTGTTTCCCAGGGTTTAAATGTCTCATACCAGAGGGCATGCATTGAAGGTGAGAGGCTGTAGGCAGTAGTGAGTGGTAATATGTTCAACTCAGAGTGATGGATGCCTGGAATGTGCTACCTGATATGGTGGGTGAGGCAAAAATACATGAGATGATTTTAAGAGACGTTCAGATATGTACATGGATGTAAGGAAGAAATAGGCCAATCAACCCATCGGGTCTGCTCCACCATTCCATCATGTCTGATATATTATTCCTCCCAACCCCATTCTCCTGCTTTTTCCCATTAACCTTTGACACCCTGATTAATGAAGAACTTATCAACCTCTGCCTGAAATATTCTCAGTGACTTGGCCTGCACTGCCGTCTGTGGTAATGTATTCCATAGGTTCATCAACCTCTGGCGAAAGAAATTCCTCCTCATCTCTATTCTAATGGACGTCCCTCTACTCCGAGTCTGTGCCCTCTGGTTTGAGACTTCTTCACTGCAGGAAACAACCTCTGCGCATCTGCTCTATTTTCCATAGGTCTCAGTGAGATCCCCCCTCCTTCTAAACTGCGGACAGTACTGTCCCAGAGCCATCAAACGCTCCTCATATGTTAACCCTTTCATTTCTGAGATCATTCTCGTGAAACTCCTCTAATGCCAGCACATCCTTTCTTAGATAAGGAGCCTAAAACTGCTCACAATACTCCCCAGGTGGTCTGACCAATGTCTTACAAAGCCTCAGCTTTTCATCTTTGCTGTTGTATTCTAGTCCTCTTGGAAATGAATGCTAACATTGCAGTTGCCTTCGTTACCACCGACTCAACCTGCAAGTTAACCTTTACGGAATGATGCACGAGGACTCCCTACTGATTTTTGAATTTTCTTCCTATTTAGAAAATAAGTTATTGGAAGGTATTCTGATGGACTGGCTATGTAAATATTGGGATTGGTTGGGGATATCTGTATGGCTTTGTGTGTATTAGACTGTGCCAAATTCACTAATCTAATTCACTGTGACTGGTGTTGAGCTGCAGGATGGGTTGGTTGTTGTCATCTGTATCAACAATCTGAATGATAATGTGGTAAACTGAATCAGCATATTTGTGGATGACACCAAGATTGGGGGTGTAGTGGACAGTGAGCAAGGCTATCAAAGTTTGCCGTGGGACCTGGACCATCTGGAAATGGGCTAAAAAATATCAGATGGAGGGTAGTGCAGACAAGTGTAAGGTGTTGCACTTTGAAAGGACAAACCAGGGTAGGACTCACACAGGGAGTGGAAGAGTACCGAGGGGTGCGGTAGAACAGAAGGAACTGGGAATATAGGTCCAGAATTCCTTGAAAGTGGCATCACAGATAGAGAGGGTCATAACGAAAGCTTTTGGCACACTGGCCTTGGTTGATCAAAGCACTGAGTGCAGGACTCGGAAAGTTATGTTGAAGTTGTTGGTGAGGCTGAATTTGGAGTATTTTGTGCAGTTCTGGTCACCTAACAACAGGAAAGATGTCAATAAGACTGAAAGAGTGCAGAGAAAATTTACAAGGATGTTGCCAAGATTTGAGGACCTGAATTATGGAAAGGTTGAATAGGTTTGGACATGATTCCCTGGAGTGGAGGAGAAATTTGAGAGACGTGACGCCACGGTAGCATCGTGGTTAGTGCGACACAATTACAGTTTGGGCTGTAATAGATCAGAGTTCCATTCCGGCACCGTCTGTAAGGAGTTTGGACTTTTGGAGTTTGAATCCCTGTGGAATTCGTGGATTTCCTCCAGGTGCTCCAGTTTCTACCCACGATCCAAGGGTATCTGGTTAGTTGGTCATTGTAACTTGCTCTGTGATTAGTCTCGGGTTAAATCATGGGCTGTTGGCAGTGTGGCTCAAAGGGCTGGAAGGGCCTATTCCACACTGTATCTCTAAATAAAATAAAACAAAATAAAAATAAGAATTTGATCCGGGTCTACCAGAATTCTGAACCCCTGTTCTCTGCACCAATTCCTCAGCCATTCATTCATCTGTACTTTCATCCTATTCCTGCCCTGACTAGCACTGGGAGTAATACAGAGATTCCTACCTTGGAGGTCCTGCTGTTCTGCCCCTTCCCTAACTCCCTGTACTTACTCTGCAGGACATCTTCCCCCTTTCTCTCCATGTCAATATGCCAATGTGCACAACAATATCTGGTGCTCACCCTCCCTCTTGAGAATCTTGAAGACCTGCACTTTGGTTCGACCAAAAGACCAGAAGGTTCTTACCAAAAGGTCTTTAAGGCTTCAGTTATGTTAGGGCTGGTGCTGGGAGGTCAGTTATCTATAGTGATTGCAGTTGATACAAAGATGTTTCGGGAGCTTTCCTGATTTTCGTTGGAATTGGATATTTGGGAAGGTGGACAGTGGTTCACACTCGTTGGTTGAGTAATAACCACCTTCCACATTGATTATGTACAGACTGTATTGGGTTTAGGGTGAGGTATCAAACGGCAGGCAGTCACACTTGTATTTCAATGGTTCAATGGTTCCATTGTTCAATTTAATGTCAGAGAATGTAAACCGTCTACAACCTGAAATCCTTACTCTTCACAGACATCCACAAAACAGAGAGAGAAAAACACCAAAGAATGAATGACAGGAGAACGTTAAAACCCCAAAGCCCCCTCACCCTCCCATGCACAAGCAGTTGCAAAGCATCAACCCTCCCCTTTCCTCTCCCCCCATGTGTCCCAGCAGAAAGCATGAGCCCCCACACCACCCAACACGCAAGCAATAGCAAACCCCCAGAGACTATGATCTATCATCCATCAAAAACGACTTTTCATCCCAACGCCTCGACATCCCAGTCACTTCATTATCAGCCACACTGGCAACTTCGATCTGGTCATGCAGAACCATGTAATGCCCTGGTTCACAACTTTACTGTTAGGCTGTATGTATTTCATTTGGAAGTTCTGTATGAGCAATCTGTTCTGCTTTCAGCCTTTTTGGGTTATTGTTGAACATAAAGGATGATGAGAAATGTGTGCCATCCAATTAGGATGGTGGAACTGGGGCGAGGTTTTTTTGGTGAGGGTCACTAAGGTTGGTCTTGGGTCTTTTGTTCAGTGGGAGGTGAAGAGAGAAGATGCCGGGGAGAACCTGTTGTAGGATACGACCCAGTGGGAGACCTGGTTGTTCGAGATGGATTGCGAGTGACGTTCAGAAGGTGGTGTGTGCTTTCACGCAGACCTGAGGCCCAGTGCGTGAGTGACAGAGAAGTTCAAGGTGAGCTCCAACTTGTACACATTTGACTGTGTTTTAGCTAAATAAGATTCATAAATATAATTCCTTTAGTCGTATGCAGTGTGCTGTCTGTTATTTCTTGGCACTGAGTTGTAACAGGGTAGCAAATTACACAGTATCCACACAAGCCGGGGTTTGGGGTAGGAGGGTCGTCTCAATCTCACGGGTTTGGCAGGACCAGAGTGTGTTTTCCCTTGACTTGTACAGCCAAGGAAACCAGCGAGGTTTCAACCATACTTCATACAATATGGAAACAGGCCATTTGGCCCAGTTAGTCCATGCTGACCAAGATACCCCATCCAAGCTGGACCCATTTGCCAGCATTTGGCCCATAACCTTCCCAACCTGGGTTTGATGGACCCCTCAGTTAATGGGAGGGGTCGCTGGCATAAAAGAAGGTTGAGAACCCCTGTTCTAAACCTTTCCAATCTATGTACCTGTTGAAAGTTGTTATTGTACCTGCCTCAACCACTTCCTCTGGCAGCTCACTACATATAGATACCACACTCTGTGTAAATAAAGTTGCCCCTCAGGTTCCTATTCAGTCTTTTCCCTCTCACCTTCAGCCTATGCCCTCTAATTCTTAATTCCTTACCTCACGGAACAAAGCAGTGTGTATTCAGCCTACTAATGCCCCTCAGCATTTAATACACCTCCATGAGAACACCTCTCAGTCTCCTTTACTTGAAGCAATAAAGTCTCAGCCCATCCAATCACCCCCTGTAACTCAGTCCCTCAAATCCTGGCAACATCCTAATAAATCTCAGCTGCACTCTTTCCAGGTTATTAACAACTTTTCTATAGCAGGGCAAACAAAACTGAACATGATACTCCAAGTAACATTCACAGAATGCTAGAGAAACTCAGCAGGTCAGGCAGCATCTATGGAGGGGAATAAATGATCACCTTCCAGCTTGTCCTCCTGACCCACTCCCCACCTTCTTGTTCTGGATTCTTCCCCCTTCCTTTTCAGTAATGATGAAGGGTCTCTGTCTGAAGTGTCAACCATTTGTTCCCCTTCATTGATGCTGCCTGACCTGCTGAGGTCTGATATTTTGTGTGTGTTGCTCCAGATTTCCAGCATCTGCAAAATCCTTTGTGCACTGTAATCTCCAAACCTTTAAACTCAATGTCTGATTTATGCAGCTGAGCGTGCCAAAAGCCATCTTCACTGCCCTGTCAACCTTTGACTCCAGTTTCAGTGAGCCTTGCATGTGTACTCCAAGGTTTCTCTGTCCTACAACACTCCTCAGGCCCTTTCCATTCACTATGAATGTCCAACCTGAATTCGACTTTCCAAAATTGCAATATTCCAGACTTTTCTGAAGTAAACTCCACTTGCCATTCCTCAGTCCATGTACTCAGCTGATCAAAATTGCTCTGTAATTTTTGAAACCCTTTTTCACTGTTCACTATACTATCTATTTCTGTGTCATCTGCAAACTTACTAACCTTACCTTGCACATTCTTGGTGGGCAGGCAAGGAGAGAGGAAAGGAGATGGGGTATGGTGAAGGAGAGGGCGAGGGGGAGTTGGGGGATGTCATTACTGGCAGGTTCTGTGGTCTGGAGACGGGTGATCTTCCGATCCTTGCAGGATGTGAGAAAGTCAAAGAACTGATGATTGAAAGTGCGGATTTGGCGGAGGATAAAGTAGTAGACAGGTCCATTACAGGCAGGTGGAGAGAGAGTCCCAAAGTTGTGGAAGTGACTGGGATAGGGACTCCAGGTACCTCCTCATGGCGGAAAGCGTGGGGCATAGAGCGCATTGAGAGAAGCAGCGAAAGAAACAGTCGACGGACTCCCCCTTCTCCAGCCTTGCATCTCTTTCACGTTCAACTTCCCAGCTGTTTATTTCATCTTCCCCCTCCTGGTTTCACCAATCACCTTGTGTTTCTCTCTCCTTCCGCCACTTTTTATACTTACTCCTCACCTTTTTTTCTCCAGTCCTGCTGAAGGGTCTGGGCCCAGAACGTCCACTGTACTCTTTTCCAGAGATGCTGCCTGGTCTGCTGAGTTCCTCCAGCATTTTGTGTGTGTAGCTCGGATTTCCAGCATCTGCAGATTTTCTCTTGTTTGTGATGTAATGCTGATCTTCTATCAGGCACTGGTCAGACCACACTTGAAGTATTGTGAGCAGTTTTGGGTCCCTTATCTACGAAGAAGGTGTGCTGGCGCTGGGGAGAGTCTGGGGGAGGTTTATGAGAATGGCCCCAGGAATTAAAGAATTAACATGTGAGAGGCATTTGATGACTCTGTGTCTGTACTCCCTGGAGTTGGGAGGAATGAAGGATGGAACCTATCGAATGTTTAAAGGTCCAGATGAAGTGGATGCTGAGTGGTTGTTTCCTCCAGCGGGGGAGTCTAACATCAGCAGTGGGTAAGACACAGGAGGTGGCCCATTGAGTCTGCTCCACCATTCCATCATAATCGATTTATTATTCCTCTTAGCCCCATTCTCCTGTCTTCTGGGATCATTCTCGTGAACCTCCTCTGGACCCTCTCCAATGCCAGCACATCTTTCTTAGATAAGGGGCCTGAAACTGTTCATAGTGGTCTGAAATATTGATTCACCACCTTCTTGCAGAGGAAATTTTTCCTCATTTCTGTTCTGAGCTAACGTCCCTCTATTCTGAGGCTGTGCCCTCTGGTCCGAGACTTCCCACCACAGGAAATCTCCTCTCTACATGCACTCTATCTGGGCCTTTCAATATTTGATGGATTTCAGTAAGAACCACCCCCCCCACCCGCCTTCCTCGTTCTTCTGGGCTCCAGGCCCAGACCCAGAGCCATCAAACACCCCTCATGTTGACCCTTTCATTCCTGGGGTCATTCTTGTGAACCTCCTCCGGATCTTCTCCAGTGCCAGCACGTCTTTTCTTGGGTGTGGAGTCTAGAACTGCTGACAGTACAACGTGTGGTCTGAGCAATGTCTTATAAAGCCTCAGTATGACAGCCTTGCTGTTGTGTTCCAGTTCTCTTAAAATGAATGCTAACATTGCATTTGCCTTCATTACCACCAACTCAACCTGCAAGTTAACCCTCAGGGAATCATGCACGAGGACTCCCAATTTTTTTTGCACCACTGATTTTTGAATTTTCTCCCTATTTAGAAAATAAGTTATTGGAAGATATTCTAACGGCCTGGCTATATGAGTATTAGGATGGACCAGAACAGATTAGGGATTATCAACAGGACTTTGTGTGTGTTTGGTCATGTCCAACCAATCTTATCGATGTTTTCAAGGAAGCTGGCCAGGAAGTTGATGAAGGCAAGGCAGTGGAGGTAGTCTACGTGGACTTTAGCAAGGTCTTTGATGAGGTCCCATATGTGAGGTTGGTGAAGGAGGTTCAGTCGCTTGGCATTCAGGATGATGTAGTAAATTCGACTGGATATTGACTTTCTGGGAGAAGCCAAAGAGTGGTAGTAGATGGTTGCCTCTCTGACTCGAGACCTGTGACTGCTGTTGTGCCGCAGGGATCGGCTGATTGTTGTTTGTCATGTTTTTCAACAGTCTGGATGATAATGTGGTGAGCTGAATCAGCACATTTCTGGATGACACCATGACTGGGGTGTAGTGTCGGCAACGAAGGGCATCGAAGTTTACAAAGGGATCTGGACCAGCTGGATAAATGTGCTAAAAAATATCAGATGGAGGGTAATGCAGACAAGTGTAAGATGTTGCACTTTGGGAGGACAAACCAGGGTAGGGCTTACACGGTGAGTGGAAGGGCACTGAGGGGTGCGGTAGAACAGAGGGATCTGGGAATACAGATCCCTAATTCATTGAAAGTGGCATCATAAATAGATAGGGTTGTAAAGAAAGCTTTTGCCCATTTGGCATTCATTAATCAAAATATTGACTACAAGGGTTGGGATGTTTTCCTAATTTTGTTTTAGGTGTTGGTGAGTACCTTGTGCAGTTCTGGTCACCTACCAATAGGAAGATGTGAATAAGATTGAAAGATAAATTTTACAAGGATGTTGCCAGTACTAGAGGAGTTGATTTATAGGGAAAGGTTGAATATGTTAACCCATTATTCCCTGGAGTGGAGGAGAATGAGGAGAGATGGGGCAGCACGTAGCATAGCGGATGGTGCGACGTTATTACAGCTCAGAGAGTCAAAGATTAGAGTCAAATTCCAGTGCTGTCTGTAGGAAATTTGTACGTCCTCCCCATGGAATGTCTCGATTTTCTCTGGGTATCCCAATTTCCTCTCACAGTCCAAACGCCTAGCCTTTGGTAGGTGGACTGGTCATTGTAAATTGCCCCATGATTAGTCTCAGGTTAAATTGACGGCTGCTGGTGGTGCGGCTCAAAGGGCTGGAAGGGCTTATTCCACGCTGTATCTCCAAATATAGATGTCTACAAGATTTGGAGGAGGCGAGAAAGGGTTTGGCTTTGCTCCCCCGTGGTTCATACTGCCACCTGGTGGCCTTCTGCCACAATCACAGGTCCACTGTGGACAACACTCTGGTGGTATCCTGTTGTAATGACAGATCCAGGGGCAGCAAGTAAACCAGTTATTCGTTTCACCCTCATCACGTCATTGTAACCCAGCCAAATGACCAAGGCGTGTACTAAATATGGAGATGTTGAGGTGTGGTCACTCAGGGAGAGATCTGACATCTCAAGGCCATTGTGACACCAGTGAGAAACATCACAATGAGATGCAGCAT